>NC_136852.1:71677240-72426818 GCF_951799975.1 Gobius niger | reverse complement strand
AATTAGAGAAAGTTTAGATTTTTTCAAAATTGTTTTCCCCCTTAACGGTTTTCAAACATGACCATATATGGGCGATTCCAGAGATGCCGTCTGTATCTATAGACCTAGACCTATATGTTCTGTGGGTCTTGAAAAAACAGTCAAAATCCTGAAAAACCTCTGGAAGGGGGGGGTCTCATTATTTTTCCCTCTCTCCCATTTCTTCTTGTTGCATATTGAAGTTCGATGCAAAATGTGACGTATTTATTGTGTTAAACTTAAACTCGGGACTGTATCGGATTACAACACCTGGAATGTACTGTATTAGTCACAAACTCACCGTTGGCAGGTCCCGTGGGCTGAGATCACTGTAAACCACAGATTTAAACTTGTTTTTAAGGTTAACTGCAGTTATTCAGACATTTAAAACGAGTTTGATGCTGGCTCTTTCTGGAAAACAGCCCGGCCTGACAGAAGCTGCTGCAGAGGAGGCTTTGTGTCCAGGCTGGTCCAGAGCGGATGGAGCGCGGCAGTTCTGAGACAGCGATTGTTCATTATAAAACAATGCCTCTTGTTCTCGCACAAAGACAACAGGCGGGAGCTTCCCCTTCACGACCTGCTCGTTCACAGAGCAGAGAGAGGAGCTCGTTCAGACGGACATACGGTTCAGTTTTAATCCACGGAGGAGCAGCTGTGGCTGAAGAAAGAGACATTCACATTTACAAAAACACCACTCGCTCAGACTCATGTGTGTTTTATCAGAGACACTTATAAAAGGGCTGGGACTGATTCCTATACTCAAATATTTATCATATAGAACCATAAAGCTGATGAATAAAGTTCATTTATTCCTTTTCCTTCTATTCAATTTCTTTTGCATTTGTATCATTTCTTGAGGTGAAACAACCAAAACAATACAAAAACAAGTTAGAAAGAATCATAAAAAATGCAGGAAAGGTGATTGGCTGTGAACAAAAATCACTGGACGTCCTTTATCAAACAGATCTGTGTAGAGCAGCTAAATCTATCGTCAGGGACTCAGAGCCTCCTCTGTCTGATGAGTTTAGTCTGATGCCTCTGGGCGCCGCTACAGAGCGCCTTGAGCTACAAACAAGGTGTACCAGGGCTCATTTGTGCCGAATGCAATAAACCTGCTGAATAAGCGCTAGTGGAGTCGCAGCACAACTGTTTTTAATTGTTCTTAACTTATTATCGTAACTTATTGTCTTTGATACTGTCTGTCATGTCAGTTGTGACGACGTGTGATTTTGTGACTGTGATGGTGAACCAAAGACAAATTTCCACCTCGGTGGAATATAAAGTAAATCTAATCTAATCTAATCTAACCAAGAAACTTCCTTTTTCTACAAAAGAAAAAACTAGTTTTTATTTTTTCCCTCAATTTTTAACCAACTTTCTCACATTTCCCCCCAAAATTCCATATTTTGCCATATTTATTTCCAGAAATTTCCCCATTTCTTTTTTTCGCATTTTGTTCATGTTTCTCCCCCAAGTTTTTTTTTTTTTCAAACAATTTTCCCAATTTTGCCCCAAATTTTCCCTGTTTTTTCCCCCCAGAATTTACCTCGATTTTTCAAAAATGTTCCCCTTAATATTTCCATATTTAAATAATAATAATAAAATCTGTGTTTTTTTCCCCCCAATTGTATCTTTACTCATGATGATAAACTGTAAACTGTCTAATATAATGTGTCCTCTGCATTTGACCCGCCCCTCGACGTCGCTTTAGTGGTCGAGGAAACCGAATTAGCCGGAGGAAACCACGAGGAGAACACGCAAACTCCACAGAAAGGCCCCGTCCAGGTGGGAATCGAACCCGGGACCTTCTAGCTGTGAAGCAGAGGCGCTAACCACTGTGCCGCCCGTATTCAACCGAACTGTTTTCCCTGCTTTTCTTTCTTTTTTAACCTCTTGGCGCATGAATTGATTTCCAATTGTATGAAAAATCAGTGTTTTTAGGTTTAGGTTCATTAAACGTTGACAAAACAGGGAAAAAAACAACGTTTCAACCTGAAATGTGTCGATTAGAATAAAAACAGCAACAGGATTTTTTTTTTTTTTTAAACCCATCTATAAAACAGATTTATAAAACAACATTAAAGCTCAAATGATTCAAAACAGACGAAGAGCAGAAGAAATCAGTGAATCAGTCGCCGCGCCGCCATCTTGAATGTTTTGGACGAGAGCGTGGGGGTGACGGGTTCTGTCTCCTGGTGCGTGACTGGACTGATGTGGCTCAGACGGTTCTTCTTTTGAAACAGAAAGGTCCCGGGACAGTCTTAACCCTAGAACACCATCGCCGAGTGTTTGTCACCCGAGCAAATCCATGTCTGTGATTTTAATATTGAGTTTATCGGAGTGTCCTGGGTCTCTGAGCTAATGTGTTTAACCCAGGGGTGCCCAAAGTGGGGCCCACCGGAACAATTAGGTTGGCCCGCCAGAGGGTGACCTACGTTTGCGCCGCATCTGGTTAATAACTCTCTCTCCCGTTCATTCTCAATGGCAAATATAGATGCAGTGCACTTTTTGTCCACCAGCGTCAAATTGGGGGCGCTGTTTCACTCCTTTCGCAAAGTTAAGGAAACACTGTTCTTGTGTCTTGGTGTTTATCAATCACACAGCGTCGTAGCATCAACTTTCCCATTTTTCTAACTTTTTTTTGCAAAAATCGTTGACATCTATGACTTATAAAAGAATTGATGCTGAACTGACACTTTCAAAATGATATAATATGACTATATTTGACTTAAAGAAATGAATGAGCTAAAGTCACTGTAAGTACTGCAGGTACAGGTGGTGCTGTTGTTTCCATTTTGTTCTATATTGCTACAATAATTGATTTTGTTCTACTAAAACCTAGCTTTTGTAGCATGTTAACCCCTTAACTCCCACCTGAACCGAGCACATTTTCTCCAGTTTGGCTTTACCCCAGTCCAAAAGCTTCTGGTAAAAAGCTGTGAAAATAGCAACAAAACTGAGACGAAAACAATGTTGGAAATGTGACAAAAAATTGAGAAAACATTGACAAAAAGTGATGAAAAATTGAAAAAGTGGCAAAAATGTGACAAAAATGACAAAATAATGACATAGACGTTACAAAAATGAGTTGAATGCCCAACAAAAAAATGCTGGAAAAAAAATCTGATTACGTGAGGAAAAAGATCCTCAGACGGGAGTTAAGAGGTTAATTGCATAGGTTGAATTAAATGCAAAGGTATACCAAAAAAGAAAATAAAGTAACTTTTATTATTTGCAGTTATATGTTTCACGCTCGACATCGCCGTGTTTGGCCCGCGACCCACAGGCACTTTTTCATTTTGGCCCTCGGAGACAAAAAGTTTGGGCACCCCTGGTTTAACCCCTTAACTCCCACCTGAACCGAGCACATTTTCTCCAGTTTGGCTTTACCCCAATCCAAAAGCTTCTGGAAAAAAAAGTGTCAAAATAGTGATGAAAAATGTGTGATTAACAACTGGGGCTGTCACAATGATTAGTATATCGACTAAAACGATATATTTTTGGGCTCCATATTTATCGTCTGTACATTTATTAGCCTTTCCCCCCTATTCTTTCTTTGTTAAACTTAGATGAAGCAATTTGGGTTTCATTATATCTCATGTTTATTGCAGCTTGTGTGGTGTTTTAGGATATGATGATGCACTTTAAGAACAAAGGTTTGCTGTCATTTTCATACCTGAGACTTGACAATAAAACCGTTTATCGCGACACTTTTCTGCCTCAATATATCGAACTAAAAATTTGTTATCGTGACAGGCCTAGGAGCAACAAGTTTTGTAGCTTAGCTTTCAAATGAGGCGCTACACTGGCCTTTTAGATTTGGGTAAAACTGGACTGGAGAAAATGCACTTGGTTAAGGTGGGGGTTAAGAGGCTAATTCATGGTTGACCTTCAGGACTAACACATTTATTTCTTTGCTCCGGTCTCAGAGTTTGTGCCTCTGGCCTCACAGTAAGTGAGTAACACGGAGTCATTTATATTTAGCTTCTCTCCTGTGGCTGTTTGTGCCGAGGACACTGAGCTTCACCAGAGAAGTCTCACAGATCCAGGAACGGCTGGACCAAAAACTTTCCATCTTCATTATGACATTTTTTAGGAATTTTTTCGTTCCCAAATTCCATCCATCCATTTTCTTCCACTTTTCCGTTGCCGTGGTCGTGGGGGCAGCGGTTGGGGCTGTCCAAATCACATTGCACCAGCCCCAACAGCGCCTCCTGCAGGTGGTGGGTCCACAGAAGGACGGCCTCATGGTTCTCAGGCCTGTTGGTCTCTCATAAGGAGCTTCTGAACCGCTCTTTGTCTGACCCGTCACCTATAGGACCAGTTTGCCCTGGGAGACCCTACAGGGGCACGAAGCCCCCGCCAAACAGAGCTCCAGGATCATTCGGGCGCTCAAAATATAATATAATGTATAAAGTATACAAACAAACAAACAAACAAACAAACAAACCCCTCCACCACGTGAAGGTGGCGGTTCCAGGATGGGAGCCCAAATTCCTTATTTTGTAATTTTGGAGCATTTTTATCTGGTCCTCTCATGATGCTTTTCTTTCATTTTATCAGACATGACACAGTTTAATATAAACTGTGACTCACTTTGTCACCGGTTCTGTTCATTACTTTTATGGACAGAATTTCTCGGCGCAGCCAGGGGCCGGAGGGTGTCCGGTTTGGGAGCCTCAGAGTCTCATCTCTGCTGTTTGCAGATGATGTTGTTCTGTTGGCTTCAACAAACCAGGACCTCCAGCGCGCTCTGGGGCGGTTTGCAGCCGAGTGTGTAGCGGCCGGGATGAGGATCAGCACCTCCAAATCTGAGGCCATGGTTTTCCACCGGAAAAAGGTGCTTCCCCTCTTCAGGTCGGTGGGGAGTCCTTACCTCAAGTGGAGGAGTTCAAGTATCTCGGGGTCTTGTTCACGAGTGAGGGACAGATGGAGCGTGAGATGGACAGACGGATCGGTGCGGCGTCAGCAGTGATGCGGTCGCTGTATCGGTCTGTCGTGGTGAAGAGGGAGCTGAGTCTGAGGCAAAGCTCTCGATTTACCGATCGAGCTACGTTCCCACCCTCACCTATGGTCATGAGATTTGGGTAATGACCGAAAGGACGAGATCGCGAATACAAGCGGCCGGAATGAGTTTCCTTCGCAGGGTGGCTGGGCGCACCCTCCGAGATCGGGTGAGGAGCTCAGTTACCCGGGAGGAGCTCGGAGTAGAGTCGCTGCTCCTTCACGTCGAAAGGAGCAGCTGAGGTGGCTCGGGCATCTCTTCCGGATGCCTCCTGGTCGCCTCCCGCGGGAGGTGTTCCAGGCATGTCCTAGTGGGACAAGGCCTCGTGGAAGACCCAGGACACGGTGGTGGGACTATGTCTCCGAGCTGGCCTGGTGTCGCCTCGGGGTCAGAACATCTGGAGGAGGTGTGTGTGGATCGGGAAGTTTGGGCATCTCTGCTGAGACTGCTGCCCCCGCGACCCGGCCCCGGATAAAGCGGAAGAAAATGGATGGATGGACGACTCACATGTGTCATGTTTTTATCGGGTGTTTTTTTTATTTTAATTTTGTATTATTTTATTTATCAGGTGTTTTATCTCGGGTAAAAATCCCCCGCGTTAGTGATAATGTTCTGAATTTGAGCGATGGTGTTCTAGGGTTAAAGGACCAGCCCACCGTTTTTCCATACTGAGAGATGTTCTTACCTGAGCTTAGACGAGTTGATGTGTACCTGTCTGGTCTTTGTGTGTGCACTCAGTCACGCAAAACGACCAAAGATGTTGCTAGCACTTGGCCTCTCCCAGTATATTCCTATATCGCCGACCTTGCTCTTCCACGGACACACAGGTAAGAACAGATCTCAGTCTGTGAAAACCGTGGCCTGGTCCTTTAAAGGAGCGACTTTGTTGTTTCAGCTCAAATAAATTATAATTTTGTTTTTTTTCCCATATTTCTTTACTTTTTTCAATTTTTTGGGGCCAATTTTGTTTTATTTTTGCCCCAATTTTTTCATGTTTTCCCAATTTTTACCCCTAATTTTTTTTTTTTTTTTTTATTTTCCCTATTTTCCACCCAATTTATTCCCAAATGTTTTCCTTTAACCTCTTAACGCCCACCTGAGCCGAGCACATTTTCTCTGGTTTGGCATTATACAAATCTAAAAGCATCAAAATAGCAACAAGAAGAAAATGAGGCTAAAAACATAACAAAAAAGGCCAAACAGGGGCCACAAAAAGGAACAAAAAATAAAATAACAGTAACAAAAAAGCTGCAAAAATGTGACAAAATCGCAAAAAAAAAAAAAACTTATGAAAGTGCAGCAAAACCTTTTCAAAAATTACGAAAAGGCAATAAAAAAGGCTAAGAAAAAGTGACAAAAGGCAACGCAAAGAAAAAGATGCCTTAAGATCAGTGTTGTGGGTCTTAGCTTTCAAACGAGGCGTTACGCTGGCCGATAGGTTGGAAGCTCTAAGTCGGGAAGCTTTTAGATTTGGGTAAAGCCAAACTGGAGAAAATGCACTTGGTTAAGGCGGGTGGTATGAGGTTAATATTGTCACAATTTCTCGCATTTTTACCCCCTTTTTTCTGCCAAATTGTTTACACATTTCTTGACATTGGAGCTGGACCTGACATCTTCTGTTTCCTGGTTCTAGATGACAGATATTTTAGTGCAAGTATCGAAAGCTGAGCATCGTTATACCCAGCCCTACACTGACTCCCCACAGTAATACCTTCCCAAACAGTTATCAGAAGATGCTCAAATTATTTAAGCTAAAATGTTCTTTCACTGGTGATCAAGACCATTGTTCTGTCCCATTTACATTACTGCCCAATGGTTTGGTCCAGTGCCTCCAAAAGAGATATTGAGAAGCTACAGTTAATGCAAAATAAGGCGGCACGTCTCGCGCTACGGTGCTCAAAATATACAAATATTCAAAGGTTGCACCAAACATTAGGCTGGACATTGGTGAAGAATAGACTGCACTTTGCTCTTCTTTGCTTCTTTAAAAAGATTCTTGTGTTAAAACTCCCTAAGGTTTTGTATGATGTACTTGTATTCAGCTGTTTTATACATAGGTTTAACACAAGACATGCAGTAAATGGTCATTTTACTCCATCATGTAAAACCCAGACTGGACAGAAGACTGTTATGTTCAGAGGAATGAAATCCTGGAACTCTCTGCCTAAAGACATTTCTAACATTGCAGACATAAACATTTTTAAAAGGACTCTATTGTCACACTGCAACAATTGTAATATGTTGTAATTGTGTATTTATATTTTTATGCTGTTGTGATCTGTGGTCATTGTATGAAAATGTGATTTTATAATCTGGACCCCAGGAAGACTAGCCATTGTCAAGGGCAATGGCTAATGGGGATCTTAATAAACAAACAAACAAACCACCAGATGTCACTGTTTACCGCCACTGTTCCCACACTGTGTCACGGCGCATCGACACCATCGATACTCTCGGATTGTGTCTTTTTACTACTGAGGCTACGACTAAATAAATAAAGGAGTTATACACATAGAAAGTTATCAATTTAGTTATTAAAAACAAAAAAAAATCATGTTCACATTTAGGAAAAAAAAAAAAGTGATATCGAGTGAATACAGTGGTCATAAAAAGGAATTAAAACACAAACAGATTAAAACTTTAATAAGTACACTTAAGTAAAAAAAAAAAAAGAAAAAAAAAAAAAGATTTTCAAAACTAGGACCTTGAGTAACACTAATAATGCATTGTCACAGATATGTCACAGGTACACGATATAAACAGCTTTAGAATACGCGGTGTGTGTCTACCAAAGCACACCAGCTAAAGTCGATTCAAGTCATGTTCAACAACGACCAGGAAGAACTTTAGTTAAACCAAGCAGGGGATGGAGCAGACGTTCCTACAGAACCGTGGAGCAGACGTTCCTACAGAACCGTGGAGCAGATGTTCCTACAGAACCATGGAGCAGACGTTCCTACAGAACCATGGAGCAGACGTTCCTACAGAACCGTGGAGCAGACGTTCCTACAGAACCGTGGAGCAGACGTTCCTACAGAACCATCGCAGGCGGGAATGAAACCTGTGGCTGTTCGTCCCACAGGCCGAGCCACAGCTGTGCAGCGAGAGACTCAGAGGGACTCACTGGTCCCCCGACAAAGAGACAGAGTTTCGAGAGGTCGACCGATATTTGGGGATTTTACGATATCGGAGATCGTATATCGTTATCGTGATATATTTTGGATATCGTTGTGGACACGATGTCATTGATGTGACGCTCAGCTCCGTCAGAGAAGCATAAACACTGACTGTGGGGGCGGGGCTTAAAAAGGAAAAGGAAATGAAGGATGTAAACGGCTCGAGTGGATCATATTTGTGAGGAGATAAGTGTGGTGTAAAAAAATAATAATAATAAAGTGTCACTGAATTAAAGGTTAACGTGATAAGTCTTGTTTATGTCGCCCCGCCCTCCTTCTATCGCCCCGCCCTCCTTCTATCGCCCCGCCCTCCTTCTATCGCCCCGCCCTCCTTCTATCGCCCCGCCCTCCTTCTATCGCCCCGCCCTCCTTCTATCGCCCCGCCCTCCTTCTATCGCCCCGCCCTCCTTCTATCGCCCTGCCCTCCTTCTATCGCCCCGCCCTCCTTCCCGAGGCCTCAGGGAAACAGAAACATCGCGATGAAACTGGTACAAGTTAAACACAAAGGAATGAACCTTTAGTTTTAAGCTCCGCTATTGTATTTTTGATCGCTTGATCGCCACGCTAACTGCTGCGGCTAGCAACAGCATGCTAATGCTAGCGGGAAGCTAATCAAAGCCGGACAGAAACTCTGATTGAATCACCAAAGTAACTAAATAAAAGCTGAGGTGGCCGATTTTTTACATTTTTAAAGGATTGTAGAGCAGACTTTTGATCAATATCTTTCTTTTTTTAATGCCCAATGGTTGCTAAATTTTTCCCATTTTTTTTCCTTATGTTTGCCCAATTTTTTTTAAATTATTTTCCCTATTTCCCCAGTTTCTTAAAATGTTTACACATTTTTCTAAACACATTTTTTCCTTATTTTTGCCTACATTTCTCTCAATTTCCCCCCAAATAATTCTACAACTGATATGATATGATATACAAATGATATTCTGCTTTCTGGTCCTAGAGGACAAACATTTTAGTATCGGTATCGAAAACAAAGTATTGTTAAAGCAGTACTCAGCAACTCATGCCCCTAGAGGCCATAAGCGCAACTGCAGGTGTCGTAGCAAGTTGCGTTTTTTTACTCAGTAATTGTCCGTGAGAGTAAATACTACTCTGACAGAAAAGACAAAGTGACAGAGGGATATTTTTCATCCAATTACACAATGGAAATCCTTTTTTTCACTCAAACTTGGCTGTAAATACTGTTTAAGTGGTGCTAGCCCACAGTTAGCTTTGCCCGTTAGCCTGTTAGCTTCTCCATTCGTGTGGAGAGGCAGATAAAAGACCCTCCAATCATCCCATTAACACGTGTACTACCCCCAGATGGACTACGGAAAGGATTTATTAAGGTAAACAAGGTACTTAAAGTACCGGAAATGGAAACATTTGGGAAAATCGCCCAAAAAATATCAGCATCGGCCCAAGAAAAACCCGTATCGGTCGACCTCTACATGCCATTGCTTACTAGTCCCTTTATTCCTAAGCCCTCGCTCTGCTTTCGCCGAGGAATGAACGGTTTTATCAGTTAAAGCACAACTGTAGCTTAACTTTTAGCCACTGTTCAAATGTTTATGGGCCTAACAGTGACTTCCACAATAAGAAAACTACGGAATGGGATAAAGAGTGGCGGACATTTGAGGAATGCACTTTGCTCAGTTTGCATTGACAGGCATTAGGAACGACGCGCGTTTGGGGAAACCACCACCTCCTCCGGACAGCACGGAAATGCAAAGTAATGCCCAAAACACGCCGTGCAAAAGGTTTGTATAAGTCCGTGCTGTGCGGGGGAAATGCGTCCGGAAAAATCACGGGAATAAGTGGGATTTCATTTTTTTGGGGAGGGGGGGGAGTTGAGGACAAAGGCCGAGGAACGGGGGGCGATCAAGTGCATCGACTTATTACAGGCTCCAAAAAGTGCAGAAAGCTCCGGAAAGGAACGGTATCGACTCGTCTCGGAGCATCGCCGGATCCAATCAGTGTTGTCTGGGCTCACGCGGAGAATTAAAGGGACGTTTCGGGATGTTTGACATAGGGCCTCATTTCCTAGTTATCCAGAGTGTTGCTGATTTCTGGAGATATTTGCAGTTCTTGTATTTGAAGAGTTTCGTGGTGCTAGGCTAGTTCAAGGCTAGCGCATGTCTATGGTATCAGCTAGCCTGCATTAAAAACAGTGTGACCCGCTCCACAGAGCACCTGAGGCACTTATAACACCACCTGACTAACTATATAAATGTCTGTGGCCATAGAATCATGTTTGAAATATATCTGACCTTGTATACCATGAATTACCGCATTTTGAGGGACTATTTTCTGGCAGATCACTCCGCCGCCGCTGCGTAGCTCATACAACCACAAAGCTGATGCTGCTCAAATATAGGAAATTATTCTATCGACACAGGCATTTATATCGTTAGTCTGGTGTTATACATGTGTTTCCAGTGACATCATGCATAGTTCCGGCAGCCATTTTGAATACCGAAGTAGAATTATGCAGTACTACAACATGTAATAATATCTGTACTCAGGATATAAATGAAAGACAGCTGAATGACAGTGGTATTTTTATGTACTCGTAATCATTGCTCAAGAAGAAAACAGTTAAAACTCGGCCCCAGAGACGCAGGTTTATGTGAAGAAACCAGAGAATCTGTGTCTGTGGAGCTACAGCAGGATTTACTAAAGATCTGCTTCACTCAACTTAACACATCGAAGAGGAAAACGGAAAACCTTTCTCTGTGATTTTTACAGTTCGTCATGTCAACAGAGTCTCAGTCTGTCAGTGTTCAAGCTGCTCAAGACGCTAGCATGCTACCGGTTAGCAACTGTCAATGGCTTCAACACGATAAGCACTTGTGTGGCTCACATGTATGAACACTGATGAAATACTACAGCAGGGGTCGGCAAGTTTGTGTCATGGAGGGCCGATTTTCTTCAATGCCAAAACACCAAGGGCCGAAACTCACAATTGTAGCCCAAAGTAAAGCACCTTTTTTCCACAAATATAAGTTTTGCTCATAATATATGACCTAATGGGGTGTTTTGCTGGGAAATGTGAAAATATTGACAGTATTCTACACATTTTAGAGTCACATATTTGGTCTCTGATTTATGAATCATGTTTCTTCAAAATTCTCTTGGGGGCCAAAGGTTTTATGCTGGAGGGCCGAATTTGGCCCCCGGGCCTGACGTTGCCTACCCCTGTACTACAGTAAAAGTATGTTGTATCCAAGGCCAGATGTTTGTGTTTCATGGGTTTCTCTTGGAGAGGTCAGAGCTGAGCTGTTGAAGCTAAATGCTAACCGGTAGCATGCTAACATCCTAAACACTGACTCACTGGTTTCTTCACATAAACGTGCGTCTCTGGGGCCGTGTTTTAACTGTTTTCTTCTTGAGCAATGATTACGAGAACATCAAAATGCCACAGTCAATCAGTTGTCTTTCATTTCATATCTTCAAATCCTGAGTACAGATATTGTCACATGTTGTCGTACTGCATAATGCTACTTTGGGATTCAAAATGGCCGCCACCAACAACAAAAGTCACATGACTGAAAGGCATATAAGTGATTTGCCTCATGTGGACTGTGGAGTGTGTCAGACTGTTTTTAATGCAGGCTACTAGTTACCATAGACATGCACTAGCCTAGCATTAGCCTAGCGCCACGTAGCTCTTCAGATATCTCCATAAACCATCAGCAACACTCTGGATAACTAGGAAATGCCACAGTCAATCAGTTGTCTTTCATTTATATCCTGAGTAGAGATATTGTCACATGTTGTCGTACTTTATAACTCTACTTCGGTATTCAAAATGGCCACCACCAACAACAAAAGTCACATGACTGAAAGGCATATAAGTGATTTGCCTCATGTGGACTGTGGAGTGTGTCAGACTGTTTTTAATGCAGGCTACTAGTTACCATAGACACGCACTAGCCTAGCACTAGCCTAGCACTAGCCTTGCATTAGCCTAGCGCCACGTAGCTCTTCAGATATCTCCAGAAATCAGCAATTCTCTGGATAACTAGGAAATGCCACAGTCAATCAGT
Source organism: Gobius niger (assembly GCF_951799975.1). Classification (NCBI taxonomy): domain Eukaryota; kingdom Metazoa; phylum Chordata; class Actinopteri; order Gobiiformes; family Gobiidae; genus Gobius; species Gobius niger. The sequence goes on along the minus strand of NC_136852.1, from coordinate 72,414,576 downwards.
TGACTTTCATTTATATCCTGAGTAGAGATATTGTCACGTGTTGTAGTACTGCATAATTCTACTTCGGTATTCAAAATGGCTGCCATAACAACAAAGGTCACATGACTGAAAGGCATATAAGTGATTTGCCTCATGTGGACTGTGGAGTGTGTCAGACTGTTTTTAATGCAGGCTACTAGTTACCATAGACATGCACTAGCCTAGCACTAGCCTAGCATTAGCCTAGCGCCACGTAGCTCTTCAGATATCTCCAGAAATCAGCAACACTCAGGATAACTAATGAGGTCCTATGTCAAAAATCCCGAAACATCCCTTTAACGGCCTTCTCCCCCACATGTGGCGGCCATTACAGACGAGCTGCGTTAGGTGTGGAGCTTAAACAAACAGAGAGGTGTGCGCGTGTATATTCATGCGAGAGTTTGTCTACGGCGGCCAAAGTAAGCCCAGACGCACTTCTTTTTCTTTTCTTTTTTTTTTCACATCACTAAACCTTTTTATTATCTCACGTTTATAGGCCTGCTTTTTCCATCCACTGATCCTCCTCCAGAGACCGGGAAGAGGAGCCAAAGAAATGCACACGGAAATTCACAGACTCCTGTTTTTTTGTTTGTTTTTTTTTACCTAAAAACTGGCAACAACAAAAAGAGAAATGATTTTGGCATCGATGCTTTGGTCACATGAGAGCGACTTGAAAGGTTTCGTCCCTGGCGGTGTGTGTCCCTGTACAGACAAAAGGTAGGTTTGTTGTAGTCCTGTCGGAGCGCCTCGAAAATTCAGTCCCGTAGAGGAGGCACAGATTCTCTTATAAATTATGTGACTGTGAGCGCGCGCACCCCCCCCGTGTGTTCCTTTTTTTTTTTTTTTACGGCGCTCTTCCTCCCCCCCCCCCCCTTCAGCCCTTTTGCGAGCACGTTCGGCAGCACAGTTGTTGCAGCACTTTCCGCTGGCACAGATTGTTCTTTTTTACGAGCACGCAGAAACTGCCTTCCGCCCAAGATTCTTCATTTGCTTTCCCCAGAGCAGGAAGAGGAGAGACGGGGGGTGTTTTTTTTGGAGAGCGGCGGAAGAGAGACAAATCAGAGACAGCAGGGGGGGGGGGGTTTGATCCAATCAGAGGACGGTGTTCGGCGAGGAGCGAGGTCCGGGAGGAGGGATCGGTCCGTTTGAGAAGAGTCGGAAACAAAAAAAAAAAGAGAGGACAGACAGAAAGAGAAGGAGGAGAGAGACAGAGAAAAAGTCACACAATTAGCAAATTGTCAGAATCCGTCATTTCACAGGGAAATTCTGATTAGACTGATCGTTAACAGCCCCCCCCCCCCCCCCCCATGCAACAAACATGGCTGCTATGGACTTCGAACACAGTAACCTATGGCTCGTTCTAGTGCAGAAACAGGCAAAGCTTATGCAGCAGTTATGCATTATCTTTCTGTATCAGGCTTGGTCATGTTTTGAGGGCCGGATTTGAGGGCTAGGTGGGCGCCATCTGGCCCCTGGGCCTTGGTTTGAACCCGCTCTTGCATCGCGGTGAGGATCTTCACTGAAGGTTTCGGGAGTCGTCTTCTGTAGTTCAAGTGTAGGACGTTTCGCCTGTTCATCCAAAAGGCTTCGTCAGCAACACTAAAGTCCAAGCTCAGAGACTGGATAAAGACCAGTGGGGGGGTTTTAAGATAAGATAAGATAAGATAAACCTTTATTGATCTCACAAAGTCTCTCCCCTCAATTAAAAGCTACTCTCAATCTGTGGGTAGGGCTGCATTGGATCAGACACAGACAGATATTGATGAAATTTTCAATGTACAAAATACAAGATACCCTACTTAAAAAACAAAGTAAGTTTTCATTAAAAAAATACAGTGTTTTTTCTCTATTTTAGTTATATTTACTAGAAAACGATTAATGGATTACTAAAATAGTTGACAACTATTTCAATGATCGAGTAGTTGTCGATTAACTGATTCGTTGTTTCAGCCCTACCTGTGGGTAAACACCTTTGTAGTTCTAAGTCTCAGTGACCCTACTCTACCCTAGTCTTCTTGCAAACAAGAGGAATGCAAAGAACATCAGGTTGAAGAAATCAAACGGCTACAGAAGAGGCTTTATCAAAACCCTTCCATGAAAGAAAAGGTTTTCTTCCTTGGAGGTCTGGGATTTCACCGGTCTTGTGTGTTCAGCCTCCTGGAGGTTCAGACTGAAACTCAGCTTGAGAGTAGCCTTTAATTCGGGCGTTCTGCTCTCCCAAGATTTCATCCGATGGGCGGGGGAGTGACTGAATTTTGCGTTGCATTATGGGTAACATTTGACTTTGCAACCTCCTTCTTCTAAAAAAGGAATACAATTCTATAGGTGATATTTTATGATGCAGACTTTGACTGTTCCAGCGGACGCTCAGCCTCACACTGCCCCGCCGTACAGTCTCCTGCCCGGCTCGGAGCCTCGAAGGCCGGGCGGGATGGCTCACCACTGCCCCCAGTGTCTGTGAGCTGTAACTGGGAGACTATAGTAAAAAGCACTGACAGCCTCTGATTATCTCTCTGCCCAACACGACTTTATCCTGTCTGTGTTTTCAACGTGGGAACATCAGACATGACAAATAAGTCCGTAGCCGAGCTGCTAACCGCTCGCCCGGAGCTAACTAGCTTAGCAGCTAGCACTTATAGATCCGGTGAAAACAAGTATTATGCACTAATAACGTCAATAAACCTGTAACTATATAAAGCAGCCTTTGAGATGATCACACACTGAGCCGGGCTTGATGCATTTGTGGTTTATTGTGGACGTTTCATCAACAATGAGCTGTAGGCGATTGTAACAAGCTAACGGGGCTAACCTGGAATAACCATCGTCCACTGGCACAAATAATCGTCGACATATGGGCTGGATATGAGCTTAAATACTGGGGAGATCCTTGTGTAGACCATGGGTATAGCTATAGTTAAAGATCCATAGGACATGGCAGTAACAAAGAGCTTCTTCCTACACTTCAGAACATTTAAAATCACTAACCCCGACGTCTAAATCAATCAGTAGTTTTGTGAAGCCCAATATCACGACAGGAGTCGCCTCACAGGGGCTGCACAAACCATTAAGGCAATAAAACAGAACAGAAAAGTCTCCGTTCGGTCTGAATGCAGCAACAGGAAGTCATTTTTTGATCACAGCGCCGCCAAGTGGATGAAATTTTGGGAGAGCAGAACGCCTGGATTGAGGGGAGGGACTTCGCTAAGCTTGACTCCTCCCACTGGTCTTTATCCAGTCTGCGGTCTGAGCTGGAAACGTTTGTGTCGCTGACGAAGCCTTTTGGATGAAGAAGTGAAACATCCTACACTTCAACTACAGACTCAAGAAAGGAACTAGTTGAGATAAGTTGATGAGTTTGCCCACCTCTGCACGAGCCATTTCCCCAAAACAATACACAAAACTGAGTCATTGTGGAGGAAAACATGGAGAAACATTGTGTTACATCTTTTGTAATGTTCTATTGCTGAAGGCATGCAAGCGTTTCTGATCAAGTTTCAGGATAAAAACACCCAATAAAAGCTTCAGTGGGAAGACGGGATGAAAGAAGCGGCACATGCGGAGTGAACATGCAGAACTGAACAGATATAGTTGGATATAAAGGCAGAAAGAGAAAAGGCCCTAAAGGGAAGCGTTAGGGTCTATATTTTACGCAGGATTAATATTAACGCGGCACCACTACAGGCAGCGAGGTTAGCGAGTGGTTAGCGAGTGGTTAGCGAGCCGTTAGCGAGTGGTTAGCGAGCCGTTAGCGAGTGGTTAGTGCGACAGCAGCCGATAATGAGGTTAGTTTGTGCCTTTGTTGTGACCAGAGAAACAGTTGTGACTCACCTGTGATGGAGCCTCTGAACCCACACTCAGACCGGGCTGGACCATTCACCACAGAACCTGGACTTTATTGTTTTAATGATCTCACGTGCAGCACTTTGTTGTTTCAATGTGCTATATAAATGATGTGGATTGGAGCCAAATACAACAGAGGCTTCTTTCATGTGGACGCACTGGGTTCAGGAAGTATTCATACTCTGATATTACTGTTTAACCTCTTAACCCCCGCCTAAACCGATAAATCAAATTTTAATCTAATTGAGATTTTAAACTCTTACCTTCCACCGGAACAGAGCACTTTCTCTCCAGTTTGGTTTTACCCAAATGTAAAAGCTTATTGGACAAAGTGTAAAAAAAAAAAAAAAAAAAAAAAGAAGTGACAAAAATGTGACAAAAAACAATAAAAAATGTGACAAAAAAATAAATAAAAAATGTGACAAACAGTTATAAAAAATTGACAAAAAATAAATGAAAAATTGACAAAAAAATAATAAAAATGTGACCAAAAAAAAGTGACAAAAATAATAAAAATGTGACAAAAAAAACAAAAAATGTGACAAAAAATAATAAAAATGTGACAAAAAACAAATAAAAAATGTGACAAAAATAAATAAAAATGTGACAAAAAATAATAAAAATGTGACAAAAAACAAATTAAAAATGTGACAAAAATAAATAAAAATGTGACAAAAAATAAATAAAAATGTGACAAAAAAAACAAAAAAATGTGACAAAAATAATAAAAATGTGACAAAAAAATAAATAAAAATGTGACAAAAAAACCCAAAAATGTGACAAAAAATAATAAAAATGTGACAAAAAATAATAAAAATGTGACAAAAAATTGTCAAAATGTGACAAAAATAAATAAAAATGTGACAAAAAATAATTAAAAAAAAGTGCCAAAAAAACAACAACGAGGCAGCAATGTGAGGAAAAGGATCTGTTTTGTACGTCTTGGCTTTGAGGCGTTACTCTGGCCAATATGCTGTAAGCGCCAGGTGAGAACTTGCTAGATTTGGGTAAAGCCGAACTGGAGAAACTGCGCTCGGTTAAGGCGGAGGGTAAGAGGTTAATAAAGGTCGATCACGATAATCGCGTGGAGCGTTTTAATCGAGGAGAATTGGCCTGAATTTGGACAGTGCAGCTGCAGCGCCTGTCAGGGCAATCCCAGGGAAACGCTCGGCCCAAACAAACAGGAAGAGCACAGAATGATACATGAGGCACCAAGAGGACCTGGGGATTTTACTGTAAAATCAGCTGCAAAACACGTGAGGAGCCTCAGAGTCCAGGACACACACGGGGATGAAGATGTTTGTGTGTTGCAGATGTTTGTGTGTTGCAGATGTTTGTGTGTTGCAGATGTTTTTTGTGTTGCTTGCCCAGGTGAAGGGGTGACATGGGGATGGACGCTGCAGTTTTCAGTTTGGCCTGAGCATCCGTTTAACATGCTCATCCAGGAAAGACCACATTTATTATTATTTTTTTTTTCTTTTAATCCCTTAACCTCCACCTGAACAGAGCACATTTTCTCCAGTTTGGCTTTACCCCAGTCCAAAAGCTTCTGGAAAAAGAGTGTAAATATCAACAAAACTGAGATGAAAACAAGGATGAAAATGTGACAAAAAAGTGACAAAAAATAGTCAAAAAAGTGAAAAAAGTGAAGAAAAAAAATAAAAAATTGACAAAAAAGCAGGAAAAAAGTGACAAAAAAGTGACAAAAAAGAGAAAAAAAATCCGGAAAAAAGTGACAAAAAAGTGACAAAAAAGAGAAAAAAAATCCGGAAAAAAGTGACAAAAAAAGAAAAAAAGCAGAAAAAAAAGCAGAAAAAAGTGACAAAAAAGTGACAAAAAAAGTGACAAAAAAGTGACAAAAAAAGAGGGGAAAAAAAGCAGAAAAAAAGAGAAAAAAAGCAGAAAAAAAGTGACAAAAAAGTGACAAGAGAAAAAAAATCAGGAAAAAAGTGACAAAAAAGTGACAAAAAAGAGAAAAAAAATCAGGAAAAAAGTGACAAAAAAGTGACAAAAAAAGAGAAAAAAAGCAGGAAAAAAGTGACAAAAAAGCGACAAAAAACTGCCAAATTTTGACCAAAAAGTGACGAAAAATGTAGAAAAACGTGACCAAAAAGTGACGAAAAATGTAGAAAAACGTGACAAAAAAGTGACAAAAAATGTAACAAAAATGTGACAAAAAGCGATGAAAATGTAACGAAAATGAGATGTAAGTCTTAGCGTTCAAATGAGGTGTTACACTGGCCTACAGGATTTGGGTGGAGCTGGATAAAACGCTCTCGGTTCAGGCAGGTGTTAAGAGGCTAAACAAAAAAATGTAACCGAAAATCGAGATCGATCATTATGGGTAAAAGAAACGTGATTTTTTTTTTTTTCCATAATCGCCCAGCCCTACAGCATAGAGGTCTGAATACTCTCTGTATACTCTCTGAATACTCTCTGTACACTCTCTAAATACTCTCTGGATACTCTCTGAATACTCTCTGAATACTCTCTGTACACTCTCTAAATACTCTCTGGATACTCTCTGGATACTCTCTGTACACTCTCTGAACCCACTGCATGTTCTCCACAGTCCATGTGATCAGATCGTCGGTCTGTAAAAGGTTCCAGCCCGGTCTTTCCTCGTTAGTCAAACACTTGGGAGCAGAACTCACCATCTTTACAGATGGTGCTAACCACACAGGCCCCCGACTCCAGGTTGTATCCGCTCACACACGTGCTGCAGTTTCTCTCTCCGGGGCCCAGACACTCGTAACAGCTGTGGTCACACCTGCAGGACACACAACACACATCAGGACAGTCCTTCAAACCAAATCTGAAAACTTTCCCCTCGCAGAAAGCCCCCTAACCTGCGAGGTGCCCCAGGGCTCCATTTTAGGGCCAATTCTTTTTTCATTATGCATTACTGACGTGTCTTAAAGAGGTCAAAGACTGGACGTTGCTAAACTTTTACAGTGTGAATGAGAAAGACAGAGCCTGACCTCTCCCTTGGTTCACTTGTGTCACACTGTTGTTTGTCTTGCGCTTCATAAATAAATCTGACTTTGACCTTTTGAGTGTGATATAATCTTATCTTTCGAAAACACGCCTGTATTTGTGCCTTCAGAGTTTGACCTTTATTTTCTATCACGTGTGGTTTTGTGCCTTTTTGCTGCTTTGTTTATATTTTCAATCCATAAATCATCATGACCCTGGGACACAGTTTGCTTGGCAGTTAGTTATAAATGAAATGAGAGCACGTGTGTCATTCAGGGGTTCATGGGGATGAGTTTAGCAATGGAAGTAAGAACAACACCGAGCAAAAGGAAAAGAAAACAAGAAAAACGACAGTAAGATGAGAATCTGCTCTGTGTCGTGTAAATTCACCGGCTCCAGAGAGACTGACCGGGAGGATTGTGTGTGGAAGGTCATCAGCGCAGGGCGTGATAACTTTTAATCATCTGCAAGAATTATTCTGACACTAAACATGGCTGACAAAGCCCGACTGCAGCAAACCAGGACCAATGAATAAACAAACTGTAATCTGGAAACATGAATAATGTCATGATATGCATTTGTATAAAAAGTCATGTCATGCTAAACAAAAGACTTTTGACATTGATGCAGATTTGGGGGGATTTTGAAGTCTCGTGAGTTAGTGTCATCAGACTTGAGTTTTGGGTAGAATCCACCCCAAAGTGGGGCCCGCGGGCCAAATTTTTCCCGCCGACACAATTCTGTTGGCCCGCCAGAGGGTGACCTACTTTTGCGCTGCATTTGGTTAATACTAACTCTCTTCCATTCATTCTCAATGGTAAATATGGATGCAGTACACTTTTTGACCACGAGCGTCAAATTGGGGGCGCTGTTTCACTCCTTTCGCAAAGTTAAGGAAACACTGTTGTGGTGTTTATTAATCACAGAGCGTTGTAGCATCAACTTTCAGTTTTCCAACTTTTATTGCAAAGGTTGTTGACGTCAACATCAGTATATGTTAAATATTGACTCATAAATGCTGAACTGACACTTTCAAAATGATCTAATGTGGCATTTTCTTGGAGTGAACGAATGAGGTAAAGTTACTGTAGGTGCTGTAGATACAAGTGTTTTGGGTTTTTTAGCACTAAATTGCTGCAATTGTTGATTTTCTTTTACTAAAATTAGGCTTTTGCCATAGTTACCATTTGTTTTAATATAGCATGTTATTTGCATAGATAGAATTAAATGCAAATGTGGGCTATCGAAAAAATAAAAAGTAAATAAAATAAAGTAACTTTATAATTTGAAGTTATGTGTTTTTCGTGCTTGACATCGACGTGTTTGGCCCGCGACTCACAGGCACTTTTTCATTTTGGCCCTCGGAGACCAAAAGTTTGGACCCCCCTGACTTAAACGGTTCTGAGTGAGTCCAGTAGATTCACAGAGAGTTTATTTTAGCTTGATGAGCTTTTTAATTAATGCCACTTTCTGCGGTTTCTCCAAATCCACATGTCTCTGTCTTCATTGTTTCTGTCAAACTAACTGTGGTGTTTATTGTAAACTTTTAGCGGGTCCTCTGTCCTGGAGACGCTCAAATGCCCGTTAACCTGATGACATTCCATTGCAAACATGTTGGTGATGTTACATCAGGCTGTTGTTCATGGTTTTCAAACCCAGCCTCCCCCGGTCAGCCTTGACCCGCACGGTCAGGTCATGTGTGCTTCTCCGGGCTGATGCCGGTGTCGTCCCGGCTCCTCAGCGCCTGGACCTGAGGCAGAGCTGGTGCAACGCTCGCTTTGAGACTGTGAGATGTTCAGAACCCGCTTAGACACAGGTCTGATGAGGACAGTGTGTGATGCCCTCAGAGGAAACACCTCATTAAACACATGTTCAGAGGAACTCGCAGCACGCACAGCTGCTCCGTCCTGCACAGACTCACTTAAAAACACTCACTTTACTGTGTTTGACTTCATTTCATCCTGGAATTTGGACTGAAATGTGTGTTTGCACATCCCTTGTTAAAGCGATGAATGCAAATCCGTGGGTTGGTTTCCATCTATTGGTCAACGCCCACTGTCACATGGTCGCAGTGGTTTTTACTTTCTGAATTTTGTGCATTACCGCCTCAGCCTTTTGTGCACAGTCAGACAATAAATGTCATTTCGGGCCCGATCTTTCTGAACACAGACTATAGAGCACAGGGGAGGCAAGATTGCGTCACGGAGGCCGATTTTCACCATAGCCAAAACACAGAGGGCCGAACCTCACCATGGTAGCCTTAAGTTAGGAACCATTTTGTGCCAAAAGCCAATGTTTTACATCAGTGGTTTTTAAGTGGTCCGGCTTCAGGACCCGCCATTAGCTTAATGACAAGCTGCGACCCAAATAAAACTGTACTTTGTCATAAATCTTATAAAATATATGTATTGTATTGTATTTACCACATGTTTTTATTGAACAAGCCGTAGATTTGCTTTTAAGACTGAAAATTATGATCAAAATAACCCAATAATATTAATTTTAAAATACTCCAGTGTGTTTCTGTGTAGTTTCAGATGGAAAATATTGAAAAAAAAGTTTCCTGTAGGCTCGCGACCCACCAGTTGAGAACCACTGTGTTACATTATATATGACCAAGGGCCTGACGTTGCCTACCCCTGATTTAGAGGAACATGTTGTGCTGAGAAGGAGCGCATGGGAAGTACGTGGGGTGGAGAAACATGACCAGTGGAGATGTTATATAGAACAGCCTTCTCCTCCAACCAGACTCCGCGGCCGGGGAGGGGGAGGGACACGGACGTTGTTGTTAATAAAGTTTTTAGTTTGACCAGTGAGAGCCTGTAATGCTTAACTAGATCTTTTTCATTTTCAACACTTCTAATCTCTGGTGTTTTGCAGGTCGTGATGTATGGAAGGAACTGGTCTCCTGTGAGGTGTGTGGTGGACGTACTTCTTGCAGGACCGCTGCACCGCCCCGCTGTCCAGACTCTGCTCGGACAGGTAGTAGCCGCTGCTGCAGGTGGACACACACCTCCAGTCCTCCAGGATGTAGCCGTCAGCACACTTGGTGCACGCCTCGATCCCTGTACCTGAGGACACAGAGCTGAGCTGCGGAGCCGTTTACAAACAAACACGTGGGTTTATTTAACTTCCAGTTTCCAGATACTCCTGGACAGTTCTGATTAGAGCTGGGACTGAACCAACAACCTTTGGATCTGTTAACATGCGCTTTTGCCCGGTTGTCACCCCAGTGTCTCCGCCTGAATCAGAGTCCTACTTTTAACCCCTGAACCCCCACCGTAACCGAGCACGTTTTCTCTTACAGGCCAGTGTAGCGCCTCATTTGAAAGCTAAGGCCGACACAAGTCATCAAAGCTTCCATCTTGTTTTCGTTTTGCGTTTTTGACACATTTTCATTGCTTTTATTTGTTTGTTTTGGTCACATTTAGTTTAGTTTAATGTAACTGTGATGAAGCCACAAACATGAGACGAAAGCTGAAGAAAAACTGAAGAAAAAGGCAAACAAAACATGACGGAAAAAATGAGGAAAGAGCTTAGGTCTTAGCTTTCAAATGAGGCGTGACACTGGCCTATAGGCTATATATGCTTTTCAGTCATGTGACTTTGTTATTTGAATACCGAAGTAGCATTATGCAGTACTACAACATGTAACAATATCTCTAATCAGGATATAAAAGAAAGACGACTGATCGACAGAGACATTTTTATTTGATTATAATCATTGCTCAAGAAGATAAGAGTAAAAACTCGGCCCCAGAGACGCACGTTTATGTGAAGAAACCAGTGAGTCAGTGTTTAAGACGTTAGCATGCTACCGGTTAGCATTTAGCTTCAACAGCTCGGCTCTGACCTCGCCAAGAGAAAGCCCTGAACCACAAACATCTGGCCTTGGATACAACATGTGACAGAGGTCAGAGGTCAGAGCTGTTACTGTAGTATTTCCTCAGTGTCATACATGTGAGCCACACATGTGTTTATCGTGTTGAAGCCAACTGTGAATGGTTGACAGTTGCTAACCGGTAGCATGCTAACGTATTGAGCTGCTTAAACACTGACTCAGACTGAGACTCTGTCGACATAACAAACTGTAAAAATCACAGAGAAAGGTTTTCTGTTTTTTCCTCTTTGATGGGTTAATTTAGTCTTCAGAGTGAAGCAGATCTTTAGTGAATCCTGCTGTAGCTCCACAGACAGAGCTGCTACGTCTGAGCCACATTTGCTGGTTTTATCACAAAAATGTGCTTCTCTTTTTACTGTTTTCTTCTTGAGCAATGATTACGAGTACACAACAATGCCACTGTCAGTCAGCGGTCTTTCATTTTCATCCGAAGAAGAACAAGAACGACAGAACAAGAACGACAGAACAAGAACGACAGAACAAGAACGACAGAACAAGAACGACAGAACAAGAACAAGAACGATAGAACAAGAAGAACAAGAACGATAGAACAAGAACGACAGAACAAGAAGAACAAGAACGACAGAACAAGAACGACAGAACAAGAAGAACAAGAACGACAGAACAAGAACAAGAACGACAGAACAAGAACAAGAACGACCGAACAAGAACGACAGAACAAGAACAAGAACGACAGAACAAGAACAAGAACGACAGAACAAGAAGAACAAGAACGACAGAACAAGAAGAAAGAGAACGACAGAACAAGAACAAGAACAAGAACAAGAAGAACAAGAACGACAGAACAAGAAGAAAGAGAACGACAGAACAAGAACAAGAACAAGAAGAAGAAGAACAAGAAGAAGAAGAACAAGAAGAAGAACAAGAAGAAGAAGAACAAGAAGAAGAAGAACAAGAAGAAGAACAAGAAGAAGAAGAACAAGAAGAAGAAGAACAAGAAGAAGAACAAGAAGAAGAAGAACAAGAAGAAGAAGAACAAGAAGAAGAACAAGAAGAAGAAGAAGAACAAGAAGAAGAACAAGAAGAATCCTGAGTAGAAATATTGTTACATGTTGTAGTACTGCATAAATCTACTTTGGTATTCAAAATGGCTGCCGGAACTATGCGTGATGTCATTGGAAACGCATGTATAAGCTCTCCAGTTGAGAAGCTTTTAGATTTCGGTAAAGCTGAACTGGATAACAGCGCTCGGTTAATGCTCTGTTTGCACTTCCAGACCTGATGGAAAGAAGAAAGATTTCTGTTGTGCGTTGTTGCTATAAAATCAGAAACCCCCCCTGTCCTGTCAGTTGGATCTCCTTCACAGGTGAAGCCTCTCAGGTGTCCCGGTGGGGGAGGGCGTACCTGCACAGGTGGCACAGGCGCGGTGACACGGCTCACACGTCCGTCTGTGGCCGTTGTAATACGTCCCAGCGTCGCACGTCATCTGGCACTTGTTCCCCTGGAGACTGAGGCACAAAGAACAAAAGAGAGGACAGATTATGAAGAGCAAACACAGGCTGCTTCCGAAACGGTCAGATTTCTAAGAGCTCTTACGCCAAACCGGATGTGCGTCAGCGTCCGCCATGGCAAGTTGCCTCCGAATTGGTCTGTCAGTTAGGAAGGAGTTAGGAAAAGGAGCCTTGATGCTAACTATCATAGCCACTTTAGCATAGGGACCTCTGATGCTAACTATCATGGCCACTTTAGCATAGGGACCTCTGATGCTAACTATCATAGCCACTTTAGCATAGGGACCTCTGATGCTAACTATCATAGCCACTTTAGCATAGCGACCTCTGATGCTAACTATCATAGCCACTTTAGCATAGCGACCTCTGATGCTAACTATCATAGCCACTTTAGCATAGGGACCTCTGATGCTAACTATCATAGCCACTTAAGCATAGGGACCTCTGATGCTAACTATCATGGCCACTTTAGCATAGGGACCTCTGATGCTAACTATCATAGCCACTTTAGCATAGCGACCTCTGATGCTAACTATCATAGCCACTTTAGCATAGGGACCTCTGATGCTAACTAACCGGTGATTAGGAGCTCTGTGCCATCCCACAAGCCACTGCGCCAAATCCCCCCACCCCCCTCGCCCCCACCCTCGAGTGATTCATGCGCAACCACTGTTGATTGAGGAGCACATTTAATAATAAAAATAATAATAATTAAAAAGTAAGATTCTGCACAAGCCAAACTTTATAAAAGTGATAAATCCATGTTGTCGTCTCCACAGCTCAGTCTCATGTCAGTGTTAAAGAGGAAACTCAGGAAACAGATTAAATGCTTTTGTTTTCATTTAGTAGAAACTTAAGCCACATGGATCATTTGCATAATGTAGCTTTATGAAACAGCTGCTGAAATAAAATAGCAAAAAAGGGAAATGTTTGGATCATTTGGATTTATTTTTCTCCTTAAATGTCTTTGTTTGGACACTATGTTGTTGTTGACACTGTACACTAGGGGGCGACATGCACTTTTGTTTGGCCTGCACTCCACCAATAACTTTAAAGAAGAAGAAAAGCAGCAGTTGATGATGTCACTTCCCTTTCCCCTGTTTAAGGACGGACGGATTGTGCAAATTCTGCTGAAGCTCTAGCTCATTTGATGGTTTCGGATTGAGCCACAAGCTCCTGCTCAGTTCTGTTACTGAGTACATTTTACATTCGATACCAGTACTTTAACGATGCTTGGGTTTTGATACCTGAGCTACACCTGAACTAAAGGTGTTTTCAGACCTGCACTGTTTGGTCCACTTTAAACGGACCAGGGTTCGTTTCTGGATCTTTTTTACAGGTGTAAAAACAACAAACGAATCCTGGTGCGGATCAAAGAACCGAGACCCACTTTTTCAGGTGGTCTCGGTTCCAAAGGGACTCTGGTGCGGTTCGCTTCAGGTGTGAATATAAACCACTGTTGATCCGAAACAACTCCAGGACACATGCGCCTTTTTGGCCACCGTAGCAAGGCCTTCACTGCTGCTAATGCTAACACTAGATGGATGCTACAAACGATGAGCCGTGGACAGACCAGGAGGAGACACTGAGGAGACACTGAGGAGACACTGAGGAGACACTGAGGAGACACTGAGGAGACACTGAGGAGACTCTGAGGAGACACTGAGGAGACACTGAGGAGACTCTGAGGAGACACTGAGGAGACTCTGAGGAGACTCTGAGGAGACACTGAGGAGACACTGAGGAGACACTGAGGAGACACTGAGGAGACACTGAGGAGACTCTGAGGAGACTCTGAGGAGACTCTGAGGAGACACTGAGGAGACACTGAGGAGACACTGAGGAGACACTGAGGAGACACTGAGGAGACACTGAGGAGACACTGAGGAGACACTGAGGAGACACTGAGGAGACACTGAGGAGACTCTGAGGAGACACTGAGGAGACACTGAGGAGACACTGAGGAGACACTGAGGAGACACTGAGGAGACTCTGAGGAGACACTGAGGAGACACTGAGGAGACACTGAGGAGACACTGAGGAGACACTGAGGAGACTCTGAGGAGACTCTGAGGAGACACTGAGGAGACACTGAGGAGACACTGAGGAGACACTGAGCCTCCTTGATATTTGGGCAGATGCTCTAACACAACTGCGAGAAAAGACACAAAAATGTGAGAAAATGAAGCAGAGGCTTCAAGCGTCTCCTGAACGGCCGCGGCGTCAAAGTGGAAAAACCTCACCAAACTTAAATGAAAGTATGAGACGCATTAAAGCAGAGGAGGATCGAGACCAACAGTTTGTCCCGTGGACATAATGGAAACAAACAGCTCTGCACAAAACTCCTCTTCCTCAGGTGAAACTGAGGTCAAAGGTCAGTGGTTTAGCCTCTTACGTTTCTTTTATTATCATAGTAAGCGTCAAATTTTCATTTTTATTTCATTTGTTGTGGTCATGGGCCGTATGCACAGTGACCCCACGTGATTTCCGCCTGGACAGTCAGCCAGACGCTGTCCTTCCTGTCCGTTATCTCTTCCCATTAAAAATTAGCAGGTCCCACAGAAATGAAGCAATAGCTTTAGATTTGGTAAAGGACAGCGAGTAAAAGTTCGGATGTGACTGGAGCAGGTTAAAAAATATTACATGAGACGTAACGACTTCACTTGAGGAAACCTCCGTGTTCATAACGGTGGATGTTTTTGTCTTGAAGCTAACGCGGCTAACACAAAATAAAAAAATTAAACTAGCGCAAAGTTTAGAACGAGCCTGCGCAAAAAAGAATCGTCCTGTTAGTAGTTTAAATAATATTTACTTGTTTACATGTTATATTATCATTTTTCAACACTAGCCTTTAGCTCTAAGATAAAAGCTCCGCCCCTTACGAGCGCTGGCGTTTCCTTTGGGGCTGGATTCACAGTGAACCTGATGTTTGTAACAAGTTTCTGTGACTGTCCATCAGTAACTCGTCCTTCACCAGATCCTGAGCTTCTCTATATTTGTGTGGGAACCTGCTAATTGTGAATGTAAACGATCGCTGACAGGAAGTCCAGCGTCTGGCTGACAGTCCAGGAAGACGTCACGCGGGGAAACTGGACACTAGCCTATTGCTGTCCACTGATCGTCACACGTGTATGTGTTTACAAAATATAGTTCTCTTGCAAAAACTACAGTCTGAACACGAACTGCACCAAACAAACAAAGAAGTAGTTTCTGATCCGGAACAAACAAGCGGAGCAAAGGACTTTTCAGGTCTGAATACACCTTAATCTGTTCCTTTCCCTTCCATTTCATTTCATTACTTTTGCATTTGATTCACTTGTTTAAGGTGAAACAACCAAGAAACTTCCTTTAAAAGCAGCACTAAGTAACGTGTTTACCTTAATAAATCCTTCCCGTAGTCCCTGTGCGGGTCATACAAGTGTTTATGGGATGATTGTGGGGTCTTTTATCTCCCCCTGGTCCCAATATACTCTAATGGAATCACCAAACTAACAGGCTAACGCTAATTTTCCCACAAATTTTTACATTTTTAAACTTTATTGTCCCAAAATTTTGCTCTACATTTTCACGTTTTTTCCCCAAAAAGTTAAACTCATTTTTTTCTACGCATTTCTTCCCCAAAATGTTTCTAAATGTTTTCCCAATTTTTTTTTACCAACAGCATTAAACCCTGAACATACGGATATGTATGTATATGTTTATTCCTTCCCAGTGCCTGGTTCTGCTCTCAGTATCGTGTAAGCGTTACAGCTCAGCCCTCTCTGACAGCGTCACTTCGGCGTTTTGTGATTTCAGATATGAAAAGTCTGGCTCCGGTTGTCGCGGCCGAGCAGCTGCTGTGCGTTAGCGGAGCATTCTTGGAAATCCGTCTCCTCTGTGACTCGGAGCCCGGGCCGAGCGCGGGGCCTCAGAGCCTCAGAGCGTTTAGAGGAAATGATGGCTTACGCTGGGCCCGCCTCCTCCTCCACCGGCTACACACGCTCACAAAATTCCAGCGCTCTGTTTAGGCCGCGGCGCCCGGCAGGTTTACACAGAGCGGGCGGATGGAGGAACACGGCCTAAAATGGGCAACGCTGTGGCCTGAGCGGCTTCAGGATTTACTGAAGGTCAGAAGGTCATGAGGAAACAGGAGCTGCTGATTTAAAGGGATATTTCAGGATTTGTGACATAGGGCCTCATTTCCTAGTTATCCAGAGTGTTGCTGATTTCTGGAGATATTTTTTTTTCTAATTCATGCAGTTCTTATATTTGAAGAGTTTCGTGGCGCTAGGCTAATGCTAGGCTAGCACATGTCTATGGTATCAGCTAGCCTGCATTAAAAACAGTGTGACCCGCTCCACAGAGCACCTGAGGCAAATCACTTATAACACCAGACTAACCATGTAAATGTCTGTGTCCATAGAATCATGTTTGGAATATAACTGACCTGCATCACATGAATGATCGCATTTTGAGGGACTATTTTCTAGCAGATCACTCCGCCGCTGTGTAGCTTATACAACCACGAAGCTGATGCTGCTCAAATATAAGGTATTTTAAATGCAAAATGGTTAAAATGATTCTATGGACACAGACATTTATATGGTTAGTCTGGTGTTATAAGTGATTTGCCTCAGACTAGGGCTGTGCAATTAATCGAAATTCGATTACGATTTCGATTACAACAGTAAACGATTACAAAATTAGCATGATCGCAAAAAATCGATTATAATTTTTTTTTTCAATTTTTCAATTTTTTTTTTTTCAATTTTTTTTATTTAATGTTTTTTTTTTCAAATTTTTAATTTTTGTCACTTTTTTGCTGGATTTTTGTCTTTTTTTAATGGATTTTTGTCTTTTTTTTATGGATTTTTGTCTTTTTTTTATGGATTTTTGTCTTTTTTTATGGATTTTTGTCTTTTTTTTATGGATTTTTGTCTTTTTTTGCTGGATTTTTGTCTTTTTTTTTATTTTTGTCACTTTTTTGCTGGATTTTTGTCATTTTTTTGCTGGATTTTTGTCATTTTTTGCTGGATTTTTGTCACTTTTTTGCTGGATTTTTGTCTTTTTTTATGGATTTTTGTCACTTTTTTGCTGGATTTTTGTCATTTTTTTGCTGGATTTTTGTCACTTTTTTGATATTTTTTTCTTAAAGGCAACAAATAATTGTTTGAATAATCGTGATTTCAATTATGACAAAAATAATCGTGATTATTATCTTTTCAATAATCGAGCAGCCCTACCTCAGACTGTTTTTAATGCAGGCTAGCTGATACCATAGACATGCACTAGCCTAGCGCCACTAAACTCTTCAAATATAAGAACTGCATGAATCACAGAAAAAAAATATCTCCAGAAATCAGCAACACTCTAACTAGGAAATTAGGCCCTATGTCAAACATCCTGAAATATCCCTTTAACAAACATCTGCCCTGTTGTTAAAGGCGGCGCCTCTGGGTACCTCACCATTCGATAACGATCATCTCACGATACGCCCATACACGATATCGATATATTACACAAAAATAACCTACGATACATCACGATTTTTTGAAACATGTTATTTTGTAGCTGTTTTTTTTAACATACTACATATTATTCATTATCTACATTATCTACAATTAATGATCCTTGATACTCTGATACGAGGAGAACCTGAGCCTCATGGTGGTGTTTTACTGTAAAGAGCAAAAACACGACTGACCCGAGCCCCGTGAGGCGACACAAGCTCACGGTCTGAATTAGAGGTTAGATTATTGTCCCGAGCCCGACATGACATTTCACGCATGACAGTCGTTTTTTTTTCCTTTTTTTTATTAATGTCATTATAATCTCTAGTAAAAATCTAACCTAATGTCTGTTGGATATAAAATGGTCTGACTGAATCCTCTATAGAGCTCCACAGTCCCGCCCCTCGCAGTCCTGTTGCTCCGGAAGCAAAAAATCCCCGTCTACACGACCGTCGATTTTCCAAAAATTCAAATATTATAAGAGTATAATAAGAGTTTAACGTCACCGCAAAAGCTAATCAGCTATGTAGCAATTCGTGACCATAGAATGTTTCATTTCAATCCAAAAAGAAGACGACATGTTGAAGAAAAGGCAAAGGTACAAGTCTGTGACATGATTCACTTCCTGACTATAGAAACTCCGTATCCCAAGAACCATTGCGACATCGCGCCCGCTGGTCAAGGCAACCAGGTTTTCAGCAAACACGGCCAGTTTCTTTTACTTTGCAGACAAAAGTTCTATATTATTTCACTATTAAACATCTGAATCCTGCTGATTGGAATAAAAATGATCGGTGGTTCGTTTAATTGGATCGTTGGGAACATTTTTGGGACGTTTTTCTTACTCTCAGTGTTAGACATGGATAAAACGTCAACTATCTGCCTGCATTATGTTTTAATAAATTGTTTATAATATGTTGTCTACATTACAATAAATAAACACGTGTGGGAACGTGAAGCTCCACCAATCAAAAGCCTCGTAGTAGATCATGGGACTCCCGAGCATCCTGGGTAATGTAGTTCTAGGACGAAGGCTCGCAGTTAAACTAGATGGATCTCATACGTGCTTTTTTCACCTGCGTCTGACTTTGCGGTCGCTTTATAACCACAGAGCTGGATTCAGCCCGAGCTGACGGAGTTACGGAGTTAAAGACTTTATTCCAAATCAACACGGTCTCAAAGCAAGGGGGGTTTTACTTCCGGACCGGAGAGGAGGCGGGACTGTGGAGCTCTATTGACTGTGACCTCATAAATATGCGTGACATCATCAAAAATATCGATATCGGGAATAAAAGGAATCGTATCGTCCCACAAAATATCGCGATGTTTTGAAAAATGAATATATTGTCACATCCCACCTGTGTGAGGTCAGATTCTTCCTGTGAGGACATGTGGCCTCGTGTTTGTGTCTGAGTGAGTTTCAGTTGAGCAGATGTTTCCGTGCGTTTACCTCGTGCCGGGTTTACACTCGGTGCAGATGCTGGAGCCGGTGCACTTCTTACAGTTCTCAGGACAGCGCCGGCAGATGTTGGAATCTGGAGAGAGAGGCCAGTCACTCACAGCACACGGAAAATGGAAACATGAAGCTCCTAAACCAGGAAGTGCCATGCTTTACACCTTCACAAGAATCTTTCTGATGATTCACTCTGATCATTTCACTGTAACGCTATGTTTGATACCAGTACTTTAACCAGACTGGGTTTTCAATACCAATACCTGAATAATAATAATAATAATACATTTTATTTAAAAGCGCGTTTCAGAAAACCCAAGGACACAGTACAATGGACACATTAAAAACATTGAATAAATATCTATACTAAATTATTCGTCATATAGAATCATAAAACAGATTAATAATGTTAATTTATTCCACTTTTTCCTTCCAATTAATTTCTTTTGCATTTGTATCAATTGTTTGAGGTGAAACAACGAAGAAACCTCCGACAAAAGGGCAGAAAAAACACTTTTCAAGTCATTCTTATTTTTCTAATGTTTTTTTTTCATACAATATTCAACTTTTTTTTTTTTTAATTTTTCTCAATTATTTACGTATTTTTCCCCCAAATGTTTCCAACATTTAAAATTTTCCCACAATTGTTTTTTTTCCAATTTCTTTATTTTTTTTCCCCCCAAAATTTGCCCAGAATTTTCCACTCGTTTTCACAATTGTTTTTTCAACTTGTGCTTCACTTTTTTATTTAAATTTTAAATTTTGATGAACAACAGCATCAAAACTAAAGATTTTGTATATTCATTTTCGATGCCTGCTTTCGATACTTTTATTTTTTCAATACCAGTAGAACCTAAATCTTATTTTTCAACCCAGACGGGCATAGATACAAAAAAATATAATCTTTTGGGAAACACAACTTTTCACTCTTTTTAGCCATTTTCTGGTGGAATATGAATAATGAATAATAATAATGAATGCATAATGGATATTTTCTCACAGCAGATTGTTCAGTAGAAGTGAAAAAACGGCAGTCATAGCATTAGCACAATGCTAACCTGTAGCATCATGTTAGCATTCTCTGTTTTTATGTATTTATGGGCTGTTGAACCACTTTGCTCCTCTCCGTGTCTTTGTATCATTATTTAGTAGAAAACTATATTCATAATTCAGCATTTGCTAAAGCAGTTTTTGAATAATTGGCTTGTTGCACAATGTGGCTACGCTAGTTCCTCTGAGCTGAAGTTGTGGGCGCTAGTACTTCCTGTTCGTATTAATTTCCATTAAGATTAGCTTAGACTCGTTCGAATCATCGCATTTCCTAGAGATTCTGTGGTGGACAGTGAGTTCCTGGTAGATGATCACTTCCTGCAGGTGAACGAGGTGCTACAGTGTAAATATTTCAGTGGAGGAGACGTCTGTGTTTATAAGGATCTGTGAGTTTGTCTTGAAGCTAAAGGCTAACATTCATTTCATGCATTATACAATTTCATATAGTGCCTCAAATATAAATTAATACTTTAATTTTTTTAGCGCTATATATTTTTACTCCATTCTTTAGAGCATGTTAGCCTTTAGCTTCAAGACAAGCTATCAATCCTTTACGATCACAGGCGTCTCCTCTGAACTCGTTACATCCTACACACAGTAAATTATCATCTACCAGAAACTCACCAACTCGCCCACCACGTAATCTTTAGAAAATATGATTATTATCCGGGGTCCGAGCTCATCTCTATAGGAAAAGAATACAGACAGGAAGTACTAGCGCTCGCAACTTCAGGTCAGAGGAACTAGCATAGCCATACAGTGCAACAAGCCAATTAGAGATAGTTTAGATTTTTCCCCAAACTGTTTTCCCACGTGACCATATACGGGCGAGTCCAGAGATGCCGTCTGTATCTATAAAGAGTGCGGAGGCGATGGCGTTACCGTGGTGCAGGTAGAAGCCGTCGGCGCAGTTGGCCACGCAGGTGTTGGAGCCCTCGTTCAGGTGGAAGCCGGGCCGGCAGGTGCTGCACTGGTCACTGCGGCTGCCCACGCACGTCTCACAGGACGACGAGCACTTCTTACAGCGCTTCCTGTCGTCACGGAAGAACCCGCTGGGGCACTCGGACACGCACATCCTGCAGAGAGGTCACAGAGAGGTCACAGAGAGGTCACAGGGAGGTCAGGGAGGTCACACAGAGATCACAGAGAGGTCACAGAGAGGTCACAGGGAGGTCAGGGAGGTCACACAGAGGTCACACAGAGATCACAGCTATAACAACGTACGACCCAGAGCAACAGGCCTCATTGTGGAGTAGAGATAACCCGCCTGTCACATCCCCATTACTACTATTTTCAAATAAAACTTCATTGTGTCATGTGACCAAAGTAACAACTGATCACACTTGTATTGCACTTTACCAGCCTGTGTCACAAGTTTCTCAGAGTTCACTGTCGTCATTATTCGTTCACTCCTCACTCTGTGTAAGCTTCATTTACCACGTGGATATAATGTGTTCATGTCCTGATCTCTTATGTCAGTGCCCTCTGCTGGACACGTGTGGCATTATTTTTTATCTTTAAGTTGCCCCCTAGTGGCTGGAATGAGTATCCTGGTTATTTAGTTTAAAAAAATCATCACTCCGCACAGGAATGGGCAGAGACTTACTTTGTTTTTTGACATACTTTGTGCTCTACACATCAGGGGCCGGGTTAAATCATCTCATGGGCCGGATTTAGCCCGCGGGCCGTAGTTTGAGGACCCCTGTTCTAAGTGATTCAAAACAGTCAGATCAGAGCTCTTTATCTGACGTTTTCTTCAACCTCTCCTCTGGTCCTGATACCACTGTGTGTGTGCGTGTGTTCCCTGCTTTTCTCTGTGGTCGTCGTGCAGTATGAAGCTGAAACTAAAGCTGAAGCTGAAGCTGAAGCTGAAGCTAAAGCTAAAGCTAAAGCTAAAGCTAAAGCTAAAGCTAAAGCTAAAGCTGAAGCTGAAGCTGAAGCTGAAGCTGAAGCTGAAGCTAAAGCTAAAGCTGAAGCTGAAGCTGAAGCTGAAGCTGAAGCTGAAGCTGAAGCTGAAGCTGAAGCTAAAGCTGAAGCTGAAGCTGAAGCTGAAGCTGAAGCTGAAGCTGAAGCTGAAGCTAAAGCTAAAGCTAATGCTGAAGCTGAAGCTGAAGCTGAAGCTGAAGCTAAAGCTAAAGCTAAAGCTGATGCTGAAGCTGAAGCTGAAGCTGAAGCTGAAGCTGAAATGTATTTAATGAGGTCAACTCTGTGTAAGCAGTTTTTGTTTGCCAACCATACTCACTTTCATTTTATGATTAAAATCGCAAATCAAATTACAATCACACTTTCTGTCATTAAAATCGTAATTCGCTTTTTTTTTTTCAAACTGCAAATGATAATCCACATAAATACTTAAGAATATAAACTACATTTGTTCTTCTATTACTCACAGATTTATTCTCATTGGTAAAAGTAATAAACTGTTTACACCAGAGTATTGACTCTAAATCATGTGACTTAAGTAGCAAGTGTTCTGTACAAATCCAAATCCATGAAAACATAGTGAGTAAATGTGTTTGGTTCCATATGAAACACGCGTGTGGGCTGTCATTAGCGGCACATTAAAGGCCTCCTGTGGCGTCCCGGGCCGAGCAGCGAGGGCTAATGATAAGGCGGGTCTGTCCTGATGCACCTGCGCCTCGGTCTCTCATTAAAGTCACAAAGCCACAAAGGCAGAGGCAAACTTTGATCCCAGGAGCCGGTGGCACTTTCATACGTGTTACATGTTACACACGACACACACAACACACACAACACACACAACACACACAACACACACGACACACACAACACTCCCCACACATGTTTGTATCCACGCGGATTTGTCACTTCAAGAAAACGGAAACCTGGGGAAGCAAAGACCCAGCCCTAAAGTCAAATGTAATCAGCTCTCAGAAGGATTTCTGAGGCAAACGTGTTAATGTTTATTTGAATATTCTAAATCATCTTATTATACGGCTCTTCACAACGTAAATTGAACGCTCCGTTGATTTGAATGGGATTTCCCAACGTTCTACCGGTCATTATTTTCTGATAAAGGACCACTGATAATAATAATGACCGCTGCCAATGGCAACGGAGTTCGTGCTTTCATATCACTCCGCGCGTACGTAGTAGCGACACTATCTCTGTCTCCGTCACTGCGAGAGAAGTTGGGGGAATTGCTCGTGAAGTTAGCGTGAGTCTGACTTTCAACTTACCCAGAGATTTACCACCATTCTTCCTCTCCAACTGCGCTGACGCGAAGCGGAGGGGTCCGGTTCGCCCTGAAGGTAATAATGACCAGCGTTCTATACATTATCGCTTACTTATCTTGTGTAAAGTTGAGTTTAGACGGAGCGTTTGTGTTTGTGATCGTTCATGAGACTGACCCGAGAGAAGACGAGACGCTCGCGCTGATGGGAGGAGTTATTTTGAGGCGTGGGACTGACCTGCACACGGAGCAGCTGGACGTGCTTTGAAGACGCGATGGTGACTTTATTAAAACCCTGGAGGGTCACACAACATTTGTTGCCCTGTTTCCAAATATCGTCACAGGAGGTTTGAAAAGTGGCTAAATCTGTGTCAAAGTTACGCTCGGATCAGCTCCTCCGCAGCGTCCCCCCTCGGCCCGGGGTCCCGTTTGTTACTTCCTGCACGTGAGTTTTCATTTACACGAGTACGAGACAAATTCCTAACATGGGGAATATTTCTACCACTATAGTTTCTAATAAAAGCCCCGGCCTGTTTTAGAGACCGGCTTTAATTTGCCTCCGCCAGCCGCGAACCCGGCCTCTGTCAGAGCCGCTAATGGAATACAGGCCACTATTAGAGAATTTACGGTAAGAAGCTGACAGTGTTTCACCAGCTCACCCTCACAGGGAAACATAATTCCACTTCTGTGTGTTGTTCTTGCAAACACGTGCATCTGTATATGTATTATATTTGAGTCTCTCCTGTGGTGAGCACACAGACACATGTTTGTTGTGAGTTCTAACCTGGTATTGTTCTTGAACTTGAGGAAGAAGTGCAGACAGTTGATGCAGTGGTGGGGCCCGGGGCCCTCGCAGCCGTTCTCATTACACTCGGGGTCACAGGGGCCTGAAAAGGAACAACATCATCAACACACTCAGGAGGATCAAGTAAAGTCGCTCCTTCAGACTCATGTGGATAAACTGGGGAAACACATTAGAGCACAGACTCTTCACTGGTTCAGGGTGTGTGAGCCTCTCCAGGCCACAGAGATGTGAGAGGAGAACGTCAGCTCTTCATGTTCTCTATATTAAACCTCAGTGGTCTGCGTGTGGTGAAGCGGTTCGTACCGTTGTACTCCTCGGTGAACTCCTCCTCCTCCACGGAGCGGGGTTTGTCACTGCGGGTGTAGGGGTGCACAGACGTCCCGTACAGGACCAGAGACCACTCCTTCAGCTTACCTAACACAAACATGTGTAATACTGAGCTACACGATTACACAGTGGCGTTATCTATAGAGAGGGGTTACATACCAGGGACTTTCTGGCTGCGGAGCTGGAATGGTGAGTCATAGATCTCCAGGACCCAGTCGCCCGCGGCCTTCTCGCCCCAGCAGTGAGTGGTCATGAACTCCCAGTTCTTAAAGCCCTCTGTGGAGTGATCGAACAGCCTGCACACACGGAAACAGCACTTTAGGTGTGAGATAATAAACCTTAGCCTTGGATCATCTGCAGGTCTTCTGTAGAGGCTCAACGTTACACAACAAGACACTGACTATTGGTTTGTTCGGCCTTTTTACATTTTTCAGTTTCCAAGTTGTCTCATTGTGTCGTATGTTTATTAGTATGAAACATACAGAAGCCCTGGGCTCGGCACGTGTGGACCAGGAGCTCTGGGTGACGCACTGACCTGTTGGCCAGCAGCTGAGACTTGGTGCCCGAGGGAGAGGTCAGGTTGATGGACAGGTCTCCTCTCCGCGGGTGCAGGATGGTGATGCGGACGACCACGTGCTCCAGGTAGATGACGTTGTTGTTGGGGCTGTCGGGACAGCCGGTCGCCTTGTACACCGAGCGAACCACGTGCTCTGGACGGATGTTTCTACAACATGCCAAAGAAAACATCTCAGTTTGAAGGTAGATTACTAAAGTAGAAAACTCATACACTTCAATGGTCTCATATATACATTATAAAGAGGTTTTCACTGTTCATGATGGAAGCGCTCGTGTCAGAAACTGGAGGATCGGTGGGCGAGCTCTTCACTTTAAATGTAATTAAATAATGATTCTGTTGATGTTTTATGGATTTTGCCTTTTGAATTGCTGCGCTCAATAAAATTCATTCTTATGAAATATGATTGTCTCGGCGTGTTGATGCTGTGCTCGTGCAAATGAGGCCAAACCTGTCCACTTAAGGGAAACACCGTCATCACAAGTGAGATTTGAGACATTAAAGTAACAAACTCCCCAGGTGAAGCTACAGTGAGATATGTTCTGTTACAGCAGGGGTAAGTTGTGCATTTGATTTCCTCCGGTTTATGTAAACCAGCTGACCGTTAGGCCCAGTGTCTGAGAGAGCAGCTGATTAGCAGCAGGCTCAGTGCACACACGTCACCACTGACTGGGCTCCAGCAGACTGCAGACAGACATTACACTACAGACTGAGGGGCCAGCCAGAGGCTGACATTCTCCACAGCTCATGAACACAATCAGCTCATCAGTGTTTCTGTGTTTCACGCCCTGGTTCATCATTCATCACCGGGACTCCACGAGCCAATAGGAGACTTCGTTACACAGATGGAACATTAAAACAGCATCAGGACAGTCAGGACAGTTCACTACAGCCTTTTCACAAAGAAATCTTTCCAAACATATGTAAATGTGTATACTC
Source organism: Gobius niger (assembly GCF_951799975.1). NCBI lineage: Eukaryota > Metazoa > Chordata > Actinopteri > Gobiiformes > Gobiidae > Gobius > Gobius niger. The sequence goes on along the minus strand of NC_136852.1, from coordinate 72,388,539 downwards.
TGAGACCACACAGGCAGCTGACATCGGTGGAGCTGTGGCTCAGGCAGGTACCAAAGCCTCGGTCCATATGGACTGAATAACAGACTGAAGCACTAGAGCACAACAGTGATACGGATGGACAGCAGAGCAGATCCAAGAGCCAACACTGAGCGCTGCAAACACTTCCAGCTGCATCAAGAATAACAAGCTGGGAAGGCTGGCTCTGTGTCTGTGCTCTTGTGAGAACCACCCTGCCAGAACTAATGCTTGGCCCCTATCAAGGTACAGCTTGCACAACCCCACTCCCAAACACATGCTGGTGCACAAAACAGAGGAGAGAACACACAGAGCAGGGCTGCTCACATATATATACAAACATCCACAGATATCATTTATTCCCTTTCGTCAACTCTGGCACTTTCCCAATTTAGTGAAGCATCCAAGAGCAACAGAGAACAGTCCTGTAGTCCGAGGCCTGGACTTTACATTACTTTACATTTACATTGTTACTTTACTGTGTGAAACTGGGCTGTACAAAACCATTGATTGACACTATTCTTTGTAATAAAGTTCTGCTATATTTTAATGAAATGCAAGTGTTGTAAAAACGAGGTGAGCTCACTTCATCTGGCGGTCGGCGCTCTCCACACACACGTGCTGCGCAGGAACCTGTTTCCACCGCTCTGCCTCCTTCACCATGGCCTCAGCGTCCATCAGCCCGAAACCATACAGGTGGCTCACTGCAACAACACAAACAACACAAACAACACGGTTACTATGGGGACGGAGGAAACAAAACAACACGTGAACATGGACAGATCAGACTGTAGGTTATGGATGAGGTGAGAGGTGGAAGGAGGAAAGCAGCCACAGCGTGTGTTCAAGAGAAAACATGGACAATAGAATAAGACCAGAAAAAAACTTTTGTTTGAAATCAAGCTCAGAACAGAGACTTACCAGGACTCGAACCTGGGACTGAAAGAAATCTGTTTTTAGATTCCACACAGTACTCTCTCAAGTCTTTAGTCCTGCACTCAGACAGGTACACACACATACACACATATACACATACCGTAAATGCTCTAATATAGGCCGGGGCCTTTATTTACTCAAGGGCATCTAGGACCAGGCCTTTATTGGAACCAGGCCACAATTAGAGACAGGCCTTTATTTCTATTTGAGCAAAACGGACGACCAGGAAAATGAAGAAAAAAGAGATTTGTGTCCATTTGCACCTAAAATATTAGGTTCATTTATTAATGAACATTTCAAACCCTCTCCCAGCGGCTGGAACATTGACGCCTTTTATTTTGTCGGGACAACAGGAAGTGTTTCGTTGCTGTTAGCGGAGCTTTGACATCAATGTCACTGCAGGTTTCTGTTTCGTTTTTACCGCGGACTTGGATTATTTGTTGTTATCTTGTGTAAAGGCGAGTTTAGACGGAGCGTTTGTGTTTGTGATCGATCATGAGACTGACCCGAGAGAAGACGAGACGCTCGCGCTGATGGGAGGAGTTATTTTGAGGCGTGGGACTGACCTGCACACGGAGCAGCTGGACGTGCTTTGAAGACACGATGGAGACTTTATTAAAACCCTGGAGGGTCACACAACATTTGTTGTTTGCCCTGTTTCCAAATATCGTCACAGGAGGTTTGAAAAGTGGCTAAATCTGTGTCAAAGTTACGCTGGGATCAGCTCCTCCGCAGCGTCCCCCTCGGCCCGGGTTCCGTTTGTTTACTTCCTGCACGTGAGTTTTCATTTACACCAGTATGAGACAAATTCCTAACATGGGGAATATTTCTACTGCTATAGTTTCTAATAAAAGCCCCGGCCTCTGTTAGAGACCCGGCCGCTAATGGAATACAGGCCAGTATTAGAGAATTTATGGTATTCACACATACACAGTTATGAAACCCACTGCACGCTCGGACAGAAGCACCTGCTCACAGTCCAGGGCCCCCCCCTCTCTCTCTCTCTCTCTCTCTCTCTTTCTCTCAGGATCATATAAATTACAGTCCGACCACACAGGGTCAAATCTAATTAAGGGTTTATCATGTGACTCTGTACCGTTGTATCCAGCGGCGTTGGTCATCCAGTCTGGGGCGCTCAGGTGTCCCGGCCTGGACGTCTTCACGATGATGTGCTGAACGTCTCTCCAGGTGAGAAGAGGGCTGTACAAAACAAAGTGTTTACTGCAGTTATGCTTCACTTTGTACTGTGATGACGTCATCATGAATATTAATGAGGCTCTTCTGCAGTGGTCCCAAAACCTGCACCGGACCTGAAACTAGGGACGGTCCCATGTGAAGATTTTTCTTCTGCTGTTGTGGCCGATTTCTGATATTTTCAGATCTTTATTTCGAAAGGCTCACTCAAATGTTGTAAAGTTTGCTAATTAACGTCCCATGATAGGAAAGTACAATACAATGCTTTTGTTTGAGACGATGATGGAAAAAACAATCCTTTTTACAAAGAGATTAAAAAGATCAAATGCAATGTTGGAGTGAAATGTAATTTTTGACTAAATATTTACACACATTTACACTTTTGATTATTATACTTTCACCATCTGATTAATGAAGCAATAATTATATCGTCACATGCTAATGTGTCCAGGGCACCCTGGTGGGACTATGTCTCCGAGCGGGCCTGGGGTCGCCTCGGGGCCCCCCAGTACAGCTGGAGGAGGTCGGGGCCCCCCAGTACAGCTGGAGGAGGTCGGGGCCCCCCCAGTACAGCTGGAGGTCGGGGCCCCCCCAGTACAGCTGGAGGAGGTCGGGGCCCCCCCAGTACAGCTGGAGGAGGTGTGTGAGGATCAGGAAGTTTGGGCATCTCTGCTGAGACGCTGCCCCCGAGACCCGGCCCCGGATAAAGCGGAAGAAAATGGATGGATGGGCATTAGTCAGCTTGTTTTAGATCAGGGGGAGGCAAGTTTGTGTCACGGAGGCCGATTTTCATCATCGGGGGGCTGAACCTCACCAGTGTAGCCTAAAGTTAAGAATTTTCTGCAAATGCCGATGTTTTTTAGTGGTTCTAAAGTGGTCCGGCTCCGAGACGCCATTACCTTAATAACAAGCTGCGACCCAAATAAACCTGTACTTTGTCACATATCTTATAAAATATTGCATTCACCACATGTAAATGCTAATAAAAGCTGTGAGACTGCAGTGCAGTGAGTGTGAGCTGAGAATGTGACCAGTGAAGGCCAGAGGATCTGCAGGAGACACATTCAGATCGAGGCTGCGCTGATGCTCTGGATCACACTCCAGATCCATGTCATTAAAAAGTGAGCAGGGTCAGGTCAGGTCGGGCTCTGATTACAGCTCAGACAGACTGGACAGCCCTCAGGTTGGGGAGCGCTGGACATCTATCAGACTGTGTCACTTTAACAAAACAAAACCTCTCTGAATGACCTCATGCTCTGATGTCTGAAGATGTGTTTGGGGAAAGACAAAACATGCTGCTGTTTGATTAATGGTGGTGGAAACAAACGGGTGAAGAACAACCCTGGTCATGATTCCACTCAATGACTTCTACTGCTTTCTTAGTTTTACTTATAATATCAATACCACCTCTTGTAAGTGTATCCTGTTATATTGATACTGTCACACAAAAGTGCTTCTACATGTGACGTCTTTATTCTGGAGCGCCCTCATTCAAGTGAAACCATTTTGCAGCCCTGTATTGGCCACGTAATCATCTTCCACGGCTTTCCACATTAAATGAAAAGGCCTTGACAAAAGGTCATGGAAAATCCTGGATTTGAAAGCGGAGCAGAGGAGGGAGGCAACAGGGTAAAGCGCCTGGAGCCCCGGGCGCTCACGTGAGGGCCATTATGGGACGTCAGCCATGTGTCTCAGCCCTTTGATCTGCTGATGCTACATTAAAGCACAAATCAGAAACAAGTGGGTCAGAGCGTTTCCTGGGAATCCCTCGCTCTCATCTGCTCACCAGATGCTCCGCGCCTCAAACTCTGCACCAACTCCTGCGACTGAACCGATCGCAGAGGCTGAAACCGGCACTTCCAGTCCCTCTGTCGCAGGGCCGGACCGGGACTGAAAAACAGCCCCGGACTCTGACCCGCCCGGCCCAAATCAGCGTAATTGTGACACTTCCACAAATACATGTTTTAACCTCTTACCAGCCGCCTAAAGCAAATGCATTCTGTCCTCTTTTGGCAGTGTGACACCTCATTTGAAAGCTAAGACCCACAAAACGGACCTTTTTTCTCGCGCTGTTGCTGTGTTGTGTCACCGTTTGTATGTTTTTTTTTTTTTTTTCATTTTTGTCACATTTTTGTTGAGTTTTTGTGACATTTTTGTTGAATTTTTGTCACATTTTTGTTGAGTTTTTGTCACATTTTTGTTGAGTTTTTGTCACATTTTTGTTGAGTTTTTGTCACATTTTTGTTGAATTTTTGTCACATTTTTGTTGAGTTTTTGTTGAATTTTTGTCACTTTTTGTTGAATTTTTGTAATTTTTTGGTTGAATTTTTGTCACATTTTTGTTGAATTTTTGTAATTTTTTTGTTGAATTTTTGTTGAATTTTTGTTGAATTTTTGTTGAATTTTTGTTGAATTTTTGTTGAATTTTTGTCACATTTTTGTTATTTTTTTGTCACATTTTTGTCACATTTTTGTTGAATTTTTGTAATTTTTTTGTTGAATTTTTGTCACATTTTTGTTGAATTTTTGTAATTTTTTTGTTGAATTTTTGTCACATTTTTGTCACATTTTTGTCACATTTTTGTCACATTTTTGTAATTTTTTTGTTGAATTTTTGTCACATTTTTGTCACATTTTTGTCATTTTTTTGTTGAATTTTTAATTATTTTTTCTATCATTTTTTGTTGTGTTTTTTTGTCCGTGTTTTTCTCATGTTTTCATCCTCTTCTTCTCGCTATCTTGATGCTTTCCTTTTTAGCTTTTAGATTTGGGTAAAGCTCTGTTGAGGCGCGACTGGTGGCCCTTCTGTGCTCTTCCAGAATGGACATATGGCCAGTCCGCCCCTGCTCTGTCCTTCTGATCAACCGATCATCGACCGATCATCGACCGATCATCGACCGATCATCGACCGATCATCGACCGATCATCGACCGATCATCGACCGATCATCGACCGATCATCTACAGATCATCGACCGATCATCGACCGATCATCGACCGATCATCGACCGATCATCGACCGATCATCGACCGATCATCGACCGATCACACACTAACAGACGCCTCAGAGGGAAATGTCCTTAACTGCGCCGTCATCTTCAATCACAACATTATCCTAAAGCTTTAACACTTTTAGAATGAGAAGTTTTAAGAATTACAGCATTAATGATCATAAGGAGTGGGAAATAAATTAAAAGATTAATATTATACAAGAAGTAAAACTGAATGAGACGATGACTCACAAAATAAGGAACATGAGTTTGACAAAAAATTGTTTATAAAGAAAACGGCTCATGAATATTGTGAACTGGCGCTGATTAAGCAGCAGCTGGTGATTGTTTTGTTTATCAGGACATATTTTTGTTCAGGGCGTTCATTAAATGGGGAAAAGACTGGAAAAAATACTATGGTTGAACCAAAGAAAAAATTACAAATGTATAGTCTCTAAAACAGGGGTGTCAAACATACGGCCCGCGGGCCGGATCAGAGAGGATTTAATCCGGCCCCTGCCCTGTAGAGCAGGTACCCCTGGGGGTACTCGAGGACCTAACAGGGGGTACTTGAAACTATTTCAGATTGAAAAAAGGGGGAAATTTAACATCATTTTTATAGGATAAGCTATATTTTTCAGTAAAATGTGTTGCCATGGGAAAATTAGGGGGTTTATTTTGACCGCAACATTGTCCTTTTTCTTACAAATACCATTTTTAAGTAACACCCCTGAGGTAGGGGGTACACGGACGCCCATTGAAAGGCCCGAGGGGCGCACAAGACAAGTCTCTAGCCCGTTCCAGTGCGGTGTTATGATTTTTTAAAGAATACCCAGAATGCTCATTCTAGCCACCAGGGGGCATTAAATTAAAAAAAGGAAAGAGTTCCACATGTGTCCAGCAGAGGGCACTGACATAAAAAGAGCTCAGGATATGAACAACACATTATATAGCCATGTGTGGTAAATGGACAGTCTGCCCCAGGGCGGCTGTGGCTTCAATAACAGCTCACCACCACTGAGTGTGGAGTGAATGAATAATGACTGTGTAGTACTTTGAGGAACTTGTTACACAGGCTTGTAAAGTGCAATTACAAGTGTAAGCCGTTGTTATTAATGAAGCTACAGTCAAGTTTGGGCTTTGACCAAAACACAGATTATTATAATTCATTTATTGGAAAAAATAATCTATTATATTTGGCCCACGACACAAAATGAGTTTGACCCCCCTGATCTAGAAGATCCTTCAAACAGATTTAAGTTAAAAAAAAACACACACAACACACACTAATGGAATCACGAAGAAGAAGCTAACAGGCTAACGGGCAAAGCTAACTGCGGGCTAGCACCACTTAAACAGTATTTACAGCCAAGTTTGAGTGAAACAAAGGATCTCCATTGTGTAACTGGATGAACAATATCCCTCTGTCCCTTTGTCTTTTCTGACAGTGTAGTATTTACTCTCACGGACAATTAATGAGTAAAAAACACAACATGTACGACACCTGCAGTGGCACTTATGGCCTCTAGGGGCACGAGTCACTTTGTACGGCTTTAACACCATTTACATCCTTTTAAAACGGCAAATGTAATAAAAACTATTGTGTGATATTACATCACAAACACAGGCGTGATGGTGGAGCATGTGAGGAGGACGGGAGGAGGGAACAGAAGGAAAGCGATGCCACATGAAGCCAATATCAGCGGCTCCATGAGTCACGGACCAGCGCTCGGCCGCCTGCTGCTGCTGCTGCTGGGGTCTCACTGATGCTTAACAGAACCCGAAGTAAACTGCAGATCTAAAATCAGACTAACCATAGAAATGTCTGTGTCCAAAGAATCATTTAAAATACCTTATATTTGAGCAGCATCAGCTTCGTGGTTGTATAAGCTACGCGTGTTATAAGTGATTTGCCTCAGGTGCTCTGTGGAGCGGGTCAGACTGTTCTTAATGCAGGCTAGCTGATACCATAGACATGCACTAGCCTAGCGCCACGAAACTCTTCAAACATAGGAACTGCATGAATTACACAAAAAAATATCTCCAGAAATCAGCAACACTCTGGATAACTAGGAAATGAGGCCCTATGTCAAACATCCTGAAACATCCCTTTAACCTCTTAACTCCCGCCTGAACCGAGACGATCTTTTTCCTCACGTCATCAGATTTTGTTGGGCATTCAACTCATTTTTGTAACTTTTTTGTCAAATTTTTGTCAATTTTTTGTCACATTTTTGTCATTATTTGTAAATTTTTTGTCAAATTTTATCACTTTTTTAATTACTTTTTTGGTAGCATTTTGTCACAATTTTGTCATTTTTTGTCACATTTTTGTCATTTTTTCGTTAATTTTTTATATGTTTTTTGTAATTTTTTTGTCAAATTTTTATCACATTTTTGTCATTTTTTGTATCAATTTTTTGTCATTTTTTTGTCAATTTTTGTATTTTTTTTGGTCAAATTTTTATCACATGTCATTTTTTGCATCAATTTTTCGTCAATTTTTTGGCAATTTTTTATACATTTTTTGTCATTTTTTTGTCACATTTTATATCAATTTTTTGTAATTTTTTTTGTCAAATTTCTATCACATTTTTGTCATTTTTTGTATAAATTTTTTGTCATTTTTTTGTCAATTTTTTATACATTTTTTGTCAATTTTTTTATACATTTTTTGTCATTTTTCGTCAATTTTTTATACATTTTTTGTCATTTTTTTGTCACATTTTTGTCAATTTTTTGTCATTTTTTTATCAATTTTTTCTCATTTTTTTGTAATTTTTTTGTAATTTTTTTGTCATATTTTTCGTCAATTTTTTTGTCACTTTTTTGTCAATGTTTTCTCACTTTTTTGTCACATTTCCATCATTGTTTTCGTCTCAGTTTTGTTGCTATTTTCCCACCTTTTTTCCAGAAGCTTTTGGACTGGGGTTAAAGCCAAACTGGAGAAAATGTGCTCGGTTCAGGTGGGAGTTAAGGAGTTTAAAGTGAGAACATTGAGTCACGTCTGCTTGACAGAGAAAGTGAATGAAGAGTCTCCTCGGTGGAGCAGAGAGAGAGAGCGAGCTGTAAGCGACAGTGATAATCCGGTATAGCAAACAGGCTAATGCGCCGCACTGCCTGGAAACACGGAATATTTTCAAGCGGGCGGGATTTACACTGGATTAACTCAGGTTAAATGAAGTGACCTGAGAGAACTGAGCTGCTCGACATGTGCAGGTGAAGCCAGGCGGCCGCTCTGCACGGCAGCCTTCGGGTTCACAAACTGTGGAGAACGTTTTCCGAACATTCTTATTTGTTCTTATGATCTTGTTCCATATTCTGGAATAATCTAATGTGGAGCTGCTCCGTGTCACCCCTTAACTCCCACCTGAACCGAGCACATTTTCTCCAGTTTGGCTTTACCCCAGTCCAAAAGCTTCTGGGAAAAAGCTGTGAAAATGGTGACAGAACTGAGATGAAAACAATGCAAAAAAGTAAGAAAAAATGACCAAAAAAAGACAAAAAATTGATTAAATTGTATTTTTTAAAAACCTCATTTGAAAGCTAAGACCTACAAAACTCATCTAAATGGATCTTTTTCCTCCCGTCATTTTTGTAACTTTTTTGTAAAAAAAAATTCTTAATTTTTTTTCACTTTTTGACACATTTTTGTCATTTTTTTGTCATTTTTTTCTAAAATATTTGTCATTTTTTTGTCAATTTTTTTGCCATTTTTTCGTCTTTTTTTTTTTTTGCCATTTTTTGGTCATTTTTTGTCAATTTTTTATAAAAAAAATATTCATATTTCATTTTTTGTCACATTTCCATCATTGTTTTCGTCTCAGTTCTGTCGCTATTTTCACACCTTTTCTCCAGAAGCTTTTGGATTGGGGTAAAGCCAAACAGTAGAAAATGTGCTCAGTTCAGGTGGGAGTTAAGGGGTTAATAGGCATCACTGATTTGGGTCATAATATTTCTCAAAATCATCTCGAGGGCCAGCGTTTGATGATGGAGGGCCGCTTTTGGCCCCCGGGCCTGACGTTGCCTACCCCCGGACTACGAACAGGATTTATTAAGGTAAACACGTTACTTAGTTCTGCTTTAAGAGGTTAAAACAGACAATTGAAGTCTTTTTAAGAGAATGTGATATTGTAACATTAATCTCTCCACTGTCTCCGTCAGAGCGGGGGCAGGTTTTCGGATCCGTGACCCAGAGCGCAGGCCCTGGACGAGCCCCAGCTTGTTTTCACCCGGAGCCGGCGTGAGTCGCTTAAGCCGAGCATCGCCCTGACAACGCTCTGTTTGTTGTCGCAGCGAGCGCTTCACGTGCTGCTCGGGGCAGCCGGGGTCAGGGCAGCATTAGCGGGTGGGATGGGGCGGAGTCTGGTGGATCTTACTTTGCCTCCAGGGCCAGGGCGATGATGGCGGCGGCGATGGGCGCGGAGGCCGACGTCCCGGTGTGGCTGTCCGTGCAGCGGTGCCTCAGGTCTGTGGTGATCTGCGGGACAGAGGCGGGACAGCGGGTCAGTGAGGGGGAAACAACAGGAGCACAGGTGAAGGTGAGGACCGTCTGTATCACCCCATCTCTGTGCTCTGTTCAGGCGGGGGTTAACCTCTTAACCCCCGCCTGAACAGAGAACATTTTCTCCAGTTTGGCTTTACCCAAATCTAAAAGCTTCTGGGAAAAAGTGTCAAAATAGCAATAAAACTGAGACGAAAACAATGATGGAAATGTGACAAAAAAGTGAAAAAACATTGACAAAAAAGGGACGAAAAATTGAAGAAAAAATGACAAAAATGTGATAAAAATGTGACAAAAATATGACAAAAATGTGACAAAAAAATTACAAAAATGTGATAAAAATATGAAAAAAAATTACAAAAATGTGACAAAAAAATTACTAAAAAATTTCAAAAATGTGATAAAAAATTGACGATAAAATGAAAAAAACATGGAAAAAAAAAATACAAAAATGTGATAAAAATTGTATTTTTTTTTTACAAAAATGTGACAAAAAATTTACAAAAATGTGATAAAAATGTGACAAAAATGTGACAAAAAAATTACAAAAAAATTACAAAAATGTGATAAAAAAGTGACAAAAATGTGATAAAAATTTGACGATAAAATGACAAAAATTTGAAAAAAAAAATTATAAAAATGTGACAAAAATGTGACAAAATGTGACAAAAAAAAAGTACAAAAATGTAATAAAAAATGACAACAAAAATTACAAAAATGTGATGAAAAATGATGAAAAAATGACAAAAATGTGACAAAAAAATGACCAAAAAATGACAGAAAAGTTACAAAAATGAGTTGAACACCCAACAAAAAAATGATGGAAAAAAAATCTGATGACGTGAGGAAAAAGATCCTCTCGATTCAGGCGGGAGTTAAGAGGTTAAAAGGTGATTTTTCTTTCCATTATGAAAAAAAAAGAATAATAAAAAATCCAAAGGTATGTTGAAGTCATTAAAGGCACAGTATGAAGACTTTCAGTAAATAATTCCTAACATGACCCATCAAATACTGGTTTTGCTGAGAGACGTTTCAGATGTTTGTTTACATGTTTACATGAGCTCTATACTGATCGTGGTCAGGCCGGGCCGGTGGAGACGCCCCGTGAGGGTCAGTCCCCGCCGCCCGACCCTGAGGCTGACGCTCAGAGACACAGGACAACAGGCGAGGGCTCATCATAATTAGGAGCTGTGTGATTTGGCCCGGGACCGTGTGGACAGAGTGACGAGTCAGACAGCTTGACGGACAGGCAGCCAAGAACCGCCTGGAGCGCGTCCAGACCCCAGTCCCGCTTCAAAGGCCTCGTCCTGGGGCAGAGAGCGTGAGGGATTATCAGCACACACGAGCCCGGGCTGAAACAGTTCACAACACGGCACGGTGGCACAGCGGTTAGAGCGTCACACCGGCACAGGGTCATAGGTCATGAGGCTGATGAATGAGAGAGAGCGTGTGTTTTAACAAATAAACAAACATTAGACAGGTCTCCTCTTTCCACATGTTTCCTCCGACAACACGAGACTAGCTTAAAGGGATGTTTCAGGATGTTTGACATAGGGCCTCATTTCCTAGTTATCCAGAGTGTTGCTGATTTCTGGAGATATTTTTTTCTTGTAATTCATGCAGTTCTGATATTTGAAGAGTTTCGTGGCGCTAGGCTAGTGCAAGGCTAGCACATGTCTATGGTATCAGCTAGCCTGCATTAAAAACAGTCTGACCCGCTCCAGTGTTAATTTTGACGACATATTTTAGTTTAGTTTTAGTCTTAGTCTTTTGACGAAAATGTAATTCGATTTTAGTCTAGTTTTAGTCAAAAAAAATATCTTCAATTTTAGTCTAGTTTTAGTCGACTAAAATTGCAAGTAAATTTAGTTGACTAAATTTAAGACAAATTTAGTCGACTTTGCATTGATAATATTCATTATAATCATATTTAATCTTGTTCCTCTGCTTCATGTTTCTGCTCCACATGAACAAAGCTCAGAGCCGATCCTTTGGCAGAGAATTTACATGATCTGAGGCTCTTTCAGACGCTCAATAGAAGTTTGGATGATTTTAGTCTCTCCTTTTCATTTTTATTTAGTCTTATTTTAGTCGACTAAAATATCTGGACGTTTTAGTCATAGTTTTAGTCTCATGAAAAACTTTTAATTTAGTTTTAGTCCAATTTTAGTCGACTAAAATATCACTTTGACTAAAATTTAGACTAAATATTATAGTCGACGAAATTAACACTGACCCGCTCCACAGAGCACCTGAGGCAAATCACTTATAACACCATCATGTTTGGAAAATAACTGAGATGCATCACATGAACGATCGCATTTCCAGGGACTATTTTCTCACAGATCACTCCGCCGCCGCGTAGCTTATACAACCACGAAGCTGATGCTGCTCAAATATAAGTTATTTTAAATGATTCTATGGACACAGACATTTATATGGTTAGTCTGGTGTTATAAGTGCCTCAGGTGCTCTGTGGAGCGGGTCACACTGTTTTTAATGCAGGCTAGCTGATACCATAGAAATGCACTAGCCTAGCGCCACTAAGCTCTTCAAATAAAAGGACTGCCTGCATTTTAGAAAAAAAATATCTCCAGAAATCAACAACACTCTAGGAAATGAGGCCCTACGTCAAAAATCCTGAAATATAAATTATAATATATAAGACCTTCTGCACATGGGAGGAGATGGATGTGAAGCGTTATTGAGTCAGGATTCAGAGCGATCCATTTCTGAGCATTTATTTATTTTATTTGTTTGTTTTGGTCGGGACAGTGTGTGTTAAAGGGGCTAGATGCAAATTGGCCATTTCATACTCACTACTGCCACCTCAGGTCATACGTGTAACTGCACCTTCTATATTAAAGCAGTACTAAGTAACTCTTCCCCCTAGAGGCCATAAGTGCAACTGCAGGTGTAGTAGCAAGTTACGATTTTTTAACTTATTAATTGTCTTGGAGAGTAAATACTACTAAGGCGAAGGGAGAGAGGGCTACTGTGCATCCAATTATACAATGGAAAAAAAAATTCACTCAAACTTGGCTGTAAATACTGTTTAAAGTGACGTTAGCCCGCAGTTAGCTTTGCCCATTAGCATGTTAGCTTCTTCTTCGTGATTCCATTAGTGTGTATTGGTGGCTCCGGTCCGGTGGCAGTCAAGTTGCAAAAATGGTTTTCTGGCCAGAGACACCAGGGGGAGATGAAAGACCCTCCAATCATCCCATAAACGCTTGTATTTCCCCCACAGGGACTACGGAAAGGATTTATTAAGGTAAACACGTTACTTAGTACTGCTTTAAGTCCCACATTAAAACACACCTGTTCAGAGCTGCCTACTTCTGCTAAAGTTTTAATTACCTTTTATCTGCTTTTGTTTCACCCCCTTTTTACTGTAAGGTGACCTTGAGTGCTAAGAAAGGCGCCAACAAATAAAATGTATTATTATTATTATTTACTTGTTTGTTTGTTTTGGTCGGGACAGTGCATGTTAATGAACATACATGGACACATGCATGTAAACTCACCCTCACACGCTCAAACACACTGATGCTTTTTGACCTTCGTTAGCTTTTAGCATAGACTTCTTCCTGCATTATAAGTTTGTTCCTTAGTATTCAGGTTTACTGGCCGCACTTTATTGTCTAAAGACGGAGTGAAAACAAGGCGTGACTGTAAAGGCAGATATTTAATTGTTCGCCGCGGTGCTAATTATAACAAGTGAAGACAATGTTTTCCAATAATATCTTGGCAATAATAGTTTTTGAAGTCTGCTGTTGGTGGAGGCCAGAATCCAACTCCAAATCCGATTAAATGAAGCCTAAATGCGGGGATCCGTGAGCAACAGAAACTGTAGAAGTAAATATTTAAGCTCGGACTGTTTGGGAATCTGATATTTATAATGAATGAAATGGGCCTTTCCCCCCGTCAGGCGGGCGTGGGTTTTACAGAGCGCGGCGTCACAGTCAGAATGTTCCTGGAACATGTTACCGGCTGCCAAAAAAAACTTCCAAGAATGTCACGATTCACTTTGAATTCCTGCAGCTCAAAGCGGTTTCGTCTTGTGGTTATTAGTGGTGAGTGTAATAATAAAATAATACAAATGTGCAGCCTCTGGTTCAGTCTTTGTTTTTTAACCTCTTGACTCCCGCCTGAACCGAGAGGATCTTTTTCCTCACGTCATCAGATTTTTTTCCAATTTTTTTGTTGGGTATTCAACTCATTTTTGTAACTTTTTTTGTCATTTTTTTGTCATTTTTTAATCACATTTTTGTAATTTTTTTTGTCATTTCTTCGTCAATTTTGTATCACGTTTTTGTCATTTTTTGTCACATTTTTGCCACTTTTTCATCAATTTTTCGTCCCTTTTTTTGTATTTTTTTGGTCATTTTTAATCACATTTTTGTCATTTTTGTATCACATTTTTGTCATTTATTGTCACATTTTTGCCACTTTTTCATCAATTTTTCGTCACTTTTTTGTAATTTTTTGGTCATTTTTAATCACATTTTTGTCATTTCTTTGTCATTTTTGTATCACATTTTTGTCATTTATTGTCACATTTTTGCCACTTTTTCATCAATTTTTCGCCACTTTTTTGTCATTTTCTTTGTCATTTTTTGTCACATTTTTTTGTCAAATTTTTATCAAATTTTGTCATTTTTAGTCACATTTTTGTCATTTTTTTGTCCGTTTTTTACCCAATGTTCGTCACATTTTGTCAATTTTTTTGTCATTTTTTCGTCCATTTTTTGTCAATTTCTTGTGACATTTTTGTGACATTTTTGCCACTTTTTCATCAATTTTTCTTCACTTTTTTGTAATTTTTTGGTCATTTTTAATCACATTTTTGTCATTTTTGTATCACATTTTTGTCATTTATTGTCACATTTTTGCCACTTTTTCATCAATTTTTCGTCACTTTTTTGTCAACGTTTTCTCACTTTTTTGTCACATTTCCATCATTGTTTTCGTCTCAATTTTGTCGATATTTTCACACCTTTTTTCCAGAAGCTTTTGGACTGGGGTAAAGCCAAACTGGAGAAAATGTGCTGCGGTTCAGGTGGGAGTTACGGGGTTAAAAAAACAAAAATGAAAGCATTTATCTGCAATTATGTTAACACTGCATGAATTGTCACACATACAGGAAACAAAGGCAGGAATTATTTTTTTATTCCAGTGAGGTCAGACGGTCTCCTCCTCCTCTGTCTGATGTTCTCACCAGAGAAACCTGTCCAAACACTCAGAGATCGTCAGGCTAGTGTGAAAAGGAGGAGGAAACTCTGTGGACCTGAGAAAGTTCTGTAACGTCACTGTGTCCACGACTAGAATAACTTTCATCTGTAATCTTAGTCTGACAGAAGAGCCTTGGAGGTTCTGCTCATGGACCCGTGTGTGAGCAGGTTGGTTTCTGCTCCGAGGTCACGGACGTCTCCAAACACACTGGATCCTCCTGACCCCGAGGTCAGAGGGAAATGTCTGGCTACAGTGTCGTTTTGTCTTCTAAGAGGGACGCACATTACTAAAAAACACAAGTTACTCAGGCACCGTTAAACAAAACCAGCGATCGAAAAGGTTTAGGTGCGACTGGGATCTTTATACTCAAGTCTTGATGCTGTTGTTCGTCAAAAAAGAAACAACTTTAACGCCTGGTTTCTATTTTTTAACCTCTTAACTCCCGCCTGAACCGAGAGCATTTTCTCCAGTTCAGCTTTACCCAAGTCCTGTAGGCCAGTGTAACGCCTCATTTGAAAGCTGAGACCTACAAAACTAAATTGATCTTTTTCCTCACATCATCAGATTTTTTTTCATCACTTTTTTTTTGTCGGGCAGTCGTCTCATTTTTGTCAAATTTTCGTGATTTTTTGTCACTTTTTGCGTCAAATTTTCCGTTTTTTTTTTTTTTTTTTCATTTTTTGTCACTTTTTTGTCAAATTCTTATCACTTTTTCGTCAATTTTTTCTCAATTTTTCATCCAATTTTCCGATTTTTTTTTGGTCCATTTTTGTCACTTTTTCGTCAAATTATTCGCATTTTTTTGTCATATTCTTATCAATTTTACGTCACATTTTTCTCACATTTTTGTCAAATTATTGTCCATTTTTGTAAATTTTTTGTCCCTTTTTTCACATTTTCATCCTTGTTTTCGTCTCAGTTTTGTTGCTATTTTCACACCTTTTTTCCAGAAGCTTTTGGACTGGGGTAAAGCAGGAGAAAATGTGCTCGGTTCAGGCGGGAGATAAGAGGTTTCGTGAGAAGAATGTTAGAAATCTCGTACTTAATGAGGCTCGGACTGTTAGCATTGGAGCAGCACGAGCTACACGTCACGCAAAGGCGGAGTCTACGGTGAAGATCCCGCCCCTTATGCCCTTGTTAGGAACATGCTTCGTCAGAGCTGGGGAGGAGGAGTCTGTAAATCCACCATGAATTCCCCCTCGAGCGTGGTCATTATGGTAAACGGGGAGGAGTGAGGAGGAGACGTCCATTATATACACAGTCTATGGTTCCTACTCCCTACATTTGGGGCTCGTACCCCCCCCCCCAACTCCCTTCCTGCCTTCAGCGCTCAGCCACGCATTGTAAGATCTCCTGCCCGGCTCGGAGCCTCGAAGGCCGGGCGGGATGGCTCACCACTGTCCCCGGTGTCTGTGAGCTGTAACTGGGAGACTATAGTAAAAAGCACTGACAGCCTCTGATTCTCTCTCTGCCCAACACGACTTTATCAAGTCTGTGTTTTCAACGTGAGAACATCAGCCATGTCAATAAGTCCGTAGCCGAGCTGCTAAACGCTCGCCGGGAGCTAACTAGCTTAGCAGCTAGCACACATATATCCGGTGAAAACAAGTATTATGCCCGAATAACATCAATAAAGCTGTAACTATATAAAGCAGCCTTTGAGATGATCACACACAGAACCGGGCTTGATGCATTTGTGGTTTATTGTGAACTTTTCATCAACAATGAGCTGTAGGCGATTGTAACAAGCTAACGGGGCTAACCTGGAATCACCATCGTCCACTGGCACAAATAATAGTCCTTTATTCGGACGTATGGGCTGGATATGAGCTTAAACACTGGGGAGCTATAGTTAAAGATCCATAGGACTTGGCAGTAACAAAGAGGGACTAGTTAGAACCAAAACAGCAGTTATTTGTCAGTCAAAAGCTCCTTCCTACGCTTCAGAACATTTAAAATCAGTCGCCCCGACGTCTCGATCAATCAGTGGTTTTGTAAAGCCCGATGTCACCACAGGAGTCGCCTCACAGGGGCCGCACAAACCATTAAGGCAATAAAACAGAGCAGAAAAGTCTCTGTTCGGTCTGAATGCACTAACAGGAAGTGCCCTACACGACAAACGGAGTCATGTTTTGATCACAGCGCCTCCCAGTGGATGAAATTTTGGGAGAGCAGAACGCCCGGATTGCCTGATGTTCTTTCACCTCGAACAATTAATACAAACGCAGAAGAAAAAGTAATAAATGAACATTATTACTCTGTTTTATGGTTCTGTATGAGACATAATTTAGTCTCGGTATCAGGTATCGGACCTGGCTTTAACCCCGGTGTAGCGATTTCAAACTACCCCCCCATTCACCTTACCCCCCGGTACTTTGAAATTGATTTCAGACTACCGGGGGGTAACTTGAAATCGATTTCAAATTACCCCCCGGGGTAACCTGAAACTGATTTCAAGTTACCCCCCCTGATTTCAGATTACCCCCGCCACAATATGTATTGTTTGTTTGGCACGGCTGTGTTAAATAGAAAATGCCCGGATGTTAATTGCTAATAATAGCTACAACTCTCGTAACTTTTCATCTGGTAAAGTTAGCTTTAGTTCGTAAACTCCACTATCCTTAAGTTTAGGGCTAAGGTAAGGTTAGCTTTAGTTCGTAAACTCCACTATCCTTAAGGTTAGAGCTAAGGTAAGGTTAGCTTTAGTTCGTAAACTCCACTATCCTTAAGGTTAGGGCTAAGGTAAGGTTAGCTTTAGTTCGTAAACTCCACTATCCTTAAGGTTAGAGCTAAGGTAAGGTTAGCTTTAGTTCGTAAACTCCACTATCCTTAAGGTTAGGGCTAAGGTAAGGTTAGCTTTAGTTCGTAAACTCCACTATCCTTAAGGTTAGAGCTAAGGTAAGGTTAGCTTTAGTTCGTAAACTCCACTATCCTTAAGGTTAGGGCTAAGGTAAGGTTAGCTTTAGTTCGCAAACTCCACTATCCTTAAAGAGGGGGTATTATGCTTTTTTCAGCCACATAGCACCAGTCTATGGCACACTACAATGATGACGAAACCTTCTGTTGGTCTGTAAATGCAGTAAATTAGAATAACTGCCTTGTATAAAATTGCTCTTTCAAAATGGCGGTAGCGAAAGACTTGAAATAGGCCTCTGTCTCTTTAAGAACCTCTGACCCTTTCAGACACGCCCCCTCCACACGCTGTCTGTGGCATCACAACACTGCGCTCGTTGTCTCAACTGTATTGAAACTGCGATCGGTGCATTTTAATTTTTATTGTTGGAAAGGACCTACTGTTTATCACTTTGTGAACAATGGCCACACAGGATATTATTTGGAGACAAACCTTCCACACCGGACGCTTGGAAGGGGCTCTTGCCTGAAAAATAACTGCTGTTTGGAGGCTATCTCTTTGCATCTGCCATGCCCTATGGATCTCTAACTATACCCCCATGGACGACACCAGGAGCTGCAGGAGCCCATACGATTCAAAGACGGACATTATCTGTGCAGGTGGACAGTGGTTTTTCGAGGTTACCCGTTAGCTTGTTATAATCGACTACAGCTCATTGTTGATGAAAAGTCTGCAATAAACCACAAATGTGTAAAGCCAGGCTCATTGTGTGATCATCGTAAAGGCTGCTTCAAGTAGTTGCCTGCTTTATTGACGTTGTTTGTGCATAATATGCTGCCTGTTTTCAATGAATGTTGTGAAGGTGAAGGTTGTTAGCTTGTCGTGGCTAATAGTGCCTTAGCTCCGGGAGAAAACCACTCGGCTACGACTCACTGTAGATGAAATGTGAGCAATAAACTACAAAATCAACAAGCCAGGCTCCGTGTGTGATCACCATAAAGGCTGCTTCAAGCAGTTGCCTGTTTTAGTGACGTTTTCAATGCATAATATGCTGCTTGTATTCAGTGAATTTTCCCGTTAGCTTGTCGCGGCTAGCTTGTTAGCTCCGGGAGAAAGCCACTCGGCTATGACCCATTGTAGATGAAATGTGAGCAATAAACTTCCAAATCAACAAGCCTGGCTCCGTGTGTGATCATTGTTAAACGGTTCTTTATGTGTGTGGTGGTTTTATTGACTTTATTTGTGCATATTTCTCGTTTTCACGTGATGACTCGAGGTTTAGCTTAGCATTAGCTTTCTCCGGAGGCTCTGTGCATCATCAAGGCCCAGCGCAGAACCAGACACTGAAATAAGCGTTCTTGTCACCGGTTTTAATCCTGGGTGTTTAGGTAACAGAAACACTGATGTGTGTCTTTGTAAAAGTCTGCTGTGGCTCCGGTTCACAACACATGAAGCTAATCCTCCATGATGACTCTGTTTACATCTTAGGGCTAGACACTGCGGGGAGGGGGTTCTGCTGAGGAGCAGTGGTTGGTTACTCGGCTGGTGACGAAAGGTTGGAGGCGTATCCTGGAGGTCGAGGGCGTTTCCTGAAGGAATCAGGCGTTTTATCCCTAAAATGGCCGCCATCGGAGTTTTTACAGATTACTCGAAAATACGTGAATGTGCTAAGGCAACACTTCAGGCATGTTTTTAATGAGGGAATGACTTAATAACATGATGTAAAGCTTGAAAAAGTCGATTTTGCATAATACCCCCCCTTTAAGTTTAGGGCTAAGGTAAGGTTAGCTTTAGTTCGTAAACTCCACTATCCTTAAGTTTAGGGCTAAGGTAAGGTTAGCTTTAGTTCGTAAACTCCACTATCCTTAAGGTTAGGGCTAAGGTAAGGTTAGCTTTAGTTCGTAAACTCCACTATCCTTAAGGTTAGGGCTAAGGTAAGGTTAGCTTTAGTTCGTAAACTCCACTATCCTTAAGGTTAGGGCTAAGGTAAGGTTAGCTTTAGTTTGTAAACTCCACTATCCTTAAGGTTACGGCTCCAACTGCGGTTCCTGTAAGGTATTTCATGGATGAAGAAAGCGGTTGAGAGGGGGGTAATCTGAAATCAGGGGGGGTAGCTTGAAATCGCGTTCATCTTACCCCCGGGGGTAACTTGAAACTGATTTCAAATTACCGGGGGGTAGCCTGAAATGGGGGGTAGTTTAAAATCTTTACACCGGGTCTCGGCCTGCGTGAGGGCTGGGCGTGTTGCCTTACGATCTTGCGGTCGTAGTTCTCTCCGCTGCTGTAGGTGGTGGTCAGCGTGGACGAGCACTCCTCCATGTACCAGGGCTTGCGTCCGCTCTCGGCCGTGCTGGAGATGGAGATGGTGTAGATGGAGTTGGTGTAGCCGTCGCAGGAGCAGTGGTCTCGGCTGCGCCCGCCGTTCCCAGACGCCCACACAAAGATGGAGCCTCGGCCTTTCCTCCCCTGTCAGGAAACAACAGGACGACAGCGAGATTATAACACCATCACCGGAGCTGCTTTGACCTCTGACCCCCCGCCGGAACACGCGTCTCCAGTTCAGCTTCACCCGAATCTAAAAGCTCACAGCCTGTAGGTCAGGGGCAAGGCCTACAACACCCATCATCCTTGTTCTTGTCAAATATTAGTCAGTAGTCTTTGCTTTTTGTGATGTTTTTGCCACATTTGTGATGAAAATGTATGGCTGGGCGATCATGGAAAAATAATATTAATAATATGTACACAAAGAAATGAGTAAACTGCGCATTTATTAGTAAAGAAGACGATCAAACTAACATTTCACAGTTAGAATCCAGCTAATGCACGGCTGCTCCTCAAAACAAACCCACATGGTCCAAACAGCGTCGATAGTTTTCCTCTTAAAGGTAAACTCTTCATCCTCGTGCGAGTCCTGGTCTGAGGCTCCTCACGTGTTCCTGTTTTGCCCTTTAGACGAGCTAGCCTGAGTTTGCAGCTGATTTTACAGTAAAATCACCAGGTCCTCTTGGTGCCGCATGTGTCGTCCTGTGCTTCCTGTTTGTTTGGGCCGAGTGTTTCCCTGGGATTGACCTGAGCTGCACCGTCCATATTCCAGACAGGTCCGGCCAATTCTTCTCGATTAAAACACACCACACGATTATCGGGATCGACCTTTATTAAAGAGGGGTTATTATGCTTTGTTCAGTCACATAGCACCAGTCTATATCACACTACAATGATGAGCAAACCTTCTGTTGGTCTGTAAATGCAGTAAATTACAATAACTGCCTTGTATAAAATGTCTCTCTCAAAATGGCTGTAGTGAATGTCTTGAAATAGGCCTCTGTCTCTTTAAGAACCTCTGAGCCTTTCGGACACGCCCCCTCCACACGCTGTCTGTGGCATCAGTGGGGAGGGGGTTCTGCTGAGGGGCAGTGGTTGGTTACTCGGCTGGTGACGAAAGCTCGGAGGCGTCTCCAGGAGGTGGGGGCGTTCCTAGGAGGACTCAGGCAAACCTATCCCTAAAATGGCCGCCATCAGAGTTTTTACAGATTACTCAAACATACCTGAATGTGCCAAGGCAACACTTCAGGCATGTTTTTAATGAGGGAGTGACATAATAACATGATGGAAAGCTTGAAAAAGTCCATTTTGCATAATACCCCCTTTAAAATCTCGATTAGATTAAAATTCGATTAATTGCCCAGCCTTATGAAAACACGGCTAAAAATTAGGCTAAGAGGTTAAAGGTTGATTCATTTGTGTCATCGCTGATAAATGGGTTCATTGTTTGTGATTTATCGTCTGCTTTAATGCAGTAGCTTTGACCCCAAATTAAACCAGTCCTTCAACTGAGCAGCAACACAGACATTTATATGGTTAGTCTGGTGTTATAAGTGATTAGCCTCAGGTGCTCTGTGGAGCGGGTCACACTGTTTTTAATGCAGGCTAGCTGATACCATAGACATGCACTAGCCTAGCATTAGCCTAGCACCACGAAACTCTTCAAATATAAGAACTGCATGAATTACAAAAAAAATATCTCCAGAAATCAGCAACACTCTGGATAACTGGGAAATGAGGCCCTATGTCAAACATCCAGAAATATCCCTTTAAAATGTCCTTATTTCTTTGTATGTAAATTAGGACCACATGCATCATTTTAAAATAGGACCTGAGTCTCCAGACGGATGAGTTTTGTCCTTTGTATTAACAGTACAGTGACATCAGTGTCGTTGTGGTGAAATGAGTTTACTCACCAGCCGGATGCCGTTCTCGAAGGCCTGCCGGGCCAGGGAGGCGGGTCCGTCCACAGTCTTGCCGTCATCGTCGGGGCCCCAGCTGGCGCTGTAGATGTCGATGTGCTGGGGGTGCAGGCTGAGGGACTTGGCCTCCACCATGTCCGTCACATCTCCGTCCAGCATCCGCACACCTGCACACAGAGAGTAAAGCAGTATGAGGACAACGCCGTGCTGTCAGGGCTGCACGAGGATATGATGACGGATAAAGAGAGTCGATTTGTGGTTTTAATGTGTGTTTCGTTTTCATGCACTTGAGCATCCTTTGTTTCAATCTTCTCTAATAAACGTGTCACTCTCTCACTCTTTCTCCCGGTTCAGCTTCGTAAATCCACACGTGGAGTTGTTTTCATGATTCTCCTGCAGACTTTTGATCTGCAGCAGCCAAAGAAAACCAGACTCCATCGTTCTGATTGGATCAAATGTCGATCACTCAACCAGCCGAGGCTCAAGGCAGGAAAAAAACAAAACCTCAAACTTTAGCTAAAACCCCATTTTCGATTCGATAACGGTGCGGTCCTGAGTAGAAGCATAAAACCTTTACAGTCTTTCTACACTGTCCCTGTGGAGAACAGACTGTGTGGGCTGTAGTTTCAGTGATAATAAAAAAGATCAATGTCTAAGAATGAGAGCATGAAGTTCTACGTCCTGATCACCGCTGTTGAGCAACATCGTTTCACCTGCTTCAAAATGACCCTGGTTACGTCACATAAAGGCACAAAGTACAGGATTCACCTGCTGGACACTCTGAACTTTCTCAACATAATGTAGAGTTAATGTGGCTTCAGTTTCTCAGTCTGAAGCCGTTATAAAAGGCACAAACAAAACAGCAGCAGAAGCTGGTGTGAGTGTGGAAGAGCAGCAGGATATAAACAGCAGAAGAGCTTTTAGAGCAGGGGTCCCCAACTTTTTTCCTTTTTCTGTCTGAAATAAAACCAGATGAACTCGAGTCCAAAGGATAAAGGCAAATACGCCACGGCCCGGTCCCCGGTGGTTGGGGACCACTGGTTTAGAGTGACACTGGTTTTAAGCTACTTCACACATTGAGTGCCAAAACAGAAAAACTCTTTTTATATATATTTAGGCATAGGAGAGAGGAGTTTTGCATAAATCCCCCGTTATCTCTGTGTCTAGAAAATAATCAGTGATTTTAATCAAAACTAGCCTCTGTTTAGCTTAGATTTCTCAGGAACCAATAGAACCATAGAATTAAACTGTTTTCACCTACAGAGAGCTAAGAGTCTCACCTTTCAAACGAGCCATAGTCATGTGTCCATATCTATAACACAGAATACACTGTGGTGCTACAACTGTCATGAAAATGGTCTGGATTGTTGGCACTCAGTGTGTTAAAGGAACAGGTCACCGTTCTTCCACACTGAGATCTGTTCTCACCTGAGCTTAGACGAGTTGATCCGTACCTGTCTGGTCTTTGTGCCCGTGGAAGAGCTTTTCTAACTTCACCCCGTTTGGAGCCATAGGAATACACTGGGAGAGGCCAATGCTAAAAACATCTTTGCTCTTTTTGCGTGACTGAGCGCACGCACAATAACCAGACAGGTACACATCAACTCGTCTAAGCTCAGGTAAGAACATATCTCAGTATGTAAAAACAGCGAACTATCCCTTTAAGGATGCGTATTTCATTGAGACGCGGCCTTTGCTCACACGATGATCTGGTCTCGTGTGGAAAGTGAACTGGAGTTGCCTGGAGTTCATTCCACAGGACTGGATCTAATGTCGTTTGTGTATCGTGGAGAGAAGTTCCAGGCGTGTTCCTGTAAACACATCCTCCCGGGGCTCCTGGAGAACGAAGTCTGACTCACCTCCGATCCTGGCGTTGTAGGCGATCCCGACGATGCAATGGGAGTTGTTTGCAGCGGCGGCGACTTCACCCGCACATCGTGTCCCGTGTCTGAGGAAACAGAGGGAACGTGAAAACAACGGAGACGCTCAGGAACTCCCGCGTACACGACATGAACCTCGAGGTGTGAAGTCCACGTGTGCTCAGGCCTGATTTGAGGAGGAAACTCGTGTGAATGAAAGATTTGTTTCTCCTTTTTTTGTCATTTAAGTTTTTATTGATTTTTCCTTTTTCAAATGCACAAAAACATAAGCAAACACAGATAGCAGAAATATATATAAATAAAAAGATAACATCAGAAAAAACAAAAAGAAAAACAAAACACACACCAAACCACTTGAACATAATAATAAAAAATATATATATTTTTTTTTAAAAAGGACAATGGCACAATTAAGGTATTTTAATGACAGTAGAGTCTTGTTTCGTGATGAATGACCTAAAACATTAGGGATGCACCGATACGGATACCAGTATCGGGTATCGGGCCGATACCACATGCTTGTACCCATACTCGTCCTCATTCATGAGGTCCCGATACCATAAACCGACGAGGCGCAGCTACGAGGCGCAGCTACGAGGCGCAGCTCTCAGCTGAGGAGAGAAGAAGCAACAAACTGGAGAATTCTTTAGTGGAAATACAATAATCCACATAGAGCTGACTTTATTACAGACTGCGCTCTCTAAACCAGAGTCTGAGCTGGATTTAACCAGAGCTTAATGTTGTTAGCGCTGCAGCGTCTGCAGTGTTTACAACATACAGGCTAACGTTGCTAACTCGCGGCTAACAGTTTTGGCCATTCTGACGCCGTTTTAAGCCCAGGGGTTTATTCATCTGAAAAACTAACCCAGCGACTAAAAAGTCCTCAGAAAATCCAAATTAAAGACATACAGCATGTTTATATTGAGCCAAAATGAGCTGCAGCAGAACAATGAAAACGCTGTAGCTTCTCGCTAAGTTACTACAAACACACGAGAAAATCTACAGGAGCTGAAGTAAAGACGAAAAGAGACCATTTAAAAAACATCTCGATACTATTGTTAAATAAAATATATAAATGAATAAAGCTCAGGCATTGGGAGCTTTAGGACATGGACTTTTCTGTCTATGATGGACAGAGCAATAAAAATTAAAAAATTATATTGAATGAAAATAAAATAAATAAATAAATGGCATCAGCACAATTCTAATATAACTGCTCTTAAATGTGTCGCCGACTTTACTTAAGGAAATGTACATGAGCAAATAAACTAATTACAAACCAATCTGCTGTGAAAAAAGTAAGAATGTTGAAGAAAATGCCTTGTACTCGTATCGGTATTCGGTATCGGCGAATACTTAAATCAAAGTACTTGTACTCGTATCGGTTTTAGAAAAAGTGGTATCGGTGCATCCCTATAAAACATATCCATGTTTTGTTAGCTTTATCCTGGACATTGTGAACCTCAGTCTCAGTCATCAATTTAACCCACTCCTCGATGTTGGGTCTATGAGGGCTCTTCTATATCCGCAGGATTGTCCCGGCAGCTACAAATGCAGCCACCACAAAGCCAGACATTTCTTTCGTAAATACAGGAGGCATGAGCGACTTGTCTCCCAGCAGGCACAACTGAGGTACTGCTGGGAATTCTTTATCACTTCAGTCCAAAACGGAAAGACCGAGGAACATTCCCGGAAACAGTGAAGGTCGTACCGGTGTCTGTTCCACATTTCCAACAAGTCTCCCTTTGTAACAAGCCCATTTTCAATAACTTTGATGGTGTAAAATAATATCGATGTACAGTTTTGTAATGAATAAATTTACTCCTTGCGTCCCTAGTTGCCCAATTTGAAATAATATTCCCCCACACCTCTTCATCAATTACCGATTGTAAGTCCCTTTGCCAGATCAATCTCAAACCTTCACATGAAGATTTGTTTCTCCTGATCACTACCCGGCGCCGCTCTCCGGGGACGTGCAGGTGGCCTCGGCTGGACATGTGCGTGGTCGTGCTGGACTGTGGTCAGGTTGTGGAGGAGGAGGAGGTTTGGCTCACGCTCTGGTGTTAGTTCACGCTGAGGCCTGACCTGGCGCTGGAATGCCCCCCCGCTCCGACTCTCACAACAGCCCTCATGTCGGCCGTGTTTATGGGGCTCCAGCTCTCATTTGCATTTGTGTCTCACCTCTTAACCCCCGCATGAACAGAGTCTCTCCAGATCTAAAGGCTTCTTGAGAAAAGCGTAAAAAAAAAGGAACAAAAATGTTGTATTTTAACATAGGAGCCTTATTTGAGCAGCTTCAAAATTCTTAAATCCATTAAACTTGTGAGTTTTTGGACAGTTTCTGCTTGGATTTCTTTGCAGGATGTTAGAATAACCTCCCAGAGCTGCTGTTTGGATGAAAACTGCCTCCCACCCTCACAGAAGTTTTGCTTGAGGCTCCAAAGGTTCTCAATAGGGTTGAAGTCAGGGGAGGAGGGGGTCCACATCATGAGTTTCTCTCCTTTTATGCCCATAGCAGCCAGTGATGCAGAGGTATTCTTTACAGCAGGACATGGTGCGTTGTCATGATGAAGATGATGTTGTTCAGGAAAACACGGCTCTTCTTTTTGTAGCATAGAAGAACGTGGTCAGTCAGAAAGAGGTCATTTTCACACCTTCAGGGATCCTAAAGGGACTGCAGCTCTCTCCCCATGATTCTGGCCCAAAACATGACCCCGCCCCCTCCTTACTGAGGTCATAGCCTTGTTGGGACATGGTGGCCATTCACCAACCATTCACTACTCCATCCATCTGACCATCCAGGGTCACACGGCCTCATCAGTGAACAAGACTGTTTGAAAATGAGTCCTCGTGTATTTCTGTTCATCAGCTTCAATGAACAGTTTAGGGGAGGCCGGATAGAAGGTTTATGCACAACTGCAGCCTCTGGAGGGTCCTACACCCTGATGTTCAGGAGACTCCAGAGGCACCAGCAGCTTCAGATATAGTAGCAGCTGTTCTCTTAATCTGACGTGTTTGTCTGGCAGAAGCCTTTATCTGCTCAAACCCGAACTCAACATTGTGTTATTGTGACACCGTTATAGTTAAATAGGGGAGGCCCCGACCAATTCAAACTCATGTGACCCACAGACAGATGTTTGGTGATGCTCTCGCACTTTGTGACCCTTTAATGGTGGAAGGACCACAGCAGACAAGATCTTTGAAAGGAGGACTGACTCCTACATACTCAAACATCTCATATCGTCGCTCCCTGATTCTCAGATAAAGAGATGGAAGTGTGTGAGGTAAACACTCAGTCAGAGTCAGCCTCCTCTCGGTGTGACCACCCTCCATCACTGGGAAGGGGAACTTCTGGGCACCTCATGAAGTTTTAGAAACACGCCATTTTAACCTTTTTTAACATACGAGTTCTACATATTATTCATCATTTGCATTTCTGTTCATTTGTACGAGGGCTGGGGCGATTCGATCACACAGAACAAACTTTACTCGGATGTGGAAAACATTCTCAGAATAACTAATGCTGCAAACAATAGAAACTAAATCAACCTTTGTACATTTGTAAGAATATGAATATTTATATTTATTTAAGAATTGATCCTCCCTTTGTTGCCGTGGTTATGACGCACTGGCTCAGCCAATCAGGCCTTTGACAGTAAACAACATGGCTGCCACCATAGAAATAAGACGAACTGTCCATGGCGAGATTTTTGGAATTAAAACACTTAATCTTTGTTTGGAAGAAATGCAGGACAAACGTTTTATAACCAGGGGAGACATTTCTCACTCGCTTTTGCCACAGTGTAACTTTGCTCCCGGAGGGTCAGAGGGACGAGCGAAAAGACACAAACAAGTCAGTTTCAGCCTCATGTAGTTCCTCAGTTATTGTTGTTTGAAATAAACATGGTTCATGCGTCAAAAGGGTTTTTTAAATCAACATCAGGGCATTGAAAAGGAAAATCAATTCAAACCGATTCATCGATTAATTAAACCCAGCGTTACTTCGTTCGCTTTTCTTTTAAATAAGTGAATAAATGATCCCTGACTTACTGAAAATGGGTCTCTAAAACAGGCCGGGGCTTTTATTAGAAACTATAGCGGTAGAAATATTCCCCATGTTAGGAATTTGTCTCATACTGGTGTAAATGAAAACTCACGTGCAGGAAGTAACAAACGGGAACCCGGGCCGAGGGGGACGCTGGAGGAGCTGATCCGAGCGTAACTTTGACACAGATTTAGCCACTTTTCAAACCTCCTGTGACGATATTTGGAAACAGGGGGAGAGTTGTGTGACCCTCCAGGGTTTTTATAAAGTCTCCATCGCGTCTTCAAAGCACGTCCAGCTGCTCCGTGTGCAGGTCAGTCCCACGCCTCAAAATAACTCCTCCCATCAGCGCGAGCGTCTCGTCTTCTCTCGGGTCAGTCTCATGGTCGATCACAAACACAAACGCTCCGTCTAAACTCGCCTTTTACACCAGATAACAACAAATAATCCGGTCCGCGGTAAAAACGAAACAGAAACCTGCAGTGACACTGATGTCAATGCTCCGCTAACAGCAACGAAACACTTCCTGTTGTCCCGACAAAATAAAAGGCGTCAATGTTCCAGCCGCTGAGAGAGGGTCTGAAATGTTAATTAATAAATGAACCTAATATTTTAGGTGCAAATGGACACAAATCTCGTTTTTCTTCATTTTCCTGGTCGTCCGTTTTGCTCAAATAGAAATAATGGCCTGTCTCTAATTGTGGCCTGGTTCCAATAAAGGCCTGGTCCTAGATGCCCTTGAGTAAATAAAAGCCCCGGCCTATATTAGAGCATTTACGGTATCCCATTTCTGAATTCTGATTATCATAATGATGAACCAGCACGTCTCCAGAGAGTAACACTGCGTCCCTCTGTTTCTAAAGGAGCAGAAAATGGTCTGGACTCAAACTGGAGTCGTCCGGAGTCCAAACTTCGGTCCGAGTGAACGCTTTAAACGGTCAGATTTCGCAGCATCTGTGGGGTTGTGTCTCTTTAAGACAACGCTCCACCAGCAGGGACTGAGCGACTGCCAACACGCGGCTGCCAAACACACACAACAAACCAAAAAAAAAAAAAAAAAGCCCTCGCTGAGCCAAACTGGCACAAGACGCAGAGCGCAGATAAGAACCCGGCCCTCTCCAGTCCCCGCACACGCTGTAGTATTTCCAACCGCCACATGTCAACACGAGAGGACTCCGCTTACTTGTTCTCGTTTGTTGCGTCGTATCGGGGCATGGGGTCCACGTCGTTACCGTTCACGTCGAAGCTGGCCTGAGCGTCCTGAAAGAAACAGCACAGACCTGTGAGTCGAGGCAGGAAACGAGTGTTAGAGCAGAAAACTGTGGGAGAGGCTGTGGGAGGGGCTGTGGGAGTGACTGTGAGAGAGGCTGTGGGAGAGGCTGTGGGAGAGGCTGCGGGAGAGGCTGCGGGAGAGGCTGTGGGAGAGGCTGTGGGAGAGGCTGTGAGAGTGACTGTGGGAGAAGCTGTGGGAGTGACTGTGGGAGTGACTGTGTGAGAGGCTGTGGGAGAGGCTGTGGGAGAGGCTGTGGGAGAGGCTGTGGGAGAGGCTGTGGGAGAGGCTGTGGGAGAGGCTGTGGGAGAGGCTGTGGGAGAGGCTGTGGGAGAGGCTGTGGGAGAGGCTGTGGGAGAGACTGTGGGAGTGACTGTGGGAGTGACTGTGGGAGTGTCTGTGGGAGTGACTGTCTGAGCTCCTCCCTCTGGACGTCTGTGAGATCGTCCTCCTGCAGGTACCTGATTCTTAAAGTTACAGGCCACCGTTTTGCCACACTGACATATGTTCTTACCTGAGCTTAGACGAGTTGATGAGTACCTGGTTTTTGTGCGTGCGCTCAGTCAGTCCTGTAGCCTCTCCTCCTCCTTCACCCCCGGTTGGCCCCACAGAGGAGAGGACGGGAGGCTAAATATTGTTAGCATTTAGCCTCCCTACCTGCTAACAACATCTTTGGTCTTTGTGCGTGCGCTCAGTCACGCAAAACAACCAGACAGGTACTCATCAACCCGTCTTGAGCTCAGGTAAGAACATATCTCAGTCTGGAAGGACGGTGGCCTGTTCCTTTAAAGGGAGGGTAAGAGGTTCAACTTAAGAATCGGGTCCGTGAGCAGAGTCTGGAGGTTAAAGGCCTATTGGCTTGTTGCACAATGTGGCTACGCTAGTTCCTCTGAGATGAAGCTGTGGGCGCTAGCACTTCCTGTTTGTATTCATTTCCATTAAGATTAGCTCAGACCAGTGAGTTCCTGATAGAAATATTTCCATAGACGAGACGTTTATGTTTATAAGGATCAGTGAGTTTGTCTTGAAGCTAAAGGCTAATTTAACCTCTTAACTCCCGCCTGAACTGAGAGGATCTTTTTCCTCACGTCATCACTTTTTTTTTTCCATCATTTTTTTTGTTGGGTATTCAACTCATTTTTGTAACTTTTTTGTTATTTTCTTGTCACATTTGTTTTTATTTTTTCGTTAAAAAAAAATTATCAAATTTTTGTCTTTTTTTAGTCACATTTTTGCCATTTTTTTTGGTCAAAATTTTGTCCTTTTCTGTCCATTTTTTTGGGTCAAATTTGTATCACATTTTTGTCCTTTTTTTCGTCAATGTTTTATCGCATTTTGGTCATTTTTTCGTCATTTTTTTAATACAATTTTTGTCATTTTTTTCTTTCTTCTCTTTTTCATCAATTTTTCGTCACTTTTTGCCAATGTTTTCTCACTTTTTTGTCCCATTTCCATCATTGCTTTCGTCTCAGTTTTGTTGCTATTTTCACAGCTTTTTCCCAGAAGCTTTTGGATTGGGGTGAAGCCAAACTGGAGAAAATATGCATTACACAATTTGAAATAATGCCTTTTTATGTATATTTTTTGATAGCATGTTAGCCTTTAGCTTCAAAACAAACTATCAATCCTTTCTGATCACAGGCGTCTCCTCTGAACTCGTTACATCATGATTTGAACACACAGTAAATGATCATCGACCGGGAACTCATCGCCCACAACGTAATCTTTAGACAATATGATTATTATTCCAGGAAAAGAAAACAGACAGGAAGTACTGGCGCTCACAACTTCAGGTCAGAGGAGCTAGCATAGCCACACCGTGCAACAAGCCAATTCATGCTCCACAAGACGCGAGAACAAAAGGACGTCATTTTGAACTCTGGCTGTGATTGGCTGGATTTTTAGTGGGCGGGGTTATTTTTGGCAGAAGCAGGAAGCGAGAATCCAATGTTTACAATGTTAGACCCTTCATCAAACACCGGGAAACGTCACCAACATGTTCAGTGAAGGTTCTTGGATGGACAAACCCGCACTGAGCTGCACAGACGTCAAACAACAGGTTTTACCGAGAGACACGGAGGTGAGCTTTCAACGCTAACGTTTTCTAACATAATAAACCAGCGGGAGACGTGGCTAAACATGAAGTCACTCTTCAACATGTTTGCAATATCGTGACTGATACATTTTATAATAGTTTGAACTCAAATAGCTTGTTTTATTTCGGTCATTCCTTGTTTGTTTTGGCTGCTGAAAAAAGGGGGCGTGGCAGTTCGGCAACAGCACGTCTTGTGGAGGATGAAATGCCAGACCAACTTTGTTCTCGTTCTTGCGTCTTGTGCAGTATGAAGAGGCCTTAAAGGAATAGGCCACCGTTTTTACATACCGAGATATGCTCTTACCTCACTTTAGCCGAGTTAATATATCCCCGTCTGGTCTTTGTCCGTGCGCTCTGCCAGGCAAACGGAGCACATACGCAGCCTCTCCCACATGTCACATAGCTCCAAAAAAGCTCACGATAGAAGCTACCAAGCTCTTCCACGTGTTCCCTATTTAAATAAAGTTACGTGAAGTGTTTTCATGCGAAGTATATTTACACAGAAATGTAGCGTGTCGATTTTATAAGCAGATAAAAAGGGGGACTATATTGTGAGGCGTAATGATACGAGGAGTAAAACGTCCGCGCAGTAACTCCTAAAGGTTATTGACGGAAGTGAGCGGGGGAAGTCTTTAGGAGTTACTGCGCGGACATTTTACTCCTCGTATCATTACGCCTCAAAA
This sequence comes from Gobius niger, assembly GCF_951799975.1. Classification (NCBI taxonomy): domain Eukaryota; kingdom Metazoa; phylum Chordata; class Actinopteri; order Gobiiformes; family Gobiidae; genus Gobius; species Gobius niger. The sequence continues at coordinate 72,356,598 of NC_136852.1, read as the reverse complement.
TATAGTCCCCCTTTTTATTTGCTTATAAAATCGACATGCTACATTTCTGTGTAAAAATACTTTGCATGAAAACACTTCACGTAACTTTATTTAAATAGGGAACACGTGGAAGAGCTTGGTAGCTTCTATCGTGAGCTTTTTTGGAGCTTTGTGACATGTGGGAGAGGCTGCGTATGTGCTCCGTTTGCGTGACAGAGCGCACGGACAAAGACCAGACGGGGATATGTTAACTCGGCTAAAGTGAGGTAAGAGCATATCTCAGTATGTAAAAACGGTGGCCTATTCCTTTAAGGCAGCTGCACATTTGTGTCAGGACACAACTTGAATCAAAGTACTTGGTTTTAGAAAAAGTGGCATCAGTGCATCAGTTGAGCAAAATGAGGAAAATCGTGACTAAATCGGAGTTTTGTTTTTGGCTGTGAATCCCCACAGCAGGAGTCCTGACACAAACACAATGAGCAGAACTAGTGCAGTAACGGTGTCTGCAGAGAGGAGTGAGACGAGGCCATTAACCTCTTAACCCCCACCTGAACCAAGCACGTCAGCAGCAGGTCGGCTTTACCCAAATATAAAAGCTTCTTTAACCTCTTAACCCCCACCTGAACTAAGCACATCAGCTGCAGGTCGGCTTTACCCAAATATAAAAGCTTCTTTAACATCTTAACTCCCGCCTGAACCGAGAGCATTTTCTCCAGTTCAGCTTTACCCAAATCCTGTAGGCCAGTGTAACGCCTCATTTGAAAGCTGAGACCTACAAAACTAAATTGATCTTTTTCCTCACATCATCAGATTTCACTTTTTTTGTTGGGCAGTCATCTCATTTACGTCAAATTATTCGCATTTTTTCATCACATTTTTCTCACTTATTTGTCAAATTTTTGTCAATTTTTTGTCACTTTTTCGTCACTTTTTTCTCACTTTTTTCACATTTTCATCCTTGTTTTCGTCTCACTTTTGTTGCTATTTTCACACCTTTTTTCCAGAAGCTTTTAGATTGGGGTAAAGCTGGAGAAAAAGTGCTTGGTTCAGGTGGGAGTTAAGGGGTTAAGAAAAGTGTCAAAAAGCCACAAATAAAGATACAAAAACGCAACTTCCGATCACTTCTGCGGGTCTTAGCCTTCCTGCGTCACCCTGTTGCTCTGTTAGATTTGGGTAAAGCCGCGGTGGAGGGGCTGTGAACGTGCCCTCACATGCTCTGTACCGTCCGAGCTGCCCTGCGGGGCATACATACACACTCACGTAGTTCTGAGAGAGATCCGGGTGGTTTCTCTCTATGCCGTCGTCCAGGATGGTCACCACCACGTTTCGGCCCGTGTAGCCCCTCTTCCACGCCCCCATGATGTTCATGTCGGACTGGCAGTTGTGGACGTCGTCGTTACAGTGCTGCAAAACAAGCAGAGCCGCGTTATGGACGATCACAAACTGTAGTCGTTGATTCACATCCTACAAACATCTGGGTCTCTTCACCACATTATGAATTGACCGTTACTTTACACTTTAGAATTAGCCATTTAAAAATAATTATGACCAAAAATTTGAAGCAGCCAAACTTACTAAAGATCGGCTTCTTAACCTCTTAACTCCCGCCTGAACCGAGAGGATCTTTTTCCTCACGTCAGATTTTTTTTTTTCATCATTTTTTTGTTGGGTATTCAACTCATTTTTGTAACATTTGTGTCAATTTTTTTGTCATTTTTTGTCACATTTTTGTCATTTTTTCATCATTTTTTTATCACATTTTTGTCACATTTTTTTTTCTCATTTTTTGTCACATTTTTGTCATTTTTTGTCATTTTTTTAAATAAATTTTTTGTCATTTTTTGTCACATTTTTGTCAATTTTTTTGTCATTTTTTGTCGCATTTTTCTAATTTTTTCATCAATTTTTCGTTACTTTCTTGTCAGTGTCTTCTCACTTTTTTGTCACATTTCCATCATTGTTTTCGTCTCAGTTTTGTTGCTATTTTCACAGCTTTTTTCCAGAAGCTTTTGGACTGGGGTAAAGCCAAACTGGAGAAAATGTGCTAAGGGAGAAAACATTGACAAAAAAGTGAAAGAAAAATGGATGGAAAAGTGGCAAAAATGTCACAAGAAATTGACAAAAAATGGACGAAAAAATGACAAAAATGTGACAAAAAAGTGAGAGAACATGAACAAAAAAGGGACGAAAAATGGATGAAAAAGTGGCAAAAATGTGTCAAAAATGTGACAAAATATGACCAAAAAATTACAAAAAAATTACAAAAAATTGACAAAAAATGACAAAATAATGACAAATAAAGTTACAAAAATGAGTTGAATACCCAACAAAAAAATGATGGAAAAAAAATCTGATGACGTGAGGAAAAAGATCCTTTCAGTTCAGGCGGGAGTTAAGAGGTTAACTAAAAAGAACCAATGAGCTGATTTCTGCAGCCTGGTGTGGAAGTGTTGAAGCTCGTCTTGACCCGAGTTCCCCGGTCGTTTTCCCCTTGTTGAGCGAGCGTTCACGTGCAGACGCTTTCCCAGTTTCCGACGAGCCCCTGAACGCGGCATTAGCCACGCAATTGTGTCATGACATCATCACACATGAGCTCTGTTAGTTGATACTTTAAAACATGTATATTATAGCACTTTAGATATTTATTGTACTTTGATTGGCAACACATTAAAGCAGTACTAAGTGACTCCTTCCCCTAGAGGCCATAAGCGCTACTATAGGTGTCGTAGCATGTTGCGTTTTTTTACTCATTAATTGTCCGTGAGAGTAAATACTGCGCTGACGGAAAAGACAAAGGGACAGAGGGATATTGTTCATCTAATCACACAATGGAGATCATCTTTTTCACTCAAACTTGGCTGTAAATACTGTTTAAGTGGCGCTAGCCCACAGTTAGCTTTGCCCGGTAGCCTGTTAGCTTCTTCTTCGTGATTCCATTAGTGTGTATTGCGCCTCCAACCCGGTTACAAGTGTGGTTTTCTGGCCAGAGACACCAGGGGGAGATGAAAGACCCCCCAAATCATCCCATAAACACTTGTATTACGCCCAGAGGGACGACGGGAAGGGTTTATTAAAGGTAAACAAGTTACTTAGTGTCATCGTGATCTAAACAAAGAGTGATATGTCATATCCATCACTAACAATTACAGGTTTAAAGCAATGGCCGCTGGCTGCTCTGCTTTATGACCACGACACTGGGGGCTGCCATTGCTGTAGTACCTTCATATCGCCACTAGGCCCCCATTGAAAAGCATTGGAGTTTAGACACCTTAAAAACAACTTTAACGTCTGGTTTCAATTTTTTAGACACTAGACTAGGCTGGATCTTCCTCCTGAGAGAACGCTGGGTTAGTCACAATTAAAGAAACCAGGCTGGTTTTCGTGAGAAGAACGTTAGAAATCTCGTACTTAATGAGGGTCGAACTGTTAGCATTGGAGCAGCACGAGCTACACGTCACGTAAGGGCGGAGTCTACAGTGAAGATCCCGCCCCTTATGCCCTTTTTAGGAACATGCTTCGTCAGGAGTCTGTAAATCCGCCATGAATTCCCCACGAGCGTGGTCATTATGGTAAACGGGGAGGAGTGAGGAGGAGACGTCCATTATATTTACAGTCTATGGTTTAAAAATATATAATGCATTGAATAAGAACATTCTTCTTAAAAGGCTGGACTTCGACTTTATATTCATGACTTGACTCAGTGAAGTCTTTAGACACTGGTGAGTTGATGCGACTTTGACTTTAAAAAAAAAACACCTGCTTTATTTTCAGGTGTATATGAATATATGAATATATGAATATATCGATACAAATATATTACTGTCGACAGAGGGTCAAAAACCTCACCGTGTTTGTCTTAGAGTCACTGTAGCAAAAGTAAACTGAGGCAGTAAAAGAACTCAGAGTTCAAAGTGTTCGCACTTATCGACAGCGAGTTATCCATTAATGAGAGCGGAGAACACTGAGGTACAGAGGACACTGAGGTACAGAGGACACTGAGGTACAGAGGACACTGAGGTACAGCGGACACTGAGGTACAGAGGACACTGAGGTACAGAGGACACTGAGGTACAGAGGACACTGAAGTACAGCAGAGGACACTGAGGTACAGAGGACACTGAGGTACAGAGGACACTGAGGTACAGAGGACACTGAGGTACAGAGGACACTGAGGTACAGAGGACACTGAAGTACAGCAGAGGACACTGAAGTACAGCAGAGGACACTGAAGTACAGAGGACACTGAGGTACAGCAGAGGACACTGAAGTACAGCAGAGGACACTGAAGTACAGCAGAGGACACTGAAGTACAGAGGACACTGAGGTACAGAGGACACTGAGGTACAGCAGAGGACACTGAAGTACAGAGGACACTGAGGTACAGAGGACACTGAAGTACAGCAGACACTGAAGTACAGAGGACACTGAAGTACAGCAGACACTGAAGTACAGAGGACACTGAAGTACAGCAGACACTGAAGTACAGAGGACACTGAAGTACAGAGGACACTGAGGTACAGAGGACACTGAAGTACAGAGGACACTGAGGTACAGAGGACACTGAGGTACAGAGGACACTGAGGTACAGAGGACACTGAGGTACAGAGGACACTGAGGTACAGTGGACACTGAGGTACAGAGGACACTGAGGTACAGCGGACACTGAGGTACAGCGGACACTGAGGTACAGCGGACACTGAGGTACAGCGGACACTGAGGTACAGCGGACACTGAGGTACAGCAGAGGACACTGAAGTACAGAGGACACTGAGGTACAGAGGACACTGAGGTACAACAGAGGACACTGAGGTACAACAGAGGACACTGAGGTACAGAGGACACTGAGGTACAGAGGACACTGAGGTACAACAGAGGACACTGAGGTACAGCAGAGGACACTGAGGTACAGAGGACACTGAGGTACAGAGGACACTGAGGTACAACAGAGGACACTGAGGTACAGCAGAGGACACTGAGGTACAGAGGACACTGAGGTACAGCAGAGGACACTGAGGTACAGCAGAGGACACTGAGGTACAGAGGACACTGAGGTACAGCAGAGGACACTGAGGTACAGAGGACACTGAGGTACAGAGGACACTGAGGTACAGCAGAGGACACTGAGGTACAGCAGAGGACACTGAAGTACAGAGGACACTGAGGTACAGAGGACACTGAGGTACAGAGGACACTGAGGTACAGCAGAGGACACTGAGGTACAGCAGAGGACACTGAAGTACAGAGGACACTGAGGTACAGCAGAGGACACTGAGGTACAGAGGACACTGAGGTACAGCAGAGGACACTGAGGTACAGAGGACACTGAGGTACAGCAGAGGACACAGAGGTACAGCAGAGGACACTGAGGTACAGAGGACACAGAGGTACAGCAGAGGACACTGAGGTACAGAGGACACTGAGGTACAGAGGACACTGAGGTACAGAGGACACTGAGGTACAACAGAGGACACTGAGGTACAGAGGACACAGAGGTACAGCAGAGGACACTGAAGTACAGAGGACACTGAGGTACAGAGGACACTGAGGTACAGCAGACACTGAAGTACAGAGGACACTGAGGTACAGCAGAGGACACTGAAGTACAGAGGACACTGAGGTACAGAGGACACTGAAGTACAGCAGACACTGAAGTACAGAGGACACTGAAGTACAGCAGACACTGAAGTACAGAGGACACTGAAGTACAGCAGACACTGAAGTACAGAGGACACTGAAGTACAGCAGAGGACACTGAGGTACAGAGGACACTGAGGTACAACAGAGGACACTGAGGTACAACAGAGGACACTGAGGTACAGAGGACACTGAGGTACAGAGGACACTGAGGTACAGAGGACACTGAGGTACAGAGGACACTGAGGTACAGAGGACACTGAGGTACAGAGGACACTGAGGTACAGAGGACACTGAAGTACAGAGGACACTGAGGTACAGAGGACACTGAGGTACAGAGGACACTGAGGTACAGAGGACACTGAAGTACAGAGGACACTGAGGTACAGAGGACACTGAGGTACAGAGGACACTGAGGTACAGAGGACACTGAGGTACAGAGGACACTGAGGTACAGTGGACACTGAGGTACAGAGGACACTGAGGTACAGAGGACACTGAGGTACAGAGGACACTGAGGTACAACAGAGGACACTGAGGTACAGCAGAGGACACTGAGGTACAGCGGACACTGAGGTACAGCGGACACTGAGGTACAGCAGAGGACACTGAGGTACAGAGGACACTGAAGTACAGAGGACACTGAGGTACAGAGGACACTGAGGTACAACAGAGGACACTGAGGTACAGCAGAGGACACTGAGGTACAGAGGACACTGAGGTACAGAGGACACTGAGGTACAACAGAGGACACTGAGGTACAGCAGAGGACACTGAGGTACAGAGGACACTGAGGTACAGAGGACACTGAGGTACAGAGGACACTGAGGTACAACAGAGGACACTGAGGTACAGAGGACACTGAGGTACAGAGGACACTGAGGTACAACAGAGGACACTGAGGTACAGCAGAGGACACTGAGGTACAGAGGACACTGAGGTACAACAGAGGACACTGAGGTACAGAGGACACTGAGGTACAGAGGACACTGAGGTACAGCAGAGGACACTGAAGTACAGCAGAGGACACTGAGGTACAGAGGACACTGAGGTACAACAGAGGACACTGAGGTACAACAGAGGACACTGAGGTACAACAGAGGACACTGAGGTACAACAGAGGACACTGAGGTACAACAGAGGACACTGAAGTACAGAGGAGGACACTGAGGTACAGAGGACACTGAAGTACAGAGGACACTGAGGTACAGCAGAGGACACTGAGGTACAGAGGACACTGAGGTACAGAGGACACTGAAGTACAGCAGACACTGAAGTACAGAGGACACTGAGGTACAGAGGACACTGAGGTACAGCAGACACTGAGGTACAGCAGACACTGAGGTACAGCAGACACTGAGGTACAGCAGAGGACACTGAGGTACAGAGGAGGTCGGGGCCGGGACCACATGCACTGGAGCTGATAAGGCTCTGAGACTTTGATCTGTCAACATCAGCAGCTTAAACTCTGTGTAACAGATTCATGACGTTTGTTGAAAATAAAAAAAACAATCGTTTCAGAATCTCAGACCCGGCGGTGTCGTCTGTGAGGTCAGTCAGTCATTTGGGCAGTTTTATTTTTGTGTCCATTTAGAGAAACAAACGTAAACGCCCACAGGACACGTCTCTCCGTTTAATTATCATCACGGCCCAAATAAAGGCAACTTTGTCAAGAAGCAAAACTTTACCACGCGGCTCATTTGCATAATCTCTGACAGAACGGAAAGAACAGCCCTGACTTTACTGTGCAGACGGTGTTAACCCCTCACACGTCTGTCTGACCCCTGACCCCTGACCCCTGCAGCCCGTTCCTTATTATCAGCTTAAACAGGCAAAAGCCATTCATCTTTTATTTTTTTCATTTACTACATGGGATATTTTTGGAAACCCCTTCTGGCCATCGAACAAAGAGCCTCCTTTAAAGAAGAGGTTCATGTTTTTCTTCACTCTTTACAAACAGACACGTGGCTCAACCAAACCTCACGTCAAAAGGTGCGTCTGAGAGGATGAGGGGAACCTGTGGTCGGCCCAGGTCAGAAATCTGAAAGGAGGGATTAGCGCAGCTGCTCAAAGCCAACGGAGAATAACACGTACAGTACACACTTAACCGGACGAATCGCACTATCGCTTCTATTTGGTCGTTGAAAGGCTTGATTCAGTCGCTCACATCGAGATTCTGAAAAAACCTAGTTCTGCTGCTGAGCTCTGATAAGTGAATGTTCTGAGACTGAACACTTGACACACTTAACCCGGATGTTTGAGTCTGTAGTATCTGGTCCGTCCAGCCCAGTGGTGGAAGAAGTACTCAATATTCTTACTGAAGTTGACATACTTACTTGACATAGGGCCTCATTTCCTAGTTATCCAGAGTGTTGTTGATTTCTGGAGATATTTTAGGTTTTTAGGTATCAGCTAGCCTGCATTATAAACAGTGTGACCAACAGAGCACCTGAGGCAAATCACTTATAACACCAGACTAACCATATAAATGTCTGTGTCCACAGAATCATGTTTGGAATATAACTGACCTGCATCCAGTGTTAATTTCGTCAACTAAAATATTTAGTCTTAATTTTAGTCAAAGTGATATTTTTTCTGACTAAAATTGGACTAAAACTAAATTAAAAGTTTCTCATGAGACTAAAACTATGACTAAAATGTCCAGATATTTTAGTTGACTAAAATAAGACTAAATAAAAATGAAAAGGAGAGACTAAAATCATCCAAACTTCTATTGACCGTCTGAAAGAGCCTCAGATCATGTAAATTCTCTGCCAAAGGATCAGCTCTGAGCTTTGTTCATGTGGAGCAGAAACATGAAGCAGAGGAACAAGATTAAATATGATTATAATTAATATTATAAAGGAAAAGTCGACAAAAATTATCTTAAATTTAGTCGACTAAATCTTGACTAAAATGGAATTACATTTTCGTCAAAAGACTAAGACTAAAACTAAATTAAAATATGTCAAAATTAACACTGCCTGCATCACATGAATGATCGTATTTTGAGGGACTATTTTCTCGCAGATCACTCCGCCGCCGGGTAGCTTATACAACCACAAAGCTGATGCTGCTCAAATAAAAATTCCTTAAATGTAAAATGGTTAAAATTACTCTATGGACACAGACATTTATATGGTTAGTCTGGTGTTATAAGTGATTTGCCTCAGGTGCTCTGTGGAGCGGTCAGACTGTTTTTAATGCAGGCTAGCTGATACCATAGACATGCACTAGCCTAGCATTAGCCTAGCGCCAAGAAACTCTTCAAATATCAGAAAAAATATCTCCAGAAATCAGCAACACTCTGGATAACTAGGAAATGAGGCCCTATGTCAAAAACCCTGAAATATCCCTGTAAGCAAAAGTATAAAAGTATGCATTGCAAAATGTACTTTATAAGAAGTAAAAGTACTTCAGGGTTTAATGTGCAGGATTCTTCAAATCATTTGAATCAAACCAGGTCTAAAGGAGTAAACCACTAACTCAAAAACAGGAACTAAACCAGGTCTAAACAAGGACTAAACCACTAAACCAAGTTTAAGGCTCATTCATGCTTCACAAGACGCAAGAACTTCTTGGTCTTGCGCCCTGAAACAGACACTTTTGCCTTGTCGCCCTGGAAACGTTTTGTAACTGACGACAGCTCCAGGGCGACAAGGCAAAAGTGTCTGTTTCAGGGTGCAAGAACAAGAAGTTCTTGCGTCTTGTGAAGCATGAATGAGCCTTAAACTGGGACTAAACAGTTCATCGTAAAGAGATCGCTTTCAAAACAAAATACTTTTACATTTAACCCATTTTAAAAATGTAGCGGAGTAGAAAGTACAGATACAGGCTTTGAAATGTAGTGAAGTAGAAGTAAAAAGTATTCAGCACATAATGTACTTAAAGTAAAAGTACCTATAATTTGTACTTTTTACTTCACTGGTCCAGCCTCACGTCATGATAGCATCTCCAGTGCGTTCGTTATTGCACCATTATTGCGCGTCTGTGTTTGATTCCTCTGATCCGAACGCCTGGGACGGGAAAGGCGTTTCAAACCACAGCTGCTGCGTCGTCACAAACGGTTCCTCCTTTTCAGGACGTTTCCGTTTCGCAGGAGAGGTCGTTCTGCTGCTCCACATTCAGAGGATCTGTGTCCTTTTGTTTCCCCAGTGCTGGACTCCTGGACTCCACGCTCTGTTGGAAACCGGTCATTTCACCCGCACCCGTGTTCACCCGCACCTCACACGGGACACGGGACACGTTAGTCCAACACGGAGGCAATAATGTAAAGGTCGAGATTTCAGCTACGTTTGAGCTGCTTCTGGTTTTCCATTTGTGACCAGGTTGTGTAACATCACGATAAAACTGCAGATGTGATGAATCGATCGGCTCCAAAAATAATCCGTTTTTTAGGAATCTGGATGTTTGCAGATAAACAGTGGAAACTGCTGCGAATAAGCTTTGTTTTTGTTGAAAAATGTTCAGTTAAATATAGGGAGGCACCGATACCACTTTTTCTAAAACTGATACGAGTACTTTGATTTGAGTACTTGCCGATACAGATACGAGTACTTTGATTTGAGTACTTGCCGATACGAGTAAAAGGCATTTTCTCATAATTTCATCATTTTCAACATAATTTCTGAAGTGAACAGACGGTTTATAGACTGATTTCTTCAAAGTAGATTAGTTTGTATTTAGTTAATTTACTCATTAACATTTCCTTTAGTAAAGTCGACGACACTTTTAAGAGAAGTTAAATCAGAATTGAACAGCTGCCATTTTATTTATTTATTTTTCATTCAATATTATTTCAAATTTGTATCTCTCTGTCCATCATAGACAGAACAGCTCATGTCCTAATGTTCCTCAATGCTTGTGCTTTATTCATTTATGTATTTTTGTTTAACAATAGTATTGAGATGTTACTTATTACTGCAGATAAATGGTCTCTTTTCTCATTTACTTCAGCTCCGTGTGGATTTTCTCCTGTGTTTATAGTAACTTATCCAGTAGCTTCAGCATTTTGGCTCAATATAAACATGCTGTATCTCTTTATTTAGGATTTTCTGACGACTTTTTAGTCGCTGGGTTAGTTTTTCAAATGAATAAAACCCTGGGTATAAAACGGCGTAAGAATCGCCAGAACTGTTAGCCGTGAGTTAGCGGCTAGTTAGCAACATTAGCATCATTTGCCTGTATGTTGTAAACACTGCAGACGCTGCAGCACTAACAACATTTAGCTCTGGTTAAATCCAGCACAGACTCTGATTTAGAGAGCGCAGTCTGTAATAAAGTCAGCTCTATGTGGAATATTGGATTTACACTAAACTATTCTTCAGTTTGTTGTTATTTTCTCTCCTCCTGTAGGAGCGCCGGACACACGGCAGGTGGTATCGGATTCTGGTATCGGGACCTCGATAATGAGCAGGAGTATGAGGACAAGCATGTGGTATCGGCCCGATACCCGATACTGGTATCGGTATCACTTCATCCCTAGTTAAATATGATAAATGAACATTTTCCCTTTAACCTCTTAACTCCCGCCTGAACCGAGAGGATCTTTTTCTTCACGTCATCAGATTTTTTTTTCCATCATTTTTTTGTTGGGTATTCAACTCATTTTTGTAATTTTTTGGTCATTTTTTGTCACATTTGTGTCATTTTTTCGTCTTTTTTTTAATCAAATTTCTTTCAATTTTTTTGTCACATTTTTTTTTCATTTTTTTAAGCAAGTTTTTTCATTTTTTGGTCAAATTTTTTAATGCAATTTTTGTCATTTTTTGTCACATTTTTGTCACATTTTTGTAATTTTTTTGTCATTTTTTGTCACATTTTTTTGTCAAATTTTTGTCAAATTTTTGACATTTTTTAATCACGTTTTTGTCATTTTTTGTCACATTTTTGCCACTTTTTCATCAATTTTTCGTCACTTTTTTGTCATTTTTTGGTCATTTTTTGTAATTTTTTTGTCACATTTTTGTCATTTTTTTTGGTCATTTTTTGTCTTTTTTTTGGTCATTTTTTCGTAGATTTTTAATCAATTTTTTGTAATTTTTTTGTCACATTTTTGTCATTTTTGTGACAGTTTTGCCACTTTTTCATCCATTTTTCGTCACTTTTTTGTCAATGTTTTCTCAATTCTTTGTCACATTTCCATCATTGTTTTCGTCTCAGTTTTGTTGCTATTTTCACAGCTTTTTTTCCAGAAGCTTTTGGACTGGGGTGAAGCCAAACTGGAGAAAATGTGCTCGGTTCAGGTGGGAGTTAAGGGGTTAAAGCTGTTTTTTGCAAAATAAGCATCGATTCAGTTCAGTCTAGATTCACTGACACAAATCATTCAATAAGAACAAAAAGTCATGTTTAAATTATGTCCAGTTGATCTGAATCATTCTGGCTCAGATCGATTCATCAGAAAGATAATGCTGATTTGAAATAGAACGACTCTCACAAAGCTTTTACTGTCATTGACCCTCCGTCTGCGGCCAGAGACCAGGCGCACTTTATCAATGATGAAGTTTTAGTCAAACCCGCTGACCCGGCAGTAATCAGCTCTGTGCCCTGACCCCCCCCGGCTGACCTTTGACCTACATAACAGATACATCAGGAACACAGAACACGGCGCTTCGGCCTCCGCTCGACAGCGCCCGGAGCTCAGGGAAGTGGAAGAAGTACTTACAATGTACCACATATTGCTCCACTTGGCGTCGTTGAAGTATATGCTGTTGTGGGCGGGGCTGGAGTGTGAAAGAGGCGGGGCCGGTTTGTAATCCCTCTTGATCCTCCTCCTTACCACCTGCTGCTGTATCCACTCCACCTGAAACAGAGGCACAGTCAGTGGTTTGCACACGCACACACACACACACACACACACACACACACACACACACACACACACACACACACACACACACAGGAGGAGGAGGAGGCAGCCGGCGAGCGCTCTGACGCACGCCACATGCATCGACTCATCTCCGTCGTCCGCGTCGTCAATTACGCGGACGTGTCGGTGCAGCGTGAGCGAGCCGCCGCCCCCCCCCCCCCCCCTCGGGCCGCTGTAGTTCTGACGGGCCGACAGAACTACAGACATGTCTCCCGGGACGGCCTCCAATCGCTCACACTGCAAAAAAAAGCATTGGCTTAAATGACTTGAATTGAGGTTTTCACTCATTTAGACACTTTTCCTGATCGGACCGAGTTTACTTTGCTTGTTTGAGGACGTTTCACACCAGTTCTAGGGCAAATCTCGCTTTGAAATAAGAAAGTAAAATTGCCAATGAGATAAGACCATTTTTCTTACCCCATTGGCAAAGAAAATGCCCTGAAATAAGGACGAAATGTATCGAAACGAGTCAGAAACATCTCAGAACAGGTGAAATAATCTAGGACAAATGCCTAAGAACTTCTTCACTAGTCAAAACAACTAACATTTGGATTATTATGCTCAAATTGAGATGCTTATGCTGATCTAGATGCTTAAAGGAGGAGGCGGTCTCTGGACTCTCAGCTGGAATTTTCCAATTTCCAAGTTGGACGTGAGCGGCCTGTCCCTCGCCGCCTCGTTAAAAACCCTTCAGATCGTGTTTTTAAAGCCTGACTCCGAGGGGCTGCGGCGTTTTCAAAGTGTGACATCCTCTTGGCACGTGTGGAGTTTCAGTTTATATTAATAACAACATCTTTTTGTTTGTAAAGGATTGTAAATGCCCCAAAAGTGCTTCTTCTACAGTGGGAGGGTGGAGTTTCTTACATTTCTTCCTAAATTGTCTTAAAATATGGTCTGATCTTTATTCAAATCACAAGAATGAGTAAACGGTGTCTGCTTAAACTAATACCACCCAAACAATTACATGTTGTCATATTATTATGGGCCATAACGTGTAAACATTCCCCGGACAGTGTGGAATAAGTGAGTACACCCCCCGGCTAAAGATGCTCCAAGAGCTAATTAGATTAATTCATGCAGACATTAAAGCCGTCGTTCCACATAGCACGACCCAACACGCCACGATCTAAGTGCATGTATCAACTCTACCCCGCACACACTTCTGTTTCCACCACACACACACACGCATTTGTTGTGGGCGGCGCCCCCACAGAGGAGCACGCTTTGAAAGTTTCTAGGGCTGCGATGAGAACAAATGTGGACAAATGCTGTCTTCTACTGGGAGGTATGCAATCATTCAGGAGGTGCCAAGCTGTATTAAAACAGAAAAGAAACTAAATACTAAATACAACTATGAAGGTAAGCTACATGCTAATTTTATGCTAACACCAGCAAAAGCTGCGCTAACAGCGATTAAATGCTAATATTGGCAAAATCCCCTTTTAGAACAGCCGTATGATGCTCCATCCATCCATTTTCTTCCACTTGTCCGTTTCCGGGTCGTGGGGGTGGCTGTTGGAGTTGCCCAAATCACATGGCACCAGCCCCTATGGCGCCCCCTGCAGGTGGTGGGTCCACAGAAGGACGGCCTCATGATTAACCGGGCCTGTTGGTCTCCCATAAGGGGCTTCTGAACCGCTCTGTGTCTGACCCGTCACCTATAGGACCTGTTTGCCCTGGGAGACGAAGCCTCCGATGACAGAGCTCCAGGATCATTCAGGTGCTCAACCCCCCCCCCCCCCCCCCACCACATGAAGGTGGCGGCTCCAGGAGGTCGTATGATGTTGTGAAATAGTAAATCCGTATGACCTGCGTGTCAATAATAGTGAGGGCTGTTCGCTCTCTCGTGGCCAATCAGAGGCCAGAGTCTGTTCACGTCACATCAGACACGGGTCAGCGCTTTGGCCACAGCCAGAGGTCGGTCCTAAAACCTACACCTGGTCAGACCGGTTTGGCCCTGGCCTTTGTTATGGAAAAGCTGGACAAAGCGGGTGAAAGAGCCATTCGGCTGAAAAACACAAACTAGTTAAGAGAGAAGCATTGACTGATGTGCACCTAGCTCTCTGAAGACCTGCCATCAAGAACTGTTGGAAATGGCTACAGAACCATCTCTAAAGGTCTTCATGTAGAGACAGTTTGGCCGTCCTCCAAGAACACAGCGCAGAACACTTAAGGAGGTAAAAAAGAACCCTAGAGGGTCAGCTAAACACTTACAGAAATCACTGGCACAAGAACGGGGTTCATGGGAGAACTTGGACGCTACACAGCACTACTGGAATAAAACACGTGTTCTGGAACGGCCCAGTCGAAGTCCTGACCTGAACCCCTTTGAGATGCTGGGGCAGGACCTCAATAAAACCATCCCAGGAATCTCACTGAGCTGCAGCATCATTGTGAGCGTCTAATCTGCAGCTACAGGAAATGTCTGGATGAAGGAGGGTCAACCAGCTATTGAATCTAAGGGTGTACTCACTTATTCCACGCTGTCCTGTGAATGTTTACATGTTATGGCCAGTGTTAATTTTGACAACATATTTTATTTTAGTTTTAGTCTTAGTCTTTTGACTAAAATGTAATTTAATTTTAGTCAAGATTTAGTCAAAAAAAACGTTTCAATTTTAGTCTAGTTTCAGTCGACTAAAATTGCATGTCAATTTAGTCGACTAAAATGAAGATTAATTTAGTCGACTTATATTTATAATATTCATTATAATCATATTTAATCAAGGTCCTCGACTTCATGAAGCTGCTCCCACATGAACAAAGCTCAAACCTGTTCATTTGGCAGAGAATTTACATGATATGAGGCTCTTTCAGACGCTCAATAGAAGTTTGGATGATTTTAGTCTCTCCTTTTCATTTTTATTTAGTCTTATTTTAGTCGACTAAAATATCTGGACATTTTAGTCACAGCTTTAGTCTCATGAGAAAGTTTTAATTTAGTTTTAGTCCAATTTTAGTCGTCAAAAATATCACTTTGACTAAAATTAAGACTAAATATTTTAGTCGACGAAATTAACACTGGTTATGGCCAATACAAATATGATTAAATGTAAATGTTTGGGTGGTATTGGTTTAAGCAGACAATGTTTACTCATCCGAAAGATTCTAATAAAGATCAGACCACACTGAGGGACCGATTTAGGCAGAAATGTAAGAGATTCCAAAGGGTGAGATTCAGTGGTGCTCTCGGATTATTGTCGCACTTCATTCTCAGTCAGATGAAGGCCGTCCTTTGGTGGACAGAGAGTGAGTGCGTGTGTGTGTCCCCCCCCCCCCCCCCAGCCCCCGCCCCCCCCCTCCTCGGTCAGTGCATCTCTGTTGAAGCTGCAGGTGGCTCTGCCTCTCAGTCTCCAGAGGGAACTGGGGAAGAGTTCACTACAGCACAATCAGGCCTTCTCATGAACTCACAGTGCAGGCGTTTCACTGGACACATACCTGACCGTCTCAGGGCTTCACCGGAACCTCGTAAGCCCCGCCTTCACCGAGCGCATTTTCTCCAGTTCGGCTTTACCCAAATCTAAAGCTGCCCGGCTGGAGCTGACAGCCCATAGGCCAGTGCAGCGCCTCATCTGAAAGCTACAAAACTCATCTAAATTGATAGATTTCCTCGCATTGTTGCCGTGTTGTTGTCACTTTTTGTGTTGCATTTTGTCTTCTTTTTTTTTTAATAATTTTTTTCATTCATTTGTTTTTTTTTTTTTTTTGCATTTTTGTCTTTTTTTATTTTTTTTATTAATTTTTGACATTTTTTGTTGCATTTTTGTACTTTTTGTCTATAATTTTTTTTTTAACTAATTTTTGTCATTTTCTGTGGCATTTTTAACACTTTTTTTTGGCACTTTTTCTGCGTCTTTGTGATGTTTTTGTTGCCCCATTGTTGCATTTTCATCCCCATTTTCATCTAATTGTTTTGCTATTTTGACACTTTTTTCAAGTAGCTTTTGGATTTGGGTAAAGCCAGACTGTGGAAATGGAGCGGTCACAGAAACCCAGCACTACGGGAGGGGTCACAGAACAAACTACAGGATCTCTGCACATCTATGTCCACGGACCCTCCGACCACAAACCACTGGGTCGGGCCGATATTCACCGATAAACCGCTCTAACGGTTGGTACAAAGAGGTCGCTCGCTAAAATGCTAATACGCGCGAGTCTAATGAACAAACACTTCTTCTTCGATATAGCAACGAGAGACAAAAACGGACAAAAACATGACCAAAAAAAAGCCACAAAAAGTGACAACAACGGGACGAAAAAGACACATTTAGATCAGTTTCGCAGGTCTTAGCTTTCAAATGAGGCACAGGTGGGGATTAAAGGTCCTATATCATGCAAAATCGACTTTTTAGAGCTTTTAGCCATGTTGTTATGCTATTTCCTTATCAAAAACACCCCCAGAGTGGTTTGTGGCTTCATTCACACAGCTCTCAGTAATCCTCCTGAATCCTGCTCTCTGAGGCTCCGCCCTCTCCTGGTGAACGACTGACCTGCTCAGTTGTGTCGTCACAGCTCGACGTCTGTAATGCAATGTCTTAATTCTATGCTTACAGCCTGATTTTAATTTGTAAACCACCCTTTTCATTATTTCTGTTGTAAGAAAGAAATAAATGAAGGAAAAGGAAAAAAATAAAAAAAATAAAAGGATGTGCCCGAGGTGCTTCCAGGTCAGCTGTGGCCAAAACAAACACACCCCTGAGCGTCTGAACAGATCAGTCATGTTTGCGCTGCAGCTGTGAAGATGGAGCTCGTTGCAACTTATTCTGGTTGTTTTTCTGTGACTGTCTCTGATGGATGTTTGGTGAACCTTCGCCTGAATCAAAGTGGATTAACTTTTATAACCAACGCGAGTCCCATAATGTAAACAGCGATGGAGCAGAGGGTGAGTCAGTCCAAACGCGGGTTAGCATATTAGCTTGTGTGTTAGCATATTAGCATGTGTGTTAGCCATTTGTGAAGCTGTGTTGCAGATGTCAACTCCTTATAACTGCATTGTGAAGTATCTCCACTTATTGCTGTTTATTTATATTACGGTAAAGTATGTGCGGAGAGAGGGGGCGGAGTTAACTGGATCGAAGCGTTGCGTCTTCCGGGTTTGAAAAATACCTCCAGAAAACACTTATATTTATCACAAAAATGAGTGCTCAATAGCGGTAGAGGTACAATCATGCATATAAATGCCTATACTTAACTTTGGAATGGCTAAAATAGCATGATATAGCTCCTTTAAGAGGTTAAAGACAAATCTATATTTCTAACAGACATCAATCTTAAAGGCACACTGCGTAACATTTTGGACTATATTGTCACCATCAGTAAAAAAAAACATGCTCCTAATGACCAGCTCGACACAGAAAATGCTATTACAGCATCGGGTAATTAAATAATGGACAAACAACTTAAATCTCATATTCTTCTTAAGTCTCATCTCCGTGGAGACGAGCTGGAGACGCCCCCACTCCCGGTAAAGTTACTGCCTTCTCTTCGGAGAATTGAGCCGCTCACAGCAAAGGCACGTGTTTGTTTGTACATTTATGCGGAATTTTACAATGATGAAATTATCTGCCATAAAATAACTGCTTGTATTTCAGTTTAATTTAATGGGTGTTTGTTTGCTTTTTGCCGACTGCTTTAATTCACCGACATTCTGTACGTGTTAGGCCCTCCCTTTCCGAGCTTCCAAATCTGCTTCCTCTCGAATAAAGCTGACAGCCCAGAGAAACGGCTCATTTGAAAGCCAAGACTCTCAGAAACTGACAACTTTGGTCATATATTTCACGCTTTTTTTAACCACTTTTTATCACATTTTTGTTGCTTTTTCATTTGTTTCTTGTTAATGCTTTTTTTGTTGCGGTTTGACGCTTTATTCAAGAAAGGTTTAGATTTGTGTAAAGCCGAACTGGAGAATCTGGTTCAGATCTTAAACTGACCGAATAGTTGTGCAGATGTTCAGCTTGTTCCTGCAGGATCTGGACCTGCTCGGTCTTGTCCAGGTGCCGGAGCTTCGGGCTCTTCTCTGATCATTAATATTAATTTGTCTTTAATTTCAGTTCACACATCGCGCCGTTTCTCTGAAAATATGTCCCGTTCTATCTGCACATTTGACAATAATAAATCTAATGTCAAGTTTGATTTTACCTCCAAAAAACGAGATGAAAAATCAACCATAGATACAGACGGCATCTCGTCAAAGAAGGGGGCGTGGCTTCACCGAGGGGGAAAATAGAATCTTTAGAGAAACACAATTTTCCCCCTTTTTAGCCATTTCCTGGTGGAATATGAACTTATTTATCACATAAATAAAGTCAAGTGTAAATCGGGCCCATATGGATATTTTCTCACAGCAGATTGTTCAGTAGAAGTGAAAAAACGGCAGTTGTAGCAAGCGCTAGCTAACCGTTAGCATTAGCCCGATGCTAACCTGTAGCATCATGTTAGCATTCTCCGTTATTCATGTATTTATGGGCTGTTGAACCACTTTGCTCCTCTCCAAGTCTATGTATCTTTATTTAGTAGAAACTATATTTATAATTCAGCATTTGTTACAGTAGTGGAGAAAAACACTCGGTCAGTTTCTTTTCTTGTGGCACAGACCTATACTATAAACACAATATATTTATGAATGACAAACAGACCACGTGAGTTGTTTTCTCTAACTAATCACAAATGCAGAAGTCTACAGTAGCCCAGTGCTCTCCAGGTCCGCTCCGAACAGCCTCACTTGGAGCATGAATGAGGTGGAGCAGCTTTAATGATCAGTTTAATCCTGTTTGTTTTACAGCAGCCCCATGACACGCAGCTCCTGGTTTCTAAAACAAACCTCAGCGCTGCCAACCTGGAGCTACGCGCTGATCTTTGACCGCAGCGTTTCCCCGACCATAGGTGTAATCTTTGCTCCATCGCCATAGTAACCTGCGTGCCGGAGAGGCGTGTGGACGGCATCACTACGCCCGCATGACTCACTCGCACAAACAGCCCGTCAGCCTCACAGAAACATCATTACTTAAATCCCTGGTACCTGCGTGTGACCAGAGCGGCTCCGGCACACGGGCGGCTCTGACCACGGCTCTGACCACGGCTCTGACCACGGCTCTGACCACGGAACCACATGTGCATAACCCCCCCGACAGCAGGACCGCATATCTGCCTAATTTCCTAGTTATCCAGAGTGTTGCTGATTTCTGGAGATATTTTTTTTTGTAATTCATGCATTTCTTTTATTTGAAGAGTTTCGTGGCGCTAGGCTAATGCAAGGCTAGCGCATGTCTATGGTATCAGCTAGCCTGCATTAAAAACAGTGTGACCCGCTCCACAGAGAACCTGAGGCAAATCACTTATAACACCAGACTAACCATATAAATGTCTGTGTCCATAGAGTAATTTGCATTTAAAAGACCTTATATTTGAGCAGCAGAGGAAAATGTGAGATTGCAGGATAAATGGATCTAAACTAAACATGATCTGAACACAGTCATGGAGCACGACTTTTGCAACAGAAATGTGCTAAAACTCGTGCGTAAATTCTGAGAGGAGAACGACTTAAGAGCGTCAACTCCTCCTCAATACCAAGACTCTTGTCACACTAATACGAATGTAAATCGGAGCTTGTTATTTGCATCTGCTCAATTTTAACGTAATGTTTAAGAAACAGTGGGTGAACGGGACAATATGTCCACGTTTGCGTCGTAGCTCACGTTTTTGAAGCCGCTCCACGCGCCGCCCGGTCCGTGAGCTCGTAACCTCGTACCTCCTGCACCGCCTCTTTCTCTCCTCTCTTTCCTCTCTCGGTCTTTCGTGAGAATAATCTAAACCCATGCGCGCTCAGCTAGCTCCGATGTGAGAGCCATCTCGTCATTTTAAAACGGTTAAAGTTTCCGTACGCAGCAAAGCAAAGCAAAACCACGCGCTGTTAAACTCTGAGCTGTAGAGAGAGAGAGAGAGAGAGAGAGAGAGCGAGAGAGCGAGAGAGAGAGAGAGAAAGAGAGAGAGAGAGAGAGAAAGAGCAGCTGAGTCTTTACTTTAATAACTACGGCTAACACATCATGGCTTCTGGCAGGCTACTGACACTAGCGTGCATATTAGTTATATTCGTGATTGAATTCACAGAGCAATCCCTGCACAGTTTGAAGGTTTACAAGGCCCACAGAAGATCAGTGCCTGTTTCTGACAGGAGGGGGCGTGGCATCACGATGGTGGCTCTACATCGTGATGTTGCTCATTAATCACGACAGACGATGATATTGTCCATCGGCACAACCCTAGGACTCTTAACACCAGACTAACCATATAAATGTCTAAGTGATTTGCCTCAGGTGCTCTGTGGAGCGGGTCACGCTGTTTTTAATGCAGGCGAGCTGATACCATAGACATGCACTAGCCTAGCGCCACGAAACTCTGACGCCGCCCCGATCCGTCTGTCGATCTCACGCTCCATCCGTCCCTCACTCGTGAACAAGACCCCGAGATACTTGAACTCCTCCACCGACCTGTAGAGATTTGGAGGTGCTGATCCTCATCCCGGCCGCTACACACTCGGTGAAGTAACTTCACTTATTTATATTTCTACTACTACTAAAGTTGCATGGGCGGAGAGAGGGGGCGGAGTTAAGTGAATCCAAGCGTCTCGTCTTCCGGGTTTGCAAAATTCCTCCAGAAAATACTTACATTTCTCACAAAAATGAGTGCTCCATAGTGGTAGAGGTACAATACATCATATAAATGCCTATACTTTACTTTGGTTTGGCTAAAATGACATGATCCAGATCCAGTAAGTGGGAAGTGTGTTGGTGGAGAAAGAAACATGGCCAATGGTGATGTTAAGTACAACAGCATTTTCCCCTATCCAGACTGTGTGGCGAGGGGGGGGGGAGGGGTTGTGGGGGTGAACATGTGCTTTTGTTTTGGTCGAGCCAGTGCCGACCTGCACCACAGACCGACAGAAACACAAATCGTCTCTAAAGATGTTATATTATTTCGGTATTTTGTACTTTTATATCTTGACACCAGTCGCACCTGACTCTTTATTTCGACACCGCACTGGTATCGTGTATCGGTTCTCAGCTCCACCAGCTCCACCAGCTCCACCAGCTCCAGTATTCGTCACTTTGTAGTCCCCCATTGAGACTTTTCCAACCTGGATCAGACAAAACTTCCCTTTAAGAAGTTTGAGCAGCAGAAGCTCCCGTTTCCCAGGGTCACGTGTTGCGCTGGTATAGGCGGCGCTAATGGACAAACATGCGTGGGCTCTTGGCACAAGTGGAAACATCTTCTTCCCAGACTCTGAAGTGGAAATCCCTTTAGCGTCAGTGGGATGGGAGCGCGTAGCCTTTTGTCATGAGGAGCTCGGAAACCCCTCCCTGAGCAGCATCTCTGAGCCGCCGGGACAATGACTGTTAATAATGCACCCCGAGTTTGGAGAACGGGGGGGGGGGGTTACCTCAGGTCAAACTCCACAAACATCATATCCACAACTGCACCATCTTCAGCAGGAACGAGCCTCACGTTTGTGCAGAATATTTACATGTGCCCAGTTAAAGGTAAAACATCACTTCCTCGAGCTCAAAATAATCATTCTTTTTATTCTATATATTAATATTGAGTTTTCTTAACCTCTTACCACCCAAAACCAAATGCATTCTCTCCTCTTTGCCATTGTCGTCATTTTTTGTTTCCCTTATGTGTTTTTGTCACTTTTTTTATGGCACTTTTGTCATAAAAAGTGTCATGGATTTTTGTCTTCTTTTTTTTTGCTGTATTTTTGTCTTTTTTTGCTGTATTTTTGTCTTCTTTTTTTTTTGCAGGATTTTTGTCACTTTTTTGCTGGATTTTTGTCACTTTTTTTGCTGGATTTTTGTTACTTTTTTGCTGGATTTTTGTCACTTTTTTGCTGGATTTTTGTCACTTTTTTGCTGGATTTTTGTCACTTTTTGCTGGATTTTTGTCACTTTTTTAGCTGAATTTTTGTCATTTTTTTGCTGGATTTTTGTCACTTTTTTGTTACTGTTTTGTCCCATTTTTTGCTGGATTTTTGTCTTTTTTGCTGGATTTTTGTCACTTTTTTGCTGGATTTTTGTCACTTTTTTCATTGCTGTTTTGTCACATTTTCTGCCGCTCTTTTGTCACTTTTTTGCTGGATTTTTGTCACTTTTTTGCTGGATTTTTGTCACTTTTTTGCTGGATTTTTGTCATTTTTTTGCTGGTTCTTTTTCACTTTTTTGCTGGATTTTTGTCTTTTTTTTGGCTGGATTTTTGTCTTTTTGGCTGGATTTTTTTTTTTCACTTTTTTGCTGGATTTTTGTCACTATTTTGTTGCTGTTTTGTCACATTTTCTGCCGCTCTTTTGTCACTTTTTTGCTGGATTTTTGTCTTTTTTGCTGGATTTGTGTCACTTTTTTGCTGGATTTTTGTCTTTTTTGCTGGATTTTTGTCACTTTTTTGCTGGATTTTTGTCTTTTTTGCTGGATTTTTGTCACTTTTTTGCTGGATTTTTGTCTTTTTTGCTGGATTTTTGTCACTTTTTTGCTGGATTTTTGTCTATTTTTGCTGGATTTTTGTCTTTTTTTGCAGGATTTTTGTCACTTTTTTGCTGGATTTTTGTCATTTTTTGCTGGATTTTTGTCTTTTTTGCTGGATTTTTGTCACTTTTTTGCTGGATTTTTGTCACTTTTTTGCTGGATTTTTGTCACTTTTTTGCTGGATTTTTGTCGCTTTTGTGCTGGATTTTTGTCTTTTTTTGCTGGATTTTTGTCTTTTTTTGCTGGATTTTTGTCGCTTTTTTTGTTGGATTTTTGTCTTTTTTTGCTGGATTTTTGTTGTTTTTTTGCTGGATTTTTGTCGCTTTTGTGCTGGATTTTTGTCACTTTTTTGCTAGATTTTTGTCACTTTTTTGCTGGATTTTTGTCACTTTTTTGCTGGATTTTTGTCGCTTTTTTGCTGGATTTTAGTCACTTTTTTGCTAGATTTTTGTCACTTTTTTGCTGGATTTTTGTCACTTTTTTTGCTGGATCTTTGTCGCTTTTGTGCTGGATTTTTGTCACTTTTTTGCTGAATTTTTGTCACTTTTTTGATGGATTTTTGTCTTTTTGATGGATTTTTGTCTTTTTGATGGATTTTTGTCTTTTTTTGCTGAAATTTTGTCACTTTTTCGTTGCTGTTTTGTCACATTTTCTGCCGCTCTTTTGTCACTTTTTTGATGGATTTTTGTCACTTTCTTTGCTGGATTTTTGTCGCTTTTTTGCTGGATTTTTGTCATTTTTTTGCAGGATTTTTTTCACTTTTTTGCTGGATTTTTGTCTTTTTTTTGCTGGATTTTTGTCACTTTTTTGCTGGATTTTTTTCACTTTTTTGCTGGATTTTTGTCCTTTTTTTGCTGGATTTTTGTCACTTTTTTACTGGATTTTTGTCACTTTTTTACTGGATTTTTGTCACTTTTTTGCTGGATTTTTGTCACTTTTTTGTCAATTTACATCCTCATTTTCTTCTCGTGTTTTGTCGCTATTTTGAAGAAGCTTTTAGATTTGGAGAATTTGGAGAAAACATGTTTAGGTGGGAGTTAAGAGGTTAAAGGAACAGGCCACCGTTTTTTCCATACTGAGATATGTTCTTACCTGATTCCTTTAAAGAGTCAGGATTGTTTTACAGACGTTGAACAAGAGTCAAAATGTATCAACGTAGTAATAATACGTAAGTACAGAGGTCAAACCCAGAGCCACACACACCAGACAAAAACAAAACAAACGGCAAAAATCACCCCAAAACTCCAGCACAAAGTTTTGTTAATGAAGTTACGAGTCTCTACTTTTAACAAGAAGATCCGCCTTTGACCTGACCTGGTGTAGTATTTGTTCTAGGGCTGGACAATCAATCGAATTTTAAAGGTCGACCCCGATAATCGCGTGGAGCTTTTTAAATCGAGGAGAACTGGCCAGACATGGATGGCACAGCTGCAGCGCCTGTCAGGTCAATCCCAGGGAAACACTCGGCCCAAACTAACAGGAAGCACAGGACGACACATGCGGCACCAAGAGGAGGAGGACCTGGAGATTCTACTGTAAAATCAGCTACAAACCCGTCTAAAGGGAAATACGTGAGGAGCCTCAGAGGAAGAGGACACACGAGGATGAAGAGTTTACACCGTGAAGTTTGATCGTCTTTTTTTTTACAAACAAATGCACGGTTTACTCATTTCTTTATGTACATATTAAAGGGATATTTCGGGATTTTTGACATAGGGCCTCATTTCCTAGTTATCCGGAGATTTATATATTTTTTGTAATTCATGCAGTTCTTATATTTGAAGAGTTTCGTGGCGCTAGGCTAGTGCTAGGCTAGTGCATGTCTATGGTATCAGCTAGCCTGCGTTAAAAACAGTGTGACCCGCTCCACAGAGAACCTGAGGTAAATCACTTCTAACAACAGACTAACCATATAAATGTCTGTGTTTATATAGAATCATTCTAACCATTTTGCATTTTAAATCATTTATATTTGAGCAACATCAGCTTCGTGGTTGTATAAGCTACGCAGCGGCGGAGTGATCTGCTAGAAAATAGTCCCTCAAAATGTGATCATTCATGTGATGCAAGGTCAGTTATATTCCAAACATGATTCTATCGACACAGACATTTATATGGTTAGCAGTGTTAATTTTGACAACATATTTTATTTTAGTTTTAGTCTTAGTCTTTTGACTAAAATGTAATTTAATTTTAGTCGAGATTTAGTCAAAAAAAAGCTTTTCAATTTTAGTCTAGTTTTAGTCGACTAAAATTGCATGTCAATTTAGTCGACTAAATTTAAGACTAATTTAGTCGACTTTGCCATTGATAATATTAATTATAATCATATTTAATCCAGGTCCTCGACTTAATGGAGCTTCTCCCACATGAATAAAGCTCAAACCTGTTCATTTGGCAGTGAATTTACATGATCTGAGGCTCTTTCAGACGGTCAATAGAAGTTTGGATGATTTTAGTCTCTCCTTTTCTTTTTGTTTAGTCTTATTTTAGTCGACTAAAATATCTGGACATTTTAGTCACAGTTTTAGTCTCATGAGAAACTTTTAATTTAGTTTTAGTCCAATTTTAGTCGTCAAAAATAACACTTTGACTAAAATTAAGACTGAATATTTTAGTCGACAAAATTAACACTGATGGTTAGTCTGGTGTTATAAGTGCATGAATTACAAAAAAAAAACAGAAATCACCAGAAATCTGCTCTGGATAACTAGGAAATGAGGCCCTATGTCAAACATCCTGAAATATCCCTTTAAGTTGTTGCACTTTTGAGGTTAAACATGCGCTCGCCGTCGCTTCTGACATTCTTCAAATACTGCATTTCACTCCCTTGATTTCCTCAAGGAGCTGAACCAACCTCACGGTCAGACGGTCGGATCCACCACGAGCCCCAGTCTGACTGAGCAGAGAAAAAACGACACAAACCTTCAGGGCTGAAAGAATAAAATGCTGGATGGATAAGGAGATATGCGTCTTTCAATGCATCCAATACAAGGGCTATTTTTTCCAGTTGCTTTACACTTTACAGACCAGTGGGGTTTGAGTTTCAGGAAAAACCACAGCACTGAGGTGGACGTACCTTTGGCTCCATGGAGATAAAGCTGTGGTGACCCCGGCTGGACAGTGTTGACCTCTTGATGGTTCGACTGTGGAAGAAATGATAATGGTCTTTGAGATCCCCAATCTGAAAAACACACACACAGCAAGGCTTACAACGTCTGACTGAACACGCTCTGCATTCACGAGCACAGTAATGATCGGAAGAGCCTCATCAGCGCCTCGCCCTCACACTCAGCCACACAAACCCCCCACACGTGAGGTCAGGAGTCAGGACAGAAGTATGATGGGGACTGGGAAGGGAGTATTTAACTCAGGTTCTAATCTGTCTCATTCGTATTTCAGGCGTGAGGAACACTGTAAATACTGTAAATGACTTGAAGAGCAGGTTTGGGCAGGTTTGGTTCCCTCCTCCTGGGACGGGTCTTATAAAAGGCCACTCTAGCTGGGTATATAGTGTCACATTAAATAAGATGTCCTTAAAGGATTTTTGACATAGGGCCTCATTTCCTAGTTATCCAGAGCAGATTTCTGGAGATTTTTTTTATTTTTATTTAATTTAATTCATGCAGTTCTTATATTTGAAGAGTAACATGGAGCTAGGCTAGTGCAAGGCTAGTGCATGTCTATGGTATCAGCTAGCCTGCGTTAAAAACAGTGTGACCCGCTCCACAGAGCACCTGAGGCAAATCACTTATAACGCCAGACTAACCATATAAATGTCTGTGTCCATAGAGTCATTTTTACCATTTTGCATTTAAAATACCTTATATTTGAGCAGCATCAGCTTCGTGGTTGATGGATTTTTGTCTTTTTTTGATGGATTTTTTGTCACTTTTTTGCTGGATTTTTGTCACTTTTTTTGTTGCCGTTTTGTCACATTTTCTGCCGCTCTTTTGTCACTTTTTTGCTGGATTTTTGTCTTTTTTTGATGGATTTTTGTCACTTTTTTGCTGGATTGTTGTCACTTTTTTGATGGATTTTTTTCACTTTTTTGCTGGATTTTTGACACTTTTTTTGCTGGATTTTTGTCACTTTTTTGCTGGATTTTTGTCACTTTTTTGCTGGATTTTTGTCACTTTTTTTGCTGGATTTTTGTCACTTTTTTGCTGGATTTTTGTCACTTATTTGTCAATTCACATCCTCATTTTCTTCTCGTGTTTTGTCGCCATTTTGAAGAAGCTTTTAGATTTGGAGAATTTGGAGAAAACATGTTCAGGTGGGAGTTAAGAGGTTAAAGGAACAGGCCACCAGGTTCTAATCTGTCTCATTCATATTTCAGGCGTGAGGAACACTGTAAATACTGTAAATGAATTGAAGAGCAGGTTTGGGCAGGTTTGGTTCCCTCCTCCTGGGACGGGTCTTATAAAAGGCCACTCTAGCTGGGTATATAGTGTCACATTGGGTATATAGTGTCTTATTCTGACCAAAAGAGCCAAGAAGAAGCTAGAAATAAGATGTCCTTAAAGGATTTTTGACATAGGGCGTCATTTCCTAGAGGAAAATTATCCAATTTCACCTAGTTTTTTTTTTTTATCAAACAAATTCATTATTTTCCGCAAATAGTGTACCGTTTGAGTGTCTGTGCTGTCTAGAGTAGAGCAAGCATGTAATAAATACTCCACATCAGGTCGCTCATTTCTTTGAGACAAGAGAATTAGTGATGCATGGATGGGGCAGGTGGCGGTGACTGTGGCGAGACTATACAGTGTTCCTATTCAAGAACGACCGAATATAGGCTACAGAGTGACGTTTTTTTTAAATATTTTCTGCCGGTGGTGTGCCTCGTGATTTTTTCAATGAAAAAAATGTGCCTTGGCTCAAAAAAGGTTGAAAAACACTGGTATAAGCTACGCGGCGGCGGAGTGATCTGCTAGAAAATAGTCCCTCAAAATGCGATCGTTCATGTGATGCAGGTCAGTTATATTCCAAACATGATTCTATCGACACCAGTGTTAATTTTGACGGCTTATTTTAATTTAGTTTTAGTCTTAGTCTTTTGATGAAAATGTAATTCGATTTTAGTCTAGTTTTAGTCAAAAAAATATCTTCAATTTTAGTCTAGTTTTAGTCGACTAAATTTAAGACGAATTTAGTCGACTTTGCATTGATAATATTCATTATAATCATATTTAATCTTGTTCCTCTGCTTCATGTTTCTGCTCCACATGAACAAAGCTCAGAGCTGATCCTTTGGCAGAGAATTTACATGATCTGAGGCTCTTTCAGACGCTCAATAGAAGTTTGGATGATTTTAGTCTCTCCTTTTCATTTTTGTTTAGTCTTATTTTAGTCGAAAAAATATCTGGACATTTTAGTCAAAGTTTTAGTCTCATGAAAAACTTTTAATTTAGTTTTAGTCCAACTTTAGTCGTCAAAAATATCACTTTGACTAAAATTAAGACTAAATATTTTAGTCGACGAAATTAACACTGATGGACACAGACATTTATATGGTTAGTCTGGTGTTATAAGTGATTTGTCTCAGGTGCACTGTGGGTCAGACGGTTTTTAATGCAGGCTAGCTGATACCATAGACATGCACTAGCCTTGCACTAGCCTAGCGCCACGAAACTCTTCAAATATAAGAACTGCATGAATTACAAAAAATATCTCCAGAAATCTGCTCTGGATAACAAGGAAATGAGGCCCTATGTCAAACATCCTGAAACATCCCTTTAACTCAACCAAACCCAGTCCAGTCGATAATTTGTCCACACGGAGCAGCGTATTATCACAAAACAAAGATATGTTTCCAAAACCCTCCGACCAAAGTGAAGGTTTTGGAACACACGGCTGAGCGTCTGGACTTTGAGTGGACTCTGAGTGTGGACAGAGATAACCAGAGTTAGACTCGGCCTAACGTCAGCGACAAAGTCTGCTCTGACATCACACGCACAACCCGTGTTTACGTCGGAAACAGCACGGACGCCTCAAAGCGGTGTGTGTGTTTTCATGCCTGTTCAGGGCTGGATGTAGTGAGTGAGGGGTCAGTGGGGTCTGTGGTCAGAGGGGTCAGTGGTCAGAGGGGTCAGTGGTGCAGCCTGGTCTGGGAGCCTCACTTTCCTTTGCCTGCCAGACTACCGGCTTGTTTTTTTGTTTTTTTTTAACTCTGTTTAGAAGAAGAAGGTCCTGCTGTACAAATGTGCCTCAGTTTCCTCAGGATTTTTAGTTGTTTTAATGTTCTATCCATATACAGTATAAATAATTATAAATAATTTTTCGTCATTTTTTCATCATTTTTTGGTCAATTTTTTATCACATTTTTGTCATTTTTTTGGCACATTTTGTCACATTTTTGTTTTGTTTTTTTTGTCATTTTTGTCACATTTTTGTCATTTTTTGTCAATTTCTTGTCACTTTTTTGTCACATTTCCATCATTGTTTTCGTCTCAGTTTTGTTGATATTTTCACAGCTTTTTTCCAGAAGCTTTTGGACTGGGGGTAAAGCCAAACTGGAGAAAATGTGCTCGGTTCAGGTGGGAGTTGATTGATCTGGCATTTTAAATATTTCAGAAACATTTACACAAACAAATGTTCAAATATGGGTTTTGCAGTTGAAGAATATTTAGAAACGAAAAGTGTTTCTTTACACAAACTGCTAAATACTGTTGTAGTGAAAGTTGCAGCAGTGTTTACTTTATATATAAAAAAACTTCAGTCCACATTATTGAAAAACAGCATCCGCACCTAAATGTTTCGTAAAGTACAATAATTTTTACAGTATCTGCCCCGTGTTCTTTGGCAGCTGTGTGAGTTTTACACACCAGCCGAGACGTCCGTGACGATAATAGTAATGCATTGGTTTTATACAGGGCTTTCTGGACACTCAAAGATACTTTACATTATTCATTCACTCCATACTACTATTGTAGCCACAGCTGCCCTGCGGTAGACTGACGACAGTGTTGCCTGTCCAGCCAGACGCTCCTCCTGCTCGCATATATATTGTATTTAATTAAAGTGCATCAACATAAACAAAATTGCAAACCCTTTCTCTAACTGAAAAGTCACTGAGCAACAACCTCTTAACTCCCACCTGAACCGAGCACATTTTCTCCAGCTTTACCCCAGTCCAAAAGCTTCTGGAAAAAAGGTGTGAAAATAGCAACAAAACTGAGACGAAAACAAGGATGGAAATGTGAAAAAAGTGAGAAAAAATTGACGAAAAAGGAAAAAAAAAAAAAAAGAGACACAAATGGACAAAAAATTGACAAAAAAGTGAGAAAAATTTGACAAAAAATGCGAATAATTTGACGAAAAAGTAACAAAAAAGTGCCAAAAAATGGACAAAAAAAAATTTGAAAAATTTGACGAAAAAATGTGAAAAATTGGAATAAAAATTGACCAAAAAAATGACAAAAAAATGACAAAAATGGATAAAAATTTGACAAAAAAATGTGAATAAGTTGACGAAAAAGTGACCAAAAAATTGGCCAAAAAAAAAATCGAAGAATTTGACAAAAATGAAAAAAAAATCTGAAGATGTGAGGAAAAAGATCAATTTAGTTTTGTAGGTCTTAGCTTTCAAATGAGGCGTTACACTGGCCTACAGGATTTGGGTAAAGCTGCACTGGAGAAAATGGTCTCGGTTCAGGCAGGAGTTAAGAGGTTAAAAAGCAGCTGCTTGAATAATTGATAAAGCCTGTTCACATGACAGAAGGGCCATGGCTGCCGCGGGTCATGTGACCTGCCGCCGCTCGCGCTCAGAGGAGCTTGTTAGATTAGCCTCAGTTCACTGTCGGAGCCGCAGCTGCTGAATTAGCACACGTCCTCTGGCAT
Source organism: Gobius niger (assembly GCF_951799975.1). NCBI lineage: Eukaryota > Metazoa > Chordata > Actinopteri > Gobiiformes > Gobiidae > Gobius > Gobius niger. Next base: position 72,325,764 of record NC_136852.1, on the reverse strand, counting down.
CATAAAGCCTGCATTCATAAACAAATGCCTTTCACTCCCCGGCAGGTCTGAACACATCACCTGCCTGGCCTCGGTAACTCGTGCAGCCCATAGGCACCGGAGCTCCCCTGCTCTCAGCCAGGCACCCACGGGGAGAGCTTCACACCCCAGAGAGAAACACTAAATAAATCATCTCCTTTGCTAAATCTATTATCAGCTTTTGACATTTAGAATAAACAGCTTCAGCCACTTTTGTTACACAATGACTCACAACCAGGAGGCACTGATTTATGTTACAACAAATCACCTGGATGATTACACACCATCATCATCATCATCATCATCATGAAGAGTTCAGGGGAAAGCACAAATATAACACTGGCGTCACATAACCCAGAAAACTACAGCTATATATCTGTGTATCTGTGTATCTGTGTATCTGTGTATCTATATATCTATATATCTATATATCTATATAACTATATATCTATATATCTATATATCTGAATATCTGAATATCTGTATATCTATATATCTGTATATCTCAATATCTGTATATCTGTATATCTGTATATCTATATATCTATATATCTATATATCTATATATCTGAATATCTGAATATCTGTATATCTATATATCTGTATATCTCAATATCTGTATATCTGTATATCTGTATATCTATATATCTATATATATATATATCTATATATCTGAATATCTGAATATCTGAATATCTGAATATCTGAATATCTGTATATCTATATATCTGTATATCTCAATATCTGTATATCTGTATATCTGTATATCTCAACATCTCAATATCTGTATATCTGTATATCTGTATATCTCAATATCTCAATATCTGTATATCTCAATATCTGTATATCTCAATATCTCAATATCTCAATATCTGTATATCTGTATATCTGAATATCTCAATATCTGAATATCTCAATATCTGTATATCTATGTATCTCAATATCTGTATATCTGTATATCTCAATATCTCAATATCTCAATATCTGTATATCTGTATATCTGTGTATCTCAATATCTGTATATCTGTATATCTCAATATCTCAATATCTCAATATCTGTATATCTGTATATCTGTGTATCTCAATATCTGTATATCTCAATATCTCAATATCTCAATATCTGTATATCTGTATATCTCAATATCTCAATATCTGTATATCTGTATATCTGTGTATCTCAATATCTGTATATCTGTATATCTCAATATCTCAATATCTCAATATCTGTATATCTGTATATCTGTGTATCTCAATATCTGTATATCTCAATATCTGTATATCTGTATATCTCAATATCTCAATATCTCAATATCTGTATATCTGTATATCTGTATATCTCAATATCTCAATATCTGTATATCTGTATATCTATGTATCTCAATATCTGTATATCTCAATATCTCAATATCTGTATATCTCAATATCTCAATATCTGTATATCTATGTATCTCAATATCTGTATATCTATGTATCTCAATATCTGTATATCTATATATCTCAATATCTGTATATCTGTATATCTGAATATCTCAATATCTCAATATCTGAATATCTCAATATCTGTATATCTGTGTATCTCAATATCTGTATATCTATGTATCTCAATATCTGTATATCTGTATATCTGTATATCTGTATATCTCAATATCTCAATATCTCAATATCTCAATATCTGTATATAACTGTATATAACTGTATATAACTGTATATATCTGTATATATCTGTATATCTATATATCTGTATATCTGTATATCTGTATATCTGTATATCTGTATATGTGTGTATCTGTGTGTATATCTGTATATATCTATATATCTATATATCTGTATATCTGCATATCTGTATATCTGTATATGTGTGTATCTGTGTATATATCTGTAAATATCTGTATATATCTGTATATCTGTATATCTGTATATCTATATATCTGTATATATCTATATATCTGCATATCTATCAGACACAAGCAGTTTGCTGGTAAAGCCTCAGTCTATGACCTTCTACATGTTTAACCCGTGTGAAGGTCAGACTTATGCCGGTACAGATCAGTGTTTGACATGTTTTCTCTAATAGAGCGTTAGGTTTGCAAACAGATGATCTTTGTTCTAAAGGCTGGTCCCAGAGCGTTCCTCCTCAGGCATTTTCAACGGAGGAGTCAGCGACGGCCACCAAACATTCAGCTGTTTCACCATCACGCAGGAGGAATCATGGAAAATGTATCTGTTAAACGATGACGATGATGGAATTAAACAGTTCACCTTTCTACTGCGCTCACTAAAGTTAGCCGTCATTGTCAGAACGGTCCTGCTCTGGTGGAAACACAGAACAAGTCTTTGCCGCAGCAGAGCATCACCAAAAACACGACCGCACTTCAGTCAGTCAGTCCGTCCACCTCACAGAGTCGCCTCATGAAGCACCAACCTCTGACAATCTAGAACTAACACGAGCCGCGCCGCCAGATGCTAACGATGTAGCCACAGATGTATCATCATGGAGGAAACCGGATGCTCGATTGTGCCACTGCCCACGAGCATCTGCTGTTTCTGCAGACACTTTCAAGCATGTTGTGCAAATGTAGGAAGACTAGCTGCCATTAAACGGGCAGCTAATGGGGATCCTAGTACAACAACAACAACTGGCCTGTTGTGCTTTTGAATATGCATTTTTCAGACTGAGTCACAACTGCCTCCAAAAGTACAAAGGAAGTATAAAAGTGACGAAGCGATGTTAACTGTGACTCGTCTTAGTTTTTCTGAGGGACCTTGTGAAGCTCCAGCGCTAACCAATCTTAAAGGAATAGGCCACCGTTTTTACATACTGAGATATGTTCTTACCTTAGCTTTGACGAGTTCTTTAGGACCTGTCTGATCTTCCCCCGTGCCTTCAGTCACGTAAACACAGTGCAGACGGCGTTAGCATTTAGCCTCTCCCTCTCTCCACTATAGCTCCAAAACAGGTCAAGATAGAAGCTACCAAGCTCTTCCACGTTTTCCCTATTTAAATATGGTTACGTGAAGTGTTCCACTACAAGGTATAATTACACAAAATTAAACAATGTGGATTTTCTAAGCGGATAAAAGGTGGAACTATATTGTAAGGCGTAATAATACCAGGAGTAGTTCGAAATCCGCGCAGTAATCTTCACTTTACTGTGCGGATGCCAAACTACTCTTGGTATTATTACGCCTTATTCCTATTCCTATTCCTTTAAGGCCTGTTGATTCTTTTCAGAGCTCTGCAAACACCAAAGCATCTCTAACACCTAGATTCACAGAGTTCCTGGATCAACCAATCATGCAGTCCACCTCACGACTGCCAGGATGTGTCGCTGGAGCAAAATGGTAGCGTTCCATTTGCACTCGGAGATCGGAACTTGGAGCCGTTTTTCCTGAGTTTCTGAGTTTCAGTTGTCGGAAATGTTAAAGGAACAGGCCACCGCTTTTCCATACTGAGATATGTTCTTACCTGAGCTTAGACGGGTTGATGTGTACCTGTCTGGTCTTTGTGCGTGCGCTCAGTCACGCAAAGACCAGACAGGTACACATCAACTCGTCTAAGCTCAGGTAAGAACATATCTCAGTATGGAAAAGCGGTGGCCTGTTCCTTTAAAGACAGTCTAACATATACAAATAATCAAAGCTACGAAGCTGATAAAAAATCAAAAACAAAAAAATATAATTGAGGAATTTCAAAAACCCAATCAGTGTGGTTGTATTTATAATGTTACAAATAATTTAGAGAGCGTAGTTGGTGGACGTTAGCAATATTAGCATCGCAAAGCAAACAGTAAATTTCATAACCGGCTTAACTCCTTCGCATGAGCTCAGTGACAGACAGCGAGAGGCCAGCAGAAGACAACTAAAGAGCTAAGAACACAAGGGGCTGTGCAATGTGGGTGGGTGGATGGATGGATGGATGGATGGATGGATGGATGGATGGACGGACGGACGGACGGACGGACGGACGGACGGATGGATGGATGGGTTTGGATGGATGGATGGATGGATGGGTTTGGATGGATGGATGGATGGATGGGTTTGGATGGATGGATGGATGGATGGATGGATGGATGGATGGATGGATGGATGGATGGATGGATGGATGGATGGATGGATGGATGGATGGATGGATGGATGGATGGATGGATGGATGGATGGATGGATGGATGGATGGATGGATGGATGGATGGATTTGGATGGTTGGATGGGTTTGGATGGATGGATGGATGGATGGATGGATGGATGGATGGATGGATGGATGGATGGATGGATGGATGGATGGATGGATGGATGGATGGGTTTGGATGGATGGATGGATGGGTTTGGATGGATGGATGGATGGATGGATGGATGGGTTTGGATGGATGGATGGATGGATGGATGGATGGATGGATGGGTTTGGATGGATGGATGGATGGATGGATGGATGGATGGATGGATGGATGGATGGATGGGTTTGGATGGATGGATGGATGGATGGATGGATGGATGGGTTTGGATGGATGGATGGGTTTGGATGGATGGATGGGTTTGGATGGATGGATGGATGGGTGTGGATGCATGGATGCATGGATGGATGGATGGATGGATGGATGGATGGATGGATGGATGGGTTTGGATGGATGGATGGGTTTGGATGGATGGATGGGTTTGGATGGATGGATGGATGGGTGTGGATGCATGGATGCATGGATGGATGGGTTTGGATGGATGGATGGATGGATGGGTTTGGATGGTTGGATGGGTTTGGATGGATGGATGGATGGGTTTGGATGGATGGATGGATTTCGGGGGACCTTCCAGTTGAAATGACCCACTCGGACGACCTCCGAGTACAAATGGAAAGCCCCACAAACCGGCCCTAGTGCTGGACATGAAAACACTCTGACCGTCTCCCTTTAATAACCCGACCGGCCTCTCCTGAGCACCTGTCAGAGCCGCCATCCCTCAACTAACACCCGCCTTCCCTCCTCTGGCGGCTCATCTAAATGAACAATTTTCGCCGTGTTTTCCCAGCCTCTGTCGGTCGCTTCACGTCTGGGACTTGTCAGCTGATGTAGACTCAATTTAGGCCAGTGTCTGCGTCTGAGAAGGGGGCTTCACGGTTAAGAGGATTAGTCAGAACTCCCCAATGAGGAGCTCTCTCCACTCCACTCCACGCCAAGTCTTTCTCAGCCATCTATCTCCCTCAGATTTTTTCCTCTCATTTCCCTGTCTGTTCCATCTTTGCGAACATATTGTCCCTTTGTAGCATTCCCCACTCACCCATCCCCCCCCCCCACTAACTCGTCTCATTCCTCGCAGAAGACTGACAGATCGACCCGGAGACGTGCTTCCAGACTTTAGCAATGCTCAAATCCTCATCCATCATTTTAATAAACTCCAGGACGGGCGCGCCGGCGGTTTATGGAGCCGTGTCAAAGTTCATATTGGGAAACCAGACCGCGCCGTTATCGCTCCCATGAGAGCGGCTCGGAGCTGACCCCGCAACCAGGAAGTGAAGCAAAACTCTTGTCTGTGAGGTGTCAAAGTCCAACGAGCTCCACATATTGAAATGGTAATGAGGGCGGCGGTGGGGTTGGGGGCAGGGGAATTCCTCTGGGGGGCTGGGGTACTCCGCACATTAGTTCCCGTCAAAGAGAAGGGGATAAACGAGGCCATTAGAGCCGCTCTCTGGGGAGTGTAGTGGGTGGGCGGGCAGAACCAGGCCGGACAGAGGGGGTCCCAATAGCTGTTGACAAAGCTACCCCACAACAACCTGTCAGAATACCCCCCCACCCCCCCCCCCCACCGGTCCTCACAACACAGGGGCAAGTGTGTGCGCAGATCCAGGCGAGGGCGAGTGTGTGGGGTCTGACGTCACTGCCGCTCGTCATCATGGAAGTCACGGAATATTTTCTTTAAAAAGCGACAATTACACAAAGTACAAGACTTTTGTAAGTGTCTGAAGTGGGTCAGACAGAACTCCTTGAGAAGGGGGAGGAGCTTCTGTTTGCAAACACGTTGTTTTTTTTCTCGATACTAGACTGATTAAGTGTTTTATGCAGTGTGAAAATACCAGTTCTATTTTGACTTGGAACATATGGGCCCGGGATAAAGACCTTCTTCTTTCAATTTCTTACAGACAAGAACCAAGCACTGTTCAACCCAAACCTCCACTGACATTGCTATGGTCACAAGGTCTCATTTCAGATTATAGGACACTATGGTTTAGGTTTAGTTTAACCACTTAACTCCCACCTGAACCGAACACATTTTCTCCAGCTTTAGCACCAATCCAAAAGCTTCTGGGAAAAAAAGGTGTGAAAATAGCGACAAAACTGAGACGGAAACAAGGATGAAAATGTGAAAAAAGTGAGAAAAAATTGACGAAAAAGTGCCAAAAAATTCGCAAAAAATGACCAAAAAAATGGACGAAAAAGTGAGAAAAAATTGACGAAAAAGTGCCAAAAAATTCGCAAAAAATGAACAAAAAAAGTGACGGAAAATTTGCAAAAAATGTACAAAAAAACAACAAAAATGGACAAAAATTTGACAAAAAAATGAGAAAAATTTGACGAAAAATTTAGAAAAAAATGGACGAAAAAGTGACAAAAAAGTCACGAAAATTTGACAAAAATGAGATGACTGCCCAACAAAAAAAAGTGATGAAAAAAAATCTGATGATGTGAGGAAAAAGATCAATTTAGTTTTGTAGGTCTTAGCTTTCAAATGAGGTGTTACAGTTAAAGATTAGTAAGAGGTGTAAGGTCAAACCGGATGTGCGTCAGCGTCCGCCATGATAAGAAGCCTCCGAATTGGTCTGTCAGTTAGGAAGGAGTTAGGGGAAGGAGCCTCGATGCTAACTATCATAGCCACTTTAGCATAGGGACCTCTGGTGCTAACTAACCAGTGATCAGGAGCGATGTGCCGTCCCATAAGCCACTGCACCCTCCAGTAGTTCATGCGCAATCAAAAATACGGAATAAAATTCTGCACCAGCCACAGTGTTTTTTTTTCATTTAGTAGAAACTTAAGCCACATGGATCATTTGCTACTGTAGCTTTATGAATGAGCTGTTGAGATAAAATAAGGCTAAAGGGAAATGTGATCTGGATCTTTCTTTTTTTTTTTCTCCTTAAACTTCTTTATTTGGACACTATGCAGTCTGCCAATAACCTTAAAGAAGAAGAACAGCTGTTGGTGATGTCACTTCCCCTTCCCCTGGGTAAGGACGGTCGAATTGGGAAAATGCTGCTGAAGCAAAAGCTCACTAACTGCATAGAGATCTAACAGTCGACCCCATGAAAGGTTAAGGGTCAGGAGCTCGGGTTAGGACATAGAGGTTATACGTTTGTGAAGTGGTGACGTCACAGCTCCACTTCCTGGTTCGCAGATGTGCGAGAAACTACTGAAAACTCTTTAATACCACAATCTATATTTGTGAAACTCCACAGAGAGTTACTGAACAGACTTATTTATCAGAACCATGAGCCAAACATGCTGAACCTGCTGCTATAAAAGTAATATTTACCAAAATCGCTACATCCGGGTTAGTGGAGATAAATGCTAACGGTGCAGCAGCTACGCTACCCCCGGCAGTGTTAATTTTAATTTTAAAATGTTTTATTTTAGTTTTAGTTTTAGTCTTTTGACTAAAATGTAATTTAATTTTAGCCGAGATTTAGTCAAAAAAAACTGTCAATTTAGTGGACTTTGCATTGATAATATTCATTATAATCATATTTAATCTTGTTCCTCTGCTTCATGGAGCTGCTCCACATGAACAAAGCTCAGAGCTGATCCTTTGGCAGAGGATTTACATGATCTGAGGCTCTTTCAGACGGTCAACAGAAGTTTGGATGATTTTAGTCTCTCCTTTTCATTTTTATTTAGTCTTATTTTAGTCGACTAAAATATCTGGACATTTTAGTCTTAGTTTTAGTCTCATGAGAAACTTTTAATTTAGTTTTAGTCTAATTTTAGTCAGAAAAAATATCACTTTGACTAAAATTAAGACTAAATATTTTAGTCGACGAAATTAACACTGAACCCCGGAAGTAGTGACTTTAGTAAATATTACTTTTTTAGCAGTAGGTGCAGCATTTTTGGCTAATGGGCCTGAGAAATAAGAAGGTTCAGTAACTCTCTGCTGAGTTTCCGAAATATTGATGGTTGTTTTTAAGACTTTTTTATGTTTTATGCGGCGTATTTTGTAAACAATGAAGTTACATGGTTTCACGATACATCGACAAATGTTTACGATCGATGTGAATTTTGCAACAGAAACTTAAAGGAACAGGCCACCGTTTTTCCGTACTGAGATATGTTCTTACCTGAGCTTAGACGAGTTGATGCGTACCTGTCTGGTCTTTGTGTGTTCCGCCCAAAGATGTTGTTAGAATTCCTATTCCTATACACATGAACTCGTCTAAGCTCAGGTAAGAACATATATCTCAGTATGGAAAAGCGGTGGCCCGTTCCTTTAACATCTGTGCAGGTACATCCTTAAAGGTATGTATGGGTGGTCAGCGCGGCACCTTTATTTTCCATCACGGTGGCTCTTATGACGCTCCAGGATAAACTGCTTGGTAGGATTTCACTTCTCAACAGAAAACCTTTTTTTTATTTATTTTTTAACGTTTATTACAAACTCTCATGGAGACATCGAATAAAAAACAGGCAAGGCAAGTAAAATAAAGTAAAAAAAAAAAAAAAAAAAGGCGTTGTTCCCATATGTTACAGGTTCAAAGACATTTCAGCAGCATTACAAATTTCTTCCTCAGTTTGGTTGGATCTTTTCAGAAAATTCAAGGAGGATAAAAACATACAAAATTCATTTTTAAAACAACTAACATTTGGCAGTTGCTTTTTCCATTTATTTTTGTGAATGTGGTATTTACCAATAATGATGATAAGGTTAATTAAAAGTGAAATGTCCCTTGTCAGTTTGGAGTTATAGATAAGAATATCTTCAATTGTAAATTGTTCAAGATCATTAATTTTATTATTTAACCAGCTATGGACATCCTGCCAGAACTTTCCACTCACTGGGCAAGAGAAGAATAGATGTTCTGTTTGTTCTGGATTTTCATGACAAAAATCACAAGGGTCGACTTCAAAACCAAATCTACCCCTTAATGTCTCCGCAGATGGATAATAATTATTAAGAATTTTAAATTGCATTTCTTTTACTTTGGGTGTGATTGGCCATTTTATAAATGCCCAATGATTTTCTGAGATTGTTGGATTTTGTAATATTTTAAGTTTTATCTTCCTATCATAATCATGATAGATATGTTCTTTGAAAGCTTTATTTAGATATTTGTTGTCACATTTTTTGTCTGTAATGCTTAATTCACCTATTTTTAAATTTGGAAGTTTGATTTGGACATTAGAAAAAAATATTATGTTTTTTATCAGCTGTTTCAAAGCCACTGGTATAGATTTACAAATTTTCCTATATTCTTTGAGAGAACCTTGAAAATTAAATTTGTTTTTTAATTCTTGTATCTGTAGAAATTCACCGTTTATATCCAAAATGTCATGTACGAAGATAATGCCTTGGTCTCAACAGAAAACCTACAGAATTGATCCTGGAGAATTGGAGAAAAGGCACAAACACTCATACGGCCACTGGGTCACTCACTACAAATATCTTCTTCTCTTTTTCACATAAAAAGTTGCATCGTGCACCTTTAAGTTAATTCAGTTCCTGCCGTTAAACGTGGTCTGTGAGAATGGATTCTTAGCAAAGTTCCAGACACTCCTGCTAGTCAACACAAATATATTAAAGATTCTGTGAAAGATTGTGCTCAGCTTCCTTTAGTTTGGCCATTTTGGTGATTTTTATAGTTTCACTTCCTTACTGGGTCGACAGGAAGTGACAAAGATGACGGCGCTTTAGCTTTATCGATGTCACTTCCTGTCATTAACCTAAAACTTCTAATGAAATAACTTTTCTGCCCAACATGTCCAATTTAAATGTGCTGCTTCACTGAAATAAAATGATAATCGAATCCTGTGACTTCCTGTTTCGACCCAGCACGCCAAAATAAAAGCACAGCTCGTCTCATTGATTAGTTCAGCAGATGCAACATTACAAGAATATAATTAAATACACACATTATAAGTGTTTTGTCTGAGAAAGCTGAACTAATGAATAAGACGGTGCTTTTATTTTGGCGTGCTGGATCGAAACAGGAAGTCACTTATTGGGCGGGGTTGTTATGATTTGAAGTTTTGAGTCGATTATCATTTTATTTCAGTGAAGCAGCAAATGTAATGTTGGGCAGAAAGGTTATTTTATTAGAATGTTTAGGTTAATGACAGGAAGTGACATAGATAAAGACAAAGCGCCTCCATCTTTGTCACTTCCTGTCGACCCAATAAGGAAGTGAAAGTTTTGTGTGACAATATATCGATTTCCCGATGTATCGCGATATTTTACGGGACGGTACCGATACTTTTTATTACGATATCGATGCTTTTGATGACATCATGCATATTAATGAGGCAGAAGTCAATAGATACAGACGGCATCTCGTCATAGAAGGGGGCGTGGCTTCGCCGAGGGGGAAAATGGAATCTTTAGAGAAACACAATTTTCACTCTTTTTAGCCATTTTCTGGTGGAATATCAACTTATTTATCACATAAATAAAGTCAAGTGTAAATCGGGCCCATATGGATATTTTCTCACAGCAGATTGTTCAGTAGAAGTGAAAAAACGGCAGTTGTAGCTAGCGCTAGCTAACCGTTAGCATTAGCCCGATGCTAACATGTAGCATCAAGTTAGCATTCTCCGTTATTCATGTATTTATGGGCTGTTGAACCACTTTGCTCCTCCCCATGTCTTTGTATCATTATTTAGTAGAAACTATGTTCATACTTCAGCATTTGTTACAGTAGTTTTTGAATAATTAGAGAAAATTTACATTTTTTCAAAATTGTTTTCCCCCTTAACTGTTTTCAAAAATGACCATATATGGGCGATTCCAGAGATGCCGTCTGAATCTATTGCTGGGTTGCAGGTTCTAGAATATGATGATGTCATCGGGCCCAGCGGGGGGCAGGAGCCAGTTTTTCCTATTAACAGCATTACACTTTCACAAGTCGTAGCTCAAAAGAAAATGTATGAATTAGAAAAATGATCATTAATATCAATCACTGGGTCCATGATCTCTCTGTACAAGACCAAAAATTTCCTCAAAAACAAAATAATTTTTCCTCCATACAATAGCATTGGCCTTTAGAACGCTGTGATGTCACCTGCAACCCAGCAATAGAGGAGCAATAGATACAGACGGCATCTCTGGAATCGCCCATATATGGTCATGCTTAAAAACAGTTAAGGGGGAAAACAATTTGGAGAAAAGTCTAAACTTTCTTTAATTATTCAAAAACGACTTTAACGAATGCTGAAATATGAATATAGTTTATACTAAATAATGATACAAAGACATGGGGAGGAGCAAAGTGGTTCAACAGCCCATAAATACATGAATAACGGAGTATGCTAACATGATGCTACAGGTTAGCATCGGGCTAATGCTAGCGGTTAGCTAGCGCTGCTACAACTGGCGTTTTTTCACTTCTACTGAACAATCTGCTGTGAGAAAATATCCATATGACCTGATTTACACTGGACTTTACGTATATGTGATAAATAAGTTGATTTTCCACCCGAAAATGGCTAAAAAGAGGGAAAATTATCTTTCTCTTAAGATTCTATTTTCCCCCTCGGTGAAGCCACGCCCCCTTCTATGACGAGATGCCGTCTGTATCTATGATCTGCAGTATGTTAAAATTAAAGGTTAAACGTAGCATGTTTTTTTAATCATGATGTATCGTAGATTATTTTTGTGCAATATATCGATTATCGCAGTATCAGCGTATCGTGAGAAAATCGTCATCTATGTATCGTATCGTGAGGTACCCAGAGGTTCCCACCCCCAGAGTCAATTATGCAACAGATGTTTTCCGTCTAAATAAGTGATATTTTCAAAAGCATTAAAACCTGTCATAAGCACTACTACTATTTGTTTATTTACGTTTTTTAAATCATCATTGCGCATCACACGGGCTGCGACTGTGACTCTCGTGTATTCGCCGCCATCATTAGCCTTTTATTGTCCGCGCTGGTTTCCCGCCCGCACAGGCGGCCTCTCATGTGGTCGGCCTTTAGACTGAAAGTCCAGACTCGGTGCCCTTGTTGTGGCTTCACTTTGATGTGAGCGCCACCACATGCAAGGCCCGGACAAAAGATAAAAATCAATGAATTTACAACTCCTTACGGGACGGGAGCTCATAAAGGGGGCAGGTGTGGCTTTTGAACGCTCATATTTGACTTTAATTCCAGACACGACCGGCTCTGACGGGCTTTAGGAACCGGCAAAAACAAAAACCGAGTCAAGGCCGTGGACGTGTGAAGGTATAGATGCACATTTTAATTAAAAAACCAACAGTGTCGGGGAGACCAGGGCTATTTGTCACCTGGGGTCATTCATCACATTGTCAAAGGTTAAAGCTTTGATTTAACCTCTTACCACCCGCCAAAAGCAAATCCATTCTCTCCTCTTCGCCATTGTCGTCACTTTTTATTTCCCTTATGCGTTTTTGTCACTTTTTTTATTACTTTTTTGCTGCTCTTCTGTCATTTTTTCTGCTGGATTTTTGTCACTTTTTTGCTGGATTTTTGTCTTTTTTCTGCTGGATTTTTGTCTTTTTTTGCTGGATTTTTGTTATTTTTTCTGCTGGATTTTTGTCACTTTTTTGCTGGATTTTTGTCTTTTTTCTGCTGGATTTTAGACATTTTTTCTGCTGGATTTTTGTCTTTTTTCTGCTGGATTTTTGTCACTTTTTTGCTGGATTTTTGTCACTTTTTTGCTGGATTTTTTTTGCTGGATTTTTGTCACTTTTTTGCTGGATTTTTGTCTTTTTTTCTGCTGGATTTTTGCCACTTTTTTGGCTCTTTTTTGGTGGATTTTTGTCTTTTTTTGCTGGATTTTTGTTACTTTTTTATAGCCAGAGGACTAGAGGGCGCTGTACACTGGTACCGATGTATAACATGTGTACTGGTATTCCTCTTCTCTTCTAATAATAATTTTCTCATTTGGACGGAACACACGAGGACAGAACACATGTGAATTGTTGTTACGTCTTGTTATGGGTTAGGGTAGGCAACCCAGGGGTAGGCAACGTCAGGCCCAGGGGCCAGATCCGGCCCTCCAGCATAGAAGATTTGGCCCACAAGATGATTCTGAGAAATAACTTTACACAAATCAGAAACATCAGGCCTGTTCATCTCAAAACCCCCACCTGAACCGAGCACAGTTTCTCCAGTTTGGCTTTAAAGCAGTACTAAGTAGCTCTTCCCCCTAGAGGCCATAAGCGCAACTGCAGGTGTCGTAGCAAGTTACGATTTTTGTCTTGGAGAGTAAATACTACGCTGACAGGAAAGGTGAAGGGAGAGAGGGATATTGTACGTCCAATTATACAATGGAAATATCTTTTTTTCACTCAAACTTGGCTGTAAATACTGTTTAAAGTGACGCTAGCCCGCAGTTAGCTTTGCCCGTTAGCCTGTTAGCTTCTTCTTCGTGATTCCATTAGTGTGGGGAGATGAAAGACCCTCCAATCATCCCATAAACTCTTGTATTACCCCCACAAGGACTATGGGAAGGATTTATTAAAGGAATAGGCCACCGTTTTTACATACTGTGATATGTTCTTACCTCACTTTAGACGTGTTAATATATCCCCGTCTGGTCTTTGTCCGTGCGCTCTGTCAGGCAAACGGAGCACATACGCAGCCTCTCCCACATGTCACATAGCTCCGAAAAAGCTCACGATAGAAGTTACCAAGCTCTTCCACGTGTTCCCTATTTAAATAAAGTTATGTGAAGTGTTTTCATGCGAAGTATATTTACACAGAAATGTAACATGTCGATTTTATAAGCAGATAAAAAGGGGGGCTATATTGTGAGGCGTAATGATACGAGGAGTAAAATGTCCGCGCAGTAACTCCTAAAGGTTATTGACGGAAGTGAGCGGGGGAAGTCTTTAGGAGTTACTGCGCGGACGTTTTGCTCCTCGTATCATTACGCCTCACAATATAGTCCCCCTTTTTATTTGCTTATAAAATCGACATGTTACATTTCTGTGTAAATATACTTCGCATGAAAACACTTCACGTAACTTTATTTAAATAGGGAACACGTGGAAGAGCTTGGTAGCTTCTATCGTGAGCTTTTTTGGAGCTATGTGACATGTGGGAGAGGCTGCGTATGTGCTCCGTTTGCCTGGCAGAGCGCACGGACAAAGACCAGACGGGGATATATTAACACGTCTAAAGTGAGGTAAGAACATATCACAGTATGTAAAAACGGTGGCCTATTCCTTTAAGGTAAACACGTTACTTAGTACTGCTTTAACTCATATCTAAAAGCTTGAAAAACGTGCCAATATAGCAACGAAAGCAGGATTAAAAAACAAACACAAAAAAACACAAAAAAAGTGACAAAACGCAACAAGTAAGTGACAAAAAAAGCAACAAAGAGGCAACAAAAGAGCGACAAAAATGTGAAGCTTTCAGATGAGGCTGGCCTGGCCTATAGGCTGTACAAAGTCAACTGTAGATTTCCGTTAAGGCGGGGGCAAAGGTTAAAGCACTCAAAAATGTGAAACATACAGTCGATTTTTACATTTTACATACACCAAGCAAACAGTACCAAGCAGTACCAAGCAAACCTGCCGACCCCTGCCCTCACTTAGTGTCATAAACAGAAAACGTTAGCTTCAATTTGAGCCGTTTCAAAGCTAACATGCTAAAGCTGTTTGTTAGCAAGCTTACATTGTTGGTAAAATGGACACTCGGGGTTATTTGTTACAAAAACTGAGGGCTTATTTGCCTAATATGTTTTTATGTTCACTTTATCTCAACATTAGCTTTCATAGAGGCCGTATGTTTGGGTCGTTTAGTAAATTTGTACTTTTACACTTTAAAAAATATGACACATGTGGCTTTGCGACCGTTTTAAAATATATTGTGTGCTTTTATCTCAAAAAAACAAAAAAGTTACAAGGGGTTTATCAAATTTCAAGTTAAAATTAAAAAAGAAAAATCCATTAAAAACAATAGTGACAACCAACCCCACGCTTTGTGACAACTTGCCCCACATATGCGGCACATTGTCGATTTTGTTTGACGGTTGATAACTTAATCTATGATAGAAAACAAGTCAAAGGTTAAAGCTTTGATTTAACCTCTTACCACCCGCCAAAAGCAAATCCATTCTCTCCTCTTTGCCATTGTCGTCACTTTTTATTTCCCTTGTGCGTTTTTGTCACTTTTTTGCTGCTCTTCTGTCATTTTTTCTGCTGGATTTTTGTCTTTTTTTGCTGGATTTTTGTCACTTTTTTTTGCTGGATTTTTGTCACTTTTTTGCTGGATTTTTGTCACTTTTTTGCTGGATTTTTGTCACTTTTTTTGCTGGATTTTTATCACTTTTTTTGCTGGATTTTTGTCTTTTTTTGCTGGATTTTTGTCTTTTTTTGCTGGATTTTTGTCACTTTTTTTGCTGGATTTTTGTCTTTTTTTTGGTGGATTTTTGTCTTTTTTTGCTGGATTTTTGTCATTTTTTTAGCTGGATTTTTGTCTTTTTTTTGCTGGATTTTTGTCTTTTTTCAGCTGGATTTTTGTCACTTTTTTGCTGGATTTTTGTCACTTTTTTGCTGGATTTTTGTCTTTTTTTTGCTGGATTTTTGTCACTTTTTTGCTGGATTTTTGTCATTTTTTGCTGGATTTTTTTTTTGCTGGATTTTTGCCCCTTTTTTGTTGAGTTTTTGAAAATGTTCTCCCTGTTTTTGGTCACTTTTTACCTTTCTTTGTTGCGTTTCCATCCTCATTTTTTGCCTCTTGTTTCGAAAAAGCTTTTACACTTTTACACTTTTACACAAACACGTTCAGGTGGGAGTTAAGAGGTTAATAAAGCGGCTCTGGCTCGCGTGGGCTTTTCTGAACTCTCCAAAAAAAAAAGTGTGACAAATAGCCCCGGGTTCCCCCCCCATTAAAAGCTGCCCATTGGTATTTAAAGCGTGACACCTGTTGTGCCGGACTTCTCCTATTGATAACATCTGTGAGTGCTGACAGGTTCACGTGAGATTTAAGAGGGAAAAAAGACAAAGAGGAGTTTAAAGACCCCCCCCGAACGGTGCACGTAGAGTTCAACGACGCAAACTCTTACCTGTCCCATGTTCCTATAGCCGTACTTCTCCGCTATCCAGTCTGCCATGTCGTCCCCTCCGGCTATCCTGACAGCCCAATGGTTTGTGTAAATCCGGGCTTTGCATGGCGGGGAAACGAAGCCCAGACAAATAGCCAGGACGCACAGTAAGCTCCTTCTGCGAACCATCTTTCCCCGCTACTTTTGTTGGTTTTTTTTTGTTTTGTTTTGTTGTTTTTTTGGACGCCGACCCTTCTGCTCCTCCGCCGCCACAGGCAAACGCGCAAAACTTGTCCCAAAACAGATCGAGGGGCTACCATAGAAGAGCGTCCGACAAAAAGAGCCAGACCGAGCGGAAAGGGGGGACGAGTGGAGGAGCCCCGCGAGGAAAAAAAAGAAGAACCACGGGCGGTCTGTCGCGTCTCCGTCAAAAGCGCAGCCCTTCCACATGGGGAGCCTGAAGTTTGTGTCCTCTGGTTTCCCCCCCCCCCAGGACGCGGCGCTGTTTTTACGCGGCGTTCCGGTGCGTAATCGGAGTCGCCCGCGCTGTCGTCAAAGCCGCTTTTCCCCCCCCCGTGTTTTTTTTTTTTCTTTTTTTTCCTTTCCTCTTCTCCCCGTGGCCACACGTTCAGCGGGAGATGTGGAGACCAGCCTCTACTGGTGACTGGCGAAATGGCTCCGGCGGCGCCTCCACACACAAATAACTGGCTGACGCTCCGAGTGAGGGGAGACAACCGAAGGGAAGCCGCGGGTGCTTCCCCTCCGAGCTCCGCCGGGTCTTAGAGACGCCCGGGTTTGAGGACTCGGGAACGGCGCACAGGACAGGGACGCGGAAGGGGGTCAAACCGGGAGACGAAATTAACAGGAGGATCTTGGCTTTGTAGTGCCCGGATGATGAGCTGCAGATACAGAGGGAGGGGAAAGTATATGTATGTTCGTCAATTTTTTGTAATTTTTTTGGTCATTTTTTAATCAAATTTTTGTCCTTTTTTGGTCACATTTTTGTCATTTTTTCATCCATTTTTTATCAATTTTTTGTCATTTTTCTGTCACATTTTTTGTCATTTTTTGTCACATTTTTGTCACATTTTTTGTCACATTTTTGTCATTTTTTCATCCATTTTTTATCAATTTTTTGTCATTTTTCTGTCACATTTTTATCACATTTTTGTCACATTTTTATCACATTTTTTGTCATTTTTTGTCACATTTTTTGTCATTTTTTCGTCAAATTTTTATCACATTTTTGTCACATTTGTGTCATTTTTTCAACAATTTTTTCATCAAATTTTTATCGTTTTTTTTGACACATTTTGGTAATTTTTTTGTCACATTTTATCACATTTTTGTCATTTTTTCATCCATTTTTTATCAAATTTTTGTCATTTTTTTGTCACATTTTTAGTCACATTTTGTCACATTTTTGTCATTTTTTTGTCACATTTTTGTCATTTTTTTGTCACATTTTTGTCATTTTTTTGTCACATTTTTGTCATTTTTTGTCACATTTTTGTCATTTTTTCATCAATTTTTTAATCACATTTTTGTCATTTTTTTGTCACATTTTTAGTCACATTTTGTCACATTTTTGTCATTTTTTTGTCACATTTTTGTCACATTTTTGTCATTTTTTTGTCACATTTTTGTCATTTTTTCATCAATTTTTTATCAAATTTTTGTCATTTTTTTGTCACATTTTTATCACATTTTGTCACATTTTTGTCATTTTTTCATCAATTTTTTATCAATTTTTTGTCATTTTTTTGTCACATTTTTGTCATTTTTTGTCACATTTTTATCACATTTTTGTCACATTTTGTCATTTGTTTGTCAATTTTTTGTCAATTTCTTGTGACATTTTTGTGACATTTTTGCCACTTTTTCGATTCGATAGCCGCGGGTGCTTCCCCCTCCGAGCTCCGCCGGGTCTTAGAGACGCCCGGGTTTGAGGACTCGGGAACGGCGCACAGGACAGGGACGCGGAAGGGGGGTCAAACCGGGAGACGAAATTAACAGGAGGATCTTGGCTTTGTAGGGCCCGGATGATGAGCTGCAGATACAGAGGGAGGGGAAAGTATGTGTATGTTCGTCAATTTTTTGTAATTTTTTTGTCACATTTTTTAATCAAATTTTTGTCATTTTTTGGTCACATTTTTATCACATTTTTTGTCACATTTTGTCACATTTTGGTCATTTTTTTGTCACATTTTTGTCATTTTTTCATCCATTTTTTATTAAATTTTTGTCATATTTTTAGTCACATTTTGTCACATTTTTGTCATTTTTTATCAATTTTTTGTCATTTTTTTGTCAAATTTTTGTCATTTTTTTGTCACATTTTTATCACATTTTTGTCACATTTGTGTCACATTTGTGTCATTTTTTCATCAATTTTTTCATCAAATTTTTGTCGGTTTTTTTGACACATTTTTATCACATTTTTGTCGTTTTTTTTGTCACATTTTTATCACATTTTTGTCGTTTTTTTTGTCACATTTTTGTCATTTTCTCATCAATTTTTTTATCAAATTTTTGTCATTTTTTTGTCACATTTTTATCACATTTTGTCACATTTTGGTCATTTTTTTGTCACATTTTGATCACATTTTTGTCATTTTTTTGTCACATTTTTGTCATTTTTTGTCACATTTTTATCATATTTTTGTCATTTTTTGTCACATTTTGTCACATTTTGTCATTTGTTTGTCAATTTTTTGTCAATTTCTTGTGACATTTTTGTGACATTTTTGCCACTTTTTCGATTCGATAGCCGCGGGTGCTTCCCCTCCGAGCTCCGCCGGGTCTTAGAGACGCCCGGGTTTGAGGACTCGGGAACGGCGCACAGGACAGGGACGCGGAAGGGGGGTCAAACCGGGAGACGAAATTAACAGGAGGATCTTGGCTTTGTAGGGCCCGGATGATGAGCTGCAGATACAGAGGGAGGGGAAAGTATGTGTAAGTTCGTCAATTTTTTGTAATTTTTTTGGTCATTTTTTGTCACATTTTTGCAATTTTTTTTGTCACATTTTTTAATCAAATTTTTGTTATTTTTTGGTCACATTTTTATCACATTTTTTGTCACATTTTGTCACATTTTGTCACATTTTTGTCATTTTTTGTCACATTTTTGTCATTTTTTTGTCACATTTTTGTCACATTTTTGTCATTTTTGCATCAATTATTTAATCAAATTTTTGTTGTTTTTTTTGTCATATTTTTATCACATTTTTGTCGTTTTTTTGTCACATTTTTGTCATTTTTTCATCAATTTTTTATCACATTTTTGTCATTTTTTTGTCACATTTGGTCACATTTTTGTCATTTTTTTGTCACATTTTTGTCATTTTTTGGTCACATTTTTATCACATTTTTGTCACATTTTTGTCACATTTTTGTCATTTTTTCATCAATTTTTTCATCAAATTTTTGTCGGTTTTTTTGACACATTTTTGTCATTTTTTTGTCACATTTTTATCACATTTTTGTCATTTTTTTGGTCACATTTTTTAATCAAATTTTTGTC
Organism: Gobius niger; assembly: GCF_951799975.1. NCBI lineage: Eukaryota > Metazoa > Chordata > Actinopteri > Gobiiformes > Gobiidae > Gobius > Gobius niger. The sequence goes on along the minus strand of NC_136852.1, from coordinate 72,306,019 downwards.
GTTTTTTTGTCACATTTTGTCAATTGTTCGTCAATTTTTTTGTCAATTTTTTGTCAATTTCTTGTGACATTTTTGCCACTTTTTCATCCATTTTTCGTCACTTTTTTGTCAATGTTTTCTCACTTTTTTGTCACATTTCCATCATTCTTTTCGTCTCAGTTTTGTTGCTATTTTCACAGCTTTTTTCCAGAAGCTTTTGGATTGGGGTAAAGCCAAACTGGAGAAAATGTGCTCGGTTCAGGTGGGAGTTAAGGGGTTAAATACACAGGAATGAGTAAACGGTGTCTTTTTATTGGAATAACATGTGACCATTCACAGGACAGCATGGAATGAGTGAGTACACCCACATTTCCTGAATATTTGCACTCCCTGAGTGTTTCTAAACAAGTCTCCATTGTGAGATCAATAAAGGTGAGGGGTGGATCCTGGGTCTCTCACGATTCGATACGCGATACATGGCTCATGACAGGGGGAGGCAAGTTTTCTTGGCGGAGGCCGATTTTCTTTATTGTAAACAGACCGAGGGCCGAAGCCGCTGATCATTAGCCCAAAGTAAAGCACAACACTGGAAAAATGACCATTTAAATGAGATCAATGACTTAAAATTGCTTGAATAAAAGTTCTTCTATGTTGAAGATACAAATTGAACAAGAATCAAACCCACTTGAAATTAGACAAATAATAGTTTTTCAGTTGAAATGACACAAAATTATCTGAATTAAGAGAAAAACTATTACTAGAGGTTTTATCTCGTCTAAGACCAGACCAAATCTACTCAAACCTTTGCTTTAATCTGTTCATTAAAGTAAATTTACATCATTTCTTCCTTACAACGATTATTCTTATATCTCTAATAATGTTAAAAATACTCTCTGATTTGTGTAATAATGTTTCTCAAAATCATCTCGAGGGCCAGAGGTTCTGTGCTGGAGGGCCAGATTTGGCCCCCGGGCCTGACGTTGCCTACCCCTGGCTTATGATAATGATTATCTCACGATACGCCGATACTACGATAATCGATATACTGCAGAAATACAACCTACGATACATCATGGTTTAAAACATGTTACTTTTAATCTTAATTTTAACAAACCACAAATTATTCATTGTTTACATTTATTTTCTTTTGCTTTGCACCACTTTTATAAATGATCCCGGACTTACAAACTGAAAATGTGCCATAGATCTGTCAGTGACTTCATTTACATTTAAATAAACAAGAAACCACAGTCCTGTTTATAAAGGAATGAATCAACCCCAAATTAATCTTTATAAGATGATACTTTATTGATCTCACAGATCAATAAAGTATCTTATAGAAATTATAATATTTATCATTATATATATAAAAACTATCATTAAAAGTAAATTATTTTTGTGACAGTGTTTGGTCCAAGTGCTTAAAACTGTAGTGCTGCCCCCTGCTGGTCTGACTGAATTCTCGATCATTATTGGCCTCTATTAAAACAGTGGAGCATTGCTGCATCATTAATATGCATGACGTCAGCAAAAGTATGATATCGGTATCATATATGAAAAAATATATATATATCATCCCTCAAAACATGGCGATATATCGGAAAATCGATGTATTGTCCCACTCCTAACAAAGGCTCTCGTATCTTATCTTAGATTTAAAGTGTTTGAATGCTTTTGAAAATGCCTAATTTAGAAGAAAAACATCAGACGCATAATTATCATTTTATTTCAGTGAAGCATCAACTTAATGAAGAAATGTTTTGCAGATAATATATTTTTACTAGACAGGAAGTGACAGATAAAGGTAACATTTAGATACAGACGGCTTGTCGTCATAGAAAAGCCTGGCCAGACTAAAATCACAAGTGATATTTAGCCCGGGGTCTGTGGTTTACGATCGTCCATAGTCGTTTATTGTGCTGAATGTCTCTCATGCGTCTGCACGAGGCCACAGCCGATCGTATCGTCGTATCCGATGACGTATGACGGACCCGCTGTAAACTGAGGAGCTAAACTATTTAGAACACGGCCTAAAGCTTGATCGAAAAATGGCGTCGCGTCGGCTGCTGTCGTGTCTGATCCGTAAATAAACTACAAGCTTCCATATGTCGAATAGCTCGTCCTCGTCTCGCCGTCCCTCCTCGTTCTGTGATTGGTTCCCAAATCCATGTGAAAATTTCGGTCATGGTCCCCAGGCTGAAATGATTCGCGCGCACACAGCAGCATGGCTTTAGGCAAAGCAAGGCAAGGCAACTTTATTTATACCGCGCATTTCGTACACAAGGCAACTCAACGCGCCTGTTAGCCGGGTTAGTCATAGAAGGGGCTCCATCGATTAACACAGAAAAAAAAAAACACAACTTCATCTGAATCTCCTGCTGAAAAAACAACAGATAAAATCCAAACAACTGTTTTATACCTAATTCGAACAATACAGCTCACCATTTTTCCAGGTAAAATGAAGATATTTTTATATTTAACATAAGCTTTCGTTGCATTTGGAAAACTTAATTTGATAAGTAATGCCAGAGAAGCATTACTAATGACGATCCAGAGTAAATGTAATATTTCTTTGTGTTTAAAAAGAACCTTGTGGTCGGCTCTACCCCAGGTTAAAATCATCTAAATCCATCAGAGTGAATAAGGCTAAAGTTCTTTTTTAATTTTTTTTTATTATTGATTTCATTTTAAAACAGCCAGAGGTGATACATGGCACGAGGCCTTTCAGCATAGCACATTGCTGTCGCACACCGAGCCAGACAAACTCACGGCAAACAATTCAACAGAAGAAGACAAGACAATAATAAGACGAACAAAACAAAACAAAAGATTAAGTAAATACAAACTGATAGCACAGACAATGACAAACAGAAGAGAGAGGCATTAAGTAGTTTTAAGAATATAGATAACAATGAGTAACTAAGGATGTTTCACATAGAGTGAGTGTACCTTGGGCACAAATAGAGGGGGTGAGCCTAACCTGAGTGCTTCTAGGGCAGAACTCCAACCCATACGACATATGAGCTGCTGCACAGATTATGTAAAAAGTTCGTTATGTATATTTAGTATTTTGATCGAGTTCTTATTCCAACCTTTGTTTTTTTGCTGGATTTTTGTCACTTTTTTGCTGGATTTTTGTCTCTTTTTTGCTGGATTTTTGTCTTTTTTCTGCTGGATTTTTGTCTATTTTTTGCTGGATTTTTGTCACTTTTTTGCTGGATTTTTGTCACTTTTTTGCTGGATTTTTGTCACTTTTTTGCTGGTTTTTTGTCACTTTTTTGCTGGATTTTTGTCAATTTTTTCCTGGATTTTGTCTCTTTTTTTGCTGGATTTTTGTCACTTTTTTGCTGGATTTTTGTCTCTTTTTTTGCTGGATTTTTGTCTTTTTTCTGCTGGATTTTTGTCTTTTTTCTGCTGGATTTTTTGTCTTTTTTTTTGCTGGATTTTTGTCATTTTTTGCTGAATTTTTTTTTGCTGGATTTTTGCCCCTTTTTTTGTTGAGTTTTTGAAAATTTTCGCCCTTTTTTTGGGTCACTTTTTACCTTTCTTTGTTGCGTTTCCATCCTCATTTTTTGCCTCTTGTTTCGAAGAGATAGCACAGACAATGACAAACAGAAGAGAGAGGCATTAAGTAGTTTTAAGAATATAGATAACAATAAGTAACTAAGGATGTGTCCCATAGAGTGAGTGTACCTTGGGCACAAATAGAGGGGGTGAGCCTAACCTGAGTGCTTCTAGGGCAGAACTCCAACCCATACGACACATGAGCTGCTGCACATATTATGTAAAAAGTTCGTTATATATATTTAGTATTTTGATCGAGTTCTTATTCCAACCTTTGTTTAGAGATCTTATATACATTTCAATTTCATTTAGGAATATTCTAAGGAGGGGATAACTACAGTTTTCACTAAATTTTACTTTATGAATATGGAATTTACCTAAGACAATAAATAAGTTCACCATAAAGTGGCTAAGGCTAAAGTTCCGTTGGGCCAGGAAGTAGAGTGACGACATCATCACTTAACAAACTCTTGACTCGGCATGTTTGGCACCGCAACAGTCGAAAATTGTTGACAAACCATGTCACTTCCTGTCGGTGTCCAAGAAGGAAGTGAAACTACAAACATCAGAAAAACGGCCACAGCGAAGAAAGCTGAGCACAATCTTTAATATGTTCTGGCTGATGTGTCATGTGCACTTGAACATCTGGGTGGCCCTCCTTTATCCAGACGTTTTAGACGCTCACGACGATCAGGATGAATCTGGGATCTTTCCTCTTTACTTTATCTTTCTGAATCCAGTCTGAAGTGGATCTGATTTGAGATTTGCCTCGTTCTCTTGTTGCAGCTCCAACAGATGGTCTCAAGCTTTTCTGCTAAATATCTTGATAAACTTGTTAATTTTTTTTTTTCTATTGGTGAAGCAGATTGTCCAGGCCCTGAGGAGGTAAAGCCCCAACACCAGGAATGTCCTGCTCCAGACTTCACCGTGAGGAGAGGGTTTTCCTCAGCCCACAGATGCTCCTCATGCCTTATCCTTATCCTGTGAATGTTTACACGTTATGGCCAATAAATATATGATCATTGTTTGGGTGGTATTAGTTAAAGCAGACACTGTTACTCATTCCTTTGATTTAATTAGAGATTAAACCACATTTTAGGACCAATTCATGCATAAATGTGAGAAATTCCAAAGGGTTCACATACTTATTCCTCCCACTGAACAATGTAGCGTGAGTGTTGTTGTCCAGTAACTACAACAGTGATTAAATGACTCTTTTCAAGCACAATCATGTCAAATTAACGACCTTTCTCCAACACCAATCGGTTCTGGCCCTTCAAGCCGACTATTAATAATCAAAAATAACCATCTCTGGAATTGCCCATATATGGTCATGTTTGAAAACAGTTAAGGGGGAAAAACAATGTAAATTTTCTCTAATTATTCTAAAACTACTGTAACAAACTCTGAAATATGAATATAGTTTTCTACTAAATAAAGATACAAAGACATGGGGAGGAGCAAAGTGGTTCAACAGCCCATAAATACATGAATAACGGAGAATGCTAACTTGATGCTACATGTTAGCATCGGGCTAATGCTAACTGTTAGCTAGCGCTAGCTACAACTGCCGTTTTTTTCGCTTCTACTGAACAATCTACTGTGAGAAAATATCCATATGGGCCCGATTTACACTTGACTTTATTTGTGTGATAAATAAGTTGATATTCCACCAGAAAATGGCTAAAAAAGAGTGAAAATTGTGTTTCTCTAAAGATTCTATTTTCCCCCTCGGCGAGGCCACGCCCCCTTCTATGACGAGTTGCCGTCTGTATCTATCTCGTCATAGAAGGGGGCGTGGCCTCGCAGAGGGGGAAAATAGAATCTTTAGAGAAACACAATTTTCACTCTTTTTTAGCCATTTTCTGGTGGAATATCAACTTATTTATCACACAAATAAAGTCAAGTGTAAATCGGGCCCATATGGATATTTTCTCAGTAGATTGTTCAGTAGAAGTAGTCATAGCAAGCGCTAGCTAGCAATAGCATTAGCACAATGCCAACCTGTAGCATCATGTTAGCATTCTCCGTTTTTTATGTATTTATGGGCTGTTGAACCACTTTGCTCCTCTCCATGTCTTTGTATCTTTATTTAATAGAAACTATATTCACAATTCTGCATTTGTTGAAGTAGTTTTTGAATAATTAGACAAAGTTTAGATTTTTTCAAAATTGTTTCCCCCTTAAATGTTTTCAAACATGGTAAATGGTAAATGGTCTCAACTTATATAGCGCTTTTCCACCTACATTAGGCACTCAAAGCGCTTTACAGCAAGGATCCACTCACTCATTCATACACCAATGTACGCAGACACTGGGGGCAATGTGGGTGAAGTGTCTTGCCCAAGGACACAACGACAGTGTGCACTTTCAGGAGGTGGGATTCGAACCCCCGACCTTCCGATCATGAGACGACCCACTCTACCATCTGCGCCACTGTCGCAACATGACCATATATGGGCGATTCCAGAGATGCCGTCTGTATGTGAACGCCGCCTATTATACCAACCAAAAGTTATGAGTACATGAGCTCGGCTAATAAAGGCCTACATATTATTACACATGTTCTTATGATTTATCACACAGATTATGGAAGTGTTTCAGACGGACATGGCACAGTTTTCCCGTGAGCTGCGGCTGGTGGTGTTTTTCTCAGTCAACAAGCGGAAGTTTTGCACTTAGAGAGTCTCCGCCCCTCGCGACCTAAAGCGTTCTGCTGAATGCAGGCCCTGTGGTTCTCCTGCTGGTATTGACTCAGACATACCGATGTAAAGTTGGGTAAACTCTCACATAATCCTCATTTTACCTCCTTTTAACTCAGAAATCAGATACACTTTTTACTACAGCACGTGGCCTCGGCGAATATAAACTATACTGCACTGACTGAGGAATGTCACGCTCATAATTAGACCATAGAAATGTAAATCCTGAGGAGGAGGCGCTGACCTGCTGTCAATAACATCCACATGGACCTGATTTACAATAAATAATAAACAAATGTGGCCAAAACACTGCAAAAAGGCAACAAAACATGACAAAAATAGGACAAAAAAGCAACTCAAATGTGATACAAATGTGGCAAAAAAAAACACAAATAAAAAAATGTGGCAAAAAATGGAGAAAAAGCAAAAACGACAGTTCTTTTTACTCGTGCATTTGACACTGAAAGTATTTGATCTGCGCTCTTGCCTTTTACTGTGATTGATACACTTTTATGTTTTATTGATTTGATCTGTTTTCTTGTAATTTCCTGCCTCTGTGAAGCACTTTGAATTGCCTTGTGTAAGGAATTGTTTTCTACAAATAAACTATGCCTAAAACTTGAAAAAAAAAAAAAAAGGGGAAGAAGCTTAGATGAGTCTTTGTAGAAGGTTCATACTGTCTTCTTAGGTTAGGCCTATTACAGTTTTGTTCTTTTAGTAAGACAGAAGGTTTAGTTTACCTGCTTGACTAGTTTCGCTCACTTCCTCTGATCTTCCTCAGAAGCGCCCCCTGGTGGTGGAGGTGACGTGTCGAAAGTAACAAGCACCACCGCTGGTTAAATAATAACTAAACGTTTAACGTATTCTACTCATCGTTTTACTTGTGAATTCAGGGAGAGCTCATTAGCTTCAGTAAAAGCCCTGCAGGTGAACATGTATGTGGATGTAGCACACAAGTGAACCTCCACACCTTCTCTTACCCTCCTCCAGTCTCTCCTCGGCCGCTCAGAGCCGCCCAGAGCCTCTCGGAGCCACTCGGAGCTGCTCGGAGCCTCTCGGAGCCGCCCGGAGCCTCTCGGAGCCACCTGAAGCCTCTCAGAGCCGCCTGAAGCCGCTTGGAGCCGCTCGGAGCCTCTCAGAGCCTCTCGGAGCCGCCTGAAGCCGCTCGAAGCCGCTCGGAGCTGCTCAGAGCTGCTCGGAGCCTCTCGGAGCCTCTCGGAGCCTCTCGGAGCCTCTCAGAGCCGCCCGGAGCCTCTCGGAGCCTCTCGGAGCCTCTCAGAGCCGCCTGAAGCCTCTCAGAGCCGCCTGAAGCCGCTTGGAGCCGCTCGGAGCCTCTCAGAGCCTCTCGGAGCCGCCTGAAGCCGCTCGAAGCCGCTCGGAGCTGCTCAGAGCTGCTCGGAGCCTCTCGGAGCCTCTCGGAGCCTCTCGGAGCCTCTCGGAGCCTCTCAGAGCCGCCCGGAGCCTCTCGGAGCCTCTCGGAGCCTCTCAGAGCCGCCCGGAGCCTCTCGGAGCCTCTCGGAGCCTCTCAGAGCCGCCTGAAGCCTCTCAGAGCCGCCTGAAGCCGCTTGGAGCCGCTCGGAGCCTCTCAGAGCCTCTCGGAGCCGCCTGAAGCCGCTCGAAGCCGCTCGGAGCTGCTCAGAGCTGCTCGGAGCCTCTCGGAGCCTCTCGGAGCCGCCTGAAGCCGCTCGAAGCCGCTCGAAGCCGCTCGGAGCTGCTCAGAGCCTCTCGGAGCCGCTCGGAGCCTCTCAGAGCTGCTCGGAGCTCCTCAGCTGACTGAGCTCCAGCTGGTGGAATGTGTGCCGCATTCTCCTCAGCTCTCAGCCTTTTGTTGATGATGGATGGCTCCGTGTTGTGGCAGCTTCCCCACGACGTCCCGCTGCACAGCCAACACTCTGTTCTGCATGGGACATACTCAAAATCAGCATAATTGCACTAATTGAGGCCAATTTCTCCCCTGAAAGACCCCGCTGTCACACCTCACAGCGAGCGGGGGGGGCCCGTCTCACGGCGCCGCAGACGCACATGAAAAGCCGCACACAGAGCGCACGGCATTCAGCCCGCGGAGGAGAGGCTTGTAATGAAGGGAAACAGTGCGGAGATGAAACACAGGAGAAATTGATTTAGAGGCGAAATCCTGCACACAGGTCACGGTGGCCCTTGGGAGCTGCAGGGCCCCCGCTCTCTATTCAGGAGCGGGTTTGCCATATCCTGCCTCGCAGATGCCCAGGGTCTCCAGGGGATGAACCGAGTGAACCCCAACAAAACGTCTTTGTCAGTGCAACAACAGGCGCCGCTAAGTGTGAGGGCCATTCCAGCTCAGAGCGGCCCGTCATGTGGGGCGTCAGGACGGAGCAACAGGACGGAGCAACAAGCGGCCACAACAAGCCGTCACAACGAGGTTCACGACGAGGTTCACAACGAGGTTCACAACGAGGTTCACAACGAGGATTCACAACGAGGTTCACAACGAGGATTCACAACGAGGTTCACAACGAGGTTCACAGCGAGGTTCACAGGGAGGCAACACACCGCTCGGATTACGGCACATTTTACATCACATTTACTTTATAAAGGGGGTATTATGCAAAATGGACTTTTTCCAGCTTTCCATCATGTTATTGTGTCATTCCCTCATTAAAAACATGCCTGAAGTGTTGCCTTGGCACATTCACGTATTTTTGAGTAATCTGTCAAAACTCTGATGGCGGCCATTTTAGGGATAGGTTTGCCTGAGGGTTAGTGCTAGATCGTATGCTGTGAAAACGTGAGATATCATGACACAAATTAAGGATAGGGCCAGGGAAATGGTTAACCTCTTAACTCCCACCTGAACCAAGAGGATCTCTTTCCTCACGTCATCAGATTTTTTTTCCAACATTTTTTTGTTGGGTGTTCAACTCATTTTTGTAACTTTTTTGTAATTTATCACATTTTTGTCATTTTTTTTCGTCAATTTTTTCGTCCATTTTTAATCAATTTTTTGTCACATTTTTGTCAATTTCTTGTGACATTTTTGCCACTTTTTCATAAATTTTTCATCACTTTTTGTCAATGTTTTCTCACTTTTTTGTCACATATCCATCATTGTTTTGTTGCTATTTTCACAGCTTTTTTCCAGAAGCTTTTGGACTGGGGTAAAGCCAAACTGGAGAAAATGTGCTCGGTTCAAGTGGGAGTTAAGGGGTTAACTTTAAGGATTAGGGTTAGGATTAGGATTATTTGCATTTTTAGACAAACCAACTCATAAATCTATACAAACTCACAGCAGACCGTCCCCCCGGAGCATACGATCTAGCACTAACCTTGCCTGAGTCCTCCTAGGAACGCCCCCACCTCCTGGAGACGCCTCCGAGCTTTCGTCACCAGCCGAGTAACCAACCACTGCTCCTCAGCAGAGCCCCCTCCCCACTGATGCCACAGACAGCGTGTGGAGGGGGCGTGTCGGAAAGGCTCAGAGGTTCTTAAAGAGACAGAGGCCTATTTCAAGACATTCACTACAGCCATTTTGAGAGAGACATTTTATACAAGGCAGTTATTCTAATTTACTGCTGTTACAGACTAACAGAAGGTTTGTATTCATTGTAGTGTGATATAGACTGGTGCTATGGGACTGAAAAAAGCATAATACCCCCTCTTTAAGACATAACCTCTCCCCCCGCCTTATCCGAGTACATTTTCTCCAGCTCAGTTTGACCCAAATCTAAAGGCTTCTGGGCCTGACAGCCTATTTGAAAGCTAAGACCTGTAAAACTCATCGAAGATCATTGTTTTTGTCCCACAGACACAAAGACAAAGTGTTTTCAGTCTTTCTCTCTGAAACCAAAAAATCAGGTTTGAATTCTAGGAGTGATCATGGACTCAGACCTGGGCCACCTCTGAAACGAGCACATCGGTAAGAAAATGAATTTGAAAATTATATATGTACACGCGTACGTACATACTTATACATATATGTTTACACACAGATATACATCCATGTGGCTGCATCATGTCACAAGGCAAGAAATAAGGGAATTGCATTGATCTCGTCCAAAAATCTTATCAATAGACCCGACCAGACCAGATGTAATCAATTCAGATTTTCACAATTTTCTTTTTTATTATTATTTTTGTTAATAATTCATGAATTGTCTTATTTATTTATTTAATGTTATTGATTGATTTTTTTTTTTTGTTACTTTTTAATCTATCAGAAACATTCAAGCTTTTTTAATTATTATGATTTTTATTTTTTATTTTTTTCACTGGATGTGAAAAAAAAGAATATTGTGTGATTTCTGACCTGCTAATAATGTGATGCACTGGCAACATGGAACTCATGACACAATAAAGTGAAAACAAAAACGAAACATTGGCAAGAGCTCTTACGCCAAACCGCATGTGCGTCAGCGTCCGCCATGACAAGAAGCTTCCGAATTGGGCTGTCAGTTAGGAAGGAGTTAGGGGAAGGAGCCTCAATGCTAACTATCATAGCCACTTTAGCATAGGGACCTCTGATGCTAACTATCATAGCCACTTTAGCATAGGGACCTCTGATGCTAACTATCATAGCCACTTTAGCATAGGGACCTCTGATGCTAACTATCATAGCCACTTTAGCATAGGGACCTCTGGTGCTAACTATCATAGCCACTTTAGCATAGGGACCTCTGATGCTAACTATCATAGCCACTTTAGCATAGGGACCTCTGATGCTAACTATCATAGCCACTTTAGCATAGGGACCTCTGATGCTAACAATCATAGCCACTATAGAATAGGGACCTCTGGTGCTAACTATCATAGCCACTTTAGCATAGGGACCTCTGATGCTAACTATCATAGCCACTTTAGCATAGGGACCTCTGATGCTAACTATCATAGCCACTTTAGAATAGGGACCTCTGGTGCTAACTATCATAGCCACTTTAGCATAGGGACCTCTGATGCTAACTATCATAGCCACTTTAGCATAGGGACCTCTGATGCTAACTATCATAGCCACTTTAGCATAGGGACCTCTGATGCTAACTATCATAGCCACTTTAGCATAGGGACCTCTGATGCTAACAATCATAGCCACTATAGAATAGGGACCTCTGATGCTAACAATCATAGCCACTTTAGCATATGGACCTCTTATGCTAACTATCATAGCCACTTTAGCATAGGGACCTCTGATGCTAACAATCATAGCCACTTTAGCATAGGGACCTCTGATGCTAACTATCATAGCCACTTTAGCATAGGGACCTCTTATGCTAACTATCATAGCCACTTTAGCATAGGGACCTCTGATGCTAACAATCATAGCCACTTTAGCATAGGGACCTCTGATGCTAACAATCATAGCCACTTTAGCATAGGGACCTCTGATGCTAACTATCATAGCCACTTTAGCATATGGACCTCTTATGCTAACTATCATAGCCACTTTAGCATAGGGACCTCTGATGCTAACTATCATAGCCACTTTAGCATAGGGACCTCTGATGCTGACTATCATAGCCACTTTAGCATAGGGACATCTGATGCTAACTATCATAGCCACTTTAGCATAGGGACCTCTGATGCTAACAATCATAGCCACTTTAGCATAGGGACCTCTGATGCTAACAATCATAGCCACTTTAGAATAGGGACCTCTGATGCTAACAATCATAGCCACTTTAGCATAGGGACCTCTGGTGCTAACTATCATAGCCACTTTAGCATAGGGACCTCTGATGCTAACTATCATAGCCACTTTAGCATAGGGACCTCTGGTGCTAGCTATCATAGCCACTTTAGCATAGGGACCTCTGGTGCTAACTATCATAGCCACTTTAGCATAGGGACCTCTGATGCTAACTATCATAGCCACTTTAGCATAGGGACCTCTGATGCTAACTATCATAGCCACTTTAGCATAGGGACCTCTGATGCTAACTATCATAGCCACTTTAGCATAGGGACCTCTGATGCTAACTATCATAGCCACTTTAGCATAGGGACCTCTGATGCTAACTATCATAGCCACTTTAGCATAGGGCCCTCTGATGCTAACTATCATAGCCACTTTAGAATAGGGACCTCTGATGCTAACTATCATAGCCACTTTAGCATAGGGACCTCTGGTGCTAACTATCATAGCCACTTTAGCATAGGGACCTCTGATGCTAACTATCATAGCCACTTTAGCATAGGGACCTCTGGTGCTAACTATCATAGCCACTTTAGCATAGGGACCTCTGGTGCTAACTATCATAGCCACTTTAGCATAGGGACCTCTGGTGCTAACTATCATAGCCACTTTAGCATAGGGACCTCTGGTGCTAACTAACCGGTGATTCAGAGCTATGTGCCATCCCATAAGCCACTGCACCAATCCCCCCACCCCCCTCGACCCCACCCCCTCGGGACCCTAACCTTAATCCTAACCCCAAAACCACAACAGTCCTTCAAATAATTGAGGACCACCCACAATGTCCTCACTCTGTTGGTTCAAATCGCAAACTGGTCCTCACAATGTCGTACGTACAAGAACACACACACACACACACACACACACACACACACACACACACACACACACAAACACATAACTTAATTATTGGGCTAGTTTTCATACGTTTTGTTCGATTTTTGAGAGTTCATTGGGCTGGATATTTTTCTTGGACCTGGCAACCCTGTCTGGAACTTTACCTTTACCTACGTCACTTCCTGTCAGCGACTTAAGAATTCTAATAAAGGCCAAAGTTCCTTCATGAAATTGCTGCTTCACTGAAATAAAATAATAATTACGCAAATAAGTCGTATTTTCAAAAGCATTAAAACCTGTCACGTGTACTTTAACCTCTTAACTCCCGCCTGAACCGAGAGGATCTTTTTCCTCACATCATCAGATTTTTTTTCAATCATTTTTTTGTTGGGTATTCAACTTATTTTTGTCACTTTTTTGTCATTTTTTCGTCAATTTTTTATCACATTTTTTGTCATTCTTTTGTCTTTTTTTGTCTTTTTTTGGTCATTTTTTGGTCATTTTTTGGTCATGTTTTGGTCATGTTTTTTCAAATTTTTTAATTTTTTTGTCACATTTTGTCACATTTTTGTCCTTTTTTAGTCCATTTTTTTTTTTAAATCAAATTTTTGTCATTTTTTTGTCGAATTTGTATCACATTTTTTGTCTGTTTTTTTTTTTGTCATTTTTTTTTAAATCAAATTTTTGTCATTTTTTGTCGAATTTGTATCACATTTTTGTCAAATTTTTTGTCAAATTTTTATCACATTTTTTGTCTGGTTTTTTTTTGTCATTTTTTTTAAATCAAATTTTTGTCATTTTTTGTCGAATTTGTATCACATTTTTGTCAAATTTTTGTCAATTTTTTGTCAAATTTTTATCACATTTTTGTCATTTTTTGTCGAATTTGTATCACATTTTTGTAATTTTTTTGTCACATTTTTGGTCATTTTTGTGACATTTTTGCCACTTTTTCATCAATTTTTCGTCACTTTTTCGTCAATGTTTTCTCACTTTTTTGTCACATTTCCATCATTGTTTTCGTCTCAGTTTTGTTGCTATTTTCACCGCTTTTTTTCCAGAAGCTTTTGGACTGGGGTAAAGCCAAACTGGAGAAAATGTGCTTGGTTCAGGTGGGAGTTAAGGGGTTAAGTATGTAAATATAACGTAAATATAATGGCTTCTCCTTCTGGAACAATAATAATGTTGGGATTCTCGGCTCCTGGGAAGTCGAGTTTCCAAAGTGAACTGAGGAAGTAAGACATTTATCAGACTCACACAGAATCTTCAGCCAAAATAATCAACTGTTAAACTCCCACATGAAGCATGAAGACGCCACTGTTATCAACACCCACGATTACTACCACACCACCCTTTATCAATGGACGACCTGACCTTCACCAGAGAAGAACATCTCCTCACAGGCCGGTCATGGGCCCGCCTGGGTGGGCTCCAGGGCGAGGCCTGACCTCCTAACTTCACTTTGACCTCTGACATGTTGCGTAGTTGCTGCATTTTGAGCGATAAAGCACCTGCCACTCACACGGCCCCACCCTCCCCAGTCCTCACGTGCTCTGCGCTGCTTTTGTTCACGCCACATTCCGGGGGGGGGTCTTTCTCTGCTCTTCACTCTCACTCTGCCCCAGCACGGTCGGTCCCCCCCCCCCTCTCTCGTCCTGCGGGTTTACAGCGTCAGAGTTTGGAGAATCACTTCCGATGGGCTTTTTTTTTTATTAAACCTGCGGGGCTTCAGAGCTCGTCTTTTGCGACACCTAGCGGCGAAGGGGAGAATGTGAGACGCTGAACTTGATGTTTTCAGCTCACTGGTTTTTCAGATGTTTACAGCTGTGTAATCACGGCTGTAAACGTTTTCCAGGTTGGCTTTACCCCAATCCAAAAGCTTCTGGGAAAAAAGGTGTGAAAATAGCGACAAAACTGAGACGAAAACAATGATGGAAATGTGACAAGAAATTGACAAAAATGTGACGAAAAAATGACAAAAATGTGACAAAATGTGACCAAAAAAATTACAAAAATGTGACTAAAATGTGATACAAATTTGACAAGAAAATGACTAAAATTTGACGAAAAAATGACAAAAAAAATGACAAAAATGTGACTAAAATCTGATAATAATTTGACAAGAAAATGACTAAAATTTGACGAAAAAATGACAAAAAAAATGACAAAAATGTGACTAAAATCTGATAATAATTTGACAAGAAAATGACTAAAATTTGACGAAAAATGACAAAAAAAATGACTAAAATTTGATAAAAAATTGACAAGAAAATTACAAAAAATTGACGAGAAATTAAAAAAAAAGAGACAAAAATGTGACAAAAATGTGATAAAAATGGACAAAAAAATGGACCAAAAAATGACAAAAAAGTGACAAAAATGAGTTGAATACCCAACAAAAAAATGATGGGGAAAAAATCGGCGAAGCCACGCCCCCTTCTATGATGAGATGCCGTCTGTATCAATGTACTTAAAGCGATTCCTTCTGCTCTACTAACATGATCAAATCACATCTACAATATTCAACTGTAACACCTGCCTCTCCTGCTTTATTTATTGAAGATGATCATTTCTTAGATGTAAAATGTATGTCTATGGCCGTGATGTGTATATTGTGGAAAGACATTCATAGTTTGTAAAACAACTGTTGTAAATATTGAGTTGTGCAGGTTGTTGTAAAAGAAGAACGATATGAGCTTCTTTTGCTTCTGTAAAAATATCAAGTAGAAAAAGGGGGTGGGACTAAATAAGGTCACACTTCAACCCACTCCTTTTTGAACAATTGCTGTATTGGTATCCATTACTTGTATTATCATTGTTTTTAAATTGTTCGAGAAAAAAAAAAAAAAAAAAAAAGTAATAATAATACTAAGTAACGTGTTTGCCTAAATAAATCCTCCCCGTAGTCCCTGTGGGGGTGATACAAGTGTTTATGGGATGATTGGAGGGTCTTTCATCTCCCCCTGGTGTCTCTGGACAGAAAACCATGTTTGCAACTTGTCTGCCACCGGACCGGAGTCACCAATACACACTAATGTAATCACGAAGAAGAAGCTAACAGGCTAACGGGCAAAGCTAACGTCACTTTAGCGTCACTTTAAACAGTATTTACAGCCAAGTTTGAGTGAAAAAAAATATTTCCGTTGTATAATTGGATGCACAGTAACCCTCTCTCCCTTCACCTTTCCTGTCAGCGTCGGATTTACTCTCCAAGACAATTAATAAATTAAAAAATCGTAACTTGCTACTACACCTGCAGTTGCGCTTATGGCCTCTAGGGGGAAGAGTTACTTAGTACTGCTTTAACAAATACTTATTTCCCCCTCCCCGTGAAAAGGAAAGTCTCCAAATTGGTCAAAAAATGAAAATTGCATAATAAGATCCAGATATTTATCATTTCCGCTCCTACCTAATATAATACCTAAGATGAAAGAAGTGCACTTTAAAACCATGAATGATGTAAACCCTCGTAAAGAATTTGTAAGAATTAGATACCAATTTCAAGATAACATATGTAAATTTTGTCAAATTGATATCGAATCTCAAGAACATTTATTTTATGAATGTAGCAATGTGAAGAAATGTTGGGTTGATTTATACGATTGGTTGAAGGTTCAGATCTCAAACTGGTCCTCACAATGTCGTACGTACAAGAACACACACACACACACACACACACACAACTTAATTATTGGGCTAGTTTTCACACGTTTTGTTCGATTTTTGAGAGTTCATTGGGCTGGATATTTTTCTTGGACCTGGCAACCCTGTCTGGAACTTTACCTTTACCTACGTCACTTCCTGTCAGCGACTTAAGAATTCTAATAAAGGCCAAAGTTCCTTCATGAAATTGCTGCTTCACTGAAAGAAAATGATATGTCATATGTAGTTTAACCCTCTTAACTCCCGCCTGAACCTCACATCATCAGATTTTTTTTACATCATTTTTTTGTTGGGTATTCAACTCATTTTTGTAACTTTTTGGTCATTTTTTCATCACATTTTTGTCACATTTTTGTAATTTTTTTGTCACATTTTGGTCATTTTTTGTCTCACTTTTTTTCATTTTTTCGTCAATTTTTTTTAAATCAAATTTTGGTCATTTTTTGTCACATTTTTATCACATTTTGTCACATTTTTGTCATTTTTTGGTCATTTTTGTGACATTTTTGCCACGAATTAGATACCAATTTCAAGATAACATATGTAGATTTTGTCAAATTGATATCGAATCTCAAGAACATTTATTTTATTAATCTAGCGATGTGAAGAAATGTTGGGTTGATTTATACAATTGGTTGAAGGTAAAGAACAATGTCCCCATGTTGGATTATAATTGTGTCAAATTTGGAGTATTTATGAAAGACAAAAAGATAGAATATATGTAGAATAATTTGATAATTCTGAGTAAATTTTATGTAGATTTCTGAATGTAAATCTCAATTTTGTTCCTTTTGAAAATGAACTGATGTCCTTGTTTAAGTCTCTTAAAATTCTAGAATGTAAAAGTGCCGTAAAACTATGTGAAAAATGATCTGTATATATGAGCTAACGCCCTGATGTTTTTGTAACAAACGTTTATTTATTTTTTGGTTTATTTTTTGATGCTGCTTAGATTTTCATGCACAGCAGTCATTTGTATTGCCTTTTTTTGATGAAGATACATTGTCAATTGACTTTGCAATAAAAAACTATCGGCACTTCCGTTGTCCTGACACTTCCGGTCATTTAACCCCTTAACCCCCGCCTTAACCGAGTGCATTTCCTCCAGTCCGGCTTTACCCAAATCTAAAAGCTTCTCGTCTGGAGCTTATAGTCAATAGGTAAAGTTAATTTGTAAAGCTAAGACCTGCTAGATGATGCCGTGTTCTTGCCACTTTTTTCATGTTCTTTTTCACATTTTTTGGCTGCACTTTCTTTGCTTTTCTCTCACATTTTCATTGCTATTTTGGTCACTTTTTTTAATTATGTTTTTGTAACATTTTTGCCACTTTCTCGAAGAGTTTTGTCACATTTTTGTTGCTTTTGTTTTTACTTTTTTGTTGCATTTTCATCACTTTTCCCCCGTTTTTATTGTGTTTTAATCCTTGTTTTCTTCCTGTTTTTGTCTCCATTTCGATGCGTTTTTTTCAAGGTGACTGATTTTAGGAGAAAAGGGGCGGGCTCAATGGCGATGACCAGATAAACATTTATTGATGTAGTAAAGGCTTCAATCATAAACAGGAAAGGAAACTTCATTTATACAGCACATTTCACACACTCAGTATAGAGATGTATCGAGAGGCCGATACAGATTATTGGGGATTTTAATCGGCCAATACTGATCTGCACCGCTGATATTCTGGGGAAATGTGTGGTCTATACCTGTATAGTAAAGCAGAAACTTAAATGGTTAAATGATGTCTTGTGTAAGCCAAAGTTGAGAACTTATTTTTTGATTAAAGATCATTTTGGTCCTGAGCCCTATGTGACCCTGAACCTGTCTAGAGGTCAGAGGTCAGTCTGTGCTCGGCTGAGGTCCGGGACTCTGCCCCCGGCACTGGAGACGGGACGATTCCACTCGGTCCCAGAGGAGGAGCGGACATGTTGTGTCAGTTAAATGATATTGAAAATGAATCACATTTTGTGTTTTATTGTCCTTTGTATCATGAACCGAGAAGGCAGTTATTTTGTAAACTGTCTGATGTTGTTGTGCATTTGTTTGAAATGTCCGATGAGGAAAGGCTTCAGTTCTTGTTCAAGTATCAGCCATTTCCTTTGTCTAAGTTTTGGTTAAGCGCTTACACGGAAGAGGACACTCTTTAATGTTTTTCTGACGTCTGCCTGCATTTGTATCTTATAAGCCCATGTGGGCGGGGCACCAAATAAGAACTAAACTAAACTGTAATCCATGTATGAACAGCAGCAGGGGGCGCTGTATATTCATGTTAAGTAGGTACTATAGACCAGTGGTTCCCAAACTTTTTTGGCTGAGACCCCAAAATTGACACAAAACTGGGGACCCCCATTGTATAAAGTTATTTCCTCTTACGCTACTTTAAGAAAAACATGTTATATCAAGTTTAATTTGTTTCTGAACAGTTTATTCTGAATAATTAGATTTCACTAATTATAGACTGGTTTACACTAAACAGTAGCATTTTTCTTTTTGTTTCATCTTGAAGTCATTTGGAGACCCCCCCCACCTAAAGATCGAGAACCCCCGAGGGGCCCGACCCCCGCTTTGGGAACCACTGCTACTGACGAAGCTCGTTTGAAAGACAAAAATCAGTAGATTCCAAAACAAAAAAACGGAAAGTCTCTTATTGTTCCAAAATTACACACAGCGGTGTAGAACAGGCAAGTTTTCTTGGTGAACGGGTGTTTTTCTTCATTATCAAAAGACTAAGGGCCGAGCCCCCCATTGTATCCCAAAGTAAAGCACTACTTTAAACAAATGCCAGCGTCGTACATCATACAAGGCTTAATTTGGTGTTTACTGAGACATTTTAAAGGAATTGACAGTATTTTTCACATTTTTCAGTCCTTAAAGCAGTACTAACTCTTCCCCCTAGAGGCCATAAGCGCAACTGCAGGTGTAGTAGCAAGTTACGATTTTTTAATTTATTAATTGTCTTGGAGAGTAAATACTACGCTGACAGGAAAGGCGAAGGGAGAGAGGGTTACTGTGCATCCAATTATACAACGGAAATATTTTTTTTCACTCAAACTTGGCTGTAAATACTGTTTAAAGTGACGTTAGCCCGCAGTTAGCTTTGCCCGTTAGCATGTTAGCTTCTTCTTCGTGATTACATTAGTGTGTATTGCTTTCTCCGGTCCGGTGGCAGTCAAGTTGCAAACATGGTTTTCTGGCCAGAGACACCAGGGGGCGATGAAAGACCCTCCAATCATCCCATAAACACTTGTATTACCCCCACAGGGACTACGGAGAGGATTTATTAAGCTAAATAAGTTACATAGTACTGCTTTAAGCATTTGATCTCTGATTTCTATAATGTTATTTCTCAATATCATCTGGAGGGCCAGAAGTTTGATGATGGTGGGCCGGATTTGGCCTCAGGGCCTGACATTGCCACTGGTCTACAACACAAAATGTATTAAAAAAACCTGTGCCCGATTTTCACGGCGATATTTCTCTGACCACGAGGCCTCGTTTTAAAGCTCTTTCTGGAAGTTTTCATCACTTTCAGTTTCGGAGATATCGGCCTCTGTATCGGCCGATATTGTAAAACACCTCATATCGGCTCGAGCATCAAATAAATGGGATCTTTCAGCTTTATTATAGAAGATTTCATTTCTACATGATGTTGAACCAGAGCGGCCGTTACATTTACTCAAACATTTACAAACACTTAAAACATTCAAAACATCAGAAACACAAAAGACCAAAGACAAGTCATGGTTCCAACTGCTCAGAACTTTTATTTAGAGGGAAACGTTAAAATTAAATTAAAATATAAAATTCAAATTGATAGACTTGTCTTTAAAAGAGGGTACAGGAGAATGGTACTACAAAATGAAGTCAGGGCTGTCACTCGGGTTGTATATGTATATATATATATATAAAAAAAGAAAAGAAAAAAAAAAGGATGCAGTTAGTTTTAGTTTTTTTTTTTAGAAAACCCACCCCCGTCTGAAACGTCCTCATATGAATTCAGTGCTGGATCTTCTCGCTTCCCTTTTCCTCCCGGACGTTTGGGCTAATTTCTCTACACACGCGAGCGCCGCCGTCTGCCGTACTGTAACAACTTTTCCTGCAGTTTTTTTGAAAAAGTAAACAAAAGTCCTTCAAAAATAAAATGTCGCAACCACATTTAATATTCTACTATTACATATACAGTATATATATATAAATACATAAATATCTTACATGTACAACCAATTTCAAAAAAGGGGGCAAAGTGAGGACCCGAAAGACTTATGAGGACCTGGGGGTGGGTTTGTGGGGCTGCTCTGTAGTTTACACGGCGGGCGGGCGGGGGGGGCGGGGGGGGCCGCGGTGGCTCAGTTGGTCCAGTAGGGGGAGTTAGCGTAGCTGGACTTGCTGCCCTGGGACTTCTGCTGCATCCCGCCGGACTGACTGCGCTGACCGGGACCGCCCTGGGACCACACAGGGAGAGGTTAGAACTGATACAAGAGAAACATGATATAGAGACAGTAAAGGGTGAGGTGGGACCGCCCTGGGACCACACAGGGAGAGGTTAGAACTGATACAAGAGAAACATGATATAGAGACAGTAAAAGGTGAGGTGGGACCGCCCTGGGACCACAGAGGGAGAGGCTAGAACTGATATAAAAGACCCTGGGACCACAGAGGGAGAGGCTAGAACTGATATAAAAGAACCTGGGACCACAGAGAGAGAGGCTAGAACTAATATAAAAGAAACATGATATAGAGACAGTAAAGGGTGAGGTGGGACCGCCCTGGGACCACAGAGGGAGAGGCTAGAACTGATATAAAAGACCCTGGGACCACAGAGGGAGAGGCTAAAACTGATATAAAAGACCCAGGGACCACAGAGAGAGAGGTTAGAACTGATATAAAAGACCCTGGGACCACAGAGGGAGAGGCTAAAACTGATATAAAAGACCCAGGGACCACAGAGAGAGAGGTTAGAACTGATATAAAAGACCCTGGGACCACAGAGGGAGAGGCTAGAACTGATATAAAAGAAACATGATTTAGAGACAGTAAAGGGTGAGGTGGGACCGCCCTGGGACCACAGAGGGAGATGTTAGAACTGATATAAAAGACCCTGGGACCACAGAGGGAGAGGCTAGAACTGATATAAAAGACCCTGGGACCACAGAGGGAGAGGCTAGAACTGATATAAAAGACCCTGGGACCACAGAGGGAGAGGCTAGAACTGATATAAAAGACCCTGGGACCACAGAGGGAGAGGCTAGAACTGATATAAAAGACCCTGGGACCACAGAGGGAGAGGCTAGAACTGATATAAAAGACCCTGGGACCACAGAGAGAGAGGTTAGAACTGATATAAAAGACCCTGGGACCACAGAGGGAGAGGCTAGAACTGATATAAAAGACCCTGGGACCACAGAGGGAGAGGCTAGAACTGATATAAAAGACCCTGGGACCACAGAGGGAGAGGCTAGAACTGATATAAAAGACCCTGGGACCACAGAGGGAGAGGCTAGAACTGATATAAAAGACCCTGGGACCACAGAGAGAGAGGTTAGAACTGAAATAAAAGACCCTGGGACCACAGAGGGAGAGGCTAGAACTGATATAAAAGACCCTGGGACCACAGAGGGAGAGGCTAGAACTGATATAAAAGACCCTGGGACCACAGAGGGAGAGGCTAGAACTGATAAAAGACCCTGGGACCACAGAGAGAGAGGCTAGAACTGATATAAAAGACCCTGGGACCACAGAGGGAGAGGTTAGAACTGATATAAAAGACCCTGGGACCACAGAGGGAGAGGCTAGAACTGCTATGAAAGAAACACAGTAAAAAGGCGAGGTGGTACCGACGTGGGACCAGAGTTTAACCTCTTAACCCCCACCTGAACTGAGCACATTCTCCAGTTTGGCTTTACCCAAATCTAAAAGCTTCTTGAAACAACGAGCGACATAATAGCGACAAAATTAAACAAAAAAGTGACAAAAAATGAAACTAAATTTGACAGAAATTAAACAAAAATGTATTAAAAATGTAATAAAAAATTGACAAAAAAAAGTGTAAGAAAATGTGTCAAAAATTTAACAGAAATGAAACAAAAATATGACAAAATGTGACAAAAAAGTGGCAATTTTTTTTTACAAAAATGTGGCAACAAAGTGAAAAACAAAAAACACAATGAAAGACATTTCAAAAAAGTGACAATGAGGCATTACACTGGCCTATAGACTGCAAGCTTTTAGATTTGGGTAAAGATGAGATGGAGAATCACTTGGTTAAGGCGGTGGAAGAGGTTAAGGGTTAGCAACATCATTGGCGAATATCAATAAATGTAAAACACGTTTGCTTTTCATGAGTTTTCAATCCGAGGCTTCAGACTAAAGGCTTTTAAAGGGGGGGTGTTATGCAAAATGGACTTTTTCAAGCTTTACATCATGTTATTATGTCATTCCCTCATTAAAAACATGCCTGAAGTGTTGCCTTGGCACATTCACGTATTTTTGAGTAATCTGTACAAACTCTGATGGCGGCCATTTTAGGGATAGGTTTGCCTGAGTCCTCCTAGGAAAGGTGTCGGAAAGAGTCAGAGGTTCTTAAAGAGACAGAGGCCTATTTCAAGACATTCCTACAGCCATTTTGAGAGAGCAATTTTATACAAGGCAGTTATTCTAATTTACTGCATTTACAGACCAACAGAAGGTTTGATCATGATTGTAGTGTGATATAGACTGGTGCTATGTGACCCCTCTTTAAGACTAGAGCTAAATATTAGTACCTAAATCGAGCCCATGTATCAGTGTTAGATCAGATTGAAAAAAGGTGATTTCTTTTCCTAAACACCAGAGCCTGTCTGATCCTGGGTCAGAGGGGGGGGGGGAACCACACCTGTCCGTCCTGTGCCAGGTGGTGGTGCAGCAGCTGGGAGTGGGGCTGCTGATGTGGGGGCAGGATGTGCAGGAACGGAGCAGGGGCGTATCCAGGAGCTCCTCCCGGGTTCAGGGGTCCCGTCCCACCGAGCGCCGAGGGCAGGCTGAAGGGAGGGGGTGTGCCAGTGTGGAAGCCCTGCTTATCAAAAGACTGCACAGAGACAACAGGGGTCAGACAACAGACCGACAGCAAACACATGGATGATGCACAGGCGTGTACTTTTACAGCTCTTTTGTACTTTCTCAGCTTTTTTTTAACAAAACGCAAGTTTGAGTAACCCCGTGTACTTTGTACATTTGCTCATCAGCAGTAAAACGTCTGTTGCAACTTCCTGCCGGCGGTTACGTAAGAGAAAAAACAGAACTTATTCATCACCAAACTGCAGCTTCATAGCCAGACGTTAACTAAAAGTAATAAAGATATAAAGAAATAAACCCAAACAATGCTTCACCTGTACTTAAAGAGACTAGATACAACTTGGTCATTTTATACTCACTACTGCCACCTCAGGTCACATGTGTAACTGTAGTCTCTATATTAAGCTCATGACGGCACTTCAGACCCGATTTAACTTCTATCTGAGTGACAGTGCAGGATTTTAGAGGCAGTTGTGGTGAACCGGTCTGAGCTCATTCTACACATTAGGACATGGAGGAACATGTAGGGGGAGGAAAATACTTAATTTTTAAATTTTTAAACTCCCTATAGTCCCTTCAAGGCAATATTACGCCTTACAATATAGTTCCCCTATTCACCCGCTTGGAAAATCGACATCGTGTAACTCTTCTTGTAACCGTATTTTGCTGAGATTCTCTCCTATTGTAAATGGTACATGTGGCTTGTACGTATTTAAGAGACCAGAGCTTTGAAAACCAGGATTGCTGAACATTGATCCAACATTTGTAATGACGACACAAGGAGCCTGAACGTTTCACTCTGAAACAAAGTCAGCTCCTTGAGATATGTGGGAATCGAACAAGGGAAGCTTCCCCCGTGGGGGAGACAAACACATTATTACTTAAAAGAGAGGGCAAACCCTGGAAACTATAGCTCCAAAGGGACTAAATGTATTTATTAATTTTATTTATTGATTGATTTATTTCACAGGGACATTGCAAGTCGACATAGTACAAAACAAGCTCGTTACTGATGCGATGCAAAAAGAGTTTATAGCTAGTGCTAATTTTCAACTCCAGTCCCTGGTTGGGCCTTTCTACACAAAATTAAAAATTTCAATTTTATCTAAAAAACTATACACACTATACACACTATATAAATCATTCAATAAATCATCAACAAACTCTATTTACAAATTTACAAATGGGTGCAATTCTGTTTCGATTTCAGCCAAGACTTAACTCGAGAGGTGAACATTTTAAACTCAGTCATGGTTTCAAGTTCAGTGGGTAATGAGTTCCATAACTTTGCACTTTTATATGTAAAGGCAGACTGACCAAATGAAGTCTTGCGGTGAGGAACTATGCAGTTATTATTGATGAAATGAAGAATTTGATTTGTGACCTTTAAATGACAGACTGCATTGACCTCTGCTGCGTCTTACATGGGACGAACGTTTACATCACTGAGCAGAGTATTGTGTGTAGGCTTTCTATGCTACTCACAGGTCTGTGGTGCTGGTGGGAATATTGTAAATATCGCATATTGTGGACAGTATTAATTTCGTCGACTAAAATATTTAGTCTCAATTTTAGTCAAAGTGATATTTTTGACGCCTAAAATTAGACTAAAACTAAATTAAAAGTTTCTCATGAGACTCAAACTATGACTAAAATGTCCAGATATTTTAGTCGACTAAAATAAGACTAAATAAAAATGAAAGGGAGAAACTAAAATCATCCAAACTTCTATTGAGCGTCTGAAAGAGCCTCAGATGATGTAAATCCTCTGTTAAAGGATCAGCTCTGAGCTTTGTTCATGTGGAGCAGAAACATGAAGTCGCTATAATGAATATTATAAATGCAAAGTCTCTTACCTGCGTCTTGCCATAGATGGATCCTCCCATGTCGGGCACTCCACCACTGGACCCTGAGGCGGACAGGCCTGGAGCTGGGAGAGACCGGGAGAGACCAGGACAGACCAGGACAGGCCACAACAACAACAAAACATCATTAAAAACTGCCCAACTCGAGCGCTTTGAAAGTAGAGTCAACATACACGGGTTCAGAAAGTTTTCATACAACTTTGAGTTAACTCTAGTTTATAACGTCATCCTAAAACTGTACATTCATTAACTATCGATAAGATTCTACAACAAAAAACATTTAACCTCTTAACCCCCACCTGAGCAGGAGCATGTTTGGGGGTTAAGAGGTTAAGAGCTGTGACAGACTGCATTCCATTGCTCTCATCGTGCTGTATCCACTGCTGTGGTCCCGTGTGGTACCACCTTCTACATAACAAAAGGCTTAAGTATAGGAGCATGAGCACTTCCTGAAGCCACTGTATATTCGAGCACAAAAGGGAACATTTCCAGTTAGTAACATGTGCAGCCAGTAGAAGCACATTAAAGTGAGGGGATGCAGAGCTAATATCGGTCACGTCCCCAACCACACGCATGCAGATACACACCGCCGTCCGGGACAGTGTGGACCGGGGGCTCATCTGAAAATCGGGAGCGCATGGTGACTCGGGGAGAGTGTCGTTGGGGGGGGGTGTGCGAGGTGTAGGGCTGGGCACCGTTACATTTATGTCCATACTGATAAACAATACCTATACTCAAATGTTTGTCTAATGGAACCATAAAACAGAATAATAATGTTCATTTATTCATTTTCTTTCCATTTCATTTCTTTTGGTTTTGTATCATTCGATTGAGGTGAAACAACCAAGAAACTTCCTTTCACGATAAAAGGACAGGAACAGATTTTCCCCCAGAAGTTTCCATATTTTTCCTCCTACATTTTTTTCCGTGTTTTTTTCCCCAATTGTCTTAAAAATAAAATATACATATATATATACATAATTTTGTTTGTTTGTTTTTTTTGTTCTCTTTTCCTCATTTTTTCCATATTTGTTTCAGGTTTTTTTTCAAGTTTTTTCCTCAATTTCCCACCATTTTTCCTCAATTGTCCCAAAATTAAGAATCATTTTTCTCCCAATTTTGGCCCAAATTCTTTTTTCATATTTTCCCACCATTTTTTTTTTTTTTAAGTGTTTTTCCCAAAATAGTCCCAGCATTTTAATTTGGGGTTTTTATTTTTTTCTCCCCATTTTGGCCCAAATTCTCACTTTTTCCCTCACAAACTTTTGGACTTTTTTTTCCCTAAATCTTTACAGATATTTTTTTTTTCTTCTCAATTTTGCCCCAGAAAAAAATTCTCCCAATCTTGGCCCAAATTGTCAGTCCCCCCCCACATACTTCCCCCCATTTTTCTTTCCCCCCCGAATTTACCACAATTTTCCCCCTAATTTTTTCCATATTTGCTCCACAATTTTTTTCCTCAATTTTGCCCCAAATTTTCCAAGTTCTTTCCATTTTTTTGTTGTCCCAGAATTTTGAATTTTTTTCTCCCAATTTTGGCCCAAACTCTCATTTCCCCCCTTCGAATTTTTTTATTTTTTCCCCCCCAAAATGTTTCTACTTTTTTCCTCAATTTTTTTTCCTCATTTCATATTTGTCCCACTTCTTTCATTTTGACTTTCCAAATTATTTCCTTAATTTTCCCCGCCAGAAATTTTACATTTCCCCCCAAATTTACCTCAATTTTTTCAACTTTCTTCTCAATTTCCCCCCCCCATTTGCTTTTCACCTTGTCTTTATTTTTTTTTGCCCTGATGCCAACAGCATCAAAACTTAAATATAAAGATTTCATATGTTTTTCAGTACCTGCTCTACTTTTATTTGCTCGATACCAGTGGAGCCGAACCCTTTACTCCGGTGCCAGCCTGGTTTACCCAGTGCCAGCCTGGTTTACCCGGTGACAGCCTGGTTTACCCGCTGCCAGCCTGGTTTGAATGTTTACCCGGTGCCAGCCTGGTTTACCCGGTGCCAGCCTGGTTTCACGGTTTACCCGGTGCCAGCCTGGCTTCACGGTGCCCAGCCCTAGCCAGGGTGCGGGTGTGTAGGGTGTGTGTGTACCTTTGCCCGGGCCTCCGCCTGCTGACTTGGCCTGAGCCTGGGCCGAGCCTCCGTACCCTCCCTTACTGTACTCCCCACCGTGGGCTTGGGACAGGTCGTCAAAGGCTGAAGGAAGGCAGGGGCGAGGAGGGGGGGTGAGACGGGCAGAGCCAGCAGAGAAGAAGGGGTGGAGGAGGAGGAGGAGGAGGAGGAGAGGAAGAGGCAGTAAGGTCACCTGACTAACATGATGGCAGGACGGCTCTACACAATGATCGTGACCCAACAGCAGCGGGGGATCGGAGCCTGAGAAGCAGCACAAGCCCGAAAACACGCACACGCACAAGCCCAAATCCACATGCAACACGTGTGCAAAGGTCATACCCCCCCCCCCCCCCCCCATCTCCCCCCTCCCAAACCTCAACCGGGGTCACAAATATCAGTCTGAAATCACTGTTAAAGGTACTGTTTGGAAGATGCACCGAGGGGTTTAAACCATAGATATAATAAAGGGTAGATGTCTCACGGCGGCCATCTTGCCACAGGGAGCTCGCTCACATTGTGTTTTATGGGCAGGTACTTTTAAATAACCATAACTTGCTCAATTTTCTACCGATTTTCAAACGGTTTGGTTTGTTTTAAAGAAAATCTTTATTTCAACATGTTCCAGCCAGTGTTAATTTCGTCGAGTATAATATTTAGTCTTAATTTTAGTCAAAGTGTTATTTTTGACGATTAAAATTGGACTAAAACTAAATTAAACGTTTTTCGTGAGACTAAAACTGTGACTAAAATGTCCAGATATTTTAGTCGATTAAAATAAGACTAGATAAAAATGAAAAGGAGAGACTAAAATCATCCAAACTTCTATTGACCGTCTGAAAGAGCCTCAGATCATGTAAATTCTCTGCCAAAGGATCAGCTCTGAGCTTTGTTCATGTGGAGCAGCTCCATGAAGCAGAGCAACAACATTAAATATGATTATAATTAATATTAAAAATGCAAAGTCCACTAAATTAGTCTTAAATTTAGTCGACTAAATTGACATGCAATTTTAGTCGACTAAAACTAGACAAAAATTGAAAAGTTTTTTTTGACTAAATCTCGATTAAAATTAAATTACATTTTAGTCAAAAGACTAAGACTAAAACTAAAATATGTCAAAATTAACACTGGTTCCAGCATTCAGAACTATAGCCACATTTATAACGTTTGTAAGAAACCAAACCGTTTGTAAATCCGTGAAGATTTGAGCGAGATCAGAGGATTTGCTTCCCTGTGGCAAGACGGCCGCCCGTTATGCCGGAAGTGACTCTGCCTTATGACATCTAGCCTTTATATAAGTCTATGGTTTAAACTTTAAACGGTTTAAAAGATCCTCCATCTTAACCGAGCACATCCTCTCTACAGGCCTCATTTGAAAGCTAAGACCTAAAGCTTTTTCCTCACATCGTCGTCACTTCTATAGTCATATTTTTGGTGCTTTTGTCACGTTTTTGTTTTGTTGCTGAACACCTGTCTGATAAAGAATAAAGTTTGAAGGTAATACTGGTGTAAGTTTTGTAGTAAATTGTGTGTTTCCTGTATCTGCGCTGCCGTCAGCTCACCTCGTTTCTTGCGTGCGGAGATGAAAACAAAAATGTCAAACAGCTGCAATAATCCAGACTGTTTTATCCGTTTACTAAAGTCTGGTCCAGACGTGTAAATCTGACCCTGTGCGGAACCTTGTGCTTGTGTTGGATCTGCTGTAAAGAGGAGTTTCTAAACAGAGGAAACGCGAGGATCAAGAGGAAACGAGGAGACCGAACGTGTGAGGAGCCGCCTTTAGCCGTAGGATCTGGCAACTCTGACTTTATGAACATTTTCTAATCAGAAGTTGGCAAATGTTTTTGTATTGGAACAGATTTACAGTCATTCTAAACCAGAGCAAAGCGGCTACACAGAACTGCTCCACAGAGTTTAACCTCTGACCGAGCGCATTCAACCCAAATCTAAAAGCTTCTCGGCTGGAGAGTTAACAGCCAATAGGCCAGACTAACGCCTCATTTGAAAGCTAAGACCCTCACAATTGATAACTTTTTCGTTGTCGTGTTGTCACCACATTTTGGAAGTGTTTTTAGCCCTTTTTTGTCGTGTTGTGACTTTTTTGTTTGCATTATCGTTCCAACTTTCGTCACTATTTTGACCCTTTGCTCCAGAAGCTTAGGTGGGGGATAAGAGGTTAAAAAGGTACAACTATCAGCCCGTTAACCGTTGGCTTCTTCATCAGCTGTTTCATTACTGCATGATACAAAACATCCTACCTCGAGTCTCCAAAATCACTGTAGGAAGCTGAGCCTTTAGCTCCGAGCTCTGGTTTTATGGAAGAAACTCCCAGCCCACGTTAAAGAAGCAGACACAGTCCCTACATTTAAGACTAGGCTCAAAACGTCCCTCTGAGAATGAGCTCATGATCAGGTCAGTTTGGTAAAGCTCTGACCCACAGCCTGAAGTAAAGCTGCCTCAGGAGGAACACTGCTGTGGGAAGGACGGTCCACTGAGCGCTATCCTCTTCTTCTTACTGCAGACTACTCACATTCACATTCTAGATTGAACAGAGGAACCCCGCCTACAGGGATTGGACGTTCTGCAGTCTTGGCCCATCTACTGAGGGACTCCCATCAGCCCTGGGTCTGTTCCCCTTATTCCGGAGCCTCGCGTGGGCGCCGCCATTAACTGTGCCCGCCCCTTTTCTCCTATGTGTTAACATGGGACTGGAGGAGTCCACATAAAATCAGTCACTACAGGAAAACAAAGCCGTTTTCAGGCCGCGCAGAGAAACGCTGCAGTGTCGACATGTCGGTGCAAATGAACATCGGACATTTTACACAAATCGATCGACTAAACATCAGATTTGAGCGGAGAATATTTTCCCTCGTTCTCCGTTAAAATGAACGGGCTTCGCGCTCGACCGGAAGTGTCTGGGAAAACGAGGTGCCGAGACAACGCAAAAAGTGGCAAAAGTGGGCGGGGCGGAATAAGGTGAATAGCCTGTCCGTCCATGGGAGTGGATCTCTCCTCCTGTGGTTCTCCCGGAGGTTTCTCGTTTCTCCCCCTGGGTTTTTGAGTCGCCGCCTGCTGCCGATGCTTATTGGACTTTATGTTCACCCGGACACTCGCCTGAACTTTACGTCGTCTTATTCACTGCTCTGTTTTATTGCCTTAATGTTCGGTGCAGCTGTGAGGAATCTGATATTGGGCATTACCACTGATTGATCTGAACTAAAGAGTGATTTCAGACACGGCCAGTTTTAAGGAACGTCACTTCAAAGCAAGACCAGACCAGCTGCTAACGGCCATATTAGTTTAGCGTTGAAACTGTGAACCCCACGTTCCACACGAGTAACAAGCTCATGTCCTGATATAAACACATGTGCCGTGGTCAGTGCGGGGGTCTTACCGGCGCCGTACGCGTGCTGCCCGTAGCTGGCCTGGTGCTGGGTGTGGTACTGGTTGGAGGGGTTGGCCAGGCCCATGGCAGGCTGTTTGGCTGAGGCCGGAGGCACAAAGACTGTGGGGCCATACTGGAACGCAGAGGGGACCCCGGGCATGCCGGCGTAGTACGGCAGACCTGCCACAAGGGGAGCAGAAACAGATGTAAACTCAAAAAACAAACATGTCCGCCACTGCAGGAGCTACACAGTAAGAGTAATGGGTTAGGCACAAAAGACACTAAAGGGGAGACACTACAGGCAAAACTCAATTTTTTCAGTTTTCAGGTTTTGGGCCACATTGGTCTCTGAACATACAAGCTTTCACCCGGAAACAGAAAATATGCCTAATCTTCACAATAACATGTTTAAATATTGCGCTGATTCAATGTTCCCCCATAGACTTATATGGGAGAATGCAATTTCAAGGGCCTTTTTCTCAAAACACATTTTTCTGTCATTGTGGCGACACTATGTCCACATCAGTCGGACCTAAAGACTTCACATTTTCCAGCCTTGGACTGATCAATATTTGGAAGATTTTTTCAGAGGGATTTTTTATTATCTAATCCCTAGCCCCATTTATTGAGTTTTGAATGTCAAAAAATAAGGCGAAAATTACATTTTTACAAAATTTTCCACTAAAAAACAGCTTATTTTAAAAACAAGAAATCCAAAATCCCCTCTGAAAACGTCTATCCATTATTCAGATTTCGTCGCCGAAAAGATGGGAAATTTGGGGCATTTTTAGGCATAAAACACCTTGTTCTTATATGAAAAGATAAAATGACAGAAAACTTGCAATGCATTTTTTTCCTCACATTTATGCCAGTGATCGACAGCAAAAGTTTCAAATTGATATCTGTAAATATAAATTTTTTCCTTAACAATTAACCCCTTACCCCCCCGCCTTAACCAAGCACATTGTCTCCAGTTTTACCCAAATCTAAAAGCTTCTCGACTAACACCTCATTTGAAAGCCTAGACTTACAAAACTCATCGAAGCTTCTTTCTTGTTTTTGAAATCACGTTTTAGTCGTTTTGTTTTTTGCATTTTATCATGTTTTTGTCACGGTTTCTGTTGCGTTCAGGTCGCTTTTCATTTGTGTGTGTGTGTGTGTGTAATGTAACTGTAATCAAGCCACAAAAATGTGACCAAAACATGTCAAAAAAAAGCAAGAGAAAAACGTGAGGAAAACACATCCAAAAAGGACGAAAACGAGGACAAAGCTTCGTTATAGGTCTTTTGTAGGTCCTAGCTTTCAAATGAGAGGTTACTCTGTAATGCACAACTGGAGAAAATGCCCTCAGTACTTAACCAAGGGCATTTTCTCCAGTTCAGCTTTACCCGAATCTAAAAGGTTAAAGCCTACAGGCCAGAGTAATGGCCCATTTGAAAGCTACGACCTACAAAACTGATCTTAACAGTTGTCACTTTTGTTTCATTGCTTTTTTGTCACTTTTTTTGTTGGTTGTTTGTGACTTTTTCATCCTCGTTTTCCTCGCTATTTTGACACATTTTCGTGTTTGGATTTGGTTAAAGTCAAAAGGAGAAAATGTACTCAGTTCAGGCGGGGGTTAAGAGGTTAAAATACACCTAATCTAATAGTCGGATTTCCATATATTTGGTTTAAAACCCTGAACTGAGCACATTTTCTCCAGTTTGCGATCACCCAAACCTAAAACACGACAAAAAAACGAGACGAAAACGCAGCAAAAAACACAAAGCGACGGAAAAACGGGCAAAAATGTGACAAAAAAAACAAAGTGACCAAAGAGCGACAAAAGTGATAAAAAAGTGACACAAAAAGCAATGGGAAAATGTGGCAAAAAAGCAACAAAAAAGCCCCAAAAGAGAAGTGATGAAAAAGTGGCAACGCGGTAATGAAAGATCCGTTTTGTTGGTCTTAGCTTTCAAATGAGACGTTGCACTGACCTATAGCTCTCCAGTCAAACTTATTGATTTGGGTAATGCTGAACTGGAGAGAATGCACTTGGTTAATTTCCCATTTTAAAGCAGTACTAAGTAACTCTTCCCCCTAGAGGCGATAAGCGCAACTGCAGGTGTCGTAGCAAATGACGATTTTTTTTTTACGTATTAATTGTCTTGGAGAGTAAATACTACACTGACAGGAAAGGTGAAGGGAGAGAGGGTTACTGTGCATCCAATTATAAAACGGAAATATTTTTTTTCACTCAAACTTGGCTATAAATACTGTTTAAAGTGACGCTAGCCCGCAGTTAGCTTTGCCCGTTAGCCTGTTAGCTTCTTCTTCGTGATTACATTAGTGTGTATTGCTTTCTCCGGTCCGGGGGCAGACAAGTTGCAAACATGGTTTTCTGGCCAGAGACACCAGGGGGAGATGAAAGACCCTCCAATCATCCCATAAACACTTGTATTACCCCCACAGGGACTACGGAGAGGATTTATCAAGGTAAACACGTTACTTAGTGCTGCTTTAATATTTAAATGGGAAATACGTTGGGCTGCCCCCTACTGGTCTTTAGGCGACTAAGAAAAAGAACTTTGAGAAGAGAAACGAGGACGGGACAGGCCTCTCCTGTGTGAGCATAAGCAGCTGAGATTGTCTGTGTCTCGGTGAGATGTTTCCTTCAATAGGCCTGACTTCTACAGTTGTTTAAACCTCAAACACCCTGGTTCTACAGTTGTTTAAATCTCAAATAACCTGGTTCTACAGTTGTTTAAACCTCAAATACCCTGGTTCTACAGTTGTTTAAACCTCAAACACCCTGGTTCGACAGTTGTTTAAACCTCAAATACCCTGGTTCTACAGTTGTTTAAACCTCAAATACCCTGGTTCTACAGTTGTTTAAACCTCAAACACCCTGGTTCTACAGTTGTTTAAACCTCAAACACCCTGATTCTACAGTTGTTTAAACCTCAAACACCCTGGTTCTACAGTTGTTTAAACCTCAAACACCCTGGTTCTACAGTTGTTTAAACCTCAAACACCCTGGTTCTACAGTTGTTTAAACCTCAAACACCCTGGTTCTACAGTTGTTTAAACCTCAAACACCCTGGTTCTACAGTTGTTTAAACCTCAAACACCCTGGTTCTACAGTTGTTTAAACCTCAAACACCCTGGTTCTACAGTTGTTTAAACCTCAAACACCCTGGTTCTACAGTTGTTTAAACCTCAAATACCCTGGTTCTACAGTTGTTTAAACCTCAAATACCCTGGTTCTACAGTGAAATATCCGATATGTGAGTCTGACGCCTCCTCTGTTTGCGGCTCTACTGAAAAATACCAGAGAAACAAAACCGAAAGTAGCTGAAACGTGAGGCTCCGCAGCTCATTGACCTGCTGTGTCTTTCTCCACTTCATTCTGGCTTTTCCCGACATAAATAAGACGAGGAGCTCCGCGTAACGTGAACCGATAAATCACTACATAGCACAAAAGAAGAAGAAATGAAACGAAAAAGAGACAAGTGTCGGACGCGGAGGACATTTGAGAACAGGGACGATGATTATTTGGATTATATGGGTGTAGGGACAGCACATGAGTGAGGCAGGAGCTGGAGTCTGGGATTAAAGGTGAGATTAATGTGACTTTTTACACATAAATGCGCGTTTACGTTGCTTCTTTGTATAAACAGTTACAGCAAGAGCTCGGCCTGAGCCCCCTCTGCAGGCAGCAGTGGGAATAACATGATAAAACATGTGGTACTCTCATTACTTACACACAGATGGTGCTGGGACACTTTATTTTACACTGTCCCTGATACATTACACTGTACTATTTGGCAGGTACAAAGTAATGTGTCCCTCTGGGTGACATGCACGATGGGATAACATGTATTTGTAGTTTGGAGGTGCATAAAGTCGTACCGGTGTATCCGTAGCCGGGGGGCAGAGGCGGGTTGAGGAAGGCCTGGTTCTGTGTTTGTTGGTTCTGGCCCTGGTTCTGGCCTTGGTTCTGTGAGGCCGCCTGCTGGGGCTGCTGGGGCTGGGGCTGCACCCCCCCTGATGACAGGCTGGTGGCGGGGGCGGGGGAAGACGAGTCGTTTCGACCAAACTTGGTTGCTTCACCTGTAACAATAAAACATAAAAAGGGACTTAAAGGCACACCGTGTAACATTTTGGACTGTTCTGTTGCCACCAATACAAAACATGCTCCCAATAACTCAACACAGGAATTATATTTTCACTGTGGGTAAGAATGGATTTGAGGACTGGGGCCGGGCTACATTTCTTTTATATCAGTACTTTAATGATACTTTGAGGGTGTTTTTCTGTCCTTTTCTACATGAACAAAGTTTTTTTTTCCCTAAATTGCCACCAATTGTTGTGTTTATACCCCAACTTTCCCCCATTTTTCACAAACTTACCCAAACTTCTCCACTTGTTTTCCAATTATTATTTTTTTTACACTTTTCATATTTTTTCCAAAGTTTCCACGTGTTTTTTTCTCTCACTTTTGCCTCATATGTTCCCTGATTTTTCCCAAACCTTTTCCCAATTTTTCTAAATTTCCCCCCTTTTTTATATTTGTGTTTTCAACTTGTCATTTTCTCTAATTTCTTATACATTTCAATAACCAACAGCATCAAAACTTTAATATAAAGATTCAATATTTCTTTTCTGTACTCTTATATTTTCAATACCAGTAGTATTTTTTCTATACCAGACTGGTGTTGTTGAACGGTGCCCGCACCCCTGACAAGGACCAAACCTATTTAAATCTCAGATTCCACTGACTTTAGTCCACAGCTCCACGGAGACGGGACAGGGTTTGTACACATGAGGTATTTTTCAATGATGAAAATATTTGTCATATAACAAGTGCTTATGCAATTTTTATTGGGTAAAATTCTCCGCGGTGAGGCTTTAAAGTGCATATGACTTTAGTATCATTTTATTTCAGTGAATCAGCAAATTTAGTGGAGAAATGTTGGGCAGATAAAAATGTTTAATTTTTAAAGGAACAGGCCACCGTTTTTACCATAATGAGATATGTTCTTACCTGAGCTTAGACGAGTTGATGTGTACCTGTCTGGTCTTTGGTTGTTTTGTGTGACTGAGGGCACACACAAAGATGTTGTTAGCATTTGGAATCTCCCTGCATATTCCTATAGCTCCAAACGGGGGTAAAGTTGGAAGCTACCAAGCTCTTCCACGGATACAAAGACCAGACAGGTACGGATCAACTCGTCTAAGCTCAGGTAAGAACATATCTCAGGATGGGAAAAAAGTGACAAATTGTTCGGACGTTTATAATGACACTGACAGGAAGTGACATAGATGACGGCAAACTAATAAAAGCTACATCATATTGCATTGTGTATGAAATGGCAGGATCACACGGAGGATTCGATTTACCCGAGTAAGGGTTGTTGGCCAAGCTCTCTCTTCCGGGCATGGCGGCTGTTGTACCAGGGAATGTCGTTACACCATAGTAGTCCTGGAGAAACACGAGATCAGTGAATCATCCAGGTCAGAAAGTGTTTAAGAGGAAAAGAGAGGGAGAGATTACCATGGGAAGACGAGACTGAAGCATCTGCAGGTCCTCGTATCCATAGATCTGCTGTTGGACAAACACAATTAGATCAATGTCCAAATTAAGCTGAACATTCCAGTATTTTGCTACTGCTAATACAACTTAACCCCTTAACCGAGCACATTTTCTCCAGCTTGACCCCAATCCAAAAGCTTCTGGAAAAAAGGTGTGAAAATAGCAACAAAATTGAGACGAAAACCAGGATGGAAATGTGAAAAAAGTGAGAAAAAATTTACAAAAAAATTCAAAAAAAAATGACAAAAATTGACAAAAATTAGACGAAAAGATTGATGAAAAAGTGACAAAAAAATTACAATAAAAATTACAAAAATGGACAAAAATTTGACAAAAAAGTGAGAAAAATTTGACGAAAAATCGAGAAAAAACGGACCAAAAAGTGACAAAAAAATTACAAAAAAAAAGACAAAAAAGTGAAAAAAAATTGACAATTTTTCGTCAAATTTTTTTCACTTTTTTTGAGGAAAAAAATGGACGAAAAAGTGATAAGAATTTGACAAAAAAATGCGAAAGTGAAAAAAAATTGACACAAAAAATGAGACTGCCCAACAAAAAAAGTACTGAAAAATCTGATGTGAGGAAAAAGATCAATTTAGTTTTGCATGTCTTAGCTTTCAAATGAGGCGTTACACTGGCCTACAGGACTTGGGTAAAGCTGAACTGGAGAAAATGCTCTCGGTTCAGTCGGGAGTTAAGAGGTTAAAGGCTGCAAAACATAAATATCAGACTGGGTAATCCATATACATCTTAGAATTGGATCTAGACAGGATATTTTATTGTTTGAGAAGGAAATTGTAAAGCCAAATTAATTCCAGTCCTTGCGATCAGCCATTTGTAACAATTTACTCGGTATTTTCCAGTTACCGGGTAAGCAGGCAGCAATCCTCCAGGGCCCATAATGTACTGGTTGGCCAAAAGAGGTGGAACTCCCTGGGCCAAGTTGGGAGGAGCTTTACCTACAGAGAAAAGAAAACACAAAGCTCTTGAATGGCTGAAGTGTGAAAGTAAAGCTGCTGATGACGAGCGTGGGCGTACCGGAGGAGGCGGCGAGCAGGGGGGCGGTGCGGCTGCCGGCAGCGGACAGGGAGGCGTTCAGCGGGGCCATGTTGGGGATGAGTCCTGGAGCTGCAGACGGGTGCAGGCCGTTGGAGCTGGAGCTGCTCACTGCCAGAGGAGCGGACGAGCTGGGGTTGCTGACCTGGCTGGAAGACGAGGGAAATGTGTGGAGGCTGCTGCTGCTCTCGTCGCAGCTCATCTGCAAGAGACGAGGGCACACGGTTACTTCAGAGCAGGGGTAGGAAAGTTTTCTTGGCTGAGGGACGATTTTCTTTATTGTAAATCGACCGAGGGCCAAAGCCGCTGAGTATTAGCCCAAAGTAAAGCCCAACACTTGAAAAATGACCATCTTAAAATGAGATAAATGACTTAAAATTGCTTGAGTAAAAGTTCTTCTATGTTGAATTTGAGTCGGTTTGAACTAATCCAAGATACAAATGCTATAGCGCCAATGGAACAAGAATAAAGCTTGAAATCAGACAATTGTTTTTCACTTGAAATGACACAAAATTATCTGAATTAAGAGAATAACGACTACTAGAGGTTTTATCTCATCTAAGACCAGACCAAATCTACGCAAACCTTAGATTTAATCTGTTAATTCAAGGAGATTCATCATTTCTTCCTTAAAACGATTATTCTTTTTCCAGTGCGCTTCCTTCAAGTGCCAGTGTTGTACAGATTATATGACCTAATGAGTGTTTTGGCAGTATTTCAATCTTTTTTTCTCCCATTTAACTCTAATAATGTTAAAAGTACTCTGATTTGTGTGATAATGTTTCTCAAAATCATCTTGAGGGCCAGAGGTTCTGTGCTGAAGGGCCGGATTTGGCCCTCGGGCCTGACGTTGCCTACCCCTGCTTTACAGAGATCCTTGTATCGCCGAGGACCATCTCTGCTGAAACACTGATCTGTAGTTAGTGTTCATGTTGAAAACAGTGTTTAACTCTACAGCAGTATTCATACAGGGACCAGACTGATAAATCCACCCATAGACAGTACGTTAGGCACAGACGTATCAGTACCAGTCATTAAAACCGCACAGTCTCCACAATTTTATGATTTAACTTATTTAGTTTAGTAGGGTAATATTCTACTAAACTAAATAAGTTAACTAAATAAGATCAATATTCTTTATTGATGAAAACTAGTAGCCTGGCTAACACCAGACTAAAATCACAAGTGATATTTAGTCTGGGGACCACCAATTCATTTTCTCGTAGGAGAGGTGTGGTTTACGAGCGTCCATAGTCGTTTATTGGGCGATACGAAAAAAAAAAAAAAAAGTCTCATGCGTCTGCACGTAGCCCCAGCCAATCATATCATCGTATGAGATGACGTATGACGTACCCGCTGTAAACTTTTGAGCTAAATTATTTAGAACAAGGTCTAAAGCTTGATCAAAAAATACCATCGTGTCTGCTGCTGTCATGTTGGATCCGTAAATAAACTTTTTTTTTTAATTATCCGTAAATAAACTACAAGCTTCCATATATCGAATAGTGCGTCATCGTCTTGCCGTTCCTCCTCGCTCTGTGATTGGTTCCCAAATCCACCGGAGATTTGGCCATGGTCCCCAGGCTGTTGTGCAGTTCGAAATAATTCGAGCGCACACAGCAGCCTGGTGTTAGCCAGGTTAGAAAACTAGGGCGATGAAAGACAATAGTCAACCAGTCAAACGTTTTTTTTTTCTTTGCTAATTTTCGGTACTTTTTCTCTCCAAACGTCAATAAATGATTCACAGTGAGTCTAAAAAAAGCCTGAACTCATGAGCAGCTTCAGCGCAAATGCAGATGTTTTCTTAAAGCGAAGCAAAGCTATAACTTACTAACACTTTAGTTATTATCAGAGATGACAGAGCGGCGTCTGAGCCAGGACTAAACCAGGACTAAACCACTAAACTGGTGACAACCCAGGACAAAACCAGGACTGAATAAGAAACTAGACTCTTGGACAAAGAGAAAAGCAGTGACAACAAGAAACACATGGGTTATTTACCAGAGCCTGAAGTTACTGCTGTTGTTACTAAACTCCAGCTGCACCAGAGCCTTTTAGGATCAAAGATTATTCTGGATAAAGTGAGCGCTCACTCTGCATTAGCCATTTTTGGAACAGTTTTGGTAAACGATCAGTGACAGAGTGAGCGCTCTCACTGTGTAACAGATCATGTGGAGCTTTCACTTTGTTGAACAGCTCAGTGAGTTTAAGGAAACTTTATCTGAAGTAAATCTGGTCTGTCTCTGCAGCTCAGGAGGGAATAATGTCCTTTCTCTCTTTTTATCGCTGCTTTAGTGGGAATTCTGCACAAAAACTGAAGTTACAGGTGACGCTGCTGCGGCCTGTGTTCTTTCTGCTGTAACGTTTTAGGATTTTCTCCTGAACAATACTTTTTATCCACATTATTTTAACTCTATTAAAAAAACAGGTATCGAAAAAAGTACAGTTAAGGCACTGGTACCGAAAAGCAGGTATAGCTAAAGTGGGGGGAAAAAAACAGTACACAGCCCTAGTAATGAGGCTCATAAACAAACAGTAGCTCAGTTTAAAAAATGAATGAAGATCTCTGCAGATATTTTATCAGTTTATTCTGCCAATCCTCTCTCCAAGCCTAAAGTACCACGTCTGAGTAAAGTCTTTGTGTAAGAACTAGAAATATCCACAGAGGTTAAGTGGAGACTTGGCCGTGGGTCAGAAAACTCTTTGACGGAGCCATTTTCAGTCATACGTTTATTGTGAGCAGCTAATCACGGCTTGTAGTTTGGTTTCAGCTCGTGTTCCCACATAGTTTGAATATAGACGGTCCACTTTAATGAACTAACAGCGGTCCTGGTTAAACTGGAATCCCCCCCATCCTTCACACAAAGGCTCATGAGGCGGAGGAATAAGGTGGATACACATTAATACAAAGCCAAGAAGAAAATAAGCTCAGTCAGATCGGACCTTTAAATAAGAAGCCTCATATTGACCACATCAAAGGTAAAGTTAGTAAAAATATTGGTATCCTATATAAGGTTAAACACACGTTGGATGAGGCTTCATTACAGCTTTTATACTCAGCCTTAATAGTTCCTTATATAACATACTGTATTGAAGTGTGGGGAAATGCATGCACCAGTTATACAGAAAGGTTGTTCTTACTCCAGAAGAAAGCTATAAGAATTGTGACTCTCAAAGGTCCACGGGATCACACAAACAAACTGTTTATAAAACTGCAGACCTTGAAATTTAATGAATTGGTCAAATTTAAAATACTACAAATTATGTGGAGAGTAAAAAATAAGTTGGTGCCAATACATATTCAAAACAAATTTGTGTAAATTACAGATAGTAACAACAGAAGAAAGGGCAATTTCTGGGTTCCATTTTCACACGCTTCACAAAAACAAAAGGGGTTTCTTGTAAAAGGGATCAGTTCATGGAATTCTTTGGACATTGTTCAAAAATCATGTAACACAATCACTCAATTCAATCAAATGTATAAAAAAAAAGTACTTGGAAAATACGAAGGCAACGAAACATAAGAACCAATGTTGAATTTGAAACAGTCATTGATTTAGATGTAAAGTATTATTTGTACCTTGATATAGGCTAAAACACATCAAAAACCGGTGAGCCATCTATTCAGAGCCAGCTCAGATTTTGGAGAAAAAAAAAAAAAAAAAAAAAGGGGCATGAAATTTATAAGACAGTCTTCCTCATGCTCCTATTCAGCATTGAATATTTTGCTTTTGCTGTTGTTGTTATTATTGTGTCTGTAATAACACCATGGCTGAATAAAAAACTTGAACTGAACTGAATAAGACGCACGTACCGTAACAGAGTTGGTGTTGAGCGCTGATCCAGACGAGTGAGAGCTGGTCACGTGACTGCAGAAACCAAACAATAGATCGGTTATTACCACCTTCTTCACGTACAACAGACACTCCTCTAAACGGTCCATGAAGAGATTCAGTCGTATTTCTTTCCACACTTTAGTATTGAGACATGTGCTTGTAAACCATCATAACCTCAGGCTCAGAGAAAACCTCACAGCGCTCACAGGCACTTACTTGCTGAGGGACGAGAGTGCGGCGGAGTGCGAGGGGGTGACTGCAGGGGAGGGGGTGTGGTGGGGCGGCCCGCTGTCGCTGCACAGGACCGGAGACTCCGTTTTGGCAGTTCTGGACACCGCTGGGAAAGGAACGAGCAGAAATATGTGTATTGTCAATAAGGTAAATTGATTTAGACACAGTAATATTATTAAAAAAAAGTTCTCACTGTCAGTTGTGCTTTGTGACTTCA
Source organism: Gobius niger (assembly GCF_951799975.1). NCBI lineage: Eukaryota > Metazoa > Chordata > Actinopteri > Gobiiformes > Gobiidae > Gobius > Gobius niger. Next base: position 72,264,284 of record NC_136852.1, on the reverse strand, counting down.
TGCTGCTGTAGCCATTCTGAAAAACAAAGAGGCAGAGCGTGAATTTAAGATTTTTATTTGCAGTCCAAATGCCAGACTAACATTTGTTTTGTTTTGTTTTGTCTATCTGTTACTAAACTTTCGAGCTAAACTATTTCGAACACAGTCTAAAGCGGAGATCTCCAACCAGTAGGTGGGGAGCTACCAGTAGTTCTCCAGCCCTTTCTTTGTAGCTCACCAAAGGCTTTCAAGATTTCTACACACACTTGATGAGTCACATTTTAGATACATTTTGTTACTAACATTTTCAACAGAATCTAAAGCATAAAGGACAAAATTTACGTAATTTTCTCCAATTTTGCTGAAATATACACTTGGCTACTGGAGAACCCTGGTCTAAAGCTTGATCAAATGATGAAAAAGTGACAAAAAATTAAAAAAAAAATGACAAAAATGGACAAAAATTTGACAAAAAAGTGAGAAAAATTTGACGAAAAATCGAGAAAAAACGGACAAAAAAGTGACAAAAAAATTACAAAAAAAAGACAAAAAAGTGAAAAAAAATTGACAATTTTTCGTCAAATTTTTCTCACTTTTTTGAGGAAAAAATGGACGAAAAAGTGATAAGAATTTGACAAAAAAATGCGAAAGTGAAAAAAAATGGACAAAAAAAAAAAAAATCGAAAAATTTGACAAAAATGAGACTGCCCAACAAAAAAAGTGCTGAAAAATCTGATGTGAGGAAAAAGATCAATTTAGTTTTGCAGGTCTTAGCTTTCAAATGAGGTGTTACACTGGCCTACAGGACTTGTGGAAAGCTGAACTGGAGAAAATGCTCTCGGTTCAGTCATTTTCAACAGAATCTAAAGCATAAAGGACAAAATTAACGTAATTTTCTCCAATTTTGCTGAAATATACACTTGGCTACTGGAGAACCCTGGTCTAAAGCTTGATCAAAAAAATGGCGTCGCGTCTGCTGCTGTCATGTTGGATCCATAAATAAACTTTTTTTTTTTTTTTTTTTTTATAGCCGTAAACAAACAAGCTTCCGTATGTCGAATAGTGCGTCATCATCTTGCCGTCCCTCCTCGTTCTGTGATTGGTCCCCAAATCCATGCGAAGATTTCGGCCATGGTCCCCAGGCGTTCCTCTGGGCCAAAGTGATACGATGCTGATGCTGATGCTAAGACTCTGCTGGCCTCTGATCTGCCAGGGATCAGTGATTTGTTTTTTTTATAGTCTGGACTTAGAGCAGTGGTTCTCAACCTGGGGGTCACGAGACGATTTTTTTTTGTTGTTGCATATATTATAATATTTTATTGTCGCATGTGTGTGCTATTTTACCATTATATGTTATATTACATGAGTGCCATCATATGTTCGTAATTTGATGAATTTTATTTTAACCATTTGTTTTTTAAGAATTATGTAGGTTAATGTTCCGATTTCTCACGGTATGACCCGGGCGGGGGGTCACAAACCCCTTTTGCTGTTATAATGGGGGTGGCGGCTCCAAAAGGTTGAGAACCATTGACTTAGAGCACAGTAGTTCACCTGAACTGAGTGAAGTTAGCCCCGCCATAGTGTCGTTCTAACAGACATGAGCCTGATCAGCCTCTGTCTGCAGCACTGAGGGAGAGCCATGTTTGAGGATCACTGGGGTCTTAATGAAGACCTGCCTCCCCTGTAGCCCTGGTCTTGTTTAGTTCAGTCATAGACCTGTTTTTGGCCTGGTTTACACGTGGTTTAGTTCATAGCTTGATATGGCTCATTTACAGAAAATTATAGTCCTACAGAATAACAGCATCAGCTATTCAAAATACACAATTTAGTGCAATGTACAATGGGCTGAAGTGGAGCAGAATAATTGAGTTATTAGTTAGCTGGTTAGGCTCTGACTCAGCCTTATGAAAATTAACTGCCCACTCCTGGATTAGAGGCAACCCGAGCCCAAACAATCATGAACCACTACCAGTCCGGCTTTTATAATGTACTGCATGACAGACCTCAGTGCATTCCTCTACAGAGCTGAGTGTAGTCCTTTAAATGTGATGTCTGTTTGAGGGATCTGTCGACCTCACAGGGACGACACTTACTGTAATCGGTCCAGCAGCTGAAGAGGGGATATCCTTGTTCTGAGAGTAGCCCAGGTGTGGGGGGAGGGTCCGGGTGCTCTCGCCTCTGCTGACGGCCGTGTTTACACTGGAGGAGGGCTGGACCAGGCCGCTGGGGAGGCCCATGGAGGGGGACGGCGTCGCGTTGGGTAAGCCCAGAGAGGGCGAGGCGAACGCCGCGTCGGACACGGACGACTGCAGGCTGGACAGGCTGCTCATGTGGTCACTGCAGACACGGGGACAGAAGGTCAATACTACAGTCAAGAAGAGGAGCGGGGTTTAGTGCAGAACCGCTTACCTGACTGAGCTCGCTTTAGAGAACAAGCTGCTCTGCTGAGGCTGGACCGGAGTGGGGGCGGACATGGGGGCAGAGTGGGGGACAGATATGGGGGCAGAGAGGGGCACAGACATGGGCACAGACATGGGCGCAGACATGGGCACAGACATGGGCGCAGACATGTTAACAGACAGGGCCGCTGAAGGCTGCTCTCTGGTCATCTCCGGCTGCGTTGTATCGACTGCGGCCGCGGAGTCAGAGGCGAAGTCCAGAGCTCCGAACTGGAAATTCAGACCCGACACGTCTGTGGAACCGGGCATCTCCACAGCGGACGACGGGATCTGAGCACAAACATTCAGCGTGGTTCTGAATCGTCTCAGGAACAGAACAAACTTTCCATCAGGTTTTTGCTAAGACTTGCTGTGAAGGAGGGTAGTTATAACAGGAGCTGAACAACATGGCGTACCTTTGAGGGTGGAGGGACTCTGCGTCTCTGGGTCCTCATCTGTCTCTGAGGAGGTTCCGAGACAGCAGAGTCCAAACCCGGCAGCTTCACTCCGGGAGAAGCCCCGTCGCGCCCAGACGAGACCTCGTGACCTGCAAGAATGAAATAATGGGATTTATAAAACCCTGAGCAGCACCAAGCTCGATTTGTGACTGAGCCGTCGTACCTGGTGGTGTGGGGACCTGCGGCGCGTGAGGCTGGGCCAGGCCTAACGAGTCTGCGGTGGCGAGGAGCGAGTGCTGCTGCTGCTGCCTCTGAGCGAGCTGGCTGAGCACGGCCGACGGCTCCGGCTGCGGCTTCATCTCCACTGCAAAGAACACCACGGATTAATCACAAACATCTGCAATCAATGATCGTCTTTGCATACAAGAAACAACAGTTTTCAGTGACTTTGCTTGAAGGGAAGTAAAGCCAAAGCCACACAAAGTACTGCAGTAGATCGGGTTATGGCAGTAGGTAATTTAAACAGTCATGTACTGAAATACTTTGCTAATGTTATTTTAATGTTAAAGTTTCAATTTGTTTCTTGAGGCAATTCAATTCAATTCATCTTTATTTGAGCATCTGAGCTCCACAAAGTTCTTCATAGGAGCAGAGTTCAGCACAGTAATCAAGCAAAAGAAAGATACATGCGTAGGTGAATAGCCAAATAGATAAATAGATAAATAAATAACGTGGATATGATGCTCAAAAGGAGTAGGCAGAAGCTTCAGCTTGTTAGAGCCTACCCCCTTTCGTACTTAAGAAATAGATACAGTCATTAACTATGCACAATGCAATGACGGGGGGTTAGGTTGGATCAAACTTACAATGAGGCGCAGACACAGGGCCGTTCTCCAGTCGCGGCGCTTTGCTCTCCAGAGGAGGAGCAGGGGCGGGGCTGGAGATGGCCGCCGGTCCGTTGACATGAGAGACCACAGGAGCCTGACTGCTCCTCTGCCTGGGACCGGGGAGCGGCTCAGAGGCCCTGATGTCAGGGCTAGGCTTGGACGTGCTCAAAGACCCAAAGCCAGAACCAAGCACCGACGACTGGAAAAGGAAAGAATACAACAATTAGGAGGAGCTAAAACAGGACGTCATACAATGGTCCAGTCGATCTAACCCCATGGTCCTCACGCGGCCCTGAGCGACCAGGAAACACCATCTCCCTTACATCTTGGTGTTCGAGATTCAATTGTCTCTTATGCTGGATTGTTTGGTGAAAATATCACTATATACTGTATATTGCCGTGATTGTGAAGAACTTTTCTCATTGCCGCTGCACTGTTAAAGCTCCTCTACTCCCTCTCTTCCTCCCTCTCTTCCTCCCTCTCTTCCTCCCTCTCTTCCTCCCTCTCTTCCTCCCTCTCTTCCTCCCTCTCTTCCTCCCTCTCTTCCTCCCTCTCTTCCTCCCTCTCTTCCTCCCTCTCTTCCTCCTCCCTCTCCTCCTCCCTCTCCTCCTCCCTCTCCTCCTCCCTCTCCTCCTCCCTCTCCTCCTCCCTCTCCTCCTCCCTCTCCTCCTCCCTCTCCTCCTCCCTCTCCTCCTCCCTCTCCTCCTCCCTCTCCTCCTCCCTCTCCTCCTCCCTCTCCTCCTCCCTCTCCTCCTCCCTATGCAAAATACATTGTTTTTTTTTCTAGACATGATTCCCCTATAAAAGGAGAGTTCATCTGGAGGGTTTTTCCTCTTAAATAGAAGTCAACATTGTGACTGCGTGTGAACATCATAAGGAGAACAGCAGCCTACAAAAGCCACAGATAAACTGTGTGCACTGTTTGTGAAAGGCAAGATCACAGCTCCATGAAGGTGCCAACCACACAGAAAAGAAACTACAGGTTTGTTTTCACCAAGTAATTCTCACTATTGTCTACAGAGGGCGCTTCAGGGTCACGGCCTCATCTGTTAAGACAATTTGTCCGTAACTTGCACACCGATCCTCTCTTGGCCTGATACCGTCTCAGTGAAGCCATAAGCTTTTATCTGAGCACACAGTCTTAAAGGGGGGGTATTATGCAAAATTGACTTTTTCAAGCTTTACATCATGTTATTCTGTCGTTCCCTCATTAAAAACATGCCTGAAGTGTTGCCTTGACACATTCACGTATTTTTGAGTAATCTGTAAAAACTCTGATGGCGGCCATTTTAGGGATAGGTTTGCCTGAGTCCTCCTAGGAACGCCCCCACCTCCTGGAGACGCCTCCGAGCTTTCGTCACCAGCCGAGTAACCGACCACTGCTCCTCAGCAGAACCCCCTCCCCACTGATGCCACAGACAGCGTGTGGAGGGGGCGTGTCGGAAAGGCTCAGAGGTTCTTAAAGAGACAGAGGCCTATTTCAAGACATTCACTACAGCCATTTTGAGAGAGCAATTTTATACAAGGCAGTTATTCTAATTTACTGCATTTACAGACCAACAGAATGGTTTGGTCATCATTGTAGTGTGATATAGACTGGTGCTATGGGACTGAAAAAAGCAGAACACCCCCTCTTTAAGAGACTTTGTGGAGAATGGGGGGCTCCACACAGAGAGAAGAAGAAGCTCGTCGCATTGTCCAAACACCGGCGCTTCACTGAGACCATCGCTTTATGCTCCTTCACTCAGAACAGTAACTCACTGGGCTGAAAAAGTAGTTTGATGGCGTCCATTTAGTGCGGAAAAGTATGAAAAATGCAGCGCCATGTTTGTGGGAAACCGAACGAGGAGGAGATGAGAAGGGAGGGGGGAAAAAGGATGAACACTTTCCTGTGTTGCTGCTCGAACGCCGTGTGCATAACCTGTACCACAGCGCGCTCATCGCTCGGCCACGCCCTGGCTCAGCGTGTGTGTGAGCTCTCATGTTACAACACGAACAGAAACCTGCGGCTCCTAGACACGTGCAGCCTATATATGCACTTTTTCCTTCTGAATTTAGATGATGCGGTTTATTTTCAGGTGCGCTTAACAGTCCAGAATCTACAGTAGTGGTTTATTATGATGTTATGGCTAAGGTGTGTTCTCTTTAGTAGATGAGACAGTAGTACATCAAGAGAGGAAAGGTATACAAGGACAAACTCTCTAACATTGGCCTTACACATGTATCATTACTGACTAAAGCCTTAAAGAGTCAGAATGCGGGTCAGAACAGGGGGGAGGGCGCGGCGTACCAGTGCGGCGTGTGCATAGGTGGTGCTTGCAGATGCAGCATGGGCATAGCTGTTGGCGGTGGCGTGTGCGTAGCTGTGTGTTGCAGTGCGTCCGTTGTGGTGGGAATTGGTAAAAACCAGGCTTTGGCCCAACTCTTCGGCTGAAGGGCCGTCCACTATGGCCCCTAAATCGGAGTCCGCGGCAGCTCCGGTCTTAGGCAGGAGCTGAGCCAGGTCCATACTGAGCACAGGCAGAGAAGCCGGATGAGTCCAAATTCATTCAAAAAGAAAAACGCAGAAAGAAAAGTGGCGCAGTTGAAGCATTTCAGGGACTTACTTTTGCCCAGGAGTCATGTGATTCACAGGTGCAGAGGCTGTAAATACTTTGGTCTCCGACAGCTGAAAGAAAAAACAAAAAGAAATTATTGTCTCCCACATAAAAAGTGCTACAAATGATTAGAGGCCGCAGAATAAGTGTATCGTCATTGCAATATTAGGTTTTTCTTGCAAAAGCCACAATTATCGTAGCCTGGCACGAGCGAGACTGATCCTCCATGTTAAAGACACACGAGGACTAGGGCTGCAACTAACGATTATTTTGACATCAATTAATGTATTGAATATTTTTACGATTAATCGCTTGGCTGTGAATGGTGTAGGAAAATTGGATTTAAAAAAAAAAAAATCATCACATAAAGCTAAAGTGGCGCCGCTTGAGGACATGTTGATGGAGGAAGCTTAAAGTAAATGTTTGTTGCAGGCTCTTAGCGCTAATTCTGCTTCTGATTGGATGAGACACAGACGGATATTTATGAAATTTACAATGTAAAAAACACTACAGACCCCTTACTATCAAAAACAAAGTAGGTTTTCATCAAAAATACTACATTTTCATATCATATTATCTCTATTTGAGTCTGTGTGAACCAGAAAACAATTAATCGATTACAAAAATAGTCGTCAACTATTTCAATAATCGATTAATCGTTTCAGCCCTAATGAGGACACAGTCTGGAATTGTGTGATTTGAATCTCACTGACTCCGGCAAAACCAAGACGAGCCAATCACAGCTCGGGAGGCGAGAGTTAATGGCGTGTCTAATTTCCCGTCAACCAGTGCTCCTCCGGGCCGTCACCAAAACAGTGAAGATGGCGGCCGCGAAACAATCTTTTACCAGCGCCCTTTCTTCTGTTTTAAATGAGCTGGACTTTCACCGGAACATTTACTACAAACAATCATGGCGGAGAATGTGAACGCAAAGCGTTTGATTGGGTCGCTCTCGTTCAAACTGTCCTTAGCCCCGCCTCCAGCCTCGATTTGGAAACTGTGTCCCAGTACCCAAATATATGTAGTTATAAATACATAAATAAAGTCAGTCTGGCTTTATGCCAGGCTACAATTATTGTAAAATCACTGATGTTTTCCAGCTCACTGAGATTGGCACTTTTTCAGTTCTAGCCAAGACTTTCCTCAGTTATTTTAAACTGGTTCTTTATCAATACTTGGTTTGACACTTGTATTTATGCCTATTCTAAATTATTTGCCATATAGAACCATAAAACAGAATAATAATGTTAATTTGTTCCTTTTCCTTCCATTTAACTTCTTTTACATTTGTATCATTTGTTTGAGGTGAAACCAAGAAACTTCCTTTAAACGACAAAACGGCAGAAAAAACTTTCCACGTTTTTCTTCTCTTTTTTCCCCATTTTAAAAACATTTTTTCACGTTTGTTTCCCCAACATTTGTTCTCTAAATCTCCAATTTTTCCAATAACTTCCGAAATTTTAATACACGTTTTTCCCCCAAAATGTTCTCATTTCCCATCCATTTTTTTCCAACTTGTTTTTCCTATTTTTTTCCACTTTTTGTCTTTCACTTTTTCTATACTTTAAAATTTTGATGACCAACAACATGAAACTTATTTTTACCAGACTGGCATCGACTTGCAATTTTCAAGATACCCGTCTTGAAAATTGCAACATTTTACAAACAGGCCTGTCATGATAATACATTTATGGTCGATATCTTGAGTTGATTGTATCACGATAAACGATACTGGATACGGTCAACTCTCAGGCAAAAAAATGACAGTAAACAAACTGCAATCAACATGAAATACAATGATTTCTAACAGACCATAAATATTGAACCCAAAATATATTGTTTATCTGTTATTTATTAACCTCTTAACTCCCGCCTGAACCGAGAGGATCTTTTTCCTCACGTCATTTTTGTAACTTTTTTGTCACTTTGTCATTTTTTATCACATTTTTGTTAAAAAAATTTGTCACATTTTTGTCAATTTTTCGTCAATTTTTCATCAATTTTTTGTCACTTTTTTGTCACTTTTTTCGTTAATTTTTTGTCAATTTCTTGTGACATTTTTGCCACTTTTTCATAAATTTTTCGTCACTTTTTTGTCAATGTTTTCTAAATTTTTGTCACATTTCCATCATTGTTTTAGTCTCAGTTTTGTTGCTTTTTTCCCAGACGCTTTTGGACTGGGGTAAAGCCAAACTGGAGAAAATGTGCTCGGTTCAGGTGGGAGTTAAGGGGTTAAACGATAAGTGGATATAGTAATTATCGTGACAGCTCTACTATCAAATATTAAGAAGAAAAAAAAAACAGCTCTTACATCTTCAGACCAATCCTCCGTCCAGTCGTCCAAGTTGCCTCCCCAAGGTCCTAAACAACAAAAACCGCCATGTTTGAACGTAATATACCAAATGTCATGTAATTTCTGAGGAAATATTTTAACAGTACCTTCTGCAGGTCCATTTCCATCTTCCCAAGATTCCCCACGGCCTCCAGAGTTAGCGGTGTAATCAGCAGGATTGAACGTTCTAAAGAGTGGTGTTAAACAGCGCATTAGGATTAGACAGACACAGGAGACCTGGTGAAGTCGAGTCGAGTCTTACCCCATTCCCTGGGTGGAAAACCTGTTGCCGACAGCTGGTCGTCCTCGTCCACGAACCCCTGGTCCTGCTCCTGCAATGCACACAAACAAAGTCTGACATCTGCTGACCCGTACCGGAACTGCAACCTGTTTACTTGAGAAGGCATTGCATTACGTTTCATGTACCAAAACAACCTGTAACATCCGTCCGTTCAACTCATGTTTCATAGAAGTAAACGGCCATAAATCAATGCACGACAAGCTGGTCATTATGGCCGTTTTATTGGCACGAGCCACTGAGGCCTGTCCATAAGCTGAAATAACTTCCTTTATACCATGGTCTGGGTGAATACTGGATTCTTATTGGCTGGTGCATTATTTTGGTATAACCGCACACGTAGTCCGGTAGTTAAATCACTGGGATATCACTCCGCTGTGGCGTCGCCATAGCAACGCATGACACAGCTGAATCAGATAAAGGCGTAATTAGTGACTGACAGGAATGTATGATGGATTTTGTGTTAATTTCAACGTTTTTGGCCAAAACAAAACGTTTGATAAATGTTTGTAGAGGAGAGTGAGCAGCTAGGTTAGCTACTGTTAATAAAATATGAGCTTTACATTTCTATTGAAAACGGTTAAGGCTATTCATCATTTTCAGGCGTACATAAAATGATCTCAGCACTTGAGCATATTTGTCTGGATTAGTAAAGTGAAACATAAAAGTTTCAGTTGGGCCCAGGTGTGAGCGACTCCACCGCAGCTGTTTCCATAAACAGTTGAGCTGGTTGAGCTAGCTAGCTAGCTAGCTTCAGGTTAAACAGCGTAAAAGTGAAATAACTCCTGCCCACGAGTGCCGCATATCGGTGTTTACTTCCCCGGAAAAGTGTTTCCGGGTTAGTCCTGTTGTGTTGTGATTCTGTGCTGATGTTGTGTCGTTGAGCCTGACTGAGATCCTCGTAATAGCTGCGGAGAATGACTCGCTCTGAGACGAGCCTTCAGTGACCGGCTAATAACCCACAGAAAATAGTCCCGGTGGTCTGGCATATTTAGTGAGTTTAGTAAATGAAAAAAACATTTATTATATATGTTACGTTTGTGGGACCCTGGTATAAGCGGATTAAACAACGAGGCTGCTGCGACAACCTCACGTCAAACATAACTGCTCATGTTAATGCTAACCTCCATGCTAATGGTGCGAGCTACATGACAAAGGGAAAGTTGAGTCTTTCACCTATTCGGACTAGAAAAAGATTGCCCAAACTCAAGTAAACCCGAGAAATTTGATCAAGGGAGGATCCGACTATTCCTCTGAGGTAATCAGCGACCTGCCAATGCCGGTTACAGTCAGACTGAAGCAGCATGTAACTGCACAGTCGAATTAAAGCTCATTGGATTAGCACAAATGAACTGTGCATGCCGGCCCTTGCATCGGAAACCAACGGTCGGGCTGCTCTGCTTCTCCCAAAGACCATTCGGATCTGTGGCTGGGAGTCAGAGTCAAATCTTAAACCTAATCGGAATAAACTTCACAGGTAAACGTACTTTTTATTCAGTCCCGTTTGCCCCGACGCCACTGAATTTACCAAAAGTGTCTGTACAGAAATGTGGGAATCTCTAGTCAGGACTCCGGCCTTTGCTTACCTCTGCCCCGCCCTCTGCGCCCACGGTCTCCTCCTAACCTCTCTCCAGGAGCCACATCAAACCCATTCTCCTCCACTCGACCTAGAACCAACACAAATCCATCAGTATAAACACCTGTATATAACCAAATCTGAGTATTGGAGGGAGAACGTGGACTTGCCTTCTCTGCCGCGGCTGACCCCGCGACCTCTGCGGTTGGATGTCCCTCGGCCACGGCTCGGCTCTCTGTCGCCCTTCTTCTCCTTTGTTTCTGACGCTGCCCCTTCTTTCCCTGGGCTTTTCTTCTTCCCCACAGTCTCCCAAGAGTTCTGCTACAGGTTCACAGAGAGAAAATCTTATAAAAGAGCCAGAGGCAAAACGACAGTACAAAATGGACAAACACCTCCTAACTAAGACACCAAAACAAAGCATCTTTCATCAGGATTGGACGTGTTTACATTATTATTATTTATTCCTCTTTATTGTTTTGCTATGATAAAACCAGAACCCTTCAACTAATTCTAATTAAATACAGTTCATTTAGAAGTCAATGCCTATTTCTAATCAAAGTATTTAATTTACATAATGATTATCTATTAATATGTGGAGGGGAAAAAATAGAGCCATACTGTGTCAGCGGGGCTCTCGAGGAGAAAGAGAATGGCTCTGTTTACATCTCCATTGCAGTCGTGAAGGGCGACCATGCACTCATCCTGGGTTTTCCCTGTTACCTCAATCAGCTGAGGTCAAACACAGATTAAGTGAAGTTAAGAAACGAGTATCAAGTAAATTTAATTTAAATATTCAAAAATTACCTGCTGGACTTTGGCTTCAAAGTCTGGGTCATTTTTGTCATAGATCATCTGAGCTAGACGAATCTGTTCTGCTGTGGGCTGGAAAAAAACAAGAAGTCCATTAGAATACTTAACAAATAGCATTTCAACATGTAAAAGTTAAAAAAGCCTCACCTGTATCTGTTTCTGTGGCTGTGTTGTGTGTGTGTTGGTGGGCAGTGTTCTGTCCCGAGTCCCTCGGGTCTGACTACTGACCACTGAAGTCATCATATACAGTATATACAAAAATGTATGTACAAAGTAGAAAAATCTACAAAGGAGACAACAACAAAAAGAATGGTCACATATTTTGCAGTTGTACTTTGTTAACAGTGACCAGTTCTGTGGTAAACATACATGAGTTTTGGGAGCAGACCCAGGCTGTTGTAGACAGGCCATGTAAGACTCTAACCCCATCTGTCGCCCCCATCTCTCAGTTTATATTTAGCCAAGAGGGGACTAACCGGGTGTCAGTTTACAAGCCCCTCAAGACTCCCACACAAAAATACTCAAATGATTCTAAAAGCAAGTCCTCGCAGATTAAACACATAACCTTGCACATATACCATCAGAAAAACACAAAAACTGGTGATAAACACACAGTAATTAAGCCGAAGTGGGTCAGTTGTCTAAACCGAAACCATGGAAATGTTATGCAAGCGCATACTTCATGGTGGATTATGTTACAAATCGAGTGCTTGTTGTTGTCTGTAGTCCTAGCTTTACCCTTTCATGGCAACGGCTAAAAGGCTCGTAGGCTCTTTGTTGATGTTAGCATTTGTTATCCAACAGGCTAATACTGCAGACAATTGGAATTATGACAGTGCTCACATGTGCGTGGCCGAAATAAAAACAACTAAACATGTTCTTTAACTGAAAATCGGTGGCGACAATGAAACATAGTCGTTGATAGTCGTTGGAAAGCTGATGCTAGCTGCGATAACCAGTTCCAACGCTCAGTTTGGAACGGCTAGTTAGCTTTAGCACGGCTAGCACAGCGCCTTTGTTTCCAGTGAGACTCGACCATGACATTTCTCTTTGTTTCAGCCCATCATGTTGACGTTAGCAGAAATAATGGTCTCTATTGCACTTTACCGCCCCGCGCAACCCACGGGAAACCGACCAGAGGAAACATACACGGTGTTATTTGATGTTTTAGGTGCAATACATAAATATGCTAACGCTTGACACACATTAGCCGACAGCCACCGCAATGTAACGCAATTGGTACTTAAAAAAAGTGGTACAATAGCATCCGCACTGAGGACATCTGTGACAACCAAAACGGTGTATTTTGCATATTGATGTTCACTTATATAAATAATTGTCAAAAATATCAGTTCCCTTTGTCCCGGTGCGATACGGGTTAAGCGCATGCCACTAGCCCCGGCATGTGAACGGCCCAGCACAAAGTAAAGCTACAAAAGCTAATTTGGCTAACAACCAAAATCAACGACACGCGCTCAAATTTATTTTACTTCAAATGTCGTTTCACCGACATCGATTAAAACAGCGGGGTTGTAACAAACGTACACGGTGATATAAATGTTTATTGTTTGGTTTTTACCTGCTAACACGCTTCGCTCAGCCAGCAGCAGTAATGTCACGTGATCCACCGCTCCGTTGTTCTACACTAGAGGCGGTCTGCGCCAATCACAGCCCGCAGACACGGTCACGTGGTCCCTCAGAGCAGCGCCGTCAGTTTGCGTGCGCGATCCCTGCTCAGTGCGCGCCCTTGTCATTTTTATTAGGAGCGTTATTTTTTGTTTCTCTCCAATAATGGAAAACTGCAGACCCGGAGCCGAGACAGATCTACCGTGAAAAGTGAATCCACCGTGATAGTGCGCCCCCTGCTGGGAAAGACGGATATACGACGGTATTAAGCTCATGTTTTACAGTTGTATTGTTGGGATTATTTTGTGTAATTTACAATGTGCTGACATGTAATTTGGTTTACATGTACTATTATTTGGGTTATTTTATGAAATTAAAACTGTATGTTTTACTCCAGTATTTCATTGTATTTTGTAGAACAGTGCCTTCATTTGTTCAGCAAGGGACAGAGACAATATTTTGGAACAAAATAACATTTTTATTGCTGTTATCATTAAAGAAAGGAGAGAAATCATTGGGTTTATAATGTTAGCTTGCAGATGCAATGACAAAGTAAAAAATAACATTTGTACCGTCAGGGTCTTCCCTGTTTCCTAATTTACAACTACAAATCTACGATTTCAAAATTGGTTCATAAGAAATCAAAAAATATACTCGGTTAACGTCTCACGTTCACGTGATCAAAATCAGTCTTCCCAAGACCTAATTGGCTTGTTGCACGGTGCGGCTATGCTAGTTCCTCTGACCTGAAGTTGTGAGCGCCAGTACTTCCTGTCTGCATTCTTTTCCTGGAATAATAATCATGTTTTCTAAAGATTACATGGTGGGCAGTGAGTTCCCAGTTCAAACCTTAATGTAGGATGTAGCGAGTTCAGATCCGAGACGCCTGTGATCATAAAGGATTGATGGTTTGTCTTGAAGCTAAAGGCTAACATGCTATAAAAGAAATGGATTAAGAGGCACTATTTCAAATTGTATAATGCATGAAATGAATGTTGGCCTTTAGCTTCAAGACAAACTCACTGATCCTTATAGAGTTCGGGAATGTGATGTCATATCGCTAAGCATTATGGGATTAGCAGCAATTGTAAACTAATGGAGATTTCAAAAGTTAAAATACTGGAGTTATCGTTCACATTAAAACACTTGGACACCACATTGTGTTAGATATATTTTCCAGCAATAACTCAGCAGCTAATGGAGTTGTTCCATGGGTTTTTTTCTCTCCACTTTTTATTCTGTTTTTAGCTAATGTTAGTCTATGGAAATGTATTCTAACAGCTGCAGAGATGGCGGATCTCCATGGTAACTGGAATTCCCGAACTCTATAAACATAGACGTCTCCTCTACGGAAATATTTACACTGCACAGCAACTCGTTAACCTGCAGGAAGTGATCATCTACCAGGAACTCACTGTCCACCACAGAATCTGCAGGAAACACGATGATTCGAACGGGTCGAAGCTAATCTTAATGGAAGTTAATACGAACAGGAAGTACTAGCGCCCACAACTTCAGCTCAGAGGAACTAGCGTAGCCACATTGTGCAACAAGCCAATACCGTCGTATATCCGTCTTTACCAGCAGGGGGCGCACTATCACGGTGGATTCGCTTCACGGTGTTTCTATCTCGGCTCCGGGTCTGCAGCTTTCCATTATTGGGGTCTGCAGCTTTCCCCTTCTCTTTCTGTTTGGAGGAGTGTGTGGGTGGGCGGGAACTGCTTTTAATTTGTAAAGCACTTTGTGTTATAACTTTGTATGAAAACGCTTTGGTAACACTTTACATTACGGGCCGGTAACTCCTTGGTACTTACAGTGGTAATTTTAGATACTTATGGTGGTACTTACAGTGGTAAAACAGTGGTAATTCTAGATACTTATGGTGGTACTTACAGTGGTGCTTATGGTGGTACTTACAGTGGTAAATACTAGTAATTATAGTGGTACTTATCGGCACTTATTGTGGTACTTACAGTGGTAATTCTAGGTACTTATTGCGGTACTTAAAGGAGACTATAGTGAGAATTACAAGGTATGTACTTCTAGAAACAGTGGTAACTCTTAGTAATGAAGGTTGTACTTCTTGTTTTCCCTAATGCTGTTTTATGTTGTTTTATAGTTACACAATCCTAGAAATTACTTCTGTTTGTAGAAGTACCTCATTTACTACCTATGAATTGCTCCTGTAGTATCCTTGAATTACCAGTAAGTACCATAGTAGATAGAAGTACAATCTTCATTACTAAGAGTTACCCCTGTATCTCTTAGTAATGAGATACAGTGGTAACTCTGTGACTCTCTAACCCTAACCCCAATTACTAGTAATTACCACTTTTAGTGCCACAATAAGTACCACTGTCATTACTAGTAATTACCACTGTAAGTACCACGGACTTACCGGCCCGTAATGTAAAGTGTTACCAACGCTTTTTAAATAAAGTTTTGATTGATTGATTTTTGACTGTCAAATAGCCTTTTTGACACAGTGGAGACAAATGGACGGACTTTTTCAAACTTTTCACACCAATTACCACCTTATAGACCATGCACCTTAAAAATGTTTGACCACAAGTACCGTGAAAAAATAAAATCTGGACAAAACTGGGTCTAAAATGGAGTTAAAATAATGTAGTTTGTGTCTAAACTGGTGCAAACCACGTCCAAACAGGAAAAAACACATAACTTGCACATTACTAACAAATTAAAATAAACAAAGTCTTTCAGGCGTCACAGTATCTGCTGAAACTTATCATTATAATTAAACACATTAGGCTTTATGCTGAGGCCAGTGTGAGTTCAGTCACTAATACTCTTTAGTTATATCTGTTTAATCATATAGGGCCACACATGGGTGATACATAATACATATCATTATAAAATACATACATTTTAAAAGTACTCATGTATAAATTACTTCGTTATCAGTCACTCGAACAAAAACAAACTCGCTTGCATAGATTTAAATAAATAGTCCTTTTAATCACTGCCCAAAAATGCATCACTGGAAGACAAGTTGAGTGAGAAGTAATAATACGGCATCACAATATCTCTCACAATCATAGATATAGCAACTTAACCTCTTAACCCCCACTTGATCCGAGTTCACCGGTTTGGCTTTACCCGAATCTAAAAGCTTCTTGAAACAAGCGTCAAAATAGCGATGAAAACGAGGATGAAAACACAACAAAAAAGTATTAAAAAAAAGCAACAAGAACTTGAAAAAATGATGAAGGTGCAACAAAATGTGATGAAAACGCAACAAAAAAGACACAAAAAAATCTACAAAAAAGCCACAAAAATGTGACATAAACTCAACAAAATAGTGGCAAAAATGAGATGGAAAAAGAAAGTGGAAAAAATGACAACAACACGGCAACGACACAAGGAAAAAGATCAGTTTTGTAGGTCTTTCAAAAGAGGCGTTACTTTACTGTAAGCTCCAGTCGAGAAGCTTTTAGATTTGAGTAAAAATGCACTCGGTTAAAGGTACACTGCGTAACATTTTGGCCTATACTGTTGCGGCAAAACAAAACATGCCCCCAATGACCAGCTCAACACAGAAAATGCTGTAACGGCAGTGTGTAATAAAAGAATGGATTTGGATGAGAAACTAATCTGTTTGAATCTCAAATTCTACCGGCTTTCGTCACATCTCCATGGAGACGAGCTGGAGACGTACCCACTCCTGGTAAAGTTTGCAGTCATATCTTAAGAGGGGTGAGCCTCGTAAATGTTTGTTTGTACATTTATGAGGTATTTTTTTTAAATTATAATAAAATAAATGCTTGTATTTCAATTTTATTTGTTCGGTAAAATTCTACACGGTGTGGCTTTAAAGGAATAGGCCACCGTTTTTACATACTGAGATATGCTCCTAAAGGTTATTGACGGAAGTGAGCGGGGGGAAGTCTTTAGGAGTTACTGCGCGGACGTTTTACTCCTCGTATCATTACGCCTCACAATATAGTCCCCCTTTTTATCTGCTTATAAAATCGACACGTTACATTTCTGTGTAAATATACTTCGCATGAAAACACTTCACGTAACTTTATTTAAAGGGGCTGGAAGCAAGTTCGCCATTTTATACTCACTACTGCCACCTCAGGCCATATGTGTAACTGCACCTTCTATATTAAGCTCGTGCATGACGGCAATTCGGGCCGAAGTGATACATTTTTGAGTAACAGTGCAGGATTTTAGAGGCAGTTGTGGTGAACAGGTCTGGGCTCATTCTACACATTAGGACATGGCTGGAACATGTAGGGGGAAGAAAATACTTAATTTTAACATTTTTAAACTCCTTATAGTCCCTTTAAATAGGGAACACGTGGAAGAGCTTGGTAGCTTCTATCGTGAGCTTTTTCGGAGCTATGTGACATGTGGGAGAGGCTGCGTATGTGCTCCGTTTGTGTGACAGAGCGCACGGACAAAGACCAGACGGGAATATATTAACTCGGCTAAAGTGAGGTAAGAGCATATCTCAGTATGTAAAAACGGTGGCCTATTCCTTTAAGGCGGGGTGTAAGAAGTTCAGAGCTCTTCGGTCGATGCACTTGCAGCTGTTGGACTTTGCTTTATTTCCAAGTAGAGAACACAAAGTAAACGATGCCCTTTAAACAATATTATCCCAGGTCCATGATAATTGAAGTACATTTGGTCATCGCTACATCCTGATGCGTATAGTTGTTTCCTCTTCTCTCACTGAGCCGAGGGATGGTTGGACTTCAGGTACGGCTGCAGTTGGGCCATCATACTGCGGACACACACGGCCTTTCTTCTCATGATGTCCTCCAGCTGCTGCACATACTCTACAAAGGCCTGTAGGGGACAATACAAGGACTTTTGTAAGTTTGTTTTCTTTTTACTCATCTATTGTTTTTTAGTATTTGTTAGAGACTCCCCCTGGCTCATACCATATCCGGCTGTCGGGTCAAAAGCGTCCCCTCTTTGTGGGATAGAACCTCCATTTCTTTCAGAGTTTCCAGATGGGCCTGGACAATGTGCCAACTGAAGAATATACACAGTAGAGGAAGTTCAGTGATGTGGAGATGACGTCAATATCACGCAACAGCACAGGCCCGAGAAGAGAACATTTAGTCGAGTTAAAGCAGTACTAAGTAACTTATTTACCTTAATAAATCCTTTCCGTAGTCCCTGTGGGGGTAATACAAGTGTTTATGGGATGATTGGAGGGTCTTTCATCTCCCCCTGGTGTCTCTGGCCAGAAAACCATGTTTGCAACTTGACTGACACCGGTCCGGAGAAAGCAATACACACTAATGGAATCACGAAGAAGAAGCTAACATGCTAACGGGCAAAGCTAACTGCGGGCTAACGTCACTTTAAACAGTATTTACAGCCAGGTTTGAGTGAAAAAAAATATTTCCGTTGTATAATTGGATGCACAGTAACCCTCCCTCCCTTCGCCTTTCCTGTCAGGCGCGTATTTACTCTCCAAGACAATTAATACATTAAAAAATCGTAACTTGCTACTACACCTGCAGTTGCGCTTATGGCCTCTAGGGGGAAGAGTTACTTAGTACTGCTTTAATCTGTGCTAATTTCAGTCCATGGAGCTTCAGGGAGCTGCTCCTTGAAAGGTAAATCTGCGCATTTGAGGACATTTCTCCCCCCTGTTCATTTTTATGTGATATTACTTGGATCAAAACAATGACTTTACTCAACTTTATTAATCCCGAAGGAAATTCAGTTTTTCAGCTGCACACATAAATTGAACAGATTAAAAACTAGAAAAAAAACATTGAATACATAGGGGCGGGCAGAGAATAGATATAAAAGTACTGCCATTGTTCCCATTTAACCCCTCCCACCCGAGGATTTGTTATACAGCCTGATCGCTCCGGGCAAGAAAGGTTTCCTGAGCCTGTCCTCTGAGCAGGAGAGCGAGATCCGCCTCGCACTATGATCATTTCCATCTGTAATCCTCACATCGGTCGACCGATATTTCTATATATTTCTATGATTGAAACTTTTACTATAATAATAAATGCTTAAATTAAAGCTATTTGAGAGATTCCAAAAAAACAACAACATCAAAATAAATTACTTGAAATATCTGCCTTTTTATTGGCTATCGGCCATGCCAACCCCCTTCATATCGGTATCGGACCCAGAAAATCCATATCGGTCGGGCCCTGAGTTTTGTAGGTCTTAGCTTTCAAATGAGGCTGTAACCCTTTAGATTTGTGTGAAGTCGAACTGGAGAAAATGCTGGGTTAAGGCGACACAGTGACAGAGTATTCGATGTGAAAGTAGTTTTACTCACTGGGCTTCCCCGTGGTTCTTCAGATGCAAACTGCTGCTGCTCTCGCTCCGGTTTGACCTGCAGCTGTTCCCAGAGTGACCAGGAGGTGGCGCTCTGCTGTTGAGACTGTCCTGTGGGATGTTCTGCGTGGAGGTGTAGGCACAGTGTGACTCCGCGGCTCGCAGGGTCTGACGTTCTGCCATCTGTGAGTGGAGTCGCATCACCACAGGAACCAAGGAGACGCCTGGAGAAAACAGATGTTCTATGTATGAGCAACAACATGGAGGTTAGGGCTGGGTAAAAAACATGTGATACCATTAACTGAACGATACTTTTTTGTATCATTTATTTGAGGTGAAACAACAAAGAAACTTCCTTTAAAGGGACTATACAGAGTTTAAAAATGGTAAAACTAAGTATTTTCCTCCCCCTACATCAATGTCAATGTTAACTTTATTTGTATAGCACGTTTACAACAACACTAGGTGCCCAAAGTGCTTCACATACAGGTACACAATATAAAATAACAGTACAAAGCAACAAGAGAAGCACACACAATAGAGTCATAATACAGCTCAACTTGAATTAAACGCCAACGCAAACAGATGTGTTTTAAGGGCAGTCTTAAAGGTTTCTATGGTTGGAGCAGCTCTGACATTTAGGGGGAGACTGTTCCAGAGTTTTGGAGCAGCCACACTAAACGCTCGATCTCCTCGCGTCTTTAAACGGGATCCGGGCACGTTTAAAGACAGCTGGTTCGCAGACCTTACTGATCTGACTGGGGCATAAACAGACAAAAGCTCAGAGAGATACTCAGGAGCAGATCCATGAAGACATTTAAACACAAGCATCAAGATCTTAAAGTCAATTCTATAGCTGACAGGCAGCCAATGTAGGGAGGCCAGCACAGGAGTGATATGTTCCCGCCTCCTCGTCCCTGTCAGTAAGCGTGCAGCAGCGTTCTGGACTTGTTGTAGGCGGTTGAGTGAGGATTTGTCCAGCCCACAATAGAGCGAGTTACAATAGTCAAGACGCGCATCAGGGGTTGGCGAGGGGGCCAAAACCGGCCCTCCATCATCAAACTCTGGCCCTCGAGATGATTTTGAGAAATATTATGACCCAAATCAGAGCTCAAATGCCTGTTAAAGTACTCTAGAAATGTGAAAAATACTGTCAATTCCTTAAAATGTCTTAGCAGAGCACCCTTTTAGGCCATAATCCTAAAAGAATACCCTAAGAATACTAAGAAATGACTTAAATCTACTTGAATTAAGACATAAAATCTAAAGATTGAGTGGATTTGGTCTGGCCTTAAAGCAGATAAAACCTGTTCTTGCCAATGGAACAAGCACAAGTTTTATCTAATTTACGATAAACATTTTTCCAGTATATGATGGACAACACTGGCTTATGTAGAAAGTGATGATTTACTTCAATTGCTTCAGTTGGAGGGTCCGGCCCTTGAAGAAAAACGGCTCCACTTACCGACCCCTCCCCCTACATGTTCCTCCATGTCCTAATGTGGAGAATGAGCTCAGACCTGTTCACCACAACTGCCTCTATAATCCTGCACCGTCGCTCAGAAAGCACAAGCTCATTATAGGAGCTGCAGTTATGTGTATGACCTGAGGTGGCAGTAGTGAGCGTAAAATGGCCAACCTGCATCTAGTCTCTTTAAGTACAAAAGGGCGGGGAAAAAACACTCTCCAAGTTTTCCTTATTTTTTCCACAATTTCTAATATTTCATGTTTTTTTTTCCGAAACTGTTCTATTTTTCTCCCTGAATGTTCTTTTTTTTTTTTTTACATATTTTCTCTCAGATTTCCCCAAAATTTCAAATTTCCCCCCCCCCCCTTTTTTTTCTTTAATCCATTTTTTCATTTTTTTTTTTTTTTCTATTTTTTTCCCTGAATGCTCTCCAATTTTTCTTTTCTTTTTTTACATTTTGCCCCAAATTTTCCCAATTTATTAGTTTTTTTAACATATTTTTTGTGTGTGCAGTTTGCCTGTTCTCTCCCCGTGTCCGGTTTCCCCTACCACTAAAAAAAACATGCACAATAGGCCAAGATGAATGATGTGTGTGCCTGTGTGAATGATGGAGGTCAGAGGGATGTACAGTTCTCCCATGTAAAGCGCTTTGTGAAAGGCGCTGTATAAATAAACATCTCTCTCCATCTCTCGTGTCTCTGGTTTCCCCTATCAACCCAAAACATGCACAGTAGGTTATATTTAGCAAGGTGATACCATAAACCTAACCTGACTTTGTAGCCTACTACTTTTAACCCCCGCATTACCCAAATCTAAAGCTTACAGCCAATAGGCCAGTGTAACGCCTCATTTGAAAAACTAACTTAAGATTTTCCTTGCGTTGTCTTCAGTTTTTGTGTCATATTTTTGTCACTTTTTTGCAACTGTTTTGTTTCTTTTTCATCACTTATTGTGTCGCCCGTTTTGCTGTGTTTTTGTCGCTCTTAAAGGGATATTTCAGGATGTTTGACATAGGGCCTCATTTCCTAGTTATCCAGAGTGTTGCTGATTTCTGGAGATATTTTTTGTGTGTAATTCATGCAGTTCTTATATTTGAAGAGTTTCGGGGCGCTAGGCTAGTGCTAGGCTAATGCATGTCTATGGTATCAGCTAGCCTGCATTAAAAACAGTGTGACCCGCTCCACAGAGCACCTGAGGCAAATCACTCATAACACCAGACTAACCATATAAATGTCTGTGTCCATAGAATCATTTAAAATACCTTATATTTGAGCAGCATCAGCTTCGTGGTTGTATAAGCTACGCGGCGGCGGAGTGATCTGCTAGAAAATAGTCCCTCAAAATGCGATCATTCATGTGATGCAAGGTCAGTTATGTTCCAAACATGATTCTATGGACACAGACATTTATATGGTTAGTCTGGCGTTATAAGTGATTTGCCTCAGGTGCTCTGTGGAGCGGGTCACACTGTTTTTAATGCAGGCTAGCTGATACCATAGACATGCACTATAGGAACCCGGGTGAACGGAGGAACTCTACATTCTGGAATCTGAGGACTGGACGGTCTGTGATCTCGGCCCGTCTGCTGAGGGATCCTTCGGCCCTGGGTCTCTATAGCCTGTCCGTCCATGGGAGTGGATCTCTCCTTCTGTGGTTCTCCCCAAGGTTTCTCTTTTCTCCTGCCGGGTATTTGAGTTTTTCCTTGCCGTGCTGGACGGGGGACGCCCACGCCGCTCGTCGCTACCTGCCTACCCCGCTTACTGGACATGATATTTGCCTGGATTCACCTGAACTTTAAATTGTCATATTTATTGCTCTGTTTTATTGCCTTAATGTTTGGTGCAGCTGTGAGGAAACTTCTGTTGTGATATTGGGCTATACAAAACCATTAAACTTAAACTTAAACTAGCCTTGCATTAGCCTAGCACCTCGAAACTCTTCAAATATAAGAACTGCATGAATTACAAAAAAAATATCTCCAGAAATCAGCAACACTCTGGATGACTAATGAGACCCTGTGTCAAAAATCCTGAAATATCCCTTTAAGATGCTTTTATGGCTGTCATTGTTGTCGCTGCTTTGACATGTTTTTCAAGCCGCTTTGAGATCTGGGTAAAGCTTTTTACATCTGGAGAAAATGTGCCCGGTTCAGGCGAGGGTTAAGGCGTCATCATGTTTTTTTCATATCCCTATAATTCTACACTTTTAATTGAGGTATCATTTACTCACCTATAGCTTGTGGCACCTCCAGGTAAGCCTCCTCCAGGTTCTCCTCTGCCTCCCAGCCCACACACACAGGTATCACAGCGGCCTCTCCTTCTACTCGGAGAAACGACTCTGGCGCAGACGGACCGGGTGTCTCCGTGTGTTTGGGGCTGGTTTTCTGCGAGGATGGACAGTCCAAAGCCGAAAGCGTCAGAATCGAGTTGCTACGCTCGGGGACGGGAGACAGGGGGCGCTCTGCCGGCGCCCGCACACTCTCGCACGACCCCCCAAACCTGAAAGCATCTTCTTCTTCTTCCGAGCTCTGCGCCTTCTCCGACACCCAAGCCCACTTTGCGCCGCCATCTTGGCTCCTTTCTCCTTCACGCGAACACTTCCTGTCACGTGTAGCCACATTTTTACGAAACAAAACTCCGGTTCTTTGACTCAAATCTCTCTCGTCGCGACTTCCGAACCCCGGATTTGCTTCGGCATCGGGCAAACCCGGCTCCATCTGACCCAAAATGTCTCCCATCGCGTTCTCCGGGGCAAACTGCTGCAGCTGCTGGTGGTAGAGCTTCAGGTGTCGCCTCCTCTCGTGGTCTTCCGTGTTCTCCCGGCGTGGCCTCGCTCCCTGGATCACGGTTTCAGTTTCCCGTTGTGCCGGGGGGCGTGTAACGGGTGAGATGAGGTGGAGCAGCCTCCTGACCCCCCTGTCCTCCCTGGATGTGCTGCGTTTGGGGGTGGAGCTCAGAAAGGTGCAGTCGGGAGAAAGCGGGGTCGGGACGGGGCCGGTTCTCTTCGGTTTCTTAGGGGGGCTCTTCCCTCTGAGGCCCCCCCTGGTGTTGAGGCTCTGGGGCGGGCTTTGTTTCGGAGAGGGGGGGTTCTTGCTTCGTCTTCTGCGCCGCTGCTGCCCCTGGGCTCTCAGCTCTTTGACTCTGTCCAGAGGAGGACAACAGAAGGTCAGTTAGCATGACGAGCACATCTGGATTGTGCTGTGAAAACATTTACTTTAACCTCTTAACCTCAACCTGAACTGAGCACATTTTCTCCAGTTTGGCTTTACCCAAATCTAAAAGCGTCTCTAACTAAACAAATGAATGAGAGTGTGTTTGAGAGTGCGAGTTTCTTCACTACTTCATGACTGAGGTCCTTCTGCGGAGACTGAGGTCCTTCTGAGGAGACTGAGGTCCTTTAGAAGAGACTGAGGTCCTTTGGAAGAGACTGAGGTCCTTTGGAAGAGACTGAGGTCCTTCTGCGGAGACTGAGGTCCTTTAGAAGAGACTGAGGTCCTTTGGAGGAGACTGAGGTCCTTTGGAAGAGACTGAGGTCCTTTGGAAGAGACTGAGGTCCTTTTGCGGAGACTGAGGTCCTTTTGCGGAGACTGAGGTCCTTTGGAGGAGACTGAGGTCCTTTGGAGGAGACTGAGGTCCTTTAGAAGAGACTGAGGTCCTTTGGAGGAGACTGAGGTCCTTTAGAAGAGACTGAGGTTCTTTAGAGGAGACTGAGGTCCTTTGGAGGAGACTGAGGTCCTTTAGAAGAGACTGAGGTCCTTTGGAAGAGACTGAGGTCCTTCTGCGGAGACTGAGGTCCTTTAGAAGAGACTGAGGTCCTTTGGAAGAGACTGAGGTCCTTCTGCGGAGACTGAGGTCCTTCTGAGGAGACTGAGGTCCTTTAGAAGAGACTGAGGTCCTTTGGAAGAGACTGAGGTCCTTTGGAAGAGACTGAGGTCCTTCTGCGGAGACTGAGGTCCTTTAGAAGAGACTGAGGTCCTTTGGAGGAGACTGAGGTCTTTTGGAGGAGACTGAGGTCCTTTAGAAGAGACTGAGGTCCTTTGGAGGAGACTGAGGTCCTTTGGAGGAGACTGAGGTCCTTTGGAGGAGACTGAGGTTCTTTAGAGGAGACTGAGGTCCTTTAGAGGAGACTGAGGTTCTTTAGAGGAGACTGAGGTCCTTTAGAAGAGACTGAGGTCCTTTAGAAGAGACTGAGGTTCTTTGGAGGAGACTGAGGTCCTTTAGAAGAGACTGAGGTTCTTTAGAGGAGACTGAGGTCCTTTAGAGGAGACTGAGGTTCTTTAGAGGAGACTGAGGTCCTTTAGAAGAGACTGAGGTCCTTTGGAGGAGACTGAGGTCCTTTAGAAGAGACTGAGGTTCTTTAGAGGAGACTGAGGTCCTTTAGAGGAGACTGAGGTTCTTTAGAGGAGACTGAGGTCCTTTAGAAGAGACTGAGGTCCTTTAGAAGAGACTGAGGTCCTTTAGAAGAGACTGAGGTCCTTTAGAAGAGACTGAGGTCCTTCTGAAGAGACTGAGGTCCTTCTGAGGAGACTGAGGTCCTTTAGAAGAGACTGAGGTCCTTTAGAAGAGACTGAGGTCCTTCTGAGGAGACTGAGGTCCTTTAGAAGAGACTGAGGTCCTTCTGAAGAGACTGAGGTCCTTTAGAAGAGACTGAGGTCCTTTAGAAGAGACTGAGGTCCTTTAGAAGAGACTGAGGTCCTTCTGAAGAGACTGAGGTCCTTTAGAAGAGACTGAGGTCCTTCTGAGGAGACTGAGGTCCTTTAGAAGAGACTGAGGTCCTTTAGAAGAGACTGAGGTCCTTCTGAAGAGACTGAGGTCCTTTAGAAGAGACTGAGGTCCTTTAGAAGAGACTGAGGTCCTTCTGAAGAGACTGAGGTCCTTTGGAAGAGACTGAGGTCCTTCTGAGGAGACTGAGGTCCTTCTGAAGAGACTGAGGTCCTTTAGAAGAGACTGAGGTCCTTTGGAGGAGACTGAGGTCCTTCTGAGGAGACTGAGGTCCTTTAGAAGAGACTGAGGTCCTTCTGAAGAGACTGAGGTCCTTTAGAAGAGACTGAGGTCCTTTGGAAGAGACTGAGGTCCTTTAGAAGAGACTGAGGTCCTTTAGAAGAGACTGAGGTCCTTTAGAAGAGACTGAGGTCCTTTGGAAGAGACTGAGGTCCTTTGGAAGAGACTGAGGTCCTTCTGAAGAGACTGAGGTCCTTCTGAAGAGACTGAGGTCCTTCTGAAGAGACTGAGGTCCTTTGGAAGAGACTGAGGTCCTTCTGAAGAGACTGAGGTCCTTCTGAAGAGACTGAGGTCCTTTAGAAGAGACTGAGGTCCTTTGGAAGAGACTGAGGTCCTTTGGAAGAGACTGAGGTCCTTTAGAAGAGACTGAGGTCCTTTGGAGGAGACTGAGGTCCTTCTGAGGAGACTGAGGTCCTTTGGAGGAGACTGAGGTCCTTCTGAAGAGACTGAGGTCCTTCTGAGGAGACTGAGGTCCTTTGGAGGAGACTGAGGTCCTTCTGAGGAGACTGAGATCCTTCGGAGGAGACTGAGGTCCTTCTGCGGAGACTGAGGTCCTTTGGAGGAGACTGAGGTCCTTCTGAGGAGACTGAGATCCTTCGGAGGAGACTGAGGTCCTTTGGAAGAGACTGAGGTCCTTTGGAGGAGACTGAGGTCCTTCTGCGGAGACTGAGGTCCTTTGGAGGAGACTGAGGTCCTTTAGAAGAGACTGAGGTCCTTCTGAGGAGACTGAGGTCCTTCTGAAGAGACTGAGGTCCTTCCTTCTGAGGAGACTGAGGTCCTTTGGAGGAGACTGAGGTCCTTTGGAGGAGACTGAGGTCCTTCTGAAGAGACTGAGGTCCTTCTGAAGAGACTGAGGTCCTTCTGAGTGAGCTGCCTCTGCTCAGGACTCTTTATGACTCTGTGGTGGCCTCTGCTCTCCACTACGCTGCCGTGTGCTGGACCTCGGGCAGCACAAAGTGGGACAAGAACAGGAGGGCCAGCTCCGTCCTGGGCCCCTGGACTCTGTGAAGGAGGTGAGGGACCTCCTTTACAAGAAGCTTTTAGATTCAGGTAAAGCCAAACTGGAGAAAATGCATAGGTTAGGAGGGTATTTCCAATGGGATTCTGTAAAATGAATCTCAGTAGGCTTGATTTGAACATTTACAGGGTAGGGTAAATGTGACGGTAAATACTGAGGTCTTACCGGTCTGCGTATCGGAGCGTGTTGAGCGTGTGCTCGGCCGCAGAGTCCACAGGGGAGATGTTGGCGATCATGCACGTCATAGAATCACCGACAAACGAGTCTCTGAGAACCTGCAGCACAAAACGCCGTGAGCCGAGAGCTGAGAGCTGAGAGCTGAGAGCCATCCAAACTGTGAGTGAAGAGTCCACACCTGAGTGAGTTTGCTCTGTCGGAACGGAGTGTGGGACTGTTCCTGGTCCAGAGAGCGGATACACTCCTTTAACTACAAAACACACAGTTAAACTACATGTTCACCGGCCCATAAGGATACACTCCTTTAACTACAAAACACACAGTTAACCCCTTAACTACCGCCTGAACCGAGCACATTTTCTCCAGTTTGGCTTTACCCCAGTCCAAAAGCTTCTGGAAAAAAGCTGTGAAAATAGCAACAGAACTGAGACGAAAACAATGATGGAAATGTGACAAAAATGTGAGAAAACATTGAGAAAAAAGTGACGAAAAATTGATGAAAAAGTGGCAAAAATGTCACAAAAATGTCACAAGAAATTGACAGAAAATTGACGGAAAAACGACAAAAATGTGACAAAATGTGACAAACAAATTACAAAAATGTGATAAAAATTTTACAAACAAATTACATAAATGTGACAAAAAAATGACCAAAATGTAGCAAAAAATGACAAAAAATTGATGAAAAATTGAGGAAAAAATGACAAAAAAACCAACCTTTTTTTGTCAAAAAATGAAGAAAAAAAAATAACCAAAAATTGAGGAAAAAATGACAAAAATGTGACAAAAAATGACCAAAAAAAAGACAAAAAAATGATGGAAAAATAATCTGATAACGTGAGGAAAAAGATCCTCTCGGTTCAGGCGGGAGTTAAGAGGTTAAACTACATGTTCACCGGCCCATAAGGATCATCCATGTAAATCACTTTAAGTTACTTTATGGCTGTAAAATGGTAAGTTCTACACACGCTGTTAGGAAGCTGAACTCTCCCCTTCCCTCACTCTGCTACTGTGTATAGAAAAGTTGTTTAATACAGTACTTTAACGATACTTGGTTTTCGATATCGATACTAAGATATTTGTCATATAGAACCATAAAACAGATTAATAATGTTAATTTATTCCTTTTCATTTTATTTCTTTTACATTTGTTTCATTTGTTTGAGATGAAACAACCAAGAAACTTCCTTTAATGACAAAAGGGCAGAAAAAACACTTTACAGCTTTTTCTCCCCTTTTAAAAAATGTTCTTTTAAAAAAAAATCTAAATTTTATATTGTATTTTTCACATTTTGTTTCTTCAAATTTTGCAACAATTTAAAAAAAAATGTTCCCAAGATTTTTTTCAACATTTATTCATTTATTTATTTTTAACATGAGTCATTTTTCAAAATTTTTTTGAAAAATGTTCCCAAATTTTCAGTTTTCACTTAAAAACGCAAGAACTTAAAGGAATAGGCCACCGTTTTTACATACTGAGATATGTTATTGACGGAAGTGAGCGGGGAAGTCTTTAGGAGTTACTGCGCGGACGTTTTGCTCCTTGTATCATTACGCCTCACAATATAGTCCCCCTTTTTATTTGCTTATAAAATCGACATGCTACATTTCTGTGTAAATATACTTCGCATGAAAACACTTCACGTAACTTTATTTAAATAGGGAACACGTGGAAGAGCTTGGTAGCTTCTATCGTGAGCTTTTTTGGAGCTATGTGACATGTGGGAGAGGCTGCGTATGTGCTCCGTTTGCGTGACAGAGCGCACGGACAAAGACCAGACGGGGATATATTAACTCGACTAAAGTGAGGTAAGAGCATATCTCGGTATGTAAAAACGGTGGCCTATTCCTTTAAAGATTTTATATTTCTTTTTGGTTCCTGCTTTCGAAACACTTTTATTATTTCTATACCAGACTGATGTCGTTTAACCCAGCCCTGGTTGTGCACATACACATTAAATCTCGCTCTGTATAAATATACGGAGTACATGGAGACTGTCGGTTGGACGTCTCTGCCTCTTCCCTCTGTTACTGATAAATCTGCGTGTCAGTGAAGTTACTTTTGAAAACCCCCGTACCGCGAGTAAGCTCTGGTTGATCTCCGCTCCCTCTAAGCAGCTCCGTCTGTCGGGATCTCTGGCGTCGGACGCCCGTTCACTCCCGGCCAGGTCCACAAACCACATCCTAACACAGGACAACACATCATCAGCAGGACGTTGGTTTTTTATCTCCACAGGGTTCCAGTCACTGACCGGCCGTGGATGTTCTGGTCAGGCTCCCTCAGCTGGATCTGGAGCAGGGCGTGGGAGCGAGACGACTGCGGGTTGACCCCACTGCTGCCCTGGCTCCGCCCCTCCGTGCCCCGACAGATCACCTGCAGCAGAGGCTTGAGGGTTAGTCAGAGTTTGGAGAACCTCATGGAGATTACACACATAACACAGTCACAAAAAACGAGGTATAACTGGTCATTATTCTGCTGATTTGAAGAAGGACACTTTGGGTTGCCAGATCTTATCGCTAAAACCAGTTTGGAAATGGGAATATTTCAAATTTACACAAACCCACCTGTCCCAAGTGCTGGTTAGGGGCGGACTGGGACTGAAAAACGGCCCAAATTAGCGTAAATGCGACACTTCTTGACCGAAGAGCAACAGTGTAATGCCTGATTTGAAAGCTAAGACCTACAAAAGTGATTGAAACATTTTTTGTCACTTTTTGTGTGTTTTTTTGTTGTGTATTCGTCACTGTCTTGTGTTTTTGTTATGTTATTATGGCTATTTTGTTGGTTTTTCATTGCTTTTCTTCATTGCTTTGTTGTGTTTTTGTCAAGTTTTTTTTTTCACTTTTTGTGTTTTTTTTGTTGCTTTGTAGTCACATTTTTGTTGTGTTTTTGTGGATTTTTTTGTTGGTTTTTCATAGCTTTTTATCGTTGCTTTTTTGTCACATTGTTTGTCACTTTTTGTGTGTTTTTTGTGTGCGTTTTTTTGTTGTGTATTAGTCACTGTCTTGTGTTTTTGTTATGTTATTATGGCTATTTTGTTGGTTTTTCATTGCTTTTCTTCATTGCTTTGTTCTGTTTTCATCTCTTTTTTGTCATGTTTTTGTTGGTTTTTCATAGCTTTTCTTCATTGCTTTGTTGTGTTTTTGTCATGTTTTTTTTCACTTTTTGTGTTTTTTTGTTGCTTTGTAGTCACATTTTTGTTGTGTTTTTGTGGATTTTTTGTTGGTTTTTCATAGCTTTTCTTCATTGCTTTGTTGTGTTTTTGTCATGGTTTTTTTTCACTTTTTGTGTTTTTTTGTTGCTTTGTAGTCACATTTTTGTTGTGTTTTTGTTGGTTTTTCATAGCTTTTTATCGTTGCTTTTTTGTCCCATTTTTTGTCACTTTTTGTGTTTTTTTTTTCGTGTGTGTTTTTTTGTTGTGTATTCGTCACTGTCTTGTGTTATTATGGCTATTTTGTCGGTTTTTCATTGCTTTTCTTCATTGCTTTGTTGTTTTTTTTCGTCTCTTTTTTGTCATGTTTTTATTGGTTTTTCATAGCTTTTTTTCGTTGCTTGGTTATGTTTTTGTTGTTGTTGCTTTGTAGTTGTGTTTTGGTCACATTTTTGTTGTGTTTTTGTGGATTTTTTGTTGGTTTTTCATTGCTTTTCTTCATTGCTTTGTTGTGTTTTCGTCATGTTCTTTTTTTCACTTTTTGTGTTTTTTTGTTGCTTTGTAGTTGTGTTTTCGTCACATTTTTGTTGTGTTTTTGTGGATTTTTTTGTTGGTTTTTCATAGCTTTTTATCGTTGCTTTTTTGTCACGTTTTTTTTGCTTTTCGGGCACATTTTTGTTCCGTTTTCATCCTCGTCGCTATTTTGATGCTTTTCTTTTAACCTCTTACCACCCGCCTAAACCGAATGCATTCTGTCCTCTTTGGCCATTATATAGGCCTGTGTAACACCTCATTTGAAAGCTAAGACCCACAATACTGATCTTTTTCCTCGCGTTGTTGCTGTGTTGTGTCACATTTTTGTTGAGTTTTTGTCACATTTTGTGGTTGTTTTTGTCACATTTTTGTTGAATTTTTGTCACTCTTTGGTTGAGTTTTTGTCACTTTTTATAGAATTTATGTCACTTTTTTGTTGAATTTTTTGTCAAATTTTTATTGAATTTTTGTCACTTTTTTGTTGAATTTTTTTGTCACATTTTTGTTGAATTTTTGTCACATTTTTGTTGAGTTTTTTGTCACTTTTTATTGATTTTTTGTCATTTTTTTGTTGAGTTTTTGTCACATTTTTGTTGAGTTTTTGTTGAATTTTTGTTGAATTTTTGTCACTCTTTGGTTGAGTTTTTTGTCACTTTTTATAGAATTTTTGTCACTTTTTTGTTGAATTTTTTGTCACATTTTTATTGAATTTTTGTCACTTTTTTGTTGAATTTTTTTGTCACATTTTTGTTGAGTTTTTTTGTCACTTTTTATTGATTTTTTGTCATTTTTTTGTTGAGTTTTGTTGAATTTTTGTTGAATTTTTGTCACTCTTTGGTTGAGTTTTTGTCACATTTTTGTTGCGTTTACATCCTTGTTTTCTTCTCATTTTTTGTTGCTATTTTGGCGCTTTTTTTCCCCAGAAGCTTTTTGATTAGGGTAAAGCCAAACTGGAGAAAATGGGATCCGTTCAGGTGGGAGTTAAGTGGTTAAGCTTTTAGATTCAGGTAAAGCTTGGTTAAGGCGGGGGACAAGAGGAGAAAATTGAGAGGCCGGACTGGCCCGAGAGCCAGTGGCCCTTCTGTGCTCTTCCAGAATGAACACTTCCCTTGTGCTAGTCCAGCCTCCACACTCAGTGACTGAACTCTAAAGATTCTTAGCTTTTAAATGAGGAAAGTCCCACCTGAACCGAGCATTTTCTCCAGTTTGGCTTTACCTAAATCGAAGAGGTTCATGAACAAAGCGTCAAAACAGCGAGGATGAAGACGCGAGAAAAGAGCAACAAAAACACGATTAAAAAGTGATGAAAAGAGCCACAAGAAAGTGACAAAAAAGTGACAAAAATGTGCAACTAACGCACAATAAAACAGCGAACACAACTAAAAATGTGACACAAAAAGGTACGATCAGTTACTCTGGCCTATAGGCTGTAAACTTTTAGACTTGGGTAAAGCCGAACTGGAGAAAGTGCGCTCGGTTGTTGGCGTTCATTACAATCCGAAAGAAGAAATGAAAGAAAAAAGGAAACAAACCTCCAGCAGCGACTTGACGGAGTCTGCTCTGACCTGGCGCAGCCCGGCGATGTGGACCGTCCTCTGCCCGTCCTCTCTGGCAAACAACCTGCACACGCCCACCGTCACAAACAGGCATTTGATCCGATACCGGAAGGGCTCGGTCGCTTCTAACTTCACCCCCATGTTTGGAGCCATAGGAATATACAGGGAGAGGCTAAATGCTAACAACATCTTTAGTCTGTGTGCGTGACTGAGCGCACGCACAAAAACCAGACAGGTACACATCAACTCGTCTAAGCTCAGGTAAGAACAGATCTCAGTATGGAAAAAAACGGTGGCCTGTTCCTTTAACGATTGGTCTCGTCAAACTCTTTTACATTTAAATTGATGAAATTGGTCAAAGCCGTGGTGGTTGCAGTCGTTTCACCTAAGATGTGTTTATATTTCGTCTTATATTTGTTGTGAATTGTTTTATGATTGTAAATGTCAATGAGTTTTACCGAGTTAAATAAGGTTAAATAACTGTTGAATAAATAAATAAAATGATTGAGGTGAAACAACAAAGAAACTTCCTTTAAAGAGGGGGTATTATGCTTTTTTCAGTCACATAGCACCAGTCTATATCACACTACAATGATGAGAAAACATTCTGTTGGTCTGTAAATGCAGTAAATTACAATAACTGCCTTGTATAAAATTGCTCTCTCAAAATGGCTGTGGTGAATGTCTTGAAATAGGCCTCTGTCTCTTTAAGAACCTCTGACCCTTTCAACCTCTGCTGAGGAGCAGTGGTTGGTTACTCGGCTGGTGACGAAAGCTCGGAGGCGTCTCCAGGAGGTGGGGGCGTTCCTAGGAGGACTCAGGCAAACCTATCCCTAAAATGGCCGCCATCAGAGTTTTTACAGATTACTCAAAAATACGTGAATGTGCCAAGGCAACACTTCAGGCATGTTTTTAATGAGGGAATGACAGAATAACATGATGGAAAGCTTTAAAAAGTCCATTTTGCAGAATACCCCCCCTTTAACAACAATTTTTTCCCTTAATTTCTCCCAATTTTTCTACATGTTTTTCACACTCCCCCCTCCCCCCATTATTTAAATATTTTCCCTTTTTTTTTTCCTTTTTTTTCTTATATTTTTTACCCAATTTTTTAAAATTTTCTCCCAAATTGACCCTTTTTTTTTTTTTTTTACTTTTATATAGAAAAAAAAAACAATGTTATTTGGTCGGGACAGTGCATGTTAATGAACATACGTGGGTCTCATACATGTAAACAAGCCACACTGGATTGTAGCCTTGGGGTAATTTCCATCCGTCGTCCCCCATGTGCACTCTCACACACACTCACATTCACCCTGGCCTATTGTACATGTTTTTAGTGGTAGAGGAAACCTTCTAGCTGTGAAGCACGAGCGCTAACTGTGTGCTACCAACTTGTCTTTTTCTTCTTTTAATTTTTTATTTATATGTCTTTTCAGTTCCTGCTTTTGATATTTTAATACATATTTTGTGACTGGTCTTGTTTAGCGGTGCCCAGCCCTCCGTCAGAGTGAGCGGTCCTGACCTCTTCCTGTGGTCCAGCAGGTCGTACAGTTGCCCGCAGTAGATCTCGAAGAAGCTGACGAACACCCCGAGGCGTGCCAGCGCGGCCGAGGTGGCGAGGTGGGTGAAAATGTCCCGCACGGCCAGAGCGTAGAGTCCTGCCCCCCCCGGGGAGCAGCCCAGCATGGTGTGGGTCTTCCCCGCACCCGTCTGCCCGTACGCGAAGCAGGTGGAGCTGCCCCTGTCCACACACAACCACAATCACAATGTGTGTGTTCCTGTACTTACTACTTTGTGAGGACCCGTTTGCGTTTTTAATCAACAGAGTGAGGACATTGTTGTGAAGTGAGGACATTTTGGGTGGTCCTCACTTGTTTGAGGGACTTTTTGAGGGTCAAGATGTGGTTTTAGGGTTCGGGTTAGAATTGGGTTTAGGGCTAGGATAAAGGTTAGGTTTGGGGTTCGGGGCTCTAGCCTTAGGATTAGGGTCTGGGTAATACGTTGTGGCTTTGAGTGTCCTCACCAAGATAGTACAAGATTGTATGTGTGTGTTCTTGTACTTAATAATTTGTGAGGACCCGTTTGCGTTTTTAACCAACAGAGTGAGGACATTTTGGGTGGTCCTCACATATTTGAAGAACTGTTTGAGGGTCAAGATGTGGTTTTAGGGTTCGGGTTAGAATTGGGTTTAGGTTTGGTTTAGAGCGAGGATTAAGGTTAGGGTTAGGGTTCGGAGCTCTAACCCCGAACCCTTAGGTTAGGGTCTGGGTAATACATTATGCCTTTGAGTGTCTTCACCAAGATAAAAGTACAAGATTGCGTGTGTGTTCTTGTACTTAATAATTTGTGAGGACCCGTTGCGTTTTTAACCAACAGAGTGAGGACATTTTTGTAAAGTGAGGACATTTTGGGTGGTCCTCACTTATTTAAAGACTGTTTGACGGTCCAGACGTGGTTTTAGGGTTCGGGTTAGAATTGGGTTTAGGGCTAGGATTAAGGTTAGGGTTAGGGTTTGGGGCTCTAGCCTTAGGGTTAGGGTCTGGGTAATACATTATGCCTATGAGTGTCCTCACCAAGATAGAAGTACAAGATTGTGTGTGTGTGTGTGTGTGTGTGTGTGTGTGTGTGTGTGTGTGTGTGTGTGTGTGTGTGTGTGTGTGTGTGTGTGTGTGTGTGTGTGTGTGTGTGTGTGTGTGTGTGTGTGTGTGTGTGTGTGTGTGTGTGTGTGTTCTTGTACTTAATAATTTGTGAGGACCCGTTTGCGTTTTTAACCAACAGAGTGAGGACATTTTTGTGAAGTGAGGACATTTTGGGTGGTCCTCTCTTGTTTGAGGGACTTTTTGAGGGTCAAGATGTGGTTTTAGGGTTAGGGTTAGAATTGGGTTTAGGGCTAGGATAAAGGTTAGGTTTGGGGTTCGGGGCTCTAGCCTTAGGATTAGGGTCTGGGTAATACATTATGCCTTTGAGTGTCTTCACCAAGATAAAAATACAAGATTGCGTGTGTGTTCTTGTACTTAATAATTTGTGAGGACCCGTTGCGTTTTTAACCAACAGAGTGAGGACATTTTTGTAAAGTGAGGACATTTTGGGTGGTCCTCACTTATTTAAAGACTGTTTGACGGTCCAGACGTGGTTTTAGGGTTCGGGTTAGAATTGGGTTTAGGGCTAGGATTAAGGTTAGGGTTAGGGTTTGGGGCTCTAGCCTTAGGGTTAGGGTCTGGGTAATACATTATGCCTATGAGTGTCCTCACCAAGATAGAAGTACAAGATTGTGTGTGTGTGTGTGTGTGTGTGTGTGTGTGTGTGTGTGTGTGTGTGTGTGTGTGTGTGTGTGTGTGTGTGTGTGTGTGTGTGTGTGTGTGTGTGTGTGTGTGTGTGTGTGTGTGTGTTCTTGTAAAGCATCACATGTGGGGACGTCCACCTGTATACACACCAGCCATGTGGGGACCTAAAACCTTATGAGGACCTCATTCGAGGTCCCCAGAGGCACAATGCTTTTAAACGGCTAGAAATGGCCTCAAGATGGGCCCCATGTACTTTTCCTGAGAAGTCCCCAGAATGTCCAAAACCTGAATTAGTGTGAGTGTATGCGACCCTAGTGGACACACTGAGGTACTGCAGTCCCCATATGACACCATGTTCTGGTTCTGTGTATCACAGGTCCCCACAAAACAGCGCCCCCACAAGGTGGCTGCTGGTACTGCATCAGTCCTCATATGACACCATGTTCTGGTAGTGTGTATCATCAAGTCCCCACAAAACACCACCACCATGTGTTTGCTGTTGCACTGCACTTATTACAACTTCAACCTTTGTAACCTTTTACATTATAAATACATGAAAATATTAGTTGTTCTTAATGTAACATGCAATTAAAAAAAAGCAAATAAGCAGGATATGAGAAATATTTAGGGCTTGACGGTAACTGGTTTTCTTAAGTTACTAGCTACCATTGCTAAAACTAAAATGGATATATTTTATTGGTAAATGGTCTCAACTTATATTGCGCTTTTCCACCTACATACTGTAGGCACACAGCAAGGAACCATTCACTCTCTGTTCATACAACAGTGTACGCAGACACTTGAGGCATGGAGGGTGAAGTGTCTGGCCCAAGGACACAAGGTCAGTACGCAAATTTGAACCCCCGACCTTCTGATCATGAGACGACCCGCTCTACCAACTGTGCCACAGTCACCACCATTATCGTTTAATGATTATTATTTCAACTTAATTCAATATAAGCGTAATGTTAACATGATTTGTTAACACAGACAACCCAAAAGAAAATCATAAAAACTAAAATAAATGTTCTCTTCAGCCTTCAGCCCTATCTGCAGAGGGACTTTTATCTGCCCTGAGTCTATCTATAGCCTGTCCTAGGAGCGATCACTGTTATTGTTTGCCTCACGATTTTCACCAGATGAAGGTAGAAAAGCGCCATAAATGTGATTATCATTTAATGTAGGCTTCACATGAACAGGATTTCACCAGTCTAGAGCTGTGGGCTGTGTGGAACATGCTGTAGGTGTCTCCAGAGCAGTAGCCTACCTAAGTGTTGGAAGTGAATATCCAACATCCAACGTGAAACCAACTTCAATGTGCACCACATCATTTGCCTCCCATGTACTTTCATAGCGACCTCTATCTCTTAATCTTCACTACAAGAGCGTTTATTAACAGCGCTGTCTGCTTTGAATCAAGTCTAAATCAGTCATTAAATCTATGTCATTAACCATTGCGTGAATATTTGTAAAGCACTTTGAGTTATTTTGTATGAATGGTTCTCTTCAAATACAGTTGATGGATTGACAAATAGAATTATAAATTGGCTTGTC
This sequence comes from Gobius niger, assembly GCF_951799975.1. NCBI lineage: Eukaryota > Metazoa > Chordata > Actinopteri > Gobiiformes > Gobiidae > Gobius > Gobius niger. Next base: position 72,227,309 of record NC_136852.1, on the reverse strand, counting down.
TGAGTGTTGGGGAGGGACTTGTGTCCTGCTTCTGCTCCTCCCTCTCACCTCTTTGTATGCAGGTGCTCCACCCTCCCCCATGGCTACTGGGTGTGGCTTCTCAGCTGTCCCCTAAGATTGGCTGCATCTGGCCTGGTGGCTCAGCTCAGTCCCAGCCTGGTCTCCAGCCACCTTTGCCATTTTTGTAGTAAAACTTTGTAATAAAATTGGTATTTAACCGCCCTTCTGGTTGCTTTCCTCATTGAGCCGGTCGGGACAATTTGTGAAAAAGGAGCTATATTAAAGCTGTTAATATTGTTGTTTTGTTTACAATAGTGACGTTTAAAGAACAATTAACACTGAGAGGTCCATTAAAACGAACTAGAAAACAAACATTTAGGGATGCACCGATAGTATCAGGTATCCAGGACCCAGGAAACAAATGACAAATTAAGCCTTGGAAAAATGATTAATAATAATGAAAATTATATTCAATAAAAAAAAAAAGAATAAAATAGCATATGTAAGATTCTCATATAACTAAATCTACGTTTCTCAGGTAAATGGGTAACTACTAACTAGTCTGCTATGATATAGTCTATAAACCATCTATACACAAGAATGTTTGAGAAAAATGCATGGTACTCGTTTTGGTATTCGGTGTTGACAAGTAGGCTACTCAAGTCAAAGTACTCATAACAGTTTCAGAAAAAAGTAGTATCGGTGCATCCCTATCAACAATAACAACAGACTGGTGGTGATGCTCCATCATGACACAAACTGGGATTAACAGGTCCTCATAATGTTCATCTCTAAACTGTCTCATTATACAAAATGGTGGCTTGACTACATCGTGATACACAAACCAGGATTAACGGGTCCTCATAATGTTCATCTCTAAACTGTCTCATTATACAAAATGGTGGCTTGACTACATCGTGATACACAAACCAGGATAAACAGGTACTCATAATGTCCATCTCTAAACTGTCTCATTATACAAAATGGTGGCTTGACTACATCGTGATACACAAACCAGGATAAACAGGTACTCATAATGTCCATCTCTAAACTGTCTCATTATACAAAATGGTGGCTTGACTACATCGTGATACACAAACCAGGATTAACGGGTCCTCATAATGTCCATCTCTAAACTGTCTCATTATACAAAATGGTGGCTTGACTACATCGTGATACACAAACCTGGGTTAACAGGTACTCATAATGTCCATCTCTAAACTGTCTCATTATACAAAATGGTGGCTTGACTACATCGTGATACACAAACCTGGGTTAACAGGTACTCATAATGTCCATCTCTAAACTGTCTCATTATACAAAATGGTGGCTTGACTACATCGTGACACACAAACCAGGATAAACAGGTACTCATAATGTCCATCTCTAAACTGTCTCATTATACAAAATGGTGGCTTGACTACATCGTGACACACAGGTATCAGCTATGTGCTAACTACCGACCATTGCACAATATTTTACAAGAAAGAAAACATTCAATACTACATTGAAAAACGTTTCAGTTTATAAAGTTTTAGACAAATCTTCAATTTAAATTTTTTTATTCTGTGTCCAAAAGTTGGAGCATAGCTGATTAGCAGACATCATGCTTTAAAACTCTTAATATTTAATTCTTCTTTTGAAATCAATGCTAAAAATAAATTGGATATTAAGGCTTTAAGTAGCCTGTGGACACAGGCACAATTTTCACTGTAGGCATATGTGAAAATGCCATTCCTCCTTTGCCTAATTTATTTAACCCTTTGTCTTTTGATATTCTTTAAAAAATTAGCATTGGTTTGTTTTGGTTTGCAAAATCCCTGGCCGCCATTTTGTATTGCGGGGGAGGAGCTAGTGGTGCCACTACCCGTGCTCTGCATCTCTCTGCATCTGCGTCCACGACAGATGTCACGTAGCCTACAGTCAACAAACTGGTAAGTCTTTTTTTGAGAGTTAACTAAGTTAGAGATGACAAATTAGTTTGCAATGTTCATGTTCTAAGATATGTGCTCAAAAACGTTTCAAAAACAGTGCTAAGTACTGTGGCAATGTGCTAGCTTTTCTGTTCATTTCTACCACAATACATAAAGAGACAGACTTATTTTTTGCTCAACTGTCTACTTGAAGGAAGGTATATGAGGCTCTTTTTTTTTTTTAGATTAGATTGTTGAAAAGTTTAGTGGATATTAGCTTGATTAGCTAGCTGCATGGTGGTTAGCTATCATGCTAGTTGTACATTAGCAAAACCAGACTCACGTGGCCTCACTTTTCTTTAACAAGGAATACATTATACAGTTAAAACGTTGGAGTAAAGTAATTAGACATTTATCTTGAGCTCCACAATACTGGTGGGCATTTTTTTGCATTGGGTCGTCCATAACTTTTCTGTCTGACCCAGTCTTAGCTTTGAGAATAACCATAACATTGAACATGTTTAGCATCGTGGTAAGAAGCTGCTGTAGCACCATGTGCTGTGGGAAGTGGAGCTGAGACTGCCACAGAGGCATTAAACATAAATAACTCATCTAACAATGGGACAATAGACTATGTCTGAGATCTCAGGACGTTAAGCAAAGATTGTTCACAGCTACCATAGTTAACTCAACTTTATTTTTTCAGCAACAATGAATGAGTCGAAGGATAAAGAGGGACATGGGAAATCTGAGGTGAGATGTTTTTTCTTCTTCTTGTGAACCACTGTACTGTATAGAAAAGGCTTTATTTATTCATTCATTTTTTAATACATGTATAAAAGGAATACCACTACATGGCCATAATGTTTTATCCAACGTTTTAACCTTAAGTCTCATGCTGTTCATAGGGCAGATACATGTAAACACAGCGAGTGATTTTTTTTGTTTTGTTTTGTAGTCACAAGTAAGATATTTTTGTTGTCTGCAGACATTGAGAAATCACCACGATGCCTGTGTGACCCGACAAGAAGAATGGCTCACAAAGGAAACACACAAGAACTTTGAAATTACATCACTACCTCAAATTGTAAGTCTGTGCATACAATATTGTTTAAGGCAAGACACTGCAGGGTAATGGGCTATATGCACAGTGACCCCACGTGATTTCCGCCTGGACAGTCAGCCAGACGCTGTCCTTCCTGTCCGAATTAGCAGGTCCCACAGAAATGAAGCAATAGCTTAAGATTTGGTAAAGGACAGCGAGTAAAAGTTCAGATGTGACTGGAGCAGGTTAGAAAATATTACATGAGACGTAACGACTTCACTGGAGGAAACTCCGTGTTCATAACGTGGATGTTTTTGTCTTGAGGCTAACGCGGCTAACGCAAAATAAAAAATAAAACTAGCGAGGCGTTTGGAACGAGCCTGCGCAAAAAAGAATCGTCCTGTTAGTTTAAATTATATTTACTTGTTTACATGTTATATTATCATTTTTCAACACTAGCCTTTAGCTCTAAGATAAAAGCTCCGTCCCTTACGACAGCTGGCGTTTCCTTTGGGACAGATTCACAGTGAACATGATGTTTGTAACACGTTGCTGTGACTCCATCAGTAACTCGTTGTCCTTAACCAGATCCTGAGCTTCTCTACATTTGTGTGGGAACCTGCTAATTGTGAACGTAAACGACCAGCGACAAGAAGTCCAGCGTCTGGCTGACTGTCCAGGAAGACATCACGTGGGGAAACTGTGCATATAGCCTATAAGGAAAAAAATAACGCCCCATAGTTAACCGGATATTTTAATAAAGAGTTTTCTACAGCAATATAAACAAATATCTCTGTCCACATGACAGATTATGCGCAAAACAGATTACTCTATCCCACGAAAGTTATATATTTTCCCAACACTTTTTTTTAATATAGCAAATAAGTTTGACTTTGCATTTTTTTTTATTTTGCTGAGGTTTAGCTCAGCCACTCAACTCATGGAGAAACTTTAGCAAGGTCAACCCGTCAAAAAAAGGTCTCTCTGTATAATGAATAAGTTCTGAGAAAAAAGAAATAAAGAAATCTGCAGCCGCAGTGCATGAGACGTCGCGCAGCTCGGACAAAGTTGTGGCTTCTGTCCAAATCGCCAACTGAGTGGACTATACGTAATGCAGGCCTATATAGTGAATGAGGGGTTAGGGACTAGGGTGGACATTCGGACACAAGCCAGGTCTGGTCTCCTGTCCAGACCTGTTCACGTCCAGGTCTAGTTGCGTCCAGGTTGTGTCCTGTTAAATGACTGCATGCCCAAATCCATAATTGAGTCTTGTCTTTTTCAGTCAAACCCCAGAAAGGATGACATGTCCACATCTGAATGCAGCCAAGATGAGTATGTCCCAGATCACACAAAGAGCAGCACAGACAGTGAAGACGACGATTCATCTGCCCACCAGAAACAACCACATAGAAAGAATCTGGATCAAATAAATATAGATCCACAAGGTAAGTTAAGTTTCACAATGCCATGTACTGTTACTTCCTGTTATCTATTAAGTGTCCTGGTAACCATTTCATTTTTGTTTTTAGAGGGGGTCATGGAAGACACAGAAGCATCAGATGATGAAACTGATCCAATCTCAGCCCCAGATTCGTCATCTTCAAAATCTCCAGGTATTTGAACAAGTAACACTTGACACATGTGGGGGAGAGGGAGAGGAGGCGAAGGACACAAAGGGAGGAGACCAAGGACAAGAAAACAAGCCAATTATTTCCTGTATTTTGCTTAGATTAATCTCATTATGTCCACAGGAACCAGGAAGAGGGGAGAGCCTGCACTCCAAAACCTTCAACCAGGAAGTGAAGATCATATCCCTAGGTTTTCTTCGAAGTCTCTAGGTATTTTAAACAATCAATGAAGGAGAGAGTTTGGCTGTTTGATTCGGGAAGAAGAGATTCAGGAAAGAAGAGAGAGTGTGACCGGGGAGAGGAGACGGGTGAGAGAGATACAGGACAGACATAGGGGAGAGAGGAGGAGACTGATGAGAGAAATACAGGACAGACGGAGGGGAGAGAGGCAAACGGATGAGAGGGAGGAGGGGAGTGAGAGGAGTAGAAATGGGAGAGGAAGGGGGAGAGAAGACGAAGGAGAAACGGATACAAGACAGGGATGGAGGAGTAAAGAGAGGGAGACTGGAGCGAGCAACACAAGAGCAACAGAAGTGGAAGGATTGGTACTGGTCAGAAATGTCTGATAGTGTTGCAGAATGAAGTGATGATACATTTTATGGGAGAAACATCCAGGAACTTGTGCTAAGTCCCCGCTCAGCATTGCGTCTCTATTATTCTGTGGGTCTTCAAACACGTGTTGACGTTGGCATTAGTTACTGTGTGAATCATATATATATTGCTCTCACAATTCATACATTTAATTTAAAAGGGACAGAAATAAAGCTGAAGCTGTAATTACAAAAAAAAAAAAAAAAAAAACATAAAAAAAAACAATTTCATGTTGGTGAGTGAAATCAATGATTTCTTTATGCCCATAGAACCAAGGAAAAGAGAATTTTTAGCTATATACTAGTTTAGTTTACTAATAACTTGTCTTGAACACTCAGGACAGACGGGAGGAAAGGGACTGCAGACACCGACGCCAACAGAAGAAATGTCTACTTCCACTGGTAAAGCTCATTCCAACTACTTGCAATACAATTGGTTATTGTCTGTAAAGTCATAGTAAGTCATGTCTTTGTTGTCGTCTTGTTATATTTTACTTTTTTTTTTTTTCTGCATGCCCTTATGGCCTTGTAGATTTAAAGTTTGTATAGCTTATTTTTACCTGAATTCTATGTTTGTTGCACGATTGTACTGAGAAACATTGCTAGTTTGTGAACCTGTTCTCAAACAATGGCAATAAAAAGTGTTCTGATTCTAGTTTTTGCATATCTTCCAGGATCTAAAGGAAAAAAGAGACCGTGGACAGTGCAGGAAGTGAATGCAGTAGAAGAAACCCTCATGGACAACATTCAGTCTGGAAAGGTCCCTGGTAAGGCGCAGTGCATCCAATGTATTGAAGAGTCTGCTGGGGCACTTCAAACAAGGACATGGGAGGGTGTCAAATTTTACGTCAAAAACCGGATTGAGGCTGGGAGACGACAAAGTTGTAAAAGAAAGTAATAAGTAAGTAAGTAAGTGCTTATGACACATTAGGTACGATGACAGAAACCGTTTTTGTAAGAGTTGGCTAAAGAAAACGTTGTCCTGTTGTATATATTTTTTTTGGCTTTTATTGATCCTTAAAGGAACAGGCCACCGTGTTTCCATACTGAGATATGTTCTTATCTTAGCTTTGACGAGTTCTTTAGGACCTGTCTGATCTTCCCCCGTGGCTTCAGTCACGTAAACACAGCGCCGACGGCGTTAGCATTTAGCCTCTCCCTCTCTCCTCTATAGCTCCAAAACAGGTCAAGATAGAAGCTACCGAGCTCTTCCACGTTTTCTCTATTTAAATATGGTTACGTGAAGTGTTACACTACAAAGTATAATTACACACAATTAAACAATGTGGATTTTCTAAGCGGATAAAAGGGGGGACTATATTGTAAGGCGTAATAATACCAGGAGTAATTTGGCATCCGCACAGTAAAGTGAAGATTACTGTGCAGTAAAGTGAAGATTACTGCGCGGATTTCGAACTACTCCTGGTATTATTACGCCTTACAATATAGTTCCCCTTTTTATCCGCTTAGAAAATCCACATTGTTTAATTGTGTGTAATTATACTTTGTAGTGGAACACTTCACGTAACCATATTTAAATCGGGAAAACGTGGAAGAGCTTGGTAGCTTCTATCTTGACCTGTTTTGGAGCTATAGAGGAGAGAGGGAGAGGCTAAATGCTAACGCCGTCTGCGCTGTGTTTTTTCGTGACTGAAGATCAGACAGGTCCTAAAGAACTCGTCACAGCTCAGGTAAGAAACATATCTCAGTATGTACAAACAGTTGCCTATTCCTTTAAAGGAACAGGCAACTGTTTTTTCAGTCTGAGATATGTTCTTGCCTGAGCCTGATTGTGATTTGATGTGTGAAACCATAGACATTAGCATTTAGCCTCTCCTCCTCTCCTCTATGTGGCCAAATGGGGGTGAAGTTAGAAGCGACCAAGCTCCTCCACGTTCCCCCTATATGGTTATGTGAGATCCAAGTATAGTTACACAAAATTAAACATGTCAATTTTCTAAGTGGATGAAAAGGGGAACTATATTGTAAGGCGTAATAACACTTAAGAAGCACTTTGGCGTCTTACTACGCAGATGTCGAGGTGCAACTACTCATGTAACTGTATTTAAATATGGGAAACGTGGAAGAGCTTGGTGGCTTCTAACTTAACCCCATTTAGCCCCATAGAGGAGTGGAGATGAGGCTAAATGCAAACAACATCTTTGGTCTTTTTGACTGAGTGCACGCACAAAGACCAGACAGGTGCACATTAACTCGTCTAAGCTCAGGTAAGAACATATGTCAGTATGGAAAACCGGTGGCCTGTTCCTTTAAATACAGGAAGTAACAGCTAGAGGTAGAGTTTTCATACTGTTGTGCAATCGTAAAGTTATGCAAGAGTCTAAAGTAGAGACCTGTACAGGAATGGATTTTGTGGATTATGTTTTGGTCTGACCGCCCGTTCCCGCCTAAGGCTTTATGAATCCTGACCGATCCTACAAAATTAGTGTCGAGTCCTGCAAGTCTCGTGAGAATTCCCGCCCGTTGCAGGTCTCTAGTCAAGAATTAAACTTTCCCTCCAACTTACTCGTGTTGAAGAACATGCATGATAAATGGCAAACCGTTGGGCGACAGACCCATGTTCACTTTTTTGTAAATAAATATTTCATTGTTAATGAACATTTGTTGGGCATTGATTTTTTTGTTTTAAACCTCCTCCTTTTTCCTGTTAACCTGTTAACCTATCTACCAACATTCAAAAATAACAAAAAATACAAGAAATACCATTTTCCCCACTATTGCCATCTGGTGGTTGTTTCAGGTACTACATAATAGACAGGTCCCCAAAAGTCACCAATTACCGGACAAAAAATAAAAAAGAAAACTTAGGAGATTTTGGTTCAAAATTTGCATCTGGAGCCCAAGGCTCAAGAAAAAATTTTGAGAGTGGTTTTGGTGGCTCTATTCCCTTAAAAAAAATGGGGTCCCCATATGGAGCAGTTTGCCTTGAGGTCCCCATTTGTACTGATTTACAAGTATGTGTGTGTGTGTGTGTGTGTGTGTGTGTGTGTGTTCTTGTACTTAATAATTTGTGAGGACCCGTTTGCGTTTTTAACCAACAGAGTGAGGACATTTTTGTGAAGTGAGGACATTTTGGGTGGTCCTCTCTTGTTTGAGGGACTTTTTGAGGGTCAAGATGTGGTTTTAGGGTTAGGGTTAGAATTGGGTTTAGGGCTAGGATAAAGGTTAGGTTTGGGGTTCGGGGCTCTAGCCTTAGGATTAGGGTCTGGGTAATACATTATGCCTTTGAGTGTCTTCACCAAGATAAAAATACAAGATTGCGTGTGTGTTCTTGTACTTCATAATTTGTGAGGACCCGTTTGCGTTTTTAACCAACAGAGTGAGGACATTTTTGTGAAGTGAGGACATTTTGGGTGGTCCTCACTTGTTTAAGGGACTTTTTGAGGGTCAAGATGTGGTTTTAGGGTTAGGGTTAGAATTGGGTTTAGGTTTGGTTTAGGGCTAGGATTAAGGTTAGGTTTGGGGTTCGGGGCTCTAGCCTTAGGATTAGGGTCTTGGTAATACATTGTGGCTTTGAGTGTCCTCACCAAGATAGAAGTACAAGATTGTGTGTGTGTGTGTTCTTGTACTTAATAATTTGTGAGGACCCGTTTGCGTTTTTAACCAACAGAGTGAGGACATTTTGGGTGGTCCTCACTTGTTTGAGGGACTTTTTGAGGACATTTTGAGGACATTTTGGGTGGTCCTCACTTATTTGAAGAACTGTTTGAGGGTCAAGATGTGGTTTTAGGGTTCAGGTTAGAATTGGGTTTAGGCTAGGTTTAGGGCTAGGATTAAGGTTAGGGTTAGGGTTTGGGGCTCTAGCCTTAGGGTCTGGGTAATACATTATGCCTCTGAGTGTCCTCACTAAGATAGAAGTACAAGATTGCGTGTGTGTGTGTGTGTGTGTGTGTGTGTGTGTGTGTGCGTGTGCGTGTGCGTGTGCGTGTGCGTGTGCGTGTGCGAGTGTGTGTGTGTGGTACCCGCTGAGCAGGTGCCGCACCAGAGGGCGGGCGGTCCGCAGGTACACGTCTTCATTAGAACAGTCCTCCCCGAAAACACGGTCAAAGTAAAACCTGTGCTGGAAACACATGAGGTTTCGATAAATCATCTGCCAGTTACTAGCAAGGCTTTTGTAGTGGAGGCAATTAGAGATCTGAGGTGAACAGAAGGAGTCTGAATCAGGAGTCTGAGCACCACCTCGTGACATCAGCAGGTGAGAGAACTTTGAGCCTCGCTGAGTTAGTCAGGCTGTCATAATTGTCGTACACTAGTTTATTTCTGTTACTATTATCACTGCTTTATTGGACGTTAGCTCATGGCGCAAGGACAGCACGAGCTTCAAGAGCTATGGTTATCTTCAATAGGCACAGCTGTGAAGAAAACCAATGCTCTGATAACAGCCTCACATTCATTTCTTCATTTATATCGCACTGCCTTTGTTCTTCCTTAAGCATTACACACTCTCACAGGTCAAACTAAAAACTTTATTAGCCCCATCATGAGCTCCACAATGTCCGTGTCCCGAGAGAATGTGATGTAAAAACTATGCCCTGCCCCGTGAGGAGACTGATGACCATGATGATGACCACGCCCTGCCCCGTGAGGAGACTGATGACCATGATGATGACCATGCCCTGCCCCGTGAGGAGACTGATGACCATGATGATGACCATGCCCTGCCCCGTGAGGAGACTGATGACCATGATGATGACCATGCCCTGCCCCGTGAGGAGACTGATGACCATGATGATGACCATGCCCTGCCCCGTGAGGAGACTGATGACCATGATGATGACCATGCCCTGCCCCGTGAGGAGACTGATGACCATGATGATGACCATGCCCTGCCCCGTGAGGAGACTGATGACCATGATGATGACCATGCCCTGCCCCGTGAGGAGACTGATGACCATGATGATGACCATGCCCTGCCCCGTGAGGAGACTGATGACCATGATGATGACCATGCCCTGCCCCGTGAGGAGACTGATGACCATGATGATGACCACGCCCTGCCCCGTGAGGAGACTGATGACCATGATGATGACCATGCCCTGCCCCGTGAGGAGACGGCAGAGGAGCTTCATACCTGCAGGACGTAGTGCGTGAGGTCCACGGCCTCCTTGCTCTCGTGCACGATCACACTCTGGTCGTCTGGAGTGGACACGACGTCGGCCTCGTCCCTCCTCTCCTCAGCCGGGGTCAGAGGTCGCTTTCTCACGCACACCCAGATCCGGGGCTCAGCGTCACCCCTGCAGGAGGACAGAGGAGCGTAAGTACATTTACTGGAGTTTATGTGTTTATGTAAAGTAAGTGGTGACTAATGACATGAGGCTAAATACAGATGCAGGCGAGGTCACAGTTTTAGTTCTGCTGGACCTGAGCGCTGCGTTAGACACTGTGGACCACAGGATCTTTCTAGAGAAGTTAACCTCTTACCACCCGCCTAAACCAAATGCATTCTGTCCTCTTTGGCTATTATATAGGCCTGTGTAACACCTCATTTGAAAGCTCAGACCCACAAAACTGATCTTTTTCCTCGCATTGTTGCTGTGTTGTTTCACCTTTTGTATGTTTTTTTTTTCTTTTGTTTTTTTTTTCCATTTTTGTGACATTTTGGTTGAGTTTTTTGTCACTTTTTGTTGAATTTTTGACACATTTTTGTTGAGTTTTTGTCACATTTTTGTTGAATTTTTGTCACATTTTTGTTGAATTTTTGTCACATTTTTGTTGAATTTTCGTCACATTTTTGTTGAATTTTTGTCACATTTTTGTTGAATTTTCGTCACATTTTTGTTGAATTTTTGTCACATTTTTGTTGAATTTTTGTCACATTTTTGTTGAGATTTTTTTTACTTTTTGTTGAATTTGTGTCATTTTTTTGTTGAATTTTTGACATATTTTTGTTGAATTTTTGTTGAATTTTTGTTTCACCTTTTGTATGTTTTTTTTGTTTTCTTTTTTTTTTCATTTTTGTGACATTTTTGTTGAATTTTTGTCACTTTTTGGTTGAGTTTTTTTTCACTTTTTGTTGAATTTGTGTCATTTTTTTGTTGACTTTTTGACATGTTTTTGTTCATTTTTTGTTGAATTTTTGTTGAATTTTTGTCACATTTTTGTTGAATTTTTGTCACATTTTTGTTGAATTTTTGTCACATTTTTGTTGAATTTTTGTCACATTTTTGTTGAGTTTTTGTCACATCTTTGTTGAATTTTTGTTGAATTTTTGTTGAATTTTTGTTAAATTTTTGTCACATTTTTGTTGAGTTTTTGTCACATTTTTGTTGAATTTTTGTCACATTTTTGTTGAATTTTTGTCACATTTTTGTTGAATTTTTGTCACATTTTTGTTGATTTTTTGTCACATTTTTGTTGATTTTTTGTCACATTTTTCTTGAATTTTTGTCACATTTTTGTTGAGTTTTTGTCACATTTTTGTTGAATTTTTGTTGAATTTTTGTCACATTTTTGTCACATTTTTGTTGAGTTTTTGTCACATTTGTGTTGAATTTTTGGCCCATTTTTGTTGAATTTTTGTTGAATTTTTGTTGAATTTTTGTTGAATTTTTGTCACATTTTTGTCACATTTTTGTTACATTTTTGTCACATTTTTGTTGAGTTTTTGTCACATTTTTGTTGAATTTTTATCACATTTTTGTTGAATTTTTGTCACATTTTTCTTGAATTTTTGTCACATTTTTCTTGAATTTTTTTCACATTTTTGTTTTGCGTTTACATCCTTGCTTTCTTCTTTTTTTTTGTGGTTATTTTGGTGTTTTTTCCCAAGAAGCTTTTTGATTAGGATAAAGCCAAACTGGAGAAAATGGGATCCGTTCAGGTGGGAGTTAAGAGGTTAATGGACGCCTTTATGGTTTTGACTCCTCTCGCCTCCTCTCACCTCCTGCTGGGGGAAGCCGGGGCGCTCGTTTGGGGCAGTCCGTAGTTATATTGGGCTGTATTTGACTGGTAGATCCGAACACTCTGAGTACAGCTCTTGTCTTCTTTTCCAGCTGCCCAGAATCTCTGCGGCGTCACTTCTTCTTTAGCCGGTTTACTCCTCGATGCCGTTTTGGCTGTTTGGTTTGTTTGTTTAGAGGCAGATTTGCTCGGAGAAAACGCAGAATCTCCTCCCGGTTGTTTTGCTTTGGTTAAAACTTTGCTATGGCTCTTCATTGACTTGGCAGATTGAGGATCGTTTTCTGAACTAAAGTCCAGCTTCCTGCAGACCGAGGACATGTCACCCCCTCCTTTACTGTGATCCACTGTCCCGTGAACCGTCCCGGTGTCCCCCCCCTCGGCCGCAGCCTGCCGGAGGGTCAGCGGGTCCAGCGTTTTGAGCGCTTGGATCAGATGGAACAGTCTGGTCCGGTCCTGCATGGTTTGGATCCCCAGCAGAGGGAAGTCCTCCAGGGTCAGGACTGAGAGGTGGGCCAAGCTCCGCACGCCCACGGAGGTCAATCTGAAAGGAGATCAGAGGAAGGTCATGTGTGAACGCTGTTTAACCTCTTAACCCCCATCTGAACACAGCACAGTTCGGCTTTACCCAAATCTAAAAGCTTCTTGGAAAACGTGTCAGAATGGCAACAGAAGTGAGATTAAAAGGAGGATGAAAATACAACAAGGGCGATAAAAATACAACAAAAATGTGATGGAAAAATGGCAAAAATGTGACATAAATGCAACGAAAAAGTGACAAAAAAAATTAAAAATGTGACAAAAAAGTGACAAAAATACAACAAAAATGTGATGAAAAAATGTCAAAAAATGTACAAAAATGCAACGACAAAGTGACAAAAAAAGTCAAAAATGTGACAAAATGTGACAAAAAACTGACACAAATACAACAACAAAAATGCAACGAAAAAGTGACAAAAAAGAGTCAAAAATATACCAAAAATGTGATGAAAAAATATGACTTTTTTTTTTTTTAAATGTGACAATAATGTGATAAAAAATACAAAAATCCAACAAAAATGTGCTGAAAAAATGTCAAAAAATGTACAAAAATGCTACGACAAAGTGACAAAAATGCAACGAAAAAGTGACAAAAAAGAGTCAAAAATGTGACAAAAAAGTGACAAAAATACAACAAAAATGTGATGAAAAAATGTCAAAAAATGTACAAAAATGCAACGACAAAGTGACAAAAAAAGTCAAAAATGTGACAAAATGTGACAAAAAACTGACACAAATACAACAACAAAAAAGGTTGAAAAAATGTGACAAAAAGTGACAAAAATGCAACGAAAAAGTGACAAAAAAGAGTCAAAAATGTGACAAAAATGTGATGGAAAATTGACAAAATACAAAAAAGTGACAAAAATGCAACGGAAAAGTGACAAAAAAATTCAAAAATGTCACAAAAAAGTGACAAAAATACAACAAAAATGTGATGGAAAAATGTCAAAAAATGGAGAAAAATGCAACGAAAAAGTGACAAAAAAAAGTCAAAAATGTGACAAAAAAGTGACAAAAGTACAACAAAAATGTGATGAAAAAATATGACAATTTTTTTTTTTAAATGTGACAATAATGTGATAAAAAATTACAAAAATCCAACAAAAATGTGCTGAAAAAATGTCAAAAAATGTACAAAAATGCAACGACAAAGTGACAAAAAAAGTCAAAAATGTGACAAAATGTGACAAAAAACTGACACAAATACAACAACAAAAAAGGTTGAAAAAATGTGACAAAAAGTGACAAAAATGCAATGAAAAAGTGATGAAAAAGTGACAAAACATTTTCAAAAACGTGACAAAAATGTGATAAAAAAGTGACAAAAATACAACAAAAATGTGATAAAAAAAAATGTCAAAAATGTGACAAAATTGTGACACATTTTAATATTACCCGGACCTCTCTTTACAAAAAGGAAGTCAAGTGATGTCCCAGTAATATTAAAGGATCTTTATTTAAGTCAGAGGTGCTGTATGTTGATGTTTTATGGATGCTTTGAATTGCCTTGTGTATGAATCGTGCTCAACAAATAAAACTTGCTCAGCCTTATTGTCAGCACTGCTGCAACACACACACAACAGACATCTAGAAGGGACAAAAAGCGTTCGAAGAAAACATTTTAACAAAATATCGACCAGTGCAGAAGTGTCTATTCGATTCATTGGAAAGACTCAGGAACGCAAGAAGGAATTTGAATTTATTTTTTTGTAAATGGCGGTTGTGATAAATAAGTGCTCCTTCATCCCACCACCATTCGAGCATGAAAATCAATCAAAAACAACTCAACATCTCGCCTTGTCTGATAAATAAACCTGATAAATGGGGAGTTGGCGTCTCTTTACATGGACATGCGTGTGATTCTGGTCTCAGACGTGTTCTTTCTCACCTGTCACAGTGATGCTGGAGCCCCACCGCCCTCAGACTCTCGTACAGGCAGCGGGCCATGCTTCCTCCTCCTCCTCCTCCTCCTCTTCACCCTGAAACATCCAGGCAGAGTCAGTCTCCTCCAGGCTGGACTTTACACATGTAGAAACTCTTCGTGCTGTATCAGGGATGTGCAGAGTCAGCGATACCGGCCCGGTCAGTTCTCTTACTGCTGTTACTGTTGTGGTGGCGGTGTGTGTGAGCAGAGAGCAGGACATGGAGGCTCTGGGGAAACCTGATACTGCAGCTCCACCACCACCACCGAGGCAGCGCGGTCTGAGCAGCCATGACACACATGACTCTATAGCAGAAAATATGATAAATATAGCAGAGGCAGAGGAGCAGCAGTTGGCTCTTTGGGGCTCGGACATGAATGGACCGGCAGCTGCACAAATCCGATTCAGTGGCTCAACTCGTGCTTAAGATACAGGAATTTAATCAAACAATAACACTTTCAGATAGACTTGGATTATTATAGTTCACGTTCACTATTCAAAAGTCACTCTCGCTTCACAGCTAGAATGTCCCGAGTTCGATTCCCACCTGGACGGGGCCGTTCTGTGTGGAGTTTGCATGTTCTCCCCGTGTCTGCTTACGTTTCCCAAGGTACTCCAGATTCCCCTTTCACTAAAAACATGTACAATAGGCCAGGGCGAATGTACTTGTACACACTGAGGACATTCTGGGTGGTCCTCACATATTCGAAGGACTGTTTGAGGGTCCAGATCAGTGTTAATTTCGTCGACTAAAATATTTAGTCTTAATTTTAGTCAAAGCGTTATTTTTGATGACTAAAATTGGACTAAAACTAAATTAAAAGTTTTTCATGAGACTAAAACTAAGACTAAAATGTCCAGATATTTTAGTCGTCGAAAATGAGACTAAATAAAAATGAAAGGGAGAGACTAAAATCATCCAAACTTGTATTGACCGTCTGAAAGAGCCTCAGATCATGTAAATTCTCTGCCAAAGGATCAGCTCTGAGCTTTGTTCATGTGGAGCAGAAACATGAAGCAGAGGAACAAGATTAAGTACGATTAGAATGAATATTATAAAGGAAAAGTTGACTAAATTAGTCTTAAATTTAGTCGACTAAAACTAGACTAAAATTGAAGATATTTTTTTGACTAAAACTAGGCTAGACGTCAAAAGACTAAGACTAAAACTAAATTAAAATATGTTGTCAAAATTAACACTGGTCCAGATGTGGTTTTAGGGTTAGGATTAGGGGCTTAGGGTTCAGGGTTCAGGGTCTTAGTAATATACACTACAGGGTCTTAGTAATATACACTATAGGGTCTTTGTAATATACACTATAGGGTCTTAGTAATATACACTATAGGGTCTTAGTAATATACATTATAGGGTCTTAGTAATATACACTATAGGGTCTTAGTAATATACACTAGGGTCTTAGTAATATACACTATAGGGTCTTAGTAATATACACTATAGGGTCTTAGTAATATACACTATAGGGTCTTAGTAATATACACTATAGGGTCTTAGTAATATACACTATAGGGTCTTTGTAATATACACTATAGGGTCTTAGTAATATACACTATGGGGTCTTAGTAATATACACTATAGGGTCTTAGTAATATACACTATAGGGTCTTAGTAATATACACTATAGGGTCTTAGTAATATACACTATAGGGTCTTAGTAATATACACTATAGGGTCTTAGTAATATACACTATAGGGTCTTAGTAATATACACTATAGGGTCTTAGTAATATACACTATAGGGTCTTAGTAATATACACTATAGGGTCTTAGTAATATACACTATAGGGTCTTAGTAATATACACTACAGGGTCTTAGTAATATACACTACAGGGTCTTAGTAATATACACTATAGGGTCTTAGTAATATACACTATAGGGTCTTAGTAATATACACTATAGGGTCTTAGTAATATACACTATAGGGTCTTATTAATATACACTATAGGGTCTTAGTAATATACACTATAGGGTCTTAGTAATATACACTATAGGGTCTTAGTAATATACTCAACTCATGCATAAGATACAGGAATTTAATCAAATAATAACACTTTTAGATAGACATATTAGGAATGTGGATTGTCTATGGGTCTCGTGATAAAAATTATTATAGTTAACGTTCACAATTCAAAAGATAATGGTCAAAAGTCGCTCTCGCTTCACAGCTAGAAGGTCCCGAGTTCGATTCCCACCTGGACGGGGCCGTTCTGTGTGGAGTATCCACGTTCTCCCCATGTTTGCGTACGTTTCCCAAGGTACTCCGGTTTCCCCTACCACTAAAAACATGTACAATAGGCCAGGGTGAATGTACTTTGGGTGGTCCTCACTTCTTTTGAAGGACTGTTTGAGGGTCCAGATGTGGTTTTGGGGTTAGGGTTAGGATTAGGGGCTTAGGGTTCAGGGTTAGGTCTGGGTAATACATTATGTCTATGAGTGTCCTCATTAAGATAGCAGTACAAGATTGTGCATGTGTGTGTGTGTTCTTGTACTTACAACATTGTGAGGACCAGTTTGAGTTTTTAACAGAGTGAGGACATTTTTGTATAGTGAGGACCTTTTGGGTGGTCCTCACTTATTTGAAGGACTGTTTGAGGGTCAAGATGTGGTTTTAGTTAGGATTAGAATTGGGTGAAGATTGGGCTTAGGGTTCAGGGTTAGGGTCTGGGTAATATACACTATGTCTATGGGTATGTCCTCACTAAGATAGAAGTACAAGATGGCGCGTGTGTGTGGCTCATGGATCGGTGTGGCTACAAACATAAGTATGGCATCAATAAATAATGCAGGAAATTGCAAAGTGGCCTTGAGTGTCTGGAAACAGCACTATATAAGACAAATGCATTATTATTATTCATTCCATACCCGGTGGATGTTAGCTGCTATTGTAGCCACAACTGCCCTGACCTCAGCTGAGAATCATCACTTCAAATCTTCAGTCCAGCTTTACTGTGATTCCTACGTGTTGACCGAGTGAAACAAAGTGTCAAACCCTTGGTGCAACAAACAAATATTCAACACTTTACAGAGCAGTATCCAAAATTGGGGGCCATTTTATTTACTTATTTATTTGGTTGGGACAGTGCATGTTAACTAACCTCTTAACTCCCGCCTGAACCGAGAGGATCTTTTTCCTCACGTCATATCAGATTTTTTTTCCATCATTTTTTTGTTGGGTTTTCAACTCATTTTGTAACTTTTTTGTCATTTTTTGTCATATTTTTTCGTCAATTTTTCGTCAATTTTTATCACATTTTTGTCACATTTTTTGTAATTTTTTTGGTCATTTTTTTGTAATTTTTTGTCAATTTTTTGTATTTTTTGGTCAAATTTTTTGTCATTTTTTGTCACATTTTTTTTAATTTTTTCGTACATTTTTGAATCAATTTTTTTTTTTTTTTTTTTCAAATTTTTGTCCTTTTTTTGTGACATTTTTGTGACATTTTTGTCACTTTTTCATCCATTTTTTGTCATTTTTTTGTCAATGTTTTCTCACTTTTTTGTCACATTTCCATCATTGTTTTCGTCTGGGGTAAAGCCAAACTGGAGAAAATGTGCTCGGTTCAGGAGGGAGTTAAGGGGTTAATGAACACACCACACCGGACTCTCAAACACACACACCACTGTGACTGTGCAGCACATTGAGACATGACATACTTTGAGTAGATACAGAAACAGAACATTAAAGCTGAGGCCACTCACTATAAGCTGAATTTAATGATAATAAAGGCTCATCCAGACACTGACTTACTTCTAAATAGTTAAGTCACCCACTCACCTGCTGCACGGAGGAGGATGAAGCCCCTTTTAACCTCAAACCTAACGCGCATGAAATATTCACGGTAGTATCACTATTTCCGTACACAGTCAGGTCTCCATAGCGACGCCCAGCAGAGCGAAGGCGCGCGTGCTGTTTCGTTTCTCCCGCTCCGCTGCTCGTTGTGCGCGTGCTGTTCACTTCAAAAGCGTCCGACTCCAAAACAGATCCAGGTGGAGGAACAAACTCACTACAAACCCTCTGCAGCAGCCGGTGCGTTCGGTTCAGCGTAAAGACACGGATAATCCTTCCTCTGGGGGGGCTTAATGCCTTCTAACAATCCTTTCAGACATAAGCCCATACAGGAGCAAGATGCAGAATAAATATACAGTTATTCACAAACATGGTCACAATTTTCATGAGCAGAAATTAGAGATGATTTTGTCCATGATAAAAACCATTTCACTTGCGGTTAGTGTGTTTACTGTGTTTTCAAGTTGCATTTAACCTCTTAACTCTCGCCTGAACCGAGAGGATCTGTTTCCTCACGTCATCAGATTTTTTTTCCATCATTTTTTTGTTGGGTAGTCAACTCATTTTTGTAACTTTTGTCATTTTTTTGTCACATTTTTGTCATTTTTTGGTCACATTTTTGTCATTTTTTTGTCATTTTTTTGTCATTTTTCGTGAAATTTTTTTTATCAATTTTTGTCATTTTTTTTGTCATATTTTTGTCATTTTTCGTCAATTTTTTATCCATTTTTTGTCATTTTTTAATAATTTTTTTGTCATTTTTTTGTCATATTTTGTCACATTTTTTGGTCCATTTTTTTCATGTTTTTGTCACATTTTTGTCATTTTTTGTCACATTTTTGTCATTTTTTTGTCAAATCTTTATCAAATTTTTGTATTTTTTTTGTAGCATTTTGTCACATTTTTGTCATTTTTTTGTCACATTTTTCTCATTTTTTTGTCATATTTTTGTCATTTTTCGTCAATTTTTTTTTTATTTTTTGGCATTTTTTTGTCATATTTTTGTCATTTTTCGTCAATTTTTTATCCATTTTTTAATAGATTTTTTGTCATTTTTTTGCCCCATTTTTGTCATTTTTTTTGTCATATTTTGTCACATTTTTTCGTCCATTTTTATCAATTTTTGTCATTTTTTTGTCATATTTTTGTCATTTTTCGTCAATTTTTTATCAATTTTTTGTCATTTTTTTATAATTTTTTTGTCATTTTTTTGTAACATTTTTGTCATTTTTTTGTCATATTTTGTCACATTTTTGTCATTTTTGCCACTTTTTTATCACTTTTTTGTCAATGTTTTCACACTTTTTTTGTCACATTTCCATCATTGTTTTCGTTTTCGCTATTTTCACAGCTTTTTTCCAGAAGCTTTTGGACTGGGGTAAAGCCAAACTGGAGAAAATGTGCTAAGGGGTTAATTGGTATGTGTATAATATATTACTGTTTTAACAAAAGCTTACGTATTAATAAAGCCCCAAGTTGTTCGACAAGAGGATTTATTGATTTGTGGAGCAGTTTAGTATATTTCATCCATGAGCAGAAGTCTATGTGGAACGCAATAACATAGTGCGCGTTTCCGGCGGGAGCGTATTAAGAGTGACACAAAACAAACAAAATGGCGGCGCTTTGGTTTTTCTTTTTTTTTAGACTTGAATGAACTGTAACGGTTTTAATGTTTATCTTTTAAGCCTCTTTTCGTTTCGAGGGCGACGTTTACATCCCCGAATTTTGTTAAATGTGCTTTGTTGATGTAAGAGGATAATTTAAGCGTTTGTTTCAGATGTAGTTCTGTGAGAATGTGTTCCTGAAACTACACATCTGTAGAGGTAAGTACATGATTTGTTACAGTTATAGCAAACGGTTGTCCTGTTTGTCAGACTGTATTAATAATGTTTTTAAGAATATTTGTGTATTTACATTTACATTATATTTATCCAACCAAGTACAGGGTTGGGGAAAATACTTGTAAATTCTATTTAGTTACAGAATACTTGCCTTAAAATGTATTTTGTAATGTATTCTGTTACTTTGTCTATTTAAAGTACTGTATTCTGAATACGTTTAGATACTTTCACATTGATTGTCATTATCTTTATGTATAAATATGGCGTATAATTACAAAAATAAAAACTGCGATTGTTGGAACAGCTGTTATAAACTCACTTAGGCCCATTCTAAATAGCCTCAAATGAAAGTATAACTTTACCAGAATACAGTTACTCAAAATGAGCTTTCTAAATACACATTCTTAATACATGTATTTAGTTACTGCCCAATGCTATATAAGTAACACATTTCCTGCTCTCTATTTCGAAGAAACACTACAGAAATATATTAGATATATTGTAGGGCTGCTCGATTATTGAAAAAATAATAATCACGATTATTTTTGTCATAATTGAAATCACGATTATTTGTTGCCTTTGAAAAATCCATCAAAAAAGTGACAAAAATCCAGCAAAAGTTAAAAAAAATCCAGCAAAAAAAAAGACAAAAATCCAGCAAAAAAAGACAAAAATCCAGCAAAAAAAATGACAAAAATCCAGCAAAAAAAGACAAAAATCCATCAAAAAAGTGACAAAAATCCATCAAAAAAGTGACAAAAATCCATCAAAAACGTGACAAAAATCCAGCAGAAAAAAAGACAAAAATCCATCAAAAAAAGACAAAAATCCAGCAAAAGTTAAAAAAATCCAGCAAAAAAAAAGACAAAAATCCATCAAAAAAAGACAAAAATCCAGCAAAAAAAAAAGACAAAAATCCATTAAAAAAAGACAAAAATCCATCAAAAAAAATGACAAAAATCCAGCAAAAAAAGACAAAAATCCATCAAAAAAGTGACAAAAATCCATCAAAAAAGTGACAAAAATCCATCAAAAACGTGACAAAAATCCAGCAGAAAAAAAGACAAAAATCCATCAAAAAAAGACAAAAATCCAGCAAAAGTTAAAAAAATCCAGCAAAAAAAAAGACAAAAATCCAGCAAAAAAAGACAAAAATCCAGCAAAAAAAATGACAAAAATCCATTTAAAAAAGACAAAAATCCATCAAAAAAGTGACAAAAATCCAGCAAAAAAGTGACAAAAATCCATCAAAAAAGTGACAAAAATCCAGCAGAAAAAAAGACAAAAATTAAAAATTAGAAGAAAAAAAATTAGAAAGAAAAAAAAAAAATTATAATCGATTTTTTGCGATTATGCTAATTTTGTACTCGTTTACTGTTTACGATTAATTGCACAGCCCTAATATATTGTAATTTTGGTTGAGGCACAAACTCATTCCTAACTTTCCTAACATGTTTGTATCGTCCCAGTTCTTCACAGGTACATGTTTTTAGGCACATTTCACAACTTGCAGGGTCACTTTCACAAAAATGCTACAAACATAGCCTGCAAGTTCATGAAATTGATACAAAAGCTTCATAATTACATCTTCAGTGTTTTCCTCACAAATGTCTTTACTAAAGGAGGTCAGGTATAGCTCCAAAACCCCCCACTTTAAAATAAAAAATTAAAATCTTTTATTTGTCAAACCACGGGTGGAGTACATGTCTTTAATAGAGGGGAGAGGGGCTGTTGTTGATGTTCTCTATAGTCCCTCTGTAGAAGAACCACACAGTGATGGAGCTGGTCAGGACGCTCTCTATAGTCCCTCTGTAGAAGAACCTCACAGTGATGGTCAGGATGCTCTTTATAGTCCCTCTGTAGAAGAACCTCACAGTGATAGAGCTGGTCAGGATGCTCTCTATCGTCCCTCTGTAGAAGAACCTCACAGTGATGGAGCTGGTCAGGATGCTCTCTATAGTCCCTCTGTAGAAGAACCACACAGTGATGGAGCTGGTCAGGATGCTCTCTATAGTCCCTCTGTAGAAGAACCTCACAGTGATGGAGCTGGTCAGGATGCTCTCTATAGTCCCTCTGTAGAAGAACCACACAGTGATGGAGCTGGTCAGGATGCTTTTTATAGTCCCTCTGTAGAAGAACCACATTGATGGAGCTGGTCAGGACGCTCTCTATTGTCCCTCTGTAGAAGAACCTCACAGTGATGGTCAGGGTGCTCTCTATACAGTCCCTCTGTAGAAGAACCACACAGTGATGGAGCTGGTCAGGATGCTCTCTATAGTCCCTCTGTAGAAGTTGCACATAACAGAGGCTGGGACTCTGGCTCTTCTTAACTTGCAGAGAAAAACGGATTACTTTTCTTGACCAGTGACACCCAGGAACATAGTGCTGGTCACCCTCTCCACTGCAGCTCCACTGATTGTTAGAGGAGTTCCACAGCAATCTCTTTTGTCTTCTCCACATTTAGAGAGAGATTGTTCTGTGTGCACCACATGGTCAGACTGCTCACCTAACTCCTGTAGTTTTACTCGTCTGTGTTGCTGATGAAGCCCACCACTGTTGAGAAAATGTGCTCAGAAAACCCCCCCTTAACTATACGATGCTAAGCGGAATATTAATCATCATACAAAGTCAATTTTCTTTTCGTTTTTAATCGGCAGGAATGTCATCTGATGAAGAGACCCCACAGCCCTCCTCTTCCTCCTCTTCCTCCTCTGCCTCCTCGGCTCCTCTGGACTCTCACTACATCGGGAGGAGGGAGGACATAGTGCGAGCGGGTCGAGTGACCAGACAGCTGAACGGCTGCAGAGACGTCCTGGTTCTGCACCACCAGGGACGGATCTACGCCATGGACATGCGCTGCTACCGTAAGCCCCCGAGGTTCAGCTTCAGGTTCACTTCATTGTCCCAGTAGAGAAATATGTCCTCGGCATCTGACCCCGTCCTTCAATGCCCCGGGACAACCTGTCATGAGCAATGGGCCTGGGCACAATCTCTGGATCTTGATGCTGAGAACCAGAACTCCCAAAAGAAAACCACTCAGACAAGAAGAGAACCTTTAAATTCCACAGAGAAGTGCCCACATAGTCCAGGGAATTGAACCTGGGGCCTTTTGTTGTCTAAACTTAACAAGAGGAATGTGTTTGTTGTAGCAAGTTTAAAGGCCAGCAATACATTTTAATACCCTTCAGTTGTGTTCTTATTTCTGGATTATGAAGTTATGTTAGAATAAATTTAGCTCTGTTTTTGTCCCTTTATAATCTTATAATTTAAGGGTCACCTAAAGTCACCTAAAGAGCTTCACGAGGGTCGTATGCAGATCTCGCTTTTGGGGAACGCATTCCCCCATTTCTCTGTTTTTTTTAAAGGGGGGGTATTCTGCAAAATGGACTTTTTCAAGCTTTACATCATGTTATTATGTCATTCCCTCATCAAAAACATGCCTGAAGTGTTGCCTTGGCACATTCACGTATTTTTGAGTAATCTGTAAAAACTCTGATGGCGGCCATTTTAGGGACAGGTTTGCCTGAGTCCTCCTAGGAACGCCCCCACCTCCTGGAGACGCCTCCGAGCTTTCGTCACCAGCCGAGTAACCGACCACTGCTCCTCAGCAGAACCCCCTCCCCACTGATGCCACAGACAGCGTGTGGAGGGGGCGT
This sequence comes from Gobius niger, assembly GCF_951799975.1. Lineage (NCBI taxonomy): Eukaryota > Metazoa > Chordata > Actinopteri > Gobiiformes > Gobiidae > Gobius > Gobius niger. Next base: position 72,203,446 of record NC_136852.1, on the reverse strand, counting down.
GTCGGAAAGGCTCAGAGGTTCTTAAAGAGACAGAGGCCTATTTCAAGACATTCACTACAGCCATTTTGAGAGAGACATTTTATACAAGGCAGTTATTCTAATTTACTGCAGTTACAGACCAACAGAAGGTTTGGTCATCATTGTAGTGTGATATAGACTGGTGCTATGTGACTGAAAAAAGCAGAACACCCCCTCTTTTAAGTAAAGGATCGGGGAACTGTTTTCGAGAATTATGCAAAGATTTGAGATTATGGTAATGCTGTTCAAAGGAAGTGTTCCAGTAACTGTTTTGAAACCAGTCCAAAAAGGCTCCTTTCACGATGGATTTTTTTTACAACTTCACGGTGGTGCAGCAGTTAGCGCTCGTGCTTCACAGCAAGAGGGTCCCGGGTTGGATTCCCACCTGGACGGGGCCTTTCTGTGTGGAGTTTGCATGTTCTCCCTGTAAAAACATGTACAATAGGCCAGGATGAATGAGAGTGTGTTTGAGAGTGCGCATGATTATTAAAATCATGTTGCCACAATTACAAACACTTCCCTGTATCGTCCTCGCAGATGCTGGCGGGGGGCTACAACACGGAGACATTGAAGTCAGTGCGTTTCCTGTCATCTTTATGTGAGCTTTATTTACTGTATAACATTCTACTCCATTTCTCTGTGTTGTTTTTAAGCAGGAGTTTAATGGCCGGTTATGCATCGTGTGTCCGTGGCACAAGTATAAGATCACCCTGGCAGAGGGAGAGGGAATGTACCAGGCCGTGGACAACCCGACGGAGCGACCTGTGAAGACCCAGTGGCGCTCGAAAGGTGTGAAACAGCGAGTGCACCGGGTCACAGAGCTCAGCGGAGACGTGTACGTGACTCTAAACACGAGCCCTGAGGACGTAGAGTCAGACCGATATCAGACCGAGCAATACAGGACAAAACCCAACACCAGATAACGCAGAACAATTACAGCTTCACTTACAATAAACGATTTTATACTGCTTGTATTTTTGCCGTTTCTTCATGACTTTTTTCTTTTTTTTGGTTCAGGTTGAATTTTTATTCACTTACTAATTTTTGTTAGTGTTAGTTACAGGGGCGGACTGGCCATGTGTTCATTCTGGAAGAGCACAGAAGGGCCACCGGCTCTAGGGCCAGTCCGGCCTCTCAATTTTCTCCTCTTATCGACCCGCCTTAACCAAGCTTTACCTAAATCTAAAAGCTTCAAAGAAAAGCATCAAAATAGTGGCGAGGATGAAAACGGAACAAAAATGTGCCGGAAAAGAAAAAAAAAAACTGACAAAAAAGCAACGATAAAAAGCTATGAAAAATCAAGAAAAAATCCACAAAAACACAACAAAAATGTGACGAAAACACAACTACAAAGCAGCAAAAAAAGACAAAAAGTGGAAGATAAAAACCCATGACAAAAACATGACCAAGGAATGAAAAAACCCAATGAAAAACCAATAAAAACATGACAAAAAAGAGACGAAAACACAACATAGCAATGAAGAAAAGCAATGTAAAAAAACAACAAAATAGCCATAATAACATAACAAAAACACAAGACAGTGACAAATACACAACAAAAAAACACACAAAAAACACAAAAAGTGACAAATGTGACAAAAAGTTTCGATCTTTTGTAGGTCTTAGCTTTCAAATCAGACATTACACTGTTGCTCTTCGGTCAAGAAGTGTCGCATTTACGCTAATTTGGGCCAGGCTGGTCAGAGTCCAGGGCCGTTTTTCAGTCCCAGTCCGCCCCTGGTTAGTTAGAACTACTTTCTTTGCCACAGCTGCCCTGAGACAAATTGATAGTAACGTGGCTGCCCTTCAGCACTTATGACCAACACCCATCATTCAACTGATAGTTACACACTTACACGGAGAGTGGAGTGTCTGCTCAAGGAGACAGCAGCAGTTACTGAGTTATAATCTGTACAAACCTCATTTGAAAAGAAGAAATTCCCCCAATTTGACTTAACCTCTTACCCCCCTCTCGCCTGAAGCTCATTTTCTCCAGTTCGGCATTACCTAAATCTAAAAGCTTCTTGACTGGAGAGTTTACATGTTTACACCTTGTCTTTTTTCTCGTCTCTTTTCCAACACATTTTCATCTTTTTTTGGTCACATTTCTGTTCCTCATTTTCTTTTCCATTTCTCGATATTTTGACGCTTTTTTCAAGAAGATTTTAGATTTGGGTAAAGCCAAACTGGAGAAAATGTGCTCGGTTAAGTCGGGTGTAAAGAGGTTAAGAGGTTTTAAGTTAAGCCTTGATCACATTAATAACATTACAGCAGGGGTCAGGCAACGTCAGGCCCGGGGGCTATATCCGGCCCTCCAGCATAGAAGCTCTGGCCCTCATGATGATTTTGAGAAATACCTTAACACAGATCAGAAATCAAAGGCCTGTTAGTCTCTTAACCCCCGCCTGAACCAAGCACATTTTCTCCAGTTTGGCTTTACCCAAATTTACCCAAAGCTTCTTGAAAAAAGTGTCAATATTGCAACGAAATGAGGATGAAAACACACACACAAAAAAGAAAGCAATGAAAAAAGTGACAAAAATGTGGCAAAACACAAGAAGTAATTTTAAAAAAAGGCAACAAATGGACGACAAAAACATGCCAAAAAAGCAACGGAAAAAAACAATGAAAAGGCAACAAAAACAGAAAGCAATGAAAAAGTCGCAAAAAAAACGCAAGATAAAAAAAGCAACAAATGGACGACAAAACAACAGAATTCATAAAAAACATAAATAAATGCGTAAATAAGCAGCGACAATTACAAAAAAAGTTACAATCAGTTCTGTAGGTCTCAGCTTTTTATAAGCTCCAGAAACTTTCTGATTTAGGTAAAGCCGAACTGGAGAAAATGTGCTCGGTTAAAGGGGCTGGAAGCAAGTTCGCCATTTTATACTCACTACTGCCACCTCAGGCCATATGTGTAACTGCACCTTCTATATCAAGCTCGTGCATGACGGCAATTCGGGCCGAAGTGACACATTTTTGAGTGACCGTACAGGATTTTAGAGGCAGTTGTGGTGAACAGGTCTGAGCTCATTCTACACATTAGGACATGGCTGGAACATGTAGGGGGAGGAAAATACTTAATTTTAACATTTTAAAACTCTTTATAGTCCCTTTAAGGCGGGGGTTTATCAAAAATGTGAAACATACAGTCAGTTCCTTTACATTTCTTTGCAGAACAGCCACTTAAGCCATACATGACGTACGACTGGCATTTGATGAAGAAAATCGGCCCTCACCGAAGCCAACTTGCGTCACAGGATCCCATTCTAAAGTCCTCCAGGAGGGGGCAGCACTGTGGAATGTTGCCGCGTAAACACCAGAAGAAGAAGAAGAAGAAGAATTCCAACATGGCGGCCGGCTGCGCGGATGTTTCTGTAAATTACATTTCTTCATAGGCTTTTGTAGTTTTATTGAACAATACATTGTCCAATTTCACGGAAATATTGTTAAATGATCAACTATCGTCATGGCGTCAGGTGCGTAACTTCGGTATGAGTGTCTGTGTATTTAAATACTTTTGTTGTTCATATTTGTAACTGTACTAATGTGTCCACAGAGGATGAGGTGAATTTGCTGGTTATAGTTGTGGATGTGAATCCGATATGGTGGGGACAACAAGCACAACGGGAGCCTCAGGTACTTATACATTAGTTTATTTATTAGTTTATTTATTAGTTTATTGGCCCACGTGTTTAAAATGAAATGTTATAACGCTGGACAACAGTGAGGGTTTGTTATGGTCACTTTTCTCTCACACTGCCAAGTCCCTGCGCATTCACTTCTATTCTTCAACTTAAACTGTGAAACTAATATTTGATATATGACTCATTACATGCAAAGTGAGATTTGAATAGTCTTTATTTGTTATCATTTTGATTATTACGGCTCAGCTTGTAAAAACCCAAATAAATGGTAAAATGTTGAATGGACTCAACTTATAAAGCGCTTTTTTACTTTTATCAGGCTCAAAGCGCTTTACAGTAAAGGAACCAGTCACACATTCACTCTCTCATTCATACACCAGTGTACACAGACACTGGAGACAAGGAGGGTGAAGTGTCTTGCCCAAGGACACAACGACAGCGTGCATTTGCGGGAGCTGGGATTCGAACCCACGACCTTCCGATCACGAGACGACCCGCTCTACCACCTGCACCACCATCGCCCCAAATTTAAAAATCTCATAAAATTAGAATGTTTTAAAAATAGACCATGAGCCATAAGCCTGAAAGTGCTAAAAATGTAAATGTAATTATGATAAGACTTGAATAAAAAATGTACAACAAAACAATGTAACAAAAGAACAATTACCCCTTACATACAGGTCCTTCTCAAAAAATTAGCATATTGTGATAAAGTTCATTCTTTTCCATAATGTAATGATAAAAATTGAAAAACTTTCATGTATTTTAGATTCATTGCACACCAACTGAAATATTTCTGGTCTTTTATTGTTTTAAAACTGATGATTTTGGCAAACAGCTCATGAAAACCCCAAATTCCTATCTAAAAAAAAATAGCATATCATTAAAAAGTTCTCAAAACAAGCTATTAACCTAATCATCTGAATCAACTCATTAACTCGAAACACCTGCAAAAGATTCCTAAGGCTTTTAAAAACTCCCAGCCTGGTTCATTACTCAAAACCGCAATCATGGGTAAGACTGCCGACCTGACTGCTGTCCAGAAGGCCATCATTGACACCCTCAAGCCTAACCCCATAGAGAATCTGTGGGATATTGTGAAGAGAAAGTTGAGAGACCCAACACTCTGGATGAGGCGGCTATCGAAGCATCCTGGGCCTCCAGAACACCTCAGCAGTGCCACAGGCTGATTACCTCCATGCCACGCCGCATTGAAGCAGTTATTTCTGCAAAAGGATTCCCGACCAAGTATTGAGTGCATAACTGAACATAATTATTTGAAGGTTGACTTTTTTTGTATTAAAAACACTTTTCTTTTATTGGTCGGATGAAATATGCTATTTTTTTTAGGTTTTCATGAGCTGTATGCCAAGATCATCAGTTTTAAAACAATAAAAGACCAGAAATATTTCAGTTGGTTTGCAATGAATCTAAAATATATGAACGTTTAATTTTTATCATTACATTATGGAAAAGAATGAACTTTATCACAATATGCTAATTTGTTGAGAAGGACCTGTATATTTGGCAGCTTCATTGCACTGACACGCTGACACTCGCGGGTCCAGTTACATGTGAGGACATTCTTTTCTGTCTTTCAGTTCACGCTGTCCAAGTGCATGGACGCTGTGATGGTGATGGGAAACTCCCACATGTCCATGGGCAGGACCAACAAACTGGCTGTGATCGCGAGTCACTGTCAGGACAGGTAAAACCACGGCTGCAGTAACGATCACCAGGGCCGTTAAATCTGTTTCAATACCGAGATATTTGTCTTACAGTGAAACAGATTGATAATGTTCGTTTATTCTTTTTCTTTCCATTTCATTTTTTTTTTTACATTTTTATCATTTGTTTGAGGTGAAACAACAGAGAAACTTCCTTAAACGACAAAAGGGCAGAAAAAAAACACTTTACAAGTTTCTCTTATTTGGCCCCCATTAAAAAACAAACACTTTTTGAACCTTTTTAAAAAAAAAACTTTTTCATGTTTTTTTAAACAATTTTTTTCACCTTTTTTTTAAACAATTTTTTTCACCTTTTTTTAAACAATTTTTTTCACCTTTTTTGAAACAAATTTTTTCACCTTTTTTTAAACAATTTTTTTCACCTTTTTTTAAAGACATTTTTTCAAATTTAACTTTTTTTTTCATATTTTTGCAAATTTTTTCTAATTAATTAACTATTTTTCTTTCATGTTTTTTAACCTTTTTTTAAACATTTTTAACAAATAAATAAAAATAAAAAACAATGTCATGGGTTTTTTTTATACTTAAAAAAAGTGTATTTTTGTGTTCTTTTTTAACCAATTTTTCTCATTTTTACCAATTTTTTTCAAGTTTTTTAACCCCCCCTGAAATTATCTTTTTTTTTGGGAATAAGTCCCGGCCCCATCAAAACTTGAAGACAAAGATATTTCTTTTCAGTACCAAACTGGTGTCGCCTGAATGTATTTCCAGTTACATAAAAAGTGTCAAGCTGATGCTAAATGAAGTGGAGCCTTGCAGGAAGTGGTTTGTCGTGACTCAGCGACACGTGTTTCTATAATACTGTCCTTCTGTAGCACAAGATCATCCAGACCGACGGCAGCAGCAGATCTCGTCATTGTCACTTCTGTGTTTCAGCCACTTCCTGTACCCCAGTAAGACCTGGAGAGGGGGGGACGGCCGGGATGAGGACACCTCGTCAAGTGGAGACGGCAAATACGAACTGCTGTCTGTGGCCAACAATCTGATGGCTGAGGAAATCCGGAGCGTCATCCTCAAATGTAAGAGCAACACCGCAAATGTTCTCATGACTAGTGAAAAAATAATCATTAAATAAAGTCACATTGTCATAATGTCTTGAGAGCTGCTGGACCTCGTGGTGTCTGTCGAGGTAAATCATGTTTTAGACTGTGATGATGTCATAATGTCCATACAACAAGGCAGTTTTCATGTGAGAGAAGCTCCATAATAGGGAAGGGGGAGAGATATACAACATAATATGGAAATAGCAGTTTGGAAGATTTGCAAATGTCCAATATTGAGTTTGTCTCCAATTTTAAGAAATTGGGAAATATGTGGGAAATTATATAAAAAGGGGGGCAAATAATGGGAAATGATATGGGGGAAAAACAGGTAAGATATTGGTAGAATTGGGGGGAAAAAGGGAAAAATCTATTAATAGCCTAACTAACTAACTAATCTAGCCAGCTCAGATTTTGGAGAAAAAAACAAAAAAACAAAGGGGCATGAAATTTTTAAGACAATGTCTTCCTCATGCTCCTATTCAGCATTGAATATTTTGCTTTTGCTGTTGTTATTATTGTGTCTGTAATAACACCATGGCTGAATAAAAAAACTTGAACTGAATTGAACTGAACTGAACTATTTAAAAAATGGGAAATGGGGGGATTAGAAATGGACAAAAGGGGAAACAAATGTTTTTTTCTGCCCTTTTGTAGTTTTTGAGCGACAAAGCAATACAAATGAAGATATTTGTAGCACCGTTTTATATATTTCTGACGGTTTGCCAAAATATCGCTGCGTCATCATTATCAAGAAAGTCCCCAAAAATATTGAGATATTGATTTTCATCAATATCGCCCAGCCCTACTCCATACGGTAGTGGACCTTAATTATATGTGATTATAATAAATATTATAAATGTAAAGTCGACTTCATTTACATGCAATTTTAGTCGACAAAAACTAGACTGAAATTGGAGAAGATTATTTGACTATATCTCTATTAAATCTAAAATTAAAGGGCAAAGACACTGGATTGGTTAAATATCCGCAGAGATCTTCACATTTTCAGATTAAACTAAGCTACAGTTTATGAGCCTTATTTCATGCGCCGCATTTACAGAAACACAACATGTCTGGAGTTTAATCAGGTCAACGGTTTTCCTCAAAAACCATCAGAAAATAAACCTAAGACATGTAAAATGCAGTGTGTTCAGACCCTCAGCTTGCTGTTTTTGCTCTTTACAGTAAAACTCCTCCGTGAGGCTCAGGTTCTCCTCATGTCGGAGTCGGTCACATTTAGTTTGTTCAAAATCGCCCCGAACATGTCACAGTTTAAGCCCAGCTTCAGTCCAGGAGCAGGTTCCAAACACGGCCTGTTCCAGAGCCACAAATCTCTCTGTGTTTTAATTCAACCGTGAACAAAAAAACCTGTTCCTGAGCTGCACGAGGACATGTTTTCAAATGTTACTGAGGCTGATCGATGAGAAAATCATCTGGAAATGTTGAAATAAACCTCTATGTGAAACGAAAACTCGCCCTGGAAACCACCGACTTCCAGCATCTCACCGGAAGTAACTCCCATTCTCGTTTCTACTCGAGCCCCAGGAATAAGGAAGATTGGCTGTTTTTAGTAGAACGTTTTGACATCACATGAACCTTTTAAAAACCGCTGTTCGAAAGCTTCTACATCACAGCCTTGAGTGAGTTTTTGCTCCAACATTAAAACACTGAATGCTTTGATTTGCAGCTGAAATCAAAGGGACTTCGACGGACACCTTACTGGCCGGATCCCTCGCCAAAGCACTTTGTTGTATCCTTTAAGATTCAGGACAATGTGGTCTTTGTGACTCTATGATGTCACGTCTTTCCTTAACCTTGGATGTCCAGACGTCCACCGCATGTCCAAAGCACTGGAGGGAGGGCAGGAGATGAAGTCCAGGATATTGGTGAGTTCACAGTGATATTTAGCTGAATGGTCGTCTCTAACTTGTACTTTTGTTTGTGAAGGTGATCAAAGCGGCGGACGACTGCGCTCTGCAGTACATGAACTTCATGAATGTCATCTTCGCAGCTCAGAAGCAGGTATTCACCATCACATCACTCACTCTTGATTCATTCACTAATGCTTTATGTGTCACTGCAGAACATTCTGATCGACGCCTGTGTGCTGGACTCAGACTCTGGGCTCCTACAGCAGGTCATTATTGTTTTTCTTCTGACATTTTTAACCTCTTACTCACCACCTGAAACAAGCCGAAAGAAAACAAGGACAAAAAGGCAACAAAAATGTGATGAAAAAGTGACAAAAATGTGATGAAAAAGTGACAAAAATGTAACAAAAACTCAACAGAATTAAACAATGTGGATTTTCTAAGCAGATAAAAAGGGGAACTATATTGTACGGCGTAATAATACCAGGAGTACTTTGTGTAATTAAACATTATCGTGTAACACTTCACGTAACCATATTTAAATAGTGAAAACGTGGAAGAGCTTGGTAGCTTCTATCTTCACTTGGTTTGGAGCTATAGAGGAGCAGAGGCTAAATGCTAACGCCGTCTGTGCTAACGTGACTGAGGGCACGCGTGAAGACCAGACAGGTACACATGAACTCGTCTAAGCTCAGGTACATATCTCAGCTAGGGATGTCACGGTTACCGGTGTGGCGGTAAACCCCGGTTAAAATGTTGACAATAATAATTACCGTCTTGTTTTTGAAAAAATATTTTACCGCGGTGGATTACGGCGCCCGCGGTTTAGGCAGAGTGAGCCTCATGAGGCGCCGTCTCATCAGCTGAAGCTGCCGCAGGCGCCTCTGGAGCTACAACCAAAACAAAACTTTATCAAAGCTGGAATCATGTCCGACACGACAGCGCAGGATCAGCCTCAGAGGCCGAGCCTGAAGTCTGGACATGTTATTGTAAATTATATTATTACTAGCTGAGACCCGGCCTTCGGCCGGGCCTCGCTAGTCTCCACATTTGATATTCTGAGATTGTGAGTGATTACAAAGAAATGTCCAACCCGTCACACAGTGCAGCTGTAGACCAGTGGTTCCCAACCCATGCCAAAAACTATGGCCACTACAAATGAGTAAAAGAATGAATGCAAAAAAAAAAGTCAAACAAACTGCAATTGGAGTGTTTGATGCACCCGTGCTCCTTTCTTATAAACTACAACGACAATATTTTCGCTAAACTCAGGGAATAGAATTCAAGAGACAGTGGAATAATTATGGATAAATATTAGGGGTTCAGCTCTAACGGTTTGGTTCACGGTGCAGGACCCGTGGTTTGGTGCATCACGGTAGTTTACAATCCAAAAAATAATGAGTAGGTTTTGAAATGAAATAGCCTAATTATCGTTGTTAGACAGTATTTATAACCTTACAATAAAATTGGCAATGCTTTCAAAGCTGCTTTAGAATAAAATGTACCTCTGGGCTCAATACGTGAAAGCAAAATAGTAAACAAATGGTACAGCAGCAAAGTAAAAAGAAAGATAAAAAGAAAAAAAACTACGCAGTGCAGGCCATGCGCTCGTTAAGTTGTAGTGTCATTTTCGCTTTTACGCACACGGAGGATAAATCAGTCGGAGCAGCGCGTGTGATTAGAGGCTCGTGTTTGAGGAGGTTTTGGGCACGCACGCACACGCACACACATACGCACACGCACACGCACACATACATACACACACGCGCGCACACACACATCGCCCTGTTTGGATGCGCGCACACGCACGGCAGTCAGATCTCGTGCACTCGCGTTTGTGTGACAGCGGGTTGTCCTCGGACAGCAGCACCGCGGTCCATATGGACCCGTGGCCAATGCCCGCGAGCTGTGGGACTCGTCACGTGGGGGCCGGCCGCGGATGTACTAACACCAACCACGCACACACTCAGTACTGTCGCCAGGCTTCCTGGTGTTCCCAAACGGTCTCCCATCCCAGTCCTAACCAGGCCTTTCCCTGCTTAGCATCGGAGGAACGGTCTCCCATCCCAGTTCTAACCAGGCACTTTCCTGCTTAGCTTCAAAGTCGGTATGGGAAATAAACATGGCGGCGCCCAGGCGGCGGCCATTGAGATAGCGTTTTCTATAATAGATAAAGAAAGCTGAAGGACAGCTGTTAGAGACAGTTTTCCTGTTTGCGGAACGTGCAGGAAAAAGTGTCTCTAAAGGCATGGATCTATTAGGTTAAAGGCAGCAATACTTCGAACCTCTGACTCTCCTGCGTGACCGTCCCCACAGCTCTATAGCAGGAAGCTAACGTTAGCGTTTTAGCTGAAATGCTGAGGTGGGACTTTGGGTTGAGGGAGAATGTAACGAGTCGCCCCATAGTGCGGCTGCAGCGCCACCGCCAGCATAAGCCGTGTCGCGATATAGACGGTTTATCTTGCTCAAAAATATTCTTCTTCGTTTCTGGCGCTATAAATAGTACATGTAATACCCTCAAAACATCAACAACATATCGTTTTAGTTCCTTTACTTTGATGTGAAAAGTTGCACTTTTGATAAGGCTTTGTCTGTATTTTTTTTTTTTTATATAATAAGCACTGTTAAACTTTTTTGAAACTATTTCAGTTTGTGTAGGACTTTCTGAACATATTAACACACATTAAAAAAAATACCGTATCCATATCTGTCTGCCTTAAAACAATGTGTTCTGCAACCTCCAACTTAATCTTTCTAATACATATGTACAACGAATCGTATCCATAGCCCATGAATTAGCCTTTGTCTGTACCTGTATGTGAGAGAACGTGTGTGACTGCGTTAGTATTTTTATTTTTATTTTATTTTTTCATATTTCTTATTATTTAGTTTTTGTTTTTTTCTTTCCATTTGTTTGCTCTTCCTTTTTTTGTATCTGTTCTATGTTTTAACCAATATCATTTCCCATGTACAACTAATGAAGTTAAAAGAAAAATAATAAAAATATATTTAAAAAAAATAAATAAAAAAATACCGCGGTAATACCGAAAACCGTGCTAATTTTGGTCACAATAACCGTAAGGTCAAACGTTCATACCGTGACAGCCCTAATCTCAGCATGTAAAAACAGTGGCCTGTTTCTTTAAGTCAGTGGTTCTCAAGCTGGGGGTCGCCAGATCATGTAGATAAAATACACATACTTTTTTAGCATATATTATAATATTTTGTTGTCGCTTGTGTGTGCTATGATGAGTGCCTCTTTTATTACATTCATTATGTCTTCTTGAGTAATAATCTTTAGTTTTTTGGTTTCTTTTTGAAAGACACTAGGTAGAAACAAACTTGTCCTTGTCCGTCGAAACGCGTAAGGTATTTGAACAGCTTTGTTTGTTTCTACCTAGTGTCTTTCAAAAAGAAACCAAAAAACTAAAGATTATGATGAGTGCCATTATATGTTTGATGAATTTTATTTTAGCCATTTGTTATATTTTTTGTTTTTTAAGAGTTATGTAGGCTAATGTTCCGATTCCCCCCGGTGTGACCCGGGCGGGGGGGTCACGAACCCCTTTTACTGTTTTAATGGGGGTCGCGGCTCCAAAAGCTTTAAGTGATAAAAACTCATCTGGACCACACCAGAAATATGTCGGTGAAATTTAACACCAAGGTCCATTTTAATATCCAAATAATTTTATAATTGCAACGAACACTGGGTCCAAAAATCATGACTTCTGTTTTGGTTCAGATTAAGAAAATTCAATGACATCCAAGACTTTATGTCATTAATGTAATCTAAGAGGGGTTTGCCGTGTTTCATAAGGATGGGGCCGAGAGGGAGCATATAGAGCAAAGGTCCAAGAATAGATCCTTGTGGTACCCCAACAACGGGGCCGAGGAGGAAACAAATTCTCCATTTTTAGATATTATTCATTATTATTCCTCTGTATGTCTCAGTTTAGACGGGTTCCTCCTCCATTTGCACCAGTGCTCGATCATGGTGCTCGTGTCGTCTTGTAACTGTGATGGTATAAAATCTGGAAACACATTTTAGGCATCTTTTACATCTTGGTGTTTGTTCACGGACTGTTTTCTGTTTGCGAATACAAAACCCTTTGTTTAACCTTGTGTTTCAGGCCTGTGACATCACCGGAGGCTTGTACCTGAAGATCCCACAGAAAATGGCCCTGGCTCAGTATCTCCTGGTAAATGTCGTCTCTTCATTCCTTTGTCCAAACTACAGATAATTCAGTATTATTGTTCTGGACTTTCCCAGTTCTAACAGGTTTTCTAAAAAAAAAATATCTTGGGAACCAGTAAAATTATCGTTTTTCCTAAAATCCCACTTGTAACCCCTTAACTCCCACCTGAACCGAGCACATTTTCTCCAGTTTGGCTTTACCCCAGTCCAAAAGCTTCTGGAAAAAAGCTGTGAAAATAGTAACAAAACTGAAACGAAAACAATGATGGAAATGTGACAAAAAAGTGACGAAAAATTGATGAAAAAGTGGCAAAAATGTCACAAGAAATTGACAAAAATTGACGAAAAAATGACAAAAATATGACAAAAATATGATAAAAATGTGACAGAAATGTGACAAAAAAATGATAAAATGTGACAAAAAAATGACAAAAAATGTGACAAAAAAATGACAAATTTGATTTAAAAAAATGGACGAAAAAATGACAGAAATGTGACAAAAAAGTGACGAAAAATTGATGAAAAAGTGGCAGAAATTTCACAAAAATGTCACAAGAAATTGACAAAAAATGTGACAAAAAATGATAAAAATGTGACAAAAAAATTACCAAAAAAAAAGACAAAAATGTGCCAAAAATGTGATAAAAATTGATTAAAATGTGACCAAAAAAAATGCAAAAATGTGACAAAAAATGACAAAAAAGTTACAAAAATGAGTTGAATACCCAACAAAAAAATGATGGGGAAAAAAATCTGACGACGTGAGGAAAAAGATCCTCTTGGTTCAGGCGGGAGTTAAGAGGTTAAGTTCATGCTTCAATAAACATCTGGCTTAAAGGTGCATTATGCAACTTTTTATATGGAAAAAAAAGTTTATATTTGTGCCTGTTTGAGCTTGTAGTGACCCAGTGGCTGCATGGGAGCCTTTTCTTTCCATCACAGTGGTCTCTAGGAGGCTCCAGGTTAAGCTATTTTGTAGGTTTTCACTCCTGACGGACCCGATATATATGCACAAATATATATATTTTTTCCACGTAAATGTTGCATAATGCACCTTTAAAGTACATATGACACATTAGACATGATTTTTTTCTAAAACATTTATTATATTTAAGATTCTGCTAAAGATTGTGCCCAGTTTTGTGATCTTTAGTTCTTCCTGGACACCGACAGGAAGTGACATAGATGGAGGCAGACATTTTGAAAGCGTTGTATGTGAGTGACGAGCGCGTTGTCGCCTCAGTGGGTGTTCCTGCCGGACTCGGAGCAGCGAGGTCAGCTGGTGTTGCCTCCGCCCGCTCACGTGGATTACAGAGCCGCCTGTTTCTGCCATCGAAACCTCATCGAGATCGGATACGTGTGCTCCGTCTGCCTGTCCAGTGAGTCTCTCAGCCAATAATCTTCATTCACTCCTTTGCATCATTTGTTTGAGTTGTTGTTTCGCCCATTTTTTTTTGTTGTGTTTTTTCCCCAATGTTCCCAAATTTTTCATTTTTCCCCTCCGAATTTACCCCAATAGGTTGCGTTCAATTGTGTAGGACTACAGATGGAAATTAGCATAGTGCTAAATATCTTTTTAATGTAACTGCACAGGGTCCTGAATAAATAAACTACACTAAACTCATTCAGAAACATGACATATTATTCTATATGAAAGTGCTATCTATTGGCCAGCATCACACTCATGTTTTTGAATATTGTCTCCACTTTTGGACGCCTTTATGAGGAAATAATTGGACATTAGTTCATATGTGCTGACAGAGGAGTAAACATTTAAGGGGAAAAGGGGATTTTTTAAATTCTCTGTAGTGGAATAAAATTAGTTTTGTCCTTTAGTACAGTGGTTCTCAACCTTTTGGAGCCGCGACCCCCATTATAGCAGGTAAAGGGGTTCGTGACCCCCCACCCGGGCTATTGTTAAATAGTAGAGATAAGTTCTCATAATGTTGTTTATAGGACCGCATTTTATTTTATTTATTTAGTTTTTTAAATTATTATTATTACTATTATTATAATTATTATTTTTATTTATTTTTCCATGTCTTTTAATTATTATTTTTTTAATTAATTAATAAAAATAAAAAAATATTAATGTTTTTTTTGTTTTTTGTTTGTTTTGTTGGGGAGGAGGGGAAAAAAATCATAGACCTTTGTTGTAACTTGTTGTTCTGACTTGTCAATAAACAAAAAGTAAAAAAAACAAAAAAAAAACAAAGAGAAAAAACAAATAGCTGAAATAAAATTCATGAAACTACGAACAAATAATGGCACTTTGGTACAACAACAACACATGCTACAATAAAACATTAGATTATATGCTAATTAAAATATGTATACTTTATCTAAATAATCTGGCGACCCCCCAAATTTGTCTTGTGACCCCTATGGGGGTCCCGACCCCCAGGTTGAGAACCACTGCTTTAGTATATGGTAAAAGCAGACATTTATCCAAAAAACACTGGTTTTAAAGCCTTTTAAACAGTCATAAAATGTCAGGCTAGTAGGCATTTTTTACAGTGAAGTGACAGTTTTCCTCCTGAATGTTGTGAAACCTTGTTTAAACTCAGTCCCTGTGACGAATGTTGATGTTGTAAATGCATTAGGAAAGTTTGGGATGAGTTTGGACCAGAAAATAGACATTTGAGTTACCCTGTTTCTTTGTACAATCAGGTAAAGCTCCTTTAACAAATGCTGAATTATGGATATAGAGAGATTATGGAGAGGAGCAAAGTGGTTCAACTGCCCATAAATAGCGGAGAATGCTAACATGATGCTTCATGTTAGCATCGTGCTAGCGCTAGCTACGACTGCCATTTTTTCCGCTTCTACTGAATAAACATCCACATGGACCCGATTTAGACTTGACTTTATTTGTATGTGATAAATAAGTTTATGTTTCGCCATAAAGTGGCTAGAAAGAGTGAAAAATTGTGTTTCCCAAAAGATTGTTTTCCCTGTCGGTGAGGCCACGCCCCCTTCTCCGCCCGTATCTATTGTTTTTACCACTTTTTCCCAGTTTCAAAGTTTTTTCCATATTTTTTTTTGTTTGTTTTTTTCCATTTTTTTCCTTAATTTTCCCATTTTATTTATTTTTTCAACTTGTGATTCACTTTTTTTCCCTTTATATTTTGATGACCAACAGCATAAAAACTTGAATATTAAGATTTCATATTTCCTCTCAGTATCTGCTTTTGATACTGACTGTTATTTTCTGGTCCCCAGCCCTTACTTCGACCTGTGTTACGTTTAATGACTTTCTGTTTGTTTCAGTTTTCTGCAACTTCAGCCCCATCTGCACAACCTGCGAGTAAGTCCAGATCCACAAACATCCACCTCGACTCTGTTCAGGTGAAATAAACGTAACCACACGATGTGTTTATGTTTCAGGACTGTGTTTAAGATCCAGCTGCCACAGATGGTGAAGCCAAAGAAGAAAAAGCTGAAGCCGTCGTGATGGTTGCTCTCGTTTTCTTCCATTTTTATTTTGATATTTAACAAGTTTTTCATTAAAATACAAAAAGCAGCAAAAGTGTGATGCGTTTTTATTAAGGCGCCGTTAAACGATACCAGTCTGATACCGAGAAAAAAACTTTACTGGTATTGAAAAAATAAAAGTAGCAAAAGCAGAAACCGAAAAGAAAAATGAAATCTTTATATTCAAAATTGTATGGTCTTGGTCAATAAAAAAATTTAAAAAAGCTAAATTGGGAAAAGTTCCAAAGTTTTGGGAAAAACATGGAGGAAAAAGAGGCAAATTTGGCTAAATTGGGAGAAAAAAAAAAAAAATTAATTGGGAGGGGAATAAAATTGGTTAAAAATGACAAATTTAGTAAAAAAAAAAAAAACGTGAAAAAAAACTTAAAAAGGGGGAAAATTGAGACAAACTGAAAAATAAGCTGAAAAATTGGGACATTTTTTTAGGCAAAGTTGGAAAAAAAAATGGAAAATTGAAAAAATATGGAAACATTTAGAAAAAGTGGGAAAAAAAATCTGTTAAACAATTGGAAAATTTGAGGGAAATGGGAGGGAGAGTAGAAAATGGGGTAAAAAAATTGAAAAATGTGGGGCAAAAATAAGAAATTTGGGAAAAAACATGTAAAAAAAAAAATAGATTGGGGAAAAATGTGGCAAAATTTATGGAAAAACGTGGTTTGATTAAATGATAATGATTAAAATGGGATGAATAAGAAAAACTTGGAAAGTGTTTTTTTCCGCCCTTTTGTCATTAAAGGAAATTTCTTGGTTGTTTCACCTCAAATGATACAAATGTAAAAGAAATTAAATGGAAGGAAAAGTAAAAATAAATTAACATTAATTGGTTTTTTGGTTCTATATGATAAATATTTGAATACAGGTATTGGAAAAGAATGGTATGAAAAAATAAATGAACGGTGCCCAGTCCTAGTTTTTATCCATGTTCCAAGGACTCTGACAAAAGCAAAGGCTGTTTATTTGTCTTTATTCACAATTCCGCAAAAGGAATCTCGCACTATCAGTTCTTTGTTTAATTGGGAAGTGCTGTAAAAATACTTTTCTGAAACACAAAAACAGTTTATTTATTTAACACGTGATTTCTTCAGTTACCGAGGGTTCGGAACAATATTACACCTGAAACAAGAGGAGAAGGAGAATCACTTTCTCTGTAGTATTCTGTAGTATTCATACAGTATTCTGTGCTGATGCTTTACTCACCCCAAGAGCCCCCGCCCAGACCACCTCTGGGGGGTCAGAGTCATCGGAGATCTTTGTCCACCGCGGACCACGACCACACGTAACGCTTTCTGTTGCAAACGCGTGAATGTTTTATACTTTGGTCACAATTATGATGTTTATAAACCTTTTTAAAGTCCTCCTCACCCCTTCACTGTGCTGCACCACTGAGGCCACGTTCTGCAGAGTCTGGAAATTATTGGAATTCACGGAACCAAACTCAATGACTTCATCTCCCACTCGGAGCCCCTGGGAACAAAAAACAAAAATAAAATGAACAATTAAAACTTCTCAATAGTTTAGTTTAATAGTAATAGAAACATGTGCGGTGACACATCCTGTTTTGGGGATTTAGCTGTAGAGCGCAATCCAGACCTTTTTACACGATATTTGTAGCACCACAGCGTATTCTATGTTATGGCTATGGACACATGGTGTGGCTCGTTTGAAAGACGAGACTCTGAGCTCTCCGTAGGTTAAAAAACAGTTTAATTCTACGTGCCTCGGTTCCTGAAAAATCTAAGCTAAACAGAGGCTAGTTTTCATCAAAATCACAGTTTTTTTTCTTCATTCAGAGATTATGCCTGTTTTATGAAACTCTCCTTTCTGAGTAACTCCTCTGTCCTCTCTGGTCGGACACTAACGTTATGTGAAGAGTTGGGCTGTCACGGTATGAAAATTTTACCTCACGGTTATTGTGACCAAAATTATCACGGTTTTCGGTATTATCGCGGTATTTTTTTTAAATGTGTGTTAATATGTTCACATCACAGTAAAGGAACTATAACGATGTGTTGATGATCGTTTCGAGGGTGTTACATGTACTATTTATAGCGTCAGAAACGAAGATAAACCGTCTCTATCAGGAAAACTGTTGTTGTCCTTCCAGTGAGCTTTCGCTTTGCAGATTTGGGAAAATGCCATCATTATTAAATTCATAAAACTGCGGCGAGAGTGAAAATATTGCAATCTGCCACCGGGAGCCCCGTAACGCATTGTGCCATTGTGCGGAGGTATCCGGACATGTTTATGTACTGGTGGTGGCGCTGCAGCCGCACTATGAGGCGACTCGTTACATTCTCCCTCAACCCAAAGTCCCACATCAGCATTTCAGCTAAAGCGCTAACGTTAGCTTCCTGCTATAGAGGGAGACGGTCACGCAGGAGAGTCAGAGGTTCGAAGTGTTGCTGCATTTGGAGACACTTTTTCCTGCACGCTCCGCAAACTGAGCTCTGAGGCTGATAGATCCTGCGCTGTCGTGTCGGACATGATTCCAGCTTGGAGGAAGTTTTGTTTGGGCAAACAACAAAGTGCGCATGCGCGGAAACTGCAGCAGATGAGACGGTGGCTGGTGAGGCTCACCGTGCCTACACCGCGGGGGCGGTCATTCACCGAGATAATAATAAAAATACAAAACAAGACGGTCATTTTCACCGTCAAAATTTTTACCGGGGTTTACCGCTACACCGGTTACCGTGACATCCCTAGTGAAGAGGCAAATGCCTAAATATCTGCGTTTCAAGTCAATTTTCAACGACAACATTCATTGTTGACACGTTTCAAACACCGCGTGTTCTCGATCTCTTTTTATGGCGTGTGCGTTTACACAGCCTGGTTCTCGAATTGAAGACTTTAACAGGCTGTTTCTCAGTCGTCCTTGGTCGCCAGTCAAGAAACTTTTATATTTGGGTAAAGCCGAACTGGAGAAAAGGCGGGAGTTAAGAGGTTAATGTACAGATTTGTAGAGGAAATAAAATGCTCCTTTTTGAAAAGTATAGACAGCGGCGTGCGTCGATGTTAGGGCTGGGTACCTACTTGGTACCGACCGAAAAGCTGTATCGGTAATCCAAAAACATTTTTTTTGTACCAATTTTCAGTACTTTTTCTCTCCAAACGTCAATAAATGATCCTCAGTGAGTCTAAAAAAGCCTGAACTCATGAGCAGCTTCAGCACAAATGCAATGCGGTCTGAGCCAGGACTAAACCAGGACTAAACCAGGACTTACAGTAAACTGGTTAAAAACCAGGCCTAAACCTGGACTGAATAAGAAACTAGACTCTTAGACAAATAGAAAAGCAGTGACAACACGGTAGTGACAACAAGAAACACATGGGCTTTAGCTTTAGCCCCAGAGCCTGAAGTTACTGCTGTTGTTTAAACTCCAGCTGCACCGGAGCATTTGGATCAAAGATTGTCTCTGGAAAAGGTGAGGCTCACTCTGCATCAGCCATGTTTGGAACAGTTCTGGTGCATTTTCAGTGACAGAGTGAGCGCTCTCACTATTTAACAGATCTGTGACGTGTGAGAAGCCTTCACTGTCTTTCACTGAAAAGTTTATCTTCAGTAAACGGTCCTGATGTGGATCTGGTCTGTTCCTGCAGCTCAGAAGGTAAAAAATGTCCTTTCTCTCTTTTTATCACGGCTTTAGTGGGAATTCTGCTCAAAAAATGAAGTTACAGGTGACGTTGCTGCTCCTGTTTTCTGATGTGCCGTGTTTGGACTTCCTCCTGAACGATACTTTTCCTGCACATTATTTTAACTCAATTAAAATAACATAGGTATCGAAAGAAGTACCGTTAAGGCACCGGTACCGAAAAGCAGGTATCGTTAAAGTAGTGGTATCGAAAAAACGAACGGTACCCAGCCCTAGTTGCTGTAATGGCGTGTGTTGCTGTAACGTGTGTGTTACTGACGGCGTTGTGGGCGGGGGATCCTGCCGTGACCGCGTCCACCCGAGCGAACGGCGAGGGCAGACTGAGCTCCGCCTCCATGGGATCGTCGTGGGCAACAGCCTCGCCTCTCTTCGCCTTCTCCTGGGCGTGCAGCCTGTGGAGCGCCTCCTCGATCTCCGCCATGATCGCCTTGTGGTCATTCTGCAGGCCTGGGAATAACAGTAATAATGGCGTGAAACATTTTAGTAACTGCCTGATGTGTTATGAGTTAACCCGAGCACATTTTCTCCAGTTTGGCTTTACCCCAGTCCAAAAGCTTCTGGATAAAAGGTTTGATAATAGCACAAAACTGAGACGAAAACAATGATGGAAATGTGACAAAAAAGTGAGAAAACATTGACAAAAAAGTGACGAAAAATGGATGAAAAAGTGGCAAAAATGTCACAAGAAATTGACATAAAATGGACGAACAAATGACAAAAATGTGACAAAAAAATGACAAAAATTTGACAAAAATTTGATAAAAAATGGATGAAAAAATGACAAAAATGTGACCAAAAAATATGACAAAAAATGTGATAAAATTTGACAAAAAAATTACAAAAATGGATGAAAAAATGACAAAAATGTGACAAAAAATGAAAAAAATGTGACAATTTTTTTTACAAAAATATGATAAAAAATTGACCAAAAAATGACAAATGTGACAAAAAATGACAAAAATTTGATAAAGAAATGGATGAAAAAATGACAAAACTGTGACCAAAAAATGTGACAAAAAATGTGATAAAATTTGACAAAAAAATGACAAAAATGGATGAAAAAATGACAAAAATGTGACAAAAAATGTGACAATTTTTTTTACAAAATATTATAAAAAATTTACAAAAATGTGACAAAAAAATGACAAAGGTTTGATAAAAAATGGATGAAAAAATGACAAAAATGTGATAAAAAAAATTACAAAAATGTGATAAAAAATTGACCAAAAAAATTACAAAAAATTGACAAAAATTACAAAAATTTGACAAAAAAAAATACAAAAATTAGTTGAATACCCAACAAAAAAATGATGGAGAAAAAAAGTGATGACGTGAGGAAAAAGATCCTCTCGGTTCAGGCGGGAGTTAAGAGGTTAATCAGAATAAACAGATTTGTGATGATCAGTTTGTTGAAGAAAATAAAGCGACTCACATGCGATCTGGTTTCGGGCCGTCCTGATCTGATACAGGTTCACGTCCGCCCGGGGGAAACCCTCCGCGTCCACCAGCGGCCCCTCGATGCCTACGCCCTGCTGGATATAAGGGAAATGACCGCTTTAAACCCGTGGAAATACACGTTAGCATTAGCTTAGCATCTCAGCTAGCTGTGGCGTACGTCAGGCTGCGACACTTACGTCCTCCAGCACGTCATAGTACGCCTTTATCTGCTCTTCTATCTCGTCTTTCTTTCTGACCAGATCCTGAACGTCTTCCATCGTTAGATCCTCGTGTTCAGAAGCAGCTTCTTCGATCAGTCTCATGTTGTTGTGACCGCAGTGACCACGGGCTTCAGGTACTTCCGAAACAACGCTCTTCTTCGGGGGTTTTCACTTCATCACAGTGGAAACAGCTCTTACGCGGTATACTGACCCCTAACGGTGACAGAACAAACCACACGCTGATGGCCTTTTCTCCATATATCCGGCTTTCACTGGCAGGTTTTACATTATTTTATGATTCAAAAAAATAATTTAAATCCTCACTGTGTTACAATTTGAAAAAAACAAACATTGTTATTTTTATTTATATATATATATTTTTTAAATTATGATTTTTTTATTTTTTTATTTACATATTTTTCTTCGATGCCAGTTCGATGGCAATGCTCAGTCTCCGGTGCCGATGCCTGAACAGAGTTTTATTTTTATTTTATTTATTTATTTATTTTTTCCCGATGCTTAACCCCTTAACTCCCGCCTGAACCGAGCACATTTTCTCCAGCTTGGCTTTACCCCAATCCAAAAGCATCTGGAAAAAAGGTGTGAAAATAGCGACAGAACTGAGACAAAAACAATGAAGATGTGACAAAAAAGTGAGAAAACATTGACGAAAAAGTGACGAAAAAATGACAAAAATGTGACAAAAAAATGACAAAAAAAAATGACAAAAAAGTTCCAAAATGAGTTGAAAAGCCCCCCCCCCCCCTAAAAAAAGATGGAAAAAAAAATTGATGACGTGTGGAAAAAGATCCATTTAGATGAGTTTTGCAGGTCTTAGCTTTCAAATGAGTTGTTACACTGGCCAACAGGATTTGGGTAAAGCTGAACTGGAGAAAATGCTCTCGGTTCAGGCGGGAGTTAAGAGGTTAATCTAAGTGAGCGGTTACCTTTTATTAATAAAAAAAAAAAAAGAAAAATCGTACAAATTTTTCATATTTTCTTTTTTAATTTTATTTATTTATTTTCCCCCCTAAATATCTTCACATTTTCTCACGTTTCATTCCCCAATTTCCCCGCCAATCTGCCCCAAATTTTCACATTATTTCCTAAATTTTTCCAATGTTTCCCAAATTTACCCCAGCAAATTTACTTACATATACATGTTTGAAAACTAGACCTTTCAAATGTTATTGTTGATGTTTTTTTTTTATTTCTAATTTATTTATTATTATTTTTTATGTAACCTCTTAACTCCCGCCTGAACCGAGAGGATCTTTTTCACATTCTTTAATCACATTTTTTTTCCATCATTTTTTTGTTGCGTATTCAACTCGTTTTTGTAAGTTTCTTTTGTCATTTTTTGTCACATTTCTTTTATCAATTTTTTTTTATCATTTTTTGTCAATTTTTGTAATTTTTTTGTCACATTTTTGTCACATTTTTGTCATTTGTTCGTCAATTTTTGGTCAATTTCTTGTGACATTTTTGCCACTTTTTCATCAATTTTTCGTCACTTTTTTGTCAATGTTTTCTCACTTTTTTTGCCATATTTCCATCATTGTTTTCGTCTCAGTTTTGTTGCTATTTTTACAGCTTTTTTCCAGAAGCTTAGTTAGTTAAGGGGTTAAACAAACTGTAAAAGTGTTCAACAACAGACTCTTCAAATAGTAAAATCCACAGCTGTATTTTCTTTTATTAATATACATTTTATAACAGACAGTTGTAAAATAACAACAAAAAGGGAAAACGTTACCAAAGTCAGTAGGCTACGATGTCTTCATAAAAGGTTTTCATAAACTTCATGTAAGAATAATAGTGCTGAGAACATTAAAACATTTCTTTATTTGCACAAACTCTGAGCTAAACTGGTCAGAAACATTAAGGCACAGAAAGGCTTCATCATCATCATTATACCACAGTTAAATTCAAGATCATTCACATTAGAATCACAGACACAGGAAAGACCTTCATCTTCTCCAAGCAGTAAAGTGCAAATCTCTGTTTAGGAAAAAATATTTTGTCCATAAGAAAGTAATATAGTAAATCCTCATTGCACAAAGGTGTTCTTCCTATTTAAGTATCGTATCGTCTAATATGGAGCAGGAACTGGCTCAGGTTCAGACCACAGGCTGAGTTAAGAATGGACTAAGTCAGCGTTTCAGCACGGGCTAACCGAAGCTCGCTCATGCTAGCAGTTTGGCAGTTTTCGGAGCCGGCTCCATTATTGAGAACGGGTGAAAATGAAAGTAATGACTTAAAGATTGGCATAAAAGGAAAATCCATCAGAGAAAGGAAGTCTGGAGCCAAACAAAGCACGAGTATAGTACATGAAAGAGAACGACAAATACCTGAAAATACAAAGAAATGCTCTTTAACCTCTTAACTCCCGCCTGAACCGAGAGCATTTTCTCCAGTTTTGGCTTTACCCAAATCCTGTAGGCCAGTGTAACGCCTCATTTGAAAGCCAAGATCTACAAAACTCATCTAAATGGATCTTTTTCCTCACGTCATCAGATTTCAACTCATTTTGTAGCTTTTTGGTCATTTTTTTCAATATTTTTTTGGTCATTTTTGTCACTATTTTTGTCATTTTTTTTGGTCTTTTTTTAATCAATTTTTTGTCACATTTTTGTCACATTTTTTGTCATTTTTTAATCATTTTTTTGTCATTTTTGTCACATTTTTTGTCACATTTTTCGTCCATTTTTTGTCTTTTTTTTATCATTTTTTCATCACTTTTTTTGTCAAAGTTTTCTAACTTTTTTGTCACATCTTCCTCATTGTTTTCGTCTCAGTTCTGTTGCTATTTTCACATTTCGGATTGGGGTAAAGCCAAAAACTGGAGAAAATGTGCTCGGTTCAGGTGGGAGTTAAGGGGTTAAGATAACTTTTTTGTGTGTTTTATGGTCCTGAATGACCACAGTTGATCGATGTCATAGAGATGCACCGATCCAGCTTCTTTTGCTTCCGATATCGATACTGGGGGTTTGAGTATCTGCTAATATCCGATATTAACCGATACCAAGAGACTTTCTTAAAAGTGTTTTCCTCTGAATGAAAAAGTTCATCTCTGATCTCCATTGTGAGATCAATAAAGTCTCTTCTTGTTATTATATTACAGAGCAATTATTAATGATATCTATTAATAAACCAATGGAAAAACATCACACGATATCCTTGGAACCGGCTATTTTAGATGAATAAACACCTCACATAGAGTGATCTGATCATTACAGCCTGAGTATTATAAATATTTCATATCAGTTATTCTTGAACAGCATTTCATAAACTAAAATACAGCAGTGGCCGATTATATTTGATTAGTTGCCGCTAGCTTTAGCATATTGTTGCTAGCCATGGCATTTTGCACGGTGATCCAAAAGGTTATAATAGCGATTGAATTCTCCAGGTTCTGCCCTTCAAAATGGCAGCACAGCATGTCCATATTCACTTGCAGTTGGTGAAAGTTGTGTTTTTAAAGGAACAGGCCACCGTTTTTACATACTGAGATATGTTCTTAGCTTAGACGAGTTCATGTGTACCTGTCTGGTGTTCACGCGTGTCCTCAGTCACGTTAGCACAGACGGCGTTAGCATTTAGCCTCTCCTCCTCTATAGAGCTCCACAGTCCCGCCCCTCGCGGTCTTGTTGCTCCGGAAGCAAAAAATCCCCGTCTACACGACCGTCGATTTTCCAAAAGTTCAAATATAACGAGTTTAACGTCACCGCAAAAGCTAATCAGCTATGTAGCAATTTGTGACCATAAAATGTTTCATTTCAATCCAAAAAGAAGACATAATGTTGAAGAAAAGGCAAAGGTACAAGGCTGTGACATCATTCACTTCCTGACTATAGAAACTCCGTATCCCAAGAACCATTGCGACATCGCGCCCGCTGGTCAAGGCAACCAGGTTTTCAGCAAACACGGCCAGTTTCTTTTACTTTGCAGACAAAAGTTCTATATTATTTTACTATTAAACAATCTGAATCAGGCTAATTGGAATAAAAATGATCGGTGGTTCGTTTAATTGGATCGTTGGGAACATTTTTTTGACGTTTTTCTTACTCTCAGTGTTAGACATGGATAAAACGTCAACTCTCTGCCTGCATTATGTTTGAATACATTGTTTATAATATGTTTTCTACATTACAATAAATAAACACGTGTGGGAACGTGAAGCTCCACCAATCAAAAGCCTCGTAGTAGATCATGGGACTCCCGAGCATCCTGGGTAATGTAGTTCTAGGACGAAGGCTCGCAGTTAAACTAGACCGATCTCATACGTGCTTTTTTTCACCTGCGTCTGACTTTGCGGTCGCTTTATAACCACAGAGCTGGATTCAGCCCAAGCTGACGGAGTTACGGAGTTAAAGACTTTATTCCAAATCAACACGGTCTCAAAGCAAGGGGAGTTTTACTTCCGGACCGGAGAGGAGGCGGGACTGAGGAGCTCTATAGCTCCAAGCAGAAGCCAAGCTCTTCCACGTTTTCACTATTTAAATATGGTTACGTGAAGTACTTCAACATCCGCACAGTAATATCTTAACTTTACTGCACGGATGTCGAACTACTCCTGGTATTATTATATTATAATATTATTACGCCATACAATATAGTTCCCCTTTTATCCGCTTAGAAAATCCACATTGTTTAATACTTTGTAGTGGAACACTTCACGTAACCATATTTAAATAGGGAAAACGTGGAAGAGCTTGGTAGCTTCTATCTTCACCTGGTTTGGAGCTATAGAGGAGCAGAGGCTAAATGCTAACGCCGTCTGTGCTAACGTGACTGAGGACACGCATGAACACCAGACAGGTACACATGAACTCGTCTAAGGTAAGAACATATCTCAGTATGTTAAAAACGGAGGCCTGTTCCTTTTAAGCGGTGAAAGCCAAAACTGGTTCAGCATCAGATATTTGTAGCCGATACCGGATATCGGCTCCAATATCTGACACCAATATGGGATCGGTGCGTCTCTAGTCTTCATATTCAAAAGTCTGTGGAACAAATGAGTGTAAAAAGGATGTGGAGGCGAGACGGTCACTGAGCACCACATGAACCTCATCATTAGATCCTATACATTATACTGAGAGCAGGTGATAATACAAAGTTATTGCATAATTGACTTCCTTCTGTCGTGCGGCCCTGTTGGTTTCTGGTGCTCAAGTACCACATAAAAACGAGGGCTCCAGGAGTAAGTAGAAGCGACCCCACAGACACACCCCCTTAAGGATGATTTGGTCCCTGAACCAATGAACACATGGACATTTTTACAACATTTGAGACACTGAATCACAAAATGGGAGCAGCTGAACATCCCGTGACATTCTGAGAGTCTGCAGCAGAAACCGAACCCCCGCTGTTTTGTAACATGTGTAGTTTAACAGTCAGTTTGCCGGGACGGCCCCTCCGCCTGAGGGGACGGGCCGGTCGACTGCTGGGACGTTAACTCCTTCTGGACCAGAGCGAACTTGGCCGTGGTCTCGTCTAACTGCGCGGTGACCGTTTCCATCCACGTGTGCAGCTGTGTGCTCAGCGCGCCCATGCCCTGGTCCAGGTTCTCCTGCCGGACTCTCAGCTCCTCCAGTAGGTGCTGCGTGCTTTTACACACCTGGTCCCGCCGGTGTCCAGCGGAGGGCGCTCTCTGACGCAGCATGTAGCCCTCGAACTCTTCAGGGCTCAGGTTGAGAGAAGGGCCGTCCAGTTTTTCAATGAAGGCCACGGCGCACGACTGGAACAGAGGGAGAAATGTGGTCAAGCTCAGGGGAAACGAAGTGAAAGCCAAGTTGGAAAATTAAAACTGGGGAAATTTGGGGCAAAATTGGGAAAAAATATGGAAAATTTGGACATTTTCCCGCCCTTTTGTAAAAAGGAAGTTTCTTGGTTGTTTCACCTCAAATAATAGAAATGCAAAAGAAATGAAATGGAAGGAACATAAATAAATGAACATTATTTTTCTGTTTAATGGTTCTATATGACACATAATTTAGTACCAGTATATTTTTACAAAAAATAACGGTACACTTGGTCTAGGTATGAAAACCTTCGATATTTCACTAAAGATTTAGCTTAATCATCGTACAGATAAGAGATTTGTGGATGATTCAGACACACGCGGGTTTGTGCAGATAAAGGCACAATGAGGACGGTTTCTGCCAGACAAACACATCAGATTAAGAGAACAGATGCTACAAAGCAGCAGACAGGTATCTGAAGCTGCTGGTGCCTCTGGAGTCTCCTGAACATGAAGGTGTAGGACCCTCCAGAGGCTGCAGTTGTGCATAAACCTTCTCTCCGGCCTCCCCTAAACTGTTCACTGAAGCTGAAGCAGAAACGGCTGCAGTGGCTCAGAAATACATGAGGACTCATTTTCAAACAGTCTCGTTCACTGATGAGTAGGGATGGGTACCGTTAATTTTTTTTCGATACCAAGTACTTTAACGATACCTGCTTTTCGGTTCCGGTGCCTTAACGGTACTTTTTTCGATACCAATGTTATTTTAGTTCAATAAAATTAACGTGTATAAAAAGTATCATTCAGGAAAAAGACCGAAAACAGCACAACAAAGGCTCCACAGGAGCAGCAGCGTCGCCTGTAACTGCGTGTTTTCAGCACAATTTCCACTTAAGCCGAGATAAGAGAGAGAAAGGACATTATTCCCTCCTGAGCTGCAGAGTCAGATCCACAGTTTTCTAAACTCACTGCACTTTGACGAAGCGAAAGCTCCACACGTCAAAGATCTTCACATGGTGTGAGCCTCACTCTGTCACTGATCATTTACCAAAACTGGACCAACAATGTCTAATACAGAGTGAGCGCTCACTTTTCTATAAACCAGCCTGGATATTCCCGTCTCTGCAGCTGATGTAAAGTGTAAACCACAGCACGTTAGCTCCGCCCAACAGCACGTAAGCTCCGCCTCCTCCTGTCGCTAAAGGTAAAGACGTCTTTGTCACTGCTTTCAATTTGCCTAAAAACTAAAGTTTCTTATTCAGTCCTGGTTTAGTCCTGGTTTAGTTTAGCTCTGGGTTTTACGACCGGAGTAAGTCCTGGTTTAGACCTGGCTCAGTCCTGACGCGGCTCTGCCATCTCTATTACAAAAGTTTAGTACGTTGTAGCTTCGCCAGTTCATAGGCTACTCCAGTTCTCGCGCCTGTGAAGTCTGTAAGTTATAGTTATAATATGGCTTTTCTTCGCTCCATTTGCGCTGAAGCGGCTCATTATCTGCACATACCTGCATTTTTTAGACTCAATGCGGGTCTGGAGAGAAAAAGAACCGAAAACTGGCACGAAAGAATTTTATTTTTTCGATACCACCCCCGACCGGAGCTTTTCGGTCGGTTCCAAGTAGGTACCGTTTAACGGTGCCCATCCCTACTGATGAGGCCGTGTGACCCTGGATGGTCAGATGGATGGAGTAGTGGATGGTTGGTGAATGGCCACCATGTCCCAACAAGGCTGTGATGTCAGTAAGGGGGGGCGGAGTCATGTTTTGGGCCAGAATCATGGGGAGAGAGCTGGTCAGTCCCTTTAGGATCCCTGAAGGTGTGAAAATGACCTCTTTCTGACTGACCACTGTCTTCTATGGTACAAAAAGAAGAGCCGTGTTTTCCCGAACAACATCATCTTCATCATGACAACGCACCATGTCCTGCTGTAAAGAATACCTCTGCATCACTGGCTGCTATGGGCATAAAAGGAGAGAAACTCATGATGTGGACCCCCTCCTCCCTCATCCTTTCCTGTTGAAATGTTCTATATAAATACAGTTGGATTGGAGAAATGTAATCAGACATCACCCACCAGGTTGGTGAAGAAGTACCCGCTCTCGCCGGCCATCAGGCTGTGGGGGAGGCCGAAGCGGATGACGTACTGCATGTTGGAGTGGAGCCGCGGTGGGTTGGCCTTGAGCAGCACGTACACCAGGCCGGACAGGAAGTCGTCGGCGTTGGCCGGTTCGCTGTTGGAGATGGCCAGGGCCTCGAAGATGTGGTGGCAGCATTTGGACACGCACGTCAGTTTGTCCTGGGGGGCGCGCTTCGCATCCACCTCGATGATGGCTGTCGGAAACAGGACCGTTTAGCAACAGGTGGGAGTAAGTCACTAAAGTCCCAAGTCAAGTCAGGTTTGGATTTGAAGTCTAATTAATATTTAATCGTCACAAAATGTAAAATATTTTGATTGTTCAGTCTACGCACAAAATCACTGGGACAGCATTTTAACCCCTTAACTCCCACCTGAACCGAGCACATTTTCTCTAGTTTGGCAAAACTGAGACAAAAACAATGATGAAAATGTGACAAAATAGTGACGAAAAATTGATGAAAAAGTGGCAAAAATGTCACAAGAAATTGACAAAAAATGTATGAAAAAATGACAAAAATGTGATAAAAATTTGACCAAAAAATTGCAAAAATGTGACAAAAAATTGATTAAAAAATGATAAAAAAATGGATAATTTTTTTTACAAAAATGTGACAAAAAATTAAAAGAATTTGACCAAAAAATTACTAAAATGTGACAAAAAAATGACAAAAAAATTGAAGGAAAAATGACAAAAAAAATGACAAAAATCTGATAAAAATTTGACAAAATAGTGACGAAAAATTGATGAAATAGTGGCAAAATTGTCACAAAAATGTCACAAGAAATTGACAAAAAATGTATGAAAAAATGACAAAAATTTGACCAAAAAATTGCAAAAATGTGACAAAAAATTGATTAAAAAATGATAAAAAATGTATAAAAAAATTTACAAAAATGTGACAAAAAATGACAAAAATTTGACAAAAAAATTACAAAAATGTGACAAAAAATGTGACAAAAAAATGACTAAAATGTGACCAAAAAAAAGACAAAAATGTGATGAAAAAAATGGACAAAAAAATTACAAAAAAATTACAAAAAATTGTAATTTTCCTGCAGTCTGAAAGGTAAATATAAAAATATAAAAAAAATAGATTCTGCACAGCCTTCAGTCCTGCTGTCACTGGGCTCTGTGTGGATGTGGAAAATAGTCGAAATGCTGTAACTTTAACGCTTTAAACACCGAACTGGCCCCAAAACTTTCACAGTTTTCCAACTTTTATTGCAAAGGTTGTTACATCAACATCAGTATATGTTAAAAATTGACTTAAAAGAATTGATGCTGAACTGACACTTTCAAAATAATCTAATGTGGCATTTTCTTTAAGGGGAACGAATGAGGTAAAGTTACTGTAGGTGCTGTAGATACAAGTGTTTTGTTTTTTTTGCAACTGAATTGTTGATTTTATTCTACTAAAATTAGGCTTTTGCCATAGTTACCATTTGTTTTAATATAGCATGTCATTTGCATGGATAGAATCAAATGCAAATGTTGGCTATCGGAAAATAAAGGCAATGAAAAAAAGTAGTAGTAAAAAAGTAGCTAGTATAATTTGCAGTTTTATGTGTGTTTTGTGCTCGACATTGAAGTGTTTGGCCCGCGACTCACAGGCACTTTTTAATTTTGGCCCTCGGAGACAAAAAGTTTGGGCACCCCTGCTTTAACCTTTGGGTAGCGCCACTCCCAGAGCGCCCTCTACCAGAATTGGCTCACCGTAGAAAACTTTTAATGCATCCAAAGAAACACACATTTCCTCCTGCCTTTTCGCGCTGTGTTGATCAGACGTGCTGTGTCGGGAAATTGCGATGGTGACAAACAGAAAAGAGTCATGTGTGTGTTAGTTACCAGTGATGGCAGGCAGAAAGGGGTCTCCCGTGACGCCCGCCTTTGTGTCAGGAAAGGGCACTTCCAACATCTCAGGAGTGACCCAGTTTAAGGACCTGCAAATGCACGACGATTCCTTACTTACTCCTTACGTACTGTCAGTTTTAGCTCAAATCTCATGATCAGCTGGAGGAGCCTGGGTTTAGGGTCAGGTGGAGGTGCTTCATACTGACCTTATCCTCCTCTGCAGAGCCAGGTCCTTTTGTTCATCATCACAGGAGTCATGGCAGAAAACCCACTTGTGCAAACGGGTCATGACCAGCTTCTCCATGTGCTCCATTATCTGGTTCACCTGAGCCTCGGACAAACCTGAAAACGGTCAGAGGAACAAACAGCCACGAGATTAATAATAATAATAATAATAATAATAATAATAATAATAATAATAATAATAAATAAAAATAAATAAATTAACCTCTGAACTACCACTTTAAACAAGTGCATTTTCTCCAGGTACCAGATCTGAAAGCTTCTCGATGCCGATAGGCCAGTGCAACGTCTCATTTGAAAGCTAAGACCTGCATAACAGATTGTAACTTTTTGGTCACGTTGTCACTAGGGATGCACCGATCTGATCCGATATTTAGACACTTCATCTGGCCGATACCGATCCGATACAGTCTTTTTGGATAATTATATTTTTGTGTATATTATACTTTTGAATTTTAAAGCAGTACTAAGTAACTCTTCCCCCTAGAGGCCGTAAGCGCAACTGCAGGTGTAGTAGCAAGTTATGATTTTTTAACTTATTAATTGTCTTGGAGAGTAAATACTACGCTGACAGGAAAGGCGAAGGGAGAGAGGGATACTGTGCATCCAATTATACAATGGAAATATTTTTTTTCACTCAAACTTGGCTGTAAATACTGTTTAAAGTGACGTTAGCCCGCAGTTAGCTTTGCCCGTTAGCATGTTAGCTTCTTCTTCGTGATTACATTAGTGTGTATTGCTTTCTCCGGACCGGTGGCAGTCAAGTTGCAAACATGGTTTTCTGGCCAGAGACACCAGGGGGAGATGAAAGACCCTCCAATCATCCCATAAACACTTGTGTTACCCCCACAGGGACTACGGAGAGGATTTATTAAGGTAAACACGTTCCTTAGTACTGCTTTAAATTAGAAAGTTTTTCAGAAGCAGGTGTTAGCGGCAGGTTAACAATAGTAGACGTTGTTCTGTTGTGATCTACAGTTTCTGTGAATTTGTTTTGGCAGCTCCATCTGAATTCTGTTTTGAAATGTGTCTTGTGAGCCAATGAGGGCTGGGCTCTTATGTGCAAGACACAATAAAAAGAATAAATCAAATCAAATAAATCAGTATCCAGCTTAGCGATAGCATGAAGGCCGTGAATCTGTGGTCCTGGATCTGCAGCGGCTCCAGTCGCAGGTTTACTGCTGTGCTGCGATAACCCCGGGATTCCACATCATCCGCCTGTGCGCTCAGCTCCATTCAGCTCCCCCCGACCCCGAACGGCTGCGACATCAACGCCCACTGTCTCCGCTTCAGTCCGCCCCGGTCCTCTCCGCCAGTGCTCCAGCTCCACGAGGAGCACGCGCACAAAGCAACGACTTTGAGAAATAAAACTCCCAATAAAATAATAAACAACTATTCATAAGCATGCGAGCTATGGCGCGTTAAAGCATGAAGCCTGTGCCCCCCCTCATGTGGCCCCCCTCATGCGCGAGGGAGAGAGAGGCAGAAAAAAAAGTTACGTGAACGAAAGCAACAGAAGCTTAATCGGGTCGTGTGATTGTTTTTGTGATAACAAACTCCCCAGAGGGAATTATCGAGGTCACTTTGTGTGAAATAGTGACATTTTCTTTAAAATAAAGTCCGCTGAAAATGCGGATATTGTTGTCGTTCTCTCTCCCGTTTGGTGCGTCTGAACTGTGGAGCTTGATCCGGCCGGAGCTGACGGGACGCAGACGGACCCGGAAATAGGGTTGATCCGTATTTTTATCATGGCGAGGCGGAGAGGCGACGTAGGCCCCTCGGAGTGGACGATGTGGAATGTTTCTAAACGTTCAACATAGCAACGCATTTGCTGCGGGGGGCGGAGTGGAGCGGGCGAGCACGGAGAACGTGGAATCTGGTGGTAAACCTGGAGCCGCTGCAGATCCAGGACCACAGATCGGATCGGTACATCCCTAATTGTGACTGCGTTCTTATCACATTTTTAACAAGTTTCTATCATGCTTTAATCGCTTTTTTCCTCACTTTTTGGCGCTTTTTCCTGCTTTTTCATCACTCTTAAGTCGTATTTTTGTCGGGGGGGTTTTGTGCTATTGTTACTATTTTAAGGTTTTTTTTCAAGGAGCTTTCAGATCTGGGTAAAGCCGAAAATGTCCTCGGTTAAGAGGTTAAAACGTGAAAGGATTGTAGCCATTGACTAATTTACACCCGCAATCCTGCATTCAAACTCCCCTGTATTTACAATCTTGTGGATGAACAAACTCACCAGTAAAATATTCTGCAAAGGACTGGTAGAAATCCTGGACTAGATCCGACTGCTTCTGCACTGGCAAGTCCTGCGCAGGAGAACGCAGTATTTCAGAAAGTGACGTCGTAAATAATCACAGTCAGTACTACACTCATTACGTGATAGGCTTCCATGGTGTTGAGGAAGGCGGTGCAGCGGGACTGCAGGCGCTGGGAGGGGGCGCTGCGGAGAATCTTCAGGAAACTGGGGAAGTCTCCGGGCTCCAGGCTCTGGTAGGCTTTCAACGCGCTGCCCTGAAGCTCTGTCGACTCTGGAAGTACATCACACATAGGTTGTATTATATTCATATAAACTGCATCACACTGTGTCGCTAGGCTTAGAGGCGCCAACTGATGGTGAAAAAGCAAATTCAACACGATTGAGCTGTTTAAAAGCTGAGAGTGATCATTAAGAAAGAGGAAAACTGCTCCAGATAATGAGAATTAGCCCAACATTCAGCACTATAATCCCACAGGAGCTAATACACAAACTTTCTCCGCAAGTTGAGAAGAGCCAAAGTCCCAGCCTCCGTTATGTGCAACTTCTACAGAGGGACTATAGAGAGCATCCTGACCAGCTCCATCACTGTGAGGTTCTTCTACAGAGGGACTATAGAGAGCACCCTGACCATCACTGTGAGGTTCCTCTACAGAGGGACTATAGAGAGCATCCTGACCAGCATCACTGTGTGGTTCTTCTACAGAGGGACTATAGAGAGCATCCTGACCATCACTGTGAGGTTCTTCTACAGAGGGACTATAGAGAGCATCCTGACCAGCTCCATCACTGTGAGGTTCTTCTACAGAGGGACTATAGAGAGCATCCTGACCAGCTCCATCACTGTGAGGTTCTTCTACAGAGGGACTATAGAGAGCATCCTGACCAGCTCCATCACTGTGAGGTTCTTCTACAGAGGGACTATAGAGAGCATCCTGACCAGCATCACTGTGTGGTTCTTCTACAGAGGGACTATAGAGAGCATCCTGACCATCACTGTGAGGTTCTTCTACAGAGGGACTATAGAGAGCACCCTGACCAGCTCCATCACTGTGAGGTTCTTCTACAGAGGGACGATAGAGAGCATCCTGACCAGCTCTATCACTGTGTGGTTCTTCTACAGAGAGACTATAGAGAGCATCCTGACCAGCTCCATCACTGTGAGGTTCTTCTACAGAGAGACTATAGAGAGCATCCTGACCAGCTCCATCACTGTGTGGTTCTTCTACAGAGGGACTATAAAGAGCATCCTGACCAGCTCCATCACTGTGAGGTTCTTCTACAGAGGGACGATAGAGAGCATCCTGACCAGCTCCATCACTGTGAGGTTCTTCTACAGAGGGACGATAGAGAGCATCCTGACCAGCTCTATCACTGTGTGGTTCTTCTACAGAGAGACTATAGAGAGCATCCTGACCAGCTCCATCACTGTGAGGTTCTTCTACAGAGGGACGATAGAGAGCATCCTGACCAGCTCTATCACTGTGAGGTTCTTCTACAGAGGGACGATAGAGAGCATCCTGACCAGCTCTATCACTGTGTGGTTCTTCTACAGAGAGACTATAGAGAGCATCCTGACCAGCTCCATCACTGTGAGGTTCTTCTACAGAGAGACTATAGAGAGCATCCTGACCAGCTCCATCACTGTGAGGTTCTTCTACAGAGGGACGATAGAGAGCATCCTGACCAGCTCCATCACTGTGAGGTTCTTCTACAGAGGGACTATAGAGAGCGTCCTGACCAGCTCCATCACTGTGAGGTTCTTCTACAGAGGGACTATAGAGAGCGTCCTGACCAGCTCCATCACTGTGAGGTTCTTCTACAGAGGGACTATAGAGAGCATCCTGACCAGCTCCATCACTGTGTGGTTCTTCTACAGAGGGACTATAGAGAGCATCCTGACCAGCTCCATCACTGTGTGGTTCTTCTACAGATGGACTATAGAGAGCATCCTGACCAGCTCCATCACTGTGTGGTTCTTCTACAGAGAGACTATAGAGAGCATCCTGACCAGCTCCATCACTGTGTGGTTCTTCTACAGAGGGACTATAGAGAGCATCCTGACCAGCTCCATCACTGTGAGGTTCTTCTACAGAGGGACTATAGAGAGCATCCTGACCACCTCCATCACTGTGTGGTTCTTCTACAGAGGGACTATAGAGAGCATCCTGACCAGCTCCATCACTGTGAGGTTCTTCTACAGAGGGACGATAGAGAGCATCCTGACCAGCTCTATCACTGTGTGGTTCTTCTACAGAGGGACTATAGAGAGCATCCTGACCAGCTCCATCACTGTGAGGTTCTTCTACAGAGGGACGATAGAGAGCATCCTGACCAGCTCTATCACTGTGTGGTTCTTCTACAGAGGGACTATAGAGAGCATCCTGACCAGCTCTATCACTGTGAGGTTCTTCTACAGAGGGACTATAGAGAGCATCCTGACCAGCTCTATCACTGTGTGGTTCTTCTACAGAGGGACTATAGAGAGCATCCTGACCAGCTCTATCACTGTGTGGTTCTTCTACAGAGGGACTATAGAGAGCATCCTGACCAGCTCTATCACTGTGAGGTTCTTCCACAGAGGGACTATAGAGAGCATCCTGACCAGCTCCATCACTGTGAGGTTCTTCTACAGAGGGACGATAGAGAGCATCCTGACCAGCTCTATCACTGTGTGGTTCTTCTACAGAGGGACTATAGAGAGCATCCTGACCAGCTCTATCACTGTGAGGTTCTTCTACAGGAGGGACTATAGAGAGCATCCTGACCAGCTCTATCACTGTGAGGTTCTTCTACAGGAGGGACAATAGAGAGCATCCTGACCAGCTCCATCACTGTGAGGTTCTTCCACAGAGGGACTATAGAGAGCATCCTGACCAGCTCTATCACTGTGAGGTTCTTCTACAGGAGGGACTATAGAGAGCATCCTGACCAGCTCCATCACTGTGAGGTTCTTCCACAGAGGGACTATAGAGAGCATCCTGACCAGCTCTATCACTGTGTGGTTCTTCTACAGAGGGACTATAGAGAGCATCCTGACCATCACTGTGAGGTTCTTCTACAGAGGGACTATAGAGAGCATCCTGACCAGCTCCATCACTGTGAGGTTCTTCTACAGAGGGACTATAGAGAGCATCCTGACCATCACTGTGAGGTTCTTCTACAGAGGGACCATAGAGAGCATCCTGACCAGCTCTATCACTGTGTGGTTCTTCTACAGAGGGACGATAGAGAGCATCCTGACCAGCTCCATCACTGTGAGGTTCTTCTACAGAGGGACTATAGAGAGCGTCCGGACCAGCTCCATCACTGTGAGGTTCTTCTACAGAGGGACTATAGAGGGACCAGCTCCATCACTGTGTGGTTCTTCTACAGAGGGACTATAGAGAGCATCCTGACCATCTCCATCACTGTGAGGTTCTTCTACAGAGGAACTATAGAGGGACCAGCTCCATCACTGTGTGGTTCTTCTACAGAGGGACTATAGAGAGCATCCTGACCAGCTCCATCACTGTGTGGTTCTTCTACAGAGGGACTATAAAGAGCATCCTGACCAGCTCTATCACTGTGTGGTTCTTCTACAGAGGGACTATAGAGAGCATCCTGACCAGCTCCATCACTGTGTGGTTCTCCTACAGAGGGACTATAGAGGGACCAGCTCCATCACTGTGAGGTTCTTCTACAGAGAGACTATAGAGAGTAGGGATGGGCACCGTTAAACGGTTCCTACTTGGAACCGACCGAAAAGCTCCGGTCGGGGGCGGTATCGAAAAATTTTAATTCTTTCGGTGCCAACTTTCGGTTCTTTTTCTCTCCAGACGTCAATATGTGACCCTCAGTGAGTCTCAAAAAAGCTACATGAACGTGTGCGCAGATACTGACCCGCTTCAGCGCAAATGGAGCGAAGCAAAGACATATTTTATAGATGTAACTTATAGCGAAGCAAAACTTGCTAAACTTCTGTAATAGAGATGACAGAGCCGTGGTCTGCGTCAGGACTGAGCAGGACTGAGCCAGGACGTGGACTACACCGGGTAAAACCCAGAGCTAAACAAAACCAGTTATAAACCAGGACTAGACCAGGACTGAATAAGAAACTTGAGCTTTTAGTCAAACTGAAAAGCAAAAAAGAGCAGTGACAACAAGAAATACGTCTTTACCTTTAGCGACAGACCCGGAGGCTGAGCTTACGTGCTCTTGTTTACAACTTTCCAGCAGCTGCAGCGACAGGAATATCAAAGATTGTTTGTTGTTTGTTGAAAGTGAGCGCTCACTCTGTATTAGACATTGTTGGTCCAGTTTTGGTAAATTGTTAGTGGCAGAGTGAGGCTCACACCATGTAAGGATCTTTGACTGTGAAGTTGCTTTTGCTTCGTCGAACAGCGCAGTGTGTTTAGAAAAGTTTAGCTGAAAGAAAACCATGTCCTGATGTGGATCTGTCCTGTCTCTGCAGCTTAAGAGGTAAAAACGTCCTTTCTTTCTTTTTATTACTGCTAAAGTGGAAATTGTGCTCAAAACATGAAGTCACAGGCGACGCTGCTGCTCCTGTGTAGCTTCTGCGGTGCCGTTTTAGGATTTTTTCCTGAACTATACTTTTAATACACGTTATTTTTATTGAATTAAAATAACATAGATATCGAAAAAAGTACCGTTAAGGCACCGGAACCGAAAAGCAGGTATCGTTAAAGTACTTGGTATCGAAAAAAAACGAACGGTACCCATCCCTAATAGAGAGCGTCCTGACCAGCTCCATCACTGTGTGGTTCTCCTACAGAGGGACTATAGAGAGCGTCCTGACCAGCTCTATCACTGTGAGGTTCTCCTACAGAGGGACTATAGAGAGCATCCTGACCATCACTGTGTGTTTCTTCTACAGAGGGACTATAGAGAGCATCCTGACCAGCTCCATCACTGTGAGGTTCTTCTACAGAGGGACTATAGATAGTCTAAGAACAGTTTCATACACAAGGCCATCGGGAAGCTGAACTCCCTCCCTTCCCTGCCCTCCCTGTGCTTCCACCCCTCTCCCCCCACCCCCTGCTCCACCACCAAGGACGAGAGAACTGTGAAATGAATTGACAAATATAATCTTTGAATCTTTGAATAGAAGCAAATGAATGAGAATGAATGAGAAGTGTCAGTGAGACAACCAAGTAAATATGAAGTCACTGACCAATATCACGATAATATTATTGCGATAATTCAATTCACCATTAATTAACCGTAATTAACTTGTTTTTCAGCAGATTGTGTCAAAAGAAGACTTGAAAAAAAGCCTACATCAGGACCAAAACAAGAACTAAGTTAGTAAATGTTTAACTGAAACTGAACTTTTAAACATTTATAAGTTCAATGCATTGTTTGTTTTTGGCTGAGTTTACAACAAAAAAAAAGTCAGATGTCGTCAGATCGTCATAATTCTGTGACAAGGACAGTTTGGCGACACATTGTGCAGCCCTGCCCTTGTTTACTGTCCTAACGTGAGGCTGAGCTCCTTAGTGCCAGAGGCTGTTTGTTAAGTGAACAGACCAAACAGAAAGAGGCCTTAATGTGTCCTAATGTGTAGAATGAGCTCAGACCAGTTCACCACAACTGCACTTTCACACAAAAAGGTGTTAAATCAGGTCCCAAGTGCCGTCATACACGAGCTTAAAGGGGGGGTGTTATGCAAAATGGACTTTTTCAAGCTTTCCATCATGTTATTATGTCATTCCCTCATTAAAAACATGCCTGAAGTGTTGCCTTGGCACATTCACGTATTTTTGAGTAATCTGTAAAAACTCTGATGGCGGCCATTTTAGGGATAGGTTTGCCCGAGTCCTCCTAGGAACGCCCCCACCTCCTGGAGACGCCTCCGAGCTTTCGTCACCAGCCGAGTAACCAACCACTGCTCCTCAGCAGAACCCCCTCCCCACTGATGCCACAGACAGCGTGTGGAGGGGGCGTGTCTGAAAGGCTCAGAGGTTCTTAAAGAGACAGAGGCCTATTTCAAGACATTCACTACAGCCATTTTGAGAGAGCAATTTTATACAAGACAGTTATTCTAATTTACTGCATTTACAGACCAACAGAAGGTTTGGTCATCATTGTAGTGTGATATAGACTGGTGCTATGTGATTGAAAAAAGCAGAATACCCCCTCTTTAATATAGAAGCTGCAGTTACACATATGACCTGAGGTGGCAGTAGCGAGTATAAAATGACAAACTTGCATCTCGCCCCTTTAAGCTGAGACACCTCTTAATTTTAGTCAAAGTGATATTTTTTCCGACTAAAATTGGACTAAAACTATATTAAAAGTTTTATACGAGACTAAAACTATGACTAAAATGTCCAGATATTTTAGTCGACTAAAATAAGACTAAATAAAAATGAAAAGGAGAGACTAAAATCATCCAAACTTCTATTGACCGTCTGAAAGAGCCTCAGATCATGTAAATTCTCAGCCAAAGGATCAGCTCTGAGCTTTGTTCATGTGGAGCAGCTCCATGAAGCAGAGGAACAAGATTAAATATGATTATAATGAATATTATCAATGCAAAGTCGACTAAATTCGTCTTAAATTTAGTCGACTAAATTTACTTGCAATTTTAGTCGACTAAAACTAAACTCAAATTTAAGATTTTTTTTGACTAAAACTAGACTAAAATTGAACTACATTTTCGTCAAAAGACTAAAACTAAATTGAAATATGTTGTCAAAATGAACACTGCTGAGGAGATCATCCGTACCTTGTTTGGGCGAAGTGGAGCCGCCCCAGAAGAGCCTCCGCACCGTGTCAATGCGCCGAGCCTTCTCCGTGTTCTTCTTCTCCTCAAACTTGGAGAAGTCGACGGGCGCTCGATCATTGTTGGGTCTGAGTGTTAAACAGACGCACACGTTTAGTTATTGTGACTCTTTACAGTGTTTCGGGGGGTTGGGGGGCAGTACCTGAGGTCCTGCCGGTGAGCGTCTGTCGAGCGGGCGCGCTCTCTCCAGCATTTGGAACAATAGCCTTGCCACGCCGGGTTCCCGTAAAACCCACAGGAGTTCTTACACAGAAGCTCCTGCTGGGACATTCGGATCCCTCTTTGCTTGTCCGTCCACATCGTTAGGCTTCAGTCAGCTGTGAAGAAGAAGAACATTCAGTCAGCTGTGAGGGAGAAGAACATTCAGTCAGCTGTGAAGGAAGAAGAACATTCAGTCAGCTGTGATGAGGAAGAAGAACATTCAGTCAGCTGTGAAGGAAGAAGAACATTCAGTCAGCTGTGATGAGGAAGAAGAACATTCAGTCAGCTGTGAGGAAGAAGAACATTCAGTCAGCTGTGAAGAACATTCAGTCAGCTGTGATGAAGAAGAACATTCAGTCAGCTGTGAGGAAGAAGAACATTCAGTCAGCTGTGAGGAAGAAGAACATTCAGTCAGCTGTGAGGAAGAACATTCAGTCAGCTGTGAAGGAAGAAGAACATTCAGTCAGCTGTGAAGGAAGAAGAACATTCAATCAGCTGTGAAGGAAGAAGAACATTAAGTCAGCTGTGATGATGAAGAAGAACATTCAGTCAGCTGTGAAGGAAGAAGAACATTCAATCAGCTGTGAAGGAAGAAGAACATTCAGTCAGCTGTGAAGGAAGAAGAACATTCAGTCAGCTGTGAGGAAGAAGAACATTCAATCAGCTGTGAAGGAAGAAGAACATTAAGTCAGCTGTGAAGGAAGAAGAACATTCAGTCAGCTGTGAGGAGGAAGAACATTCAGTCAGCTGTGAGGAAGAAGAACATTCAGTCAGCTGTGAAGGAAGAAGAACATTCAGTCAGCTGTGAAGGAAGAACATTCAGTCAGCTGTGATGAGGAAGAACATTCAGTCAGCTGTGAGGAAGAAGAACATTCAGTCAGCTGTGAAGGGAGAACATTTGGTCAGCTGTGAAGAAGAAGAACATTCAGTCAGCTGTGAAGAAGAAGAACATTCAGTCAGCTGTGAAGAAGAAGAACATTCAGTCAGCTGTGAAGGAAGAAGAACATTCAGTCAGCTGTGAAGGAAGAAGAACATTCAGTCAGCTGTGAGGAAGAAGAACATTCAATCAGCTGTGAGGAAGAGGAACATTCAGTCAGCTGTGAGGAAGAAGAACATTCAGTCAGCTGTGAGGAAGAACATTCAGTCGACTGTGAAAGAACAAATGCCCGTCAATAACGATAAGCAAAAGTAACAATCAGTGTTTTGATGAGGGCGGTCGAATTTATCTTAATCAAATTTAACCAAGCGCATTTTCTCCACGAAAAATGACAAATGACAAAAAAGAAATGAAAAAGTGGCAAAAATTTGATCGGAAATTTTAAGGAAAAAGCTCCGTTTAGATCATAATGATAATAATAATGGCTTACACTTGTATTGCTCTTTACAAGCCTGTGCTACCAAGTTTCTCAAAGCACTGCCATTTTTCATTCACGCCATACTCGGTGGTGGTAAGCTGCTGTTGTAGCCATAGCTGCCCTAGTGTAGACTGACGGAAGTGAGGCTGCCAGTCCCTCCGTTACAGA
Organism: Gobius niger; assembly: GCF_951799975.1. Lineage (NCBI taxonomy): Eukaryota > Metazoa > Chordata > Actinopteri > Gobiiformes > Gobiidae > Gobius > Gobius niger. The sequence continues at coordinate 72,161,376 of NC_136852.1, read as the reverse complement.
TTACATTTACAACAATACGCCTGGCACAACCTCCCATATATTTTATATATTAGGACTAAATAAATAGATGTCAGTTAAAAGCTAAGCTAAATAAGTGGGTCTTGAGCTGCTCTTAAAAACCTGAACGTTCTCTGCAGCCCTGAGCTCCTCCTCAGGTCTGAGCTCCTCCTCAGGCCTGAGCTCCTCCTCAGGTCTGAGCTCCTCCTCAGGTCTGAGCTCCTCCTCAGCCCTGAGCTCCTCCTCAGGTCTGAGCTCCTCCTCAGGTCTGAGCTCCTCCTCAGGTCTGAGCTCCTCCTCAGCCCTGAGCTCCTCCTCAGCCCTGAGCTCCTCCTCAGGTCTGAGCTCCTCCTCAGGTCTGAGCTCCTCCTCAGGTCTGAGCTCCTCCTCAGGTCTGAGCTCCTCCTCAGGTCTGAGCTCCTCCTCAGGTCTGAGCTCCTCCTCAGGTCTGAGCTCCTCCTCAGGCCTGAGCTCCTCCTCAGCCCTGAGCTCCTCCTCAGCCCTGTGCTCCTCCTCAGCCCTGAGCTCCTCCTCAGGCCTGAGCTCCTCCTCAGGCCTGAGCTCCTCCTCAGGCCTGAGCTCCTCCTCAGGTCTGAGCTCCTCCTCAGGTCTGAGCTCCTCCTCAGGTCTGAGCTCCTCCTCAGGTCTGAGCTCCTCCTCCGGTCTGAGCTCCTCCTCAGGTCTGAGCTCCTCCTCAGGTCTGAGCTCCTCCTCAGCCCTGAGCTCCTCCTCCGGGCGGCACAGTAGCGCAGCGTTTAGTGCTCTCGCTTCACAGCTAGAAGGTCCGGGTTCGATTCCCACCAGGGACGGGGCCTTTCTGTGTGGAGTTTGCATGTTCTCCCCGTGTCTGCGTAGGTTTCCTCCGGGTACTCCGGTTTCCCCTACCACTAAAAACATGCACAATAGGCCAGGATGAATGATGTATGTGAGTGAATGTATGGTGGTGTCAGAGGGTCCGTTGGCGCAGACGTGTGTAGTCGCGAAACCGCCTCTGACAGTCTCCCCCAGGGGAAACTGAAGCTACAAACGTAGTTTACCACCACCGAGTGTGGAATGAATGTACATTGTCTCATGTGAAGCGATTTGTGACTATATGTCTGTGAAAGGCGCTATATAAATAAAGATCTTCTTCTTCTTCCTCAGGTCTGAGCTCCTCCTCAGGTGGTTCCAGAGGCGAGGGCCGTGATACTGAGTCTTTTTGTTGACTTTAGGAATAACTAGGAGACCCTGCCGGAGGAGCGAAGGGGTCGTGAAGGTTCGTAAGGTAAAAGCAGTTCTGAAAGACCAAGACCATTAAGACGTTTAAAAGCCATTAAAATAACTTTAAAATCGATCCTGAGACACACGGGGCCAATGCAGCGATTCTCAAACCGGTGTAACGTGGTCCCGCCTCCTGGTCTTCGTCAGGACACAAGCTGCTGAAGTTTGTAAAAGTTGTAAAACCTGAGATCCTCTTTCTGAGAAGACCAGAAAGCAGGGCATTACAGTAGCACAGGCCTCCAGCTTTTTATCCGAGTTCAGCCAGGCCCTTCCTCTACTGAGATCTGACGGGATCAGGCCCAGATCAGTTCTGTGGATCTTAGCTTTCAAATGAGGCGTCACACCGGCCGAGGCTGTGGGCTCCAGTCGAGAAGCTTTTAGATTTGGGTGAAACTGAACATATGCTCGGGTAAAAGGTTGTAATGTTCACTGAAAGACAAACTAAACTCAGAATAGTTCTAGCCAGTGCAGCCCTGGGATTGTCATTCAGATTTTCCAAAACACACCCAGGAAAAGGAATCTATTGAGGCCACAGTGAAACATGAACAGCTTCAGTCACACCAGAATGACCTTTCAGAGCAGCAGAGAGAGGTTTATGTTGCAAAGTTAGCAGAGTTTACACATAATAAGACAACATGGAGACGAGATATTTAATCTAGCAGCTCTGTATCAAAGTATTTGCCACTTATGGAGACTTGGGGATGGAGTTCACAGACACAAACACCAAAGCTAGCACAGCATAAGGGTCTTTTGAGACTAAGGGTAAAGCCTCGCAGCCTGACAGTCAGCTGAGGGATGAGATTAGAGCAACAGGCTAATGTTAGCACACACAAGTACATTTATATAAGCGCTATTCCACTGAAACGCCGAGTTACACATGTATGCTAATGTCAAACACACGGAACTCACCTGCTATCCGACAAAAACATGAGGCACTTCACTCGAAAAGGAGACTTTTGTAGCTTCAGTTAACTTTTCGAAGCGAGTTTGTTACGGTTTTCCTGATCCCAGACCACAGAGACAGAGATGTAGTTACGGTAAAAACGGATAAAAAGGCAAAGTTTGGAGGAGACGAGGGAAGTCGGAGGCGGTTTAGCCGAAAGTGTAGCAGCTGCTTCAGGGAACCGGAAGTGGATTCAGACGGACTTCATGTTTTTTTTAACGACAAACATGAGAAAGACACGGTTTATTCATCAGAGACTTTGATTCAGACTCGATATGTTTTATTGTGTCGGTGGATTTAGCTTTAATCATAACACTGAGGAACTTAAACCATGACGTGCTTTTATTGTGAAGGTCCGCGCAGGAAACGTGCTCTGAGTTCATTAACCTCTTAACTCCCACCTGAACCGAGCTCATTTTCTCCAGTTTGGCTTTACCCTAATCAAAAAGCTTCTTGGGAAAAAAGCACCAAAGCAGCCACAAAGAAATGAGAAGAAAACAAGGATGTAAACGCAACAAAAAAATGCCAAAGAGTGAACAAAAAATGGACAAAAAAATGACAAAAAATTGAAAAAAATGACGAAAAAATGACAAAAATGTGACAAAAAAATTACAAAAATGTGATAAAAATATGACAAAAAAAACGACAAAATTTTTTACAAAAAATGTGGTAAAAAATTGACCAAAACATGACAAAAAAGTTACAAAAATGAGTTGAATACTCACTTAAAAAATCTGATGACAAAAGTTCAACCAACAAGTGAAAAAAAAATTGAAAAAAAATGTGAGAAAACATCAACAAAAAAATTGACAAAAACTGAACAAAAATTTGACAAAAATGTGAAAAAAAGAAAGAAAAAAAAAACATAAAAGGTGACACAACACAGCAACAACGCGAGGAAAAAGATACGTTTTGCGGGACTTAGCTTTCAAATGAGGTGTTTCACAGGCCTATAGCCAAAGAGGACAGCATGCATTCGGTTTAGGCGGGTGGTAAGAGGTTAAACAACGGTTTAAAAATACTAATAATATTCAGGGAAATACTAGATTTGAACGTGAGGGGCCTGGATGAATTAAGAAGAACTAATATCATATTTCCAGGGAGATGAAGGAATTTGCTTAATTATTATATCTATAGTTGTGACAAAAAATAGATGCCAGTTTTTTTATTTTTTTTATTTATTTATTTATTTTTTATTACAACTTCTAAGTAGAAACGTCGTGCCCAAAGTTATTATATTGTATCTATGGCCCAAAGGACGGCTGTTTCTTGAATATTAAAACATAGTATCAAAGATCAGCCTCTGCTCAATGTCCCGTCATTTGTTTTTAACCTCTTAACTCCCACCTGAACCTGTTTTCTCCTGTTCTCCAAATTCTCCAATTCTAAAAGCTTCTTCAAAATATCGACAAAAAACGAGAAGACAATGAGGATGTAAATTGAAAAAAATGACAAAAATTCAGCAAAAAAGTGACAAAAATCCAGCAAAAAAGCAACAAAAATCCAGCAAAAAAGTGACAAAAATTTAGTACAAAAGTGACAAAAATCCAGCAAAAAAGTGACAAAAATTTAGTAAAAAAGTGACAAAAATTCAGCAAAAAAGAGACAAAAATCCAGCAAAAAAGAGACAAAAATCCAGCAAAAAAGTGACAAAAAATTAGTAAAAAAGTGACAAAAATCCAGCAAAAAAGTGACAAAAATCCAGCAAAAAAGTGACAAAAATCCAGCAAAAAAGAGACAAAAATCCAGCAAAAAAGTGACAAAAATCCAGCAAAAAAATGACAAAAATCCAGCAAAAAAGCAACAAAAATCCAGCAAAAAAGTGACAAAAATCCAGCAAAAAAGCAACAAAAATCCAGCAAAAAAGTGACAAAAATTTTGTAAAAAAGTGACAAAAATCCAGCAAAAAAGCAACAAAAATCCAGCAAAAAAGTGACAAAAATCCAGCAAAAAAGCGACAAAAATCCAGCAAAAAAGTGACAAAAATCCAGCAAAAAAGTGACAAAAATCCAGCAAAAAAGCGACAAAAATCCAGCAAAAAAGTGACAAAAATCCAGCAAAAAAAGACAAAAATCCAGCAAAAAAGCGACAAAAATCCAGCAAAAAAGTGACAAAAATTTAGTAAAAAAGTGACAAAAATCCAGCAAAAAAGTGACAAAAATCCATCAAAAAAGCGACAAAAATCCAGCAAAAAAGTGACAAAAATCCAGCAAAAAAGTGACAAAAATCCAGCAAAAAAGTGACAAAAATCCAGCAAAAAAGTGACAAAAATCCAGCAAAAAAGTGACAAAAATCCAGCAAAAAAGCGACAAAAATCCAGCAAAAAAGTGACAAAAATCCAGCAAAAAAGTGACAAAAATCCAGCAAAAAAGTGACAAAAATCCAGCAAAAAAGCGACAAAAATCCAGCAAAAAAGTGACAAAAATCCAGCAAAAAAGTGACAAAAATCAATCAAAAAAGTGACAAAAATCAATCAAAAAAGCGACAAAAATCCAGCAAGAAAGCGACAAAAATCCAGCAAAAAAGTGACAAAAATCCAGCAAAAAAGTGACAAAAATCCAGCAAAAAAGTGACAAAAATCCATCAAAAAAGCGACAAAAATCCAGCAAAAAAGTGACAAAAATCCATCAAAAAAGCGACAAAAATCCAGCAAAAAAGTGACAAAAATCCAGCAAAAAAGTGACAAAAATCCAGCAAAAAAGTGACAAAAATTCAGCAAAAAAGTGACAAAAGAGCAGCAAAAAATGTGATAAAACAGCACAAAAGTGCCATAAAAAAGAGACAAAATAAAAACACATAAGGGAAATAAAAAGTGACGACAACGGCAAAGAGGAGAGAATGCATTTGGTTTTGGCGGGTGGTAAGAGGTTAATTAAAACAGTCCAAAGTAGGACAGTTGTTTTTTAATAACTTTGTTGCAAATAGGAATGGTCACCGATGCAATACTCGACTCGTGGGGAACTCTATGCCCAGATGGACGACTGTTTTATTGTTGTTTTATCCTACACTTGATCAAGTATTTGATCATATGCATTATAAATGTATATCCACATCTGTGTATTGTCTATCTCTAAAGCAGCACGACCTGTTTTAACCACTTACATGTACTTGAAAAATGTACTTGTAAAACTTGCCAAACAAGCAGGTTTTGCCTGGTGTGACTGTCACCACTTCCCAGTTTAAGATCTGACGGGAAGTATCGCCTTTGGCTAAAAACAAATCGGCACCAACATCCAAAGGAACCTGCGTGCTGGATCCAAAATAAGTAGTAGGATAGTTTCTTACACCATGAAGCTATAGATTTGCTACATGTGACGTTCATCAGACATAAGAAGCTCATAAAGGAGTGTCTTTGGCCCTTTAAGAAGAGAATTGGATGATTCTCGAAACGTCAACAACTCTGCACAATAAATGTCCAGTTGAAGATTATTTATTTTGTGTTGTATCTTTCTGGATGATTTAAGATGTATTTGTTGTTCCAGCCTGTCAGACTGTAATTAAAATAGCACAGGGAAGAGGAAGCAATAATGTACTGACACTCCCTTACCTGGCAACTGGTCACCTTATTAGTAAAGTATGAATCAGCACAGCTGCTCATAAAAGAAAGTACATTTACCGTAGGTGACATTTTCCACCACTTCCTTATATAAGAACTACGGGCCAGGGGACATGGATGCAGGGGCGGACTGGGACTGAAAAACAGCCCTGGATTCTGACCAGCCTGGCCCAAATTAGCGTAATTGTGCACTTCCACAAATATATATTTTAACCTCTTACCCCCCGCCTTAACACTAACGAGTGCATTTTCCCCAGTTCGGCTTTTTATTATTATTTTTTTATTGGCATCATCAGCAAAAAGAACGGGAAAGGTGGTCGTAGAAACAGAAGCAAAATTATTAATATAAATGATAAATAATAAAGGTCCCAAAATTGACCCTTGTGGTGCACCATACTCCACGGATTTCCTTTTAGATTCATGTGTTTTTATACTGGGCTTTACTCAAATCTAAAAGGTCCTCCACTGGAGAGCAACAATGCAACGCCTCATTTGAAAGCTAAGACCTACAAAAGTGAGGGAAACTTTTCGTCACGTCGCCACATTTTTGTCATATTTTTGTTGTTTTTTTAATCATTTTTTCTATAATTTTTTGTTGTGTTTTTCTTACGTTTTTGTAGGGTTTTTTGTCCGTGTTTCTCTCATGTTTTTGTTGACTTTTCATCCGCTTTTTCTCGCTATTTTGATGCTTTTCTTTTTAGCTTTTAGATTTGGGTAAAGCTCGGTTGAGGCGGGACTGGTGGCCCTTCTGTGCTCTTACAGAATGGACATATGGCCAGTCCGCCCCTGCATGGATGAGGTTAAAAAGTGGGGTTATCTCAGGCCATGAGTTACTGTCTCGTTCCCCCCCTGACTTAGAAAATCAGGACCCCGACATAATGACCCCCTTTTTATTATTATTTTTTATCTCATCCGTGTCCCCTGTCGGGCTCCGTAGCTGTTTTTGCTGGTTTACTGAGGTCCTTAAACCATTAAACTGTTAAATGTTTAACAGATTCTTCCTGTCACTCAGAGAGTAGAATTTAAAACAGCTCTGCTTGTTACAAGTCATGGTTTAGCCTCAAAGTCTCTGACATGTGACAGCCGCATGAACCATCTCAGGGAGGGGGCTCCTGGTGGTTTCTAGGGTCAGGATCAGTGCTTCATTTGATCCCCTGTTTGGAGGAGCGCATTCCCCCATTTTCAGTTTTTCAGGGTAGAAGATCCGGGAAATGTTTAGGAAGATCCGGTAAAGATTTGATCTGATATAATGGTGTTTAACCTCTTAACTCCCGCCTGAACCGAGAGGATCTTTTTCCTCACGTCATCAGATTTTTTTTCCATCATTTTTTTGTTGGGTGTTCAACTCATTTTTGTAACTTTTTTGTCATTTTTTGTCACATTTTTGTCATTTTTTCTTCATTTTTTTTGTCATTTTTGTCACATTTTTGTTGTTTCTTTGTCACATTTTTGTTGTTTTTTTGTCACATTTTTGTCACATTTTTGGTCAATTTTGGGTCAATTTCTTGTGACATTTTTGACACTTTTTCATCAATTTTTCGTCACTTTTTTGTCAACGTTTTCTCACTTTTTTGTCAATGTTTTCTCACTTCTTTGTCACATTTCCATCATTGTTTTCGTCTCAGTTTTGTTGCTATTTTCACAGCTTTTTTTCCAGAAGCTTTTGGACTGGGGTAAAGCCAAACTGGAGAAAATGTGCTCGGTTCAGGTGGGAGTTAAGGGGTTAATGACAGTGTTCCAGCAAATGTTTTGGCCTGTTCCCCAAATCCATCACATCAGACCAAAAGTGTTCCTGAAAATACACATTTACAAATTAAGCTCTGGTCAGGACTAAACATGGTGAGGCTGCGGTTTCAGTTTCATGCAGCTAAAATCTGAACAGTCTTCACGAGGATGTGAGACAGGCCTAAACTCTGTCATAATCCAGGCTGAAAACAGTTCTCTTGAAAACTTGTTTTCTTGTAATTTTATGAAACTGTGAAGCACTTTGAACTGCCGTGTGTATTTGTGCTTAACCCCTTAACTCCCACCAGAAAAAAGCTGTGAAAATAGCAACAAAACTGAGATGAAAACAATGATGGAAATGTGACAAAAAAGTGAGAAAACATTGACAAAAAAATGACGAAAAGTGTTTGAAAAAATGGCAAAAATGTCACAAAAAATGACAAGAATTTGATTTAAAAAATGACAAAAAATTACAAAAAATGTGACAAAAATGTGCCAAAAATGTGACAAAAAATGACGAAAAGGTTACAAAAATGAGTTGAATACCCAACAAAAAAATGATGGGAAAAAAATCTGATGACGTGAGGAAAAAGATCCTCTTGGTTCAGGCGGGAGTCAAGAGGTTAATCTTGCCTTGTCTTAAATTTCTCTAAAGGCTTCAAAACTATTAATGCAAAAACATGTTTCGCTTCAATGGTGGTAAAGTTGTCAGTCAGTGTTTCATTTTGAGCAGTTGAGTTTCACAATGTTCAGTCCAAACACTAAGCATCAGTGATATTAATGCACAGAGATAAACTAAATCGCTCTTCACTCTGATGAAAACAACATGAAGTTTTTGACAAACAGATTTCCACTGTGGGAGAATCAATTAAGAGTAAAAAAACAACAACAACTCTTTTCCAAGTACTGGCTCTTGACCAGGCTAAATGTAAATGATTACCCTCCTCTTCTCCAAATGCACGAGGTTTCAGACCAACCAGAGCCTTGGAATGTTGGGGTCAAAGGTCAGGTCGGACAGAAATGGCCCTTTTCTGAAGGCGGCGACCTGAGCCTGACGGATTCAGAGGAAAACATTCACTCCCCTCGCATTCGGGATCTGTTTTTAAGCCTGATTCAACTCTTCACTCCCCTCGCGCCAGCAGAGCAGAGGTTTCGGGATTTTATGATCGGTCATTAGGTCTGAAGCACTTATAATATACTTACAATAAGATGCTGTAAGATAGAAAACTTGGCAATTTCAGAAAACATAAAGATATATTTCCACATCTTTTTTTTGTTTCCTTTACAGCATTTTAATATTCGGATTACCCTGTTAGAGACTTGTGACGACGATGAGACCCGAATCCATCACATCAGACCCAAAAGTGTTCCTGAAAATACTCATTTACAAACGAAGCACGGGTCAAAGGTCACGGCTTGAAGAATTTGACCCAGGGTTTGTGAAGATCTTCAATTTGAGAAGCTCATGTGTCATATCTCTTGAAATTCTCAGACACAACAAAAGAACTTCAGCTGTGTGCCCTCCCCGTGAGACTAAACCAGGACTAAACCAGGACTAAACCAGGACTAAACCAGGACTAAACCAGTTCTAAACAAGGTCTGAGCCATTTTTAATGAGTTGACACTGGGTAAAAATATGCACCTATTGGTTTGACAAAGGGGGGGTATTATGCAAAATGGACCTTTTCAAGCTTTACATCATGTTATTATGTCATTCCCTCATTAAAAACATGCCTGAAGTGTTGCCTTGGCACATTCACGTATTTTTGAGTAATCTGTAAAAACTCTGATGGCGGCCATTTTAGGGATAGGTTTGCCTGAGTCCTCCTAGGAACGCCCCCACCTCCTGGAGATATAAATAATGTATCTGTTTCGTGAATCCACTCACTGTCAGACACTGATGAGGAAAATCAATTGTTCATTTTCGTTCTAGAAATTTCTTACAAAAGCAGTTTGAGCGCCTGATATTTTCCCTCCGCTCTTTAACCCCTTAACTCCCACCTGAACCGAGCACATTTTCTCCAGTTTGGCTTTACCCCAGTCCAAAGGCTTCTGGAAAAAAGGTGGGAAAATAGCGACTGAGACGAAAACAATGATGGAAATGTGACAGAAGAGTGACGAAAAATTGATGGAAAAAGTGGCAAAAATGTCACAAAAATGTCACAAGAAATTGACGGAAAAATGACAAAAATTTGACAAAAAAATGACAAAAATGTAACAAAATGTGACAAAAAAAAATACAAAAATGTGATAAAAATTTGACCAAAAAAATTACAAAAATGTGACAAAAAAATGACAAAAATTTGACGAAAAATTTGACGAAAAAATGACAGAAATGTGACAAAAAAATGACAAAAAAATGACAAAAATGTGACAAAAAATGACAAAAATTTCGAAAAAAATGACAAAAAAATGACAAAAAAATGACAAAAATGTGACAAAAAAAATGACAAAAATGTGACAAAAAATGACCAAAAATTGACGAAAAATTTGACGAAAAAATGACAGAAATGTGACAAAAAAATAACAAAAATGTGACAAAAAAATGACAAAGAATTGATAGAAAAATGGACGAAAGAATGACAGAAATATGACAAAAAATGACCAATAAAAAAATGACAAAAATGTAACAAAAAAATGACAAGAAAATGACAAAAATGTGACAAAAAAATGACAAAAAAATGACAAAAATGTGACAAAAAAATGACAAAAATTTGATAAAAAATGGACGAAAGAATGTCAAAAAAAGTGACAAAAAATGATAAAAAAATGACAAAAAATGACAAAAATGTGACAAAAAAATGACAAAAAATGACAAAAAAATGACAAAAATGTGACAAAAAATGACCAAAAAAGACAAAAATTGGACAAAAAAATGACAAAAAATGACAAAAATGTGACAAAAAAATGACAAAAATTGGACAAAAAAATGACCAAAAAATGACAAAAATGTGACAAAAAAAAGACAAAAATTTAGAAAAAAATTACAAAAAAATGACAAAAAAAAAGACAAAAATGTGATTAAAAAAATTACAAAAATGAGTTGAATACCCAACAAAAAAATGATGGAATAAAAATCTAATGACGTGAGGAAAAAGCTCCTCTCGGTTCAGGCGGGAGTGAAGAGGTTAAGGTACTTTCGGGGCTCCGCACTCCGCTCCAAAGACAGTTTTATTTTGAGTCCGTGGGTGGGCGGGGCCAGGGAGGTGGGGCTCTGACTCTGACCAATCACAGCCGCGCTCCCGGGAGCACTTCCTGGTCCCGTCTCGCAGCTGGGCCGCCCCATGGCCGTCCCTTACATATCTATGGTCCTCACTTATACCCATGGTCTCCCCGCAGCCTCAACTTTCCAACAACTTTACCCCGGGCACAAACACCGAGCGCGGCTGCAGAATGCCCCCCCGCGGACCCGCGCGCGCCCGGGACAGAACCGCGCGGCTGTAACTCGCGCGCCGCAGCTGTCGCGACTCCTGAAAGCGAGAGTTTTATTGTTGTAGCTCGCGGGCTAACGTTAGCTATTTGTCTGATGAGTCGCGCGCACCATGGACACTAGAGAGGCGTCTTTGCGGCTCCGGTACCGCCGTCCTCCCGTCAAGCAGGAGCAGGATGAGGACTCGGACTCGGAGGAGCCTCAGCTGGCCCTGCGGAGCGCGGACAGGCAGATCATCCACAGCGGACACTTCATGGTCTCGTCGCCCCACATCGAGCACCCGCCGAAGAAGGGCTACGACTTCGACACTGTCAACAAACAGACGTGCCAGACGTACCACTTCGGGAAAGCCAGCATGTCCCACTTCTCCATAGACGCCTCGCTCACCAAGCTGTTCGAGTGCATGACCCTGGCGTACAGGTAACAGGAGGCGGGTTCCAGGGGTTCCCCAGGAGCCTGCACACTTTTACTTTCAGTTTATCTGCCTCTTTCAGCCCTTTTTACCCACTTTTCAAGAGTAGTAGAATAAAAAAACATCACTATTGATCCTGTTAGGGCTGCTCGATTATTGAAAAAATAATAATCACGATTATTTTGTCATAATTGAAATCACGATTATTCAAACGATTATTTGTTGCCTCTTAAAAAATCCATCAAAAAGTGACAAAAATCAATCAAAAAAGTGACAAAAATCCAGCAAAAAAGTGACAAAAATCCATCAAAAAAATACAAAAATCCATCAAAAAAAGACAAAATCCAGCAAAAAAGGGACAAAAATCCATCAAAAAAAAATGACAAAAATCCATCAAAAAATGACAAAAATCCATCAAAAAAATGACAAAAATCCAGCAAAAAAGTGACAAAAATAAATAAAAAAAGACAAAAATCCATAAAAAAGTGACAAAAATCCATAAAAAAAGAAAAAAATCCATAAAAAAAAGACAAAAATCCATAAAAAAAGTGACAAAAATCCATTAAAAAAAGACAAAAATCCATAAAAAAAGACAAAAATCCAGCAAAAAAGTGACAAAAATTAAAAATTTGAAAAAAACATTTAAAAAAACATTTAATTTTTTTTTCTAAAAATTAAAAAATAAATTATAATCGTTTTTTTGCGATCATGCTAATTTTGTATCGTTTACTGTTGTAATCGAAATCGTAATCGAATTTCGATTAATTGCACAGCCCTACCTTCAGCTTCTTAAAATACACAAAACATGTCCAGACTTCAGGCTCGGTCTCTGAGGCTGATCCTGCGCTGTCGTGTCGGACATGATTCCAGCTCAGAGAAAGTTTAGTTTTGGTTGTAGCTACAGAGGCGCCTGCGGCAGCTTCAGCAGATGAGACGGCGCCTCATGAGGCTCACTTTGCCGACACCGCGGGCCGCCGTAATCCACCGCGGTAACATATTTTTTCAAAAACAAGACGGTAATTATTATTGTCAACATTTTTACCGGGGTTTACCGCTACACCGGTAACCGTGACATCCCTAATTTCCATCATTGTTTTCGTCTGTTTTGTTGCTATTTTCACACCTTTTTTCCAGAAGCTTTTAGATTGGGGTAAAGCTGGAGAAAAGTGCTCGGTTCAGGAGTTAAGGGGACTATATAAACTATAGGATCTTTAGAATGTGGTGATGTCACATGGGAAAAATGTGACAAAGAAGCAATGGGGGAAAAAAGTCTAAAAAGTGAGAACAGCCTGAGGAAAAATATCTGTTCAGGTGAGTTTTGTAGGTCTTAGCTTTCAAATGAAGCGTTACACTGGCCTGTAGGCTGTAGAAAAGTTTAGCTGTGATAAATATGACATATGTGGGTCATAGGTCACAGTAAGTCATGTGACCGTTTACATAGGGCTGCTCGATTATTGAAAAAATAATAATCACGATTATTTTTGTCATAGTTGAAATCACGATTATTCAAACGATTATTTGTTGCCTTTAAAAAAATCCATCAAAAAAGTGACAAAAAAACATCAAAAAAATGACAAAAATCCATCAAAAAAATGACAAAAATCCATCAAAAAAAATGACAAAAATCCATCAAAAAAATGACAAAAATCCATCAAAAAAATGACAAAAATCCATCAAAAAAATGACAAAAATCCATCAAAAAAAATGACAAAAATCCATCAAAAAAAATGACAAAATCCATCAAAAAATGACAAAAATCCATCAAAAAAATGACAAAAAAACATCAAAAAAATGACAAAAATCCATCAAAAAAATGACAAAAATCCATCAAAAAAATGACAAAAATCCCTCAAAAAAATGACAAAAATCCATCAAAAAAAATGACAAGAATCCATCAAAAAAAATGACAAAAATCCATCAAAAAAAATGACAAAAATCCATCAAAAAAATGACAAAAATCCATCAAAAAAATGACAAAAAAACATTAAAAAAATGACAAAAATCCATCAAAAAAATGACAAAAATCCATCAAAAAAATGACAAAAATCCATCAAAAAAATGACAAAAATCCATCAAAAAAAATGACAAAAATCCATCAAAAAAAATGACAAAAATCCATCAAAAAAAAAAGACAAAAATCCATCAAAAAAATGACAAAAAAACATCAAAAAAATGACAAAAATCCATCAAAAAAAAGACAAAAAAACATCAAAAAAATGACAAAAATCCATCAAAAAAAAATGACAAAAATCCATCAAAAAAAATGACAAAAATCCATCAAAAAAAATGACAAAAAAACATCAAAAAAATGACAAAAATCCATCAAAAAAAGGACAAAAAAACATCAAAAAAATGACAAGAATCCATCAAAAAAAATGACAAGAATCCATCAAATAAGTGACAAAAATCCAGCAAAAAAATACAAAAATCCAGCAAAAAAGTGACGAAAATCCAGCAAAAAATGACAAAAAAACATTAAAAAATGACAAAAAAATGACAAAAATCCATCAAAAAATTGACACAAATCCAGCAAAAAAAGACAAAAATCCAAAAATCAAAAATTAAAAAAAATAAAAAACGTGAAAAACTATTTGAAAAAAAACAATTTTGAAAAAAAAAAACAATTTTGAAAAATAAAATTATAATCGATTTTTTGCGATTATGCTAATTTTGTAATCGTTTATTGTTATCGAAATCGTAATCGAATTTCGATTAATTGCACAGCCCTACGTTTACACACGTTAGCTGTAAGTTTCTCATCAGTCGTGATGTCTAATAGTAGGTCAGGGTTTTCTTTTTTCAGCCACATCTGGAGCAGGTTCTACTCGCCCCGCAGGTTCTATTTTAACAACCTGCCTCGCTCACGCAAAAAAAAAGTGATTTTTCTGTAACTACTGACACTAACAGGCCATTGATTAACGTGTCCTGTTATGTTGACCTAATAATAAACTAGACTTTAGAGGACGACGTACTATCACATTGCTCTGCGCTCAAGATTAGCACAAATACAGATAAGTAAGCAAAGGTGCTATAGCCGACACTTACAATATCTGTCAAAAATATCTTAAATAACAATAATCCACTGGGCTGTTCATGTTCCTGTGCTCCTCCCACAGACAACAGTGTCCAGAACCCAGGCACGTCCTCACCACCTCTCCCTCCTCTCCCTTCTCTCTCCTCCTCTCCCTTCTCTCTCCTCCTCACCCTTCTGTCTCCTCCTCTCCCTTCTCTCTCCTCCTCTCCCTCCTCTCTCCTCCTCTCCCTTCTCTCTCCTCCTCACCCTTCTGTCTCCTCCTCTCCCTTCTCTCTCCTCCTCCTCTCCCTTCTCTCTCCTCCTCTCCCTTCTGTCTCCTCCTCTCCCTTCTGTCTCCTCCTCTCCCTTCTGTCTCCTCCTCTCCCTCCTCTCTCCTCCTCTCCCTTCTCTCTCCTCCTCTCCCTTCTGTCTCCTCCTCTCCCTTCTGTCTCCTCCTCTCCCTTCTGTCTCCTCCTCTCCCTTCTGTCTCCTCCTCTCCCTTCTCTCTCCTCCTCTCCTCCTCTCTCTCCTCCTCTCCCTTCTCTCTCCTCCTCTCCCTTCTCTCTCCTCCTCTCCCTTCTCTCTCCTCCTCTCCCTCCTCTCTCCTCCTCTCCCTTCTCTCTCCTCCTCTCCCTTCTGTCTCCTCCTCTCCCTTCTGTCTCCTCCTCTCCCTTCTGTCTCCTCCTCTCCCTTCTGTCTCCTCCTCTCCCTCCTCTCTCCTCCTCTCCCTTCTCTCTCCTCCTCTCCCTTCTGTCTCCTCCTCTCCCTTCTGTCTCCTCCTCTCCCTTCTCTCTCCTCCTCTCCCTTCTGTCTCCTCCTCTCCCTTCTGTCTCCTCCTCTCCCTTCTCTCTCCTCCTCTCCCTTCTCTCTCCTCCTCTCCCTTCTCTCTCCTCCTCTCCCTTCTGTCTCCTCCTCTCCCTTCTCTCTCCTCCTCTCCCTTCTGTCTCCTCCTCTCCCTTCTCTCTCCTCCTCTCCCTTCTGTCTCCTCCTCTCCCTTCTGTCTCCTCCTCTCCCTTCTCTCTCCTCCTCTCCCTCCTCTCTCCTCCTCTCCCTTCTCTCTCCTCCTCACCCTCCTCTCTCCTCCTCTCCCTCCTCTCTCCTCCTCTCCCTTCTCTCTCCTCCTCTCCCTTCTGTCTCCTCCTCTCCCTTCTCTCTCCTCCTCTCCCTTCTGTCTCCTCCTCTCCCTTCTGTCTCCTCCTCTCCCTTCTCTCTCCTCCTCTCCCTCCTCTCTCCTCCTCTCCCTTCTCTCTCCTCCTCTCCCTCCTCTCTCCTCCTCTCCCTTCTCTCTCCTCCTCACCCTCCTCTCTCCTCCTCTCCCTTCTGTCTCCTCCTCTCCCTTCTCTCTCCTCCTCTCCCTCCTCTCTCCTCCTCTCCCTTCTCTCTCCTCCTCTCCCTTCTCTCTCCTCCTCTCCCTTCTGTCTCCTCCTCTCCCTTCTCTCTCCTCCTCTCCCTTCTCTCTCCTCCTCTCCCTTCTGTCTCCTCCTCTCCCTTCTCTCTCCTCCTCTCCCTTCTCTCTCCTCCTCTCCCTTCTCTCTCCTCCTCTCCCTTCTCTCTCCTCCTCTCCCTTCTCTCTCCTCCTCTCCCTCCTCTCTCCTCCTCTCCCTTCTCTCTCCTCCTCTCCCTTCTCTCTCCTCCTCTCCCTTCTCTCTCCTCCTCTCCCTCCTCTCTCCTCCTCTCCCTTCTCTCTCCTCCTCTCCCTTCTCTCTCCTCCTCTCCCTTCTGTCTCCTCCTCTCCCTTCTCTCTCCTCCTCTCCCTTCTCTCTCCTCCTCTCCCTTCTCTCTCCTCCTCTCCCTTCTCTCTCCTCCTCTCCCTTCTCTCTCCTCCTCTCCCTTCTGTTTCCTCCTCTCCCTTCTCTCTCCTCCTCTCCCTTCTGTCTCCTCCTCTCCCTTCTCTCTCCTCCTCTCCCTTCTGTCTCCTCCTCTCCCTTCTCTCTCCTCCTCTCCCTTCTGTCTCCTCCTCTCCCTTCTCTCTCCTCCTCTCCCTTCTCTCTCCTCCTCTCCCTTCTGTCTCCTCCTCTCCCTTCTCTCTCCTCCTCTCCCTCCTCTCTCCTCCTCACCCTCCTCTCTCCTCCTCACCCTCCTCTCTCCTCCTCTCCCTTCTCTCTCCTCCTCTCCCTCCTCTCTCCTCCTCTCCCTCCTCTCTCCTCCTCTCCCTCCTCTCTCCTCCTCTCCCTCCTCTCTCCTCCTCTCCCTCCTCTCTCCTCCTCTCCCTTCTCTCTCCTCCTCACCCTTCTCTCTCCTCCTCACCGCTGTCTTTGTCCTGATCTCGACATGCGCTGACGTCCTCGCACTGACGGCCCTTTTGTTTCCTTTCCCTTTAATAATCCCGTCATGTCGCGCTGGCTCGTTCATAAAGTTCTCGAATTTACTTTGTTTACTTTACTCCCGCGTCTCTCAGAGATGGGCTGTACCATCTCCTCAAACGGGGGAGACACAGGGACATCACAGCTGCCCTTTACTGATCAGGAGCGTCAGCGCCGCCGCGGCTCGAGAGGCGGATATGAAGTTGCTGAACATTAAAACTGTATTAACAATTTTTTTTATTTACAATAAAATAAACAATACTTAATATTGGGTAGGGAAAAAAAAACAGGTCTTGAGAAGGGCACTTAAAGGGCACAGGGAAAAGGGGCTCTACCTGTGCACTAGAGGTTAGATTTTAGGCCCGAGCCCGGCCCGAGCCCGACCCGACATTCGGGCCGGGCCGGCCCGAGATTTCCCGCATAGATTGCATAGATTTTTATTAGAGATTATAATGACATTAATTTAAAAAAAAAAAAAAAAAAAAAATTGAGCCCGACCCGAGCCCGACTCTCATGCGGGAAATCTCGGGCCGGCCCGGCCCGAATGTCGGGTCGGGCTCAATTTTTTTTTTTTTTTTTTTTTTTAAATTAATGTCATTATAATCTCTAATAAAAATCTATGCAATAGGCGGAGTCTATTGGATACAAAATGTGGCAATACGCAATATAAAATAGAGGAGTCCGGGAGGGAGGTGGTGCAGGTGCGGGGGGGGCGCACGTGCTGCTGTGTTGTTACGTTTAAGCAGCGTGGTCAGGCTGTGATACCGGCGCCACACAGAGAACATCACTCTAAGCTCTTTCTCTCAGGACAGCGTTTCATTAACAGTGGATAAATAAGCAGTTTGGTTCCTGTTACTGCGTAAAAAGTAGCTTTTGTAGAGCGCGATGTTTATGAAACATGAAGGAGGAGGAGAGAGAGATACGGAAAAGAGGAGACAAGACACATTGAGCTGCTCCGCGCCGCATACGTCTCTGCCCCCCCAGGTATGTGCGCTACTGCTGCGTGCACGTATGCCGTGCGCGTAGCCGCGTACCTCGCAAACATGGTGCTGCTGTGCAGATGCACCGATCTGAGCCTAAATAAATAATTATTTACGTCGGGTTTGTTTCGGGTTCGGGCTGACAATTCACGTTAATTGCTCGGGTCGGGTCGGGTCGGGCTTGATTTTTTGGGCCCGATCTAATCTCTACTGTGCACGTCCCTAACTTAACTTATGCATAAGTTATAGTTATACATAACTTATGCATAAGTTATAGTTATACATAACTTATGCATAAGTTATAGTTATACATAACTTATGCATAAGTTATAGTTATACATAACTTATGCATATGTTAGGCTGTCGTTGGGCATAAGTTGTAGACTCGTTATGAATACTAAAGTTCAGTGTTTGCAGCGTTTGGCTCGATCATCAGTGTGTGACAGCCCCATGAAGCTGAACAGGAGAAAATGTGTTTACGAGGTTAATTATTTAACTTTTGCCCAACAAACGCGCAAAGTTATGGCAAAGAGTGACTGAAGTTAGGATTATGCAGCAGAACGTCTCAGTGATGGTTAACCAGCGACACCACATCACCTGCATCACCACAAGTGAAGTTTCACTGACACAGATCAGTGTTTTCACCGGCGCATGTGAGCGTAGGGGGGGGTCTGTGGTTTTTTCCTTTTTGAATCAAAACCACCTGACAAGTCAACTTTAAAAACAGTTAAGGGGGAAAACAATTTGGAGAAAAATGTAAACTTTCTCTAATTATTCAAAAACGACTTCAACAAACGCTGAATTATGAATATAGTAAAGATACAAAGACATGGAGAGGAGCAAAGTGGTTCAACAGCCCATAAATACATAAATAACAGCGAATGACTAGCTACAACTGCCGTTTTGTCACTTCTACTGAACGATCTGCTGTGAGAAAATATCCATATGGGCCTGATTTACACTTGACTTTATTTATGTGATAAATAAGTTCATATTCCACCAGAAAATGGCAAAAAACGTGGATTGTGTTTCTCTAAAGATTTTCCCCCTCGGAGAAGCCACGCCCCCTTCTATGACGAGATGCCGTCTGTATAGGCTGTAAGCTCCTGTTGAGAAGCTTTTAGATTTGGGTAAAGCCGAACTAGAGAAAATGCGCTCAGTTTAGGCGGGGGTTAAAACACAATATAGACCAGGGATTGGTGAAGGGCCGATTTTCTTCATTGTAAAAAGACCAATTTTAGCCCAAAGTAAAGCACCATTTTCTACAAATGCCAGCGTTGTATGTACACGATTAGGGCTACCGTTAAATGACACCTGTCTGCTGGTATTGGGGGAAAAAAGTTTAGGTTCTACTGGTATCGAAGTTAAGTTACCTCGAGGAAAAATACAGTTTTTATGTTGTTGGTCAAGGGACAGCATTAAAGGAAGTGACTTGGTTGTTTCAGCTCAAATAAAATGATTTGTTTTCCCCATTTTTTCTTTTTTTTCAATTTCTTGTCCAAGTCTGCCCCATTTTCCCCCTTTTTTTTTAATTTATTTTTTATTTATTTATTTTTTAACACATTTTTTATTGCAATATTGTGTTATTATTTTTGCCCCATTTCTTCACACATTTTGTCCTTATTTTGAGCCACATTTCCCCCCAAATTATTGTTATTACTATAGTTATTATTGTATTCACAGGCATTTGATCTCTCATTTGTGTCATAATATCATCTTCAAAATCATTAAAAACATCCTGAGGGGCCACAGGTTCTAACCAGAAGGGCCGGATTTGGCCCTCGGGCCTGACGTTGCCTACCTCGATATAGACTATAGAGACAATGTAACAAAAAAAACTCAAACTCTTTCAAATGCATCGTCACTAAAACGGACAAAAGAGCCGTTTGAGTCGTGATTTTCTACATTTTATTTCAATTTAACCTGGTCCTGATTTAACTTGTGTCATTGTCTTTGTAAAACTGACCTGTTTAACTTGGCAGCGGCCGACACTCTGCGCAGCCGTAACAAAAACAAACAAACCCTCAAGTCGTGGCTGCTTCTCCAAACTGAAGCTGTCACAATGTAATGACTGAAGAATAAGTTGCTAAACCTCAGACCACAGCTTTTCAAATATACTGAATTTCTGTTACATTGTCACATTTTTGTCACATTTTTGTCACTTTTTAGTTGCATTAACTTGGCAGCAGCTGACGCTCTTCGCAGCCATAACAAAAACAAACCAACCCTCAAGTCGTGGCTGCTTCTCCAAACTGAAGCTGTCACAATGTAATGACTGAAGAAGTTGCCAAACCTCAGACCACAGCTTTTCAAATATGCTGAATTTCTGTTACATTGTCACATTTTTGGCACATTTTTGTTGCATATTTGTCACTTTTTTAATTGCGTTTTTGTCACATTTTTGTCACATCTTTGTTGAATTTTTGTCACTTTTTTGTTGAATTTTTGTCACTTTTTTGTTGCATTTTTGTCACTTTTTTGTTGAATTTTTGTCACTTTTTTGATGAATTTTTGTCACTTTTTTGTTGCATTTTTGTCACTTTTTTGTTGAATTTTTGTCACATTTTTGTCACATTTTTGTTGCATATTTGTCACTTTTTTAATTGCGTTTTTGTCACATTTTTGTCACATCTTTGTTGAATTTTTGTCACTTTTTTGTTGAATTTTTGTCACTTTTTTGTTGAATTATTGTCACTTTTTTGCTGAATTTTTGTCACTTTTTTGTTGAATTTTTGTCACTTTTTTGTTGAATTTTTGTCACATTTTTGTCACATTTTTGTCACGTTTTTGTCACTTTTTAGTTGCATTAACTTGGCAGCGGCTGACACTCTTTGCAGCCATAACAAAAACAAACAAACCCTCAAGTTGAGGGTTTGTGACACATTGTGACTGAAACTGTCACAATGTAATGACTGAAGAAGAAGTTGCCAAACCTCAGATCACATTTTTGTTGAAATTTTGTCACATTTTTGTTGAAATTTTGTCACATTTTTGTTGCATTTTTGTCACATTTTTGTTGCATTTTTGTCACTTTTTTGTTGAATTTTTGTCACTTTTTTGTTGAATTTTTGTCAGATTTTTGTTGAATTTTTGTCACATTTTTGTCACATTTTTGTTGCATTATTGTCAGATTTTTGTTGAATTTTTGTCACATTTTTGTCACATTTTTGTCATATTTTTGTTATATTTTTGTTGAAATTTTGTCACATTTTTGTTGCATTTTTGTCACATTTTTGTTGAAATTTTGTCACATTTTTGTTGCATTTTTGTCACTTTTTTTGTTGAATTTTGTCACTTTTTTTAGTCACTTGGTTGACTTTTTGTCACATTTTTGTTTAAATTTATGTCACATTTTTGATGCATTTTTGTCACTTTTTTGTTGAAATTTTGTCACATTTTTGATGCATTTTTGTCACTTTTTTGTTGCATTTTTGTCACTTTTTTGTTGCATTTTTGTCACATTTTTGTCACATTTTTGATGCATTTTTGTCACTTTTTTGTTGAATTTTTGTCACATTTTTGTCAAGTTTTTGTCACTTTTTTAATTGCGTTTTTGTCACATTTTTGTCACTTTTTTGTCACTTTTTAGTTGCATTAACTTGGCAGCAGCTGACACTCTTTGCAGCCATAACAAAAACAAACAAACCCTCAAGTCGTGGCTGCTTCTCCAAACTGAAACTGTCACAATGTAATGACTGAAGAAGTTGCCAAACCTCAGACCACAGCTTTTCAAATATACTGAATTCCTGTTACATTTCGACACCGAAAAGTGTGTGGATCTCGCTCCCGGAGGTGACTGTCCCTTTAAAGCACGAGTGTGTACAGGGGTCGCGTCCTCTCACCCACCTGGCCGCAGTATAAATATGCCCTGGCAGTGGCCGGAGTTGCCCCGTCCAGTGATTCTCCCGACAGCTGACCTAATGCAGCTCTAAAGGCCTCTCGTATCCGCTGTGTTCTCTTATTAGAAAGGAACGCGGGGGTGGGACGGTTGCCAGTTGTGTCGCAGCACAATAAAAACAAAGCGCCTGGTGTGTGTGTGTGTGTGTGATAACAACAAGGCCCTGCGAAAAAGCACTGGACGGAGAGACGATAATAAAATCTGCAGTTTGAGATTCTTGCAGAGTCAACGTGCGTCCTGATGGTGAACAAAGGGTCCACAGAGAGCGAGGAAAGGGCCGACCGCGTGGTTTTGAAGAAGGAAGTTATATTAACCTCTTAACACCCGCCTAAACCGAATGCATGTTGTCCTCTTTGGCTATAGGCCTGAGCAACACCTCATTTGAAAGCTAAGACCCACAAAACTGATCTTTTTCCTCGCGTTTTTGTCATTTTATTGTTGAGTTTTTGTCACTTTCTTTTTTTTTGGTCACTTGTTGGTTGAAGTTTTTGTCACATCTTTGTTGAATTTTTGTTGAATTTTTGTTGCATTTTTGTTGCATTTTTGTTGCATTTTTGTTGCATTTTTGTCACTTTTTAGTTGAGTTTTTGTCACATTTTTGTCACATCTTTGTCGCATTTTTGTCACATTTTTGTTGCATTTTTGTTGAAATTTTTTCACATTTTTGTTTGAATTTTTGTTGATTTTTTGTCACATTTTTGTAACATTTTTGTCACATTTTTGTCACATTTTTGTTGAAATTTTGTCACATTTTTGTTGAAATTTTGTCACATTTTTGTTGAAATTTTGTCACATTTTTGTTGGAATTTTTGTCACATTTTTGTTGAAATGTTTTCACATTTTTGTTTGAATTTTTGTTGCATTTTTGTTGAATTTTTGTTGAAATTTTGTTGAATTTTTGTCACATTTTTGTCACATTTTTGTCACATATTTGTTGAATTTTTGTTGCATTTTTGTTGCATTTTTGTTGCATTTTTGTCACTTTTTAGTTGAGTTTTTGTCACATTTTAGTTGCGTTTTTGTCACATTTTTGTCACATCTTTGTTGAATTTTTGTCACATCTTTGATTTTTTGTCACATTTTTGTCACATTTTTGTCACATTTTTGTTGAAATTTTGTCACATTTTTGTTGAAATTTTGTCACATTTTTGTCACATTTTTGTTGGAATTTTTGTCACATTTTTGTTGCATTTTTGTCACATTTTTGTTGAAATGTTTTCACATTTTTGTTTGAATTTTTGTTGATTTTTTGTCACATTTTTGTAACATTTTTGTCACATTTTTGTCACATTTTTGTTGAAATTTTGTCACATTTTTGTTGAAATTTTGTCACATTTTTGTTGAAATTTTGTCACATTTTTGTTGGAATTTTTGTCACATTTTTGTTGAAATGTTTTCACATTTTTGTTTGAATTTTTGTTGCATTTTTGTTGAATTTTTGTTGAAATTTTGTTGAATTTTTGTCACATTTTTGTCACATTTTTGTCACATATTTGTTGAATTTTTGTTGCATTTTTGTTGCATTTTTGTTGCATTTTTGTCACTTTTTAGTTGAGTTTTTGTCACATTTTAGTTGCGTTTTTGTCACATTTTTGTCACATCTTTGTTGAATTTTTGTCACATCTTTGATTTTTTGTCACATTTTTGTCACATTTTTGTCACATTTTTGTTGAAATTTTGTCACATTTTTGTCACATTTTTGTTGGAATTTTTGTCACATTTTTGTTGCATTTTTGTCACATTTTTGTTGAAATGTTTTCACATTTTTGTTTGAATTTTTGTTGATTTTTTGTCACATTTTTGTTCAGATGGGAGTTAAGCGGTTAAGAGGAGGCTTGTGACTGCGATTTTACTGTAGGTTTTATTGATTTGATAAAGGTCACGACTGTCAGATCAATATTGAAAACAGTGCTGGTTTAGCACAGATTCGAGCTGCACCATTTTGTTTAACCTCTTAACCCCCGCCTGAACCGAGCACATTTGCAACAAAAGAGTGCTGATAATCTTCTTAGAGGAGTTTTGTAGGTCTTCGGTATTCAAAATATTCAAAATGGCCGGCATAACCCAAAAAAAAAAAAAAAAATCACATGACTGAAAAGCAGGTTAAAGGGCTCATCTGTTTACAAGGGAGCAGCATAAGGAGCCAGTTGTTGTGGAGGATTCCCCCCCCTGGCTCCCCTGCAAATGACACCAAACTGGACAGACCGGAGCACTAATAATAAACCTGTGTGTGTGTGTGTGTGTGTGTGTGTGTGTGTGTGTGTGTGTGTGTGCGCGCCCTGCTGCCTCGTCTTTAGCTATAAGAGCTGCGCGGCCATTGTTTTGTAAAATACTGGCCAACAGGAAGAGGGAAAGTGCCTGCTAATCATTTCAGCCGGAGCGACACCGGTTTCCAAGGCTGAGATTCCCCAAATGCAGCAATTCCCTGTGAAAACGTCTCCTCTTAACTTTAACCGAGCAGCTTTAGCCAAATCTAAAAGCTTCTGGCCTGGAGCTCACAGCCTATAGGCCAGTTTAACTCTTCGTTCAAGTCCTACAAAACTCATGTAAGATTTTTCCTAGCGTTTTCTTCACTTTTTTGTCGCCTTTTGTTGCTTTTCCAGACTTTTTTTTCAATTTGGTTAATGTCGAAGTGAGGATGTGCTCGGTTACAGATTAACCTCTCGCCTTCGACATAAACACTGCTCGTCTCACCTTTGGTTTATCGACCAGACATTCCTGGTGCTTAAAGGCGAGATCCGCCGGTGAGAGACATTTTACAAAAGAATCGAAAACACCACGTCAGAGTTTGTTGATTTTACTGCATGACCCAGTTTTTAAAACATGTCCCCGTTTTTCCGCCAAGTCGACACATTTCAGTTTACGTAACCGTACGGCGTCCTGCTCAGGCACGAAGCTCAGAGCCGAGCACTTCCTGCCTTTCACCTCTTAACCCCCCGCCTCAACTTCCTCCTTCTGGTGTTTTTGAGGTTTTTCTTTAAGCGTTTAGATTTTTCAGCGGCTGACGCTCTTCGCAGCCATAACAAAAACAAACAAACCCTCGAGTCGTGGCTGCTTCTCCAAACTGAAACTGTCAGAATGTAATGACTGAAGAAGTTGCCAAACCTCAGACCACAGCTTTTCAAATATACTGAATTTCTGTTACATTGTCACATTTTTGTCACATTTTTGTCACATTTTTGTCACATTTTTGTTGCATTTTTGTTGAAATTTTGTCACATTTTTGTTGAATTTTTGTCACATTTTTGTTGAATTTTTGTCACATTTTTGTCGCATTTTTGTCACATTTTTGTTGAATTTTTGTCACATTTTTGTTGAATTTTTGTCACATTTTTGTCGCATTTTTGTCACATTTTTGTTGAATTTTTGTCACATTTTTGTTGAATTTTTGTCACATTTTGTTGAATTTTTGTCACATTTTTGTCACATTTTTGTCACATTTTTGTCACATTTTTGTTGAATTTTTGTCACATTTTTGTCGCATTTTTGTCACATTTTTGTTGAATTTTTGTCACATTTTTGTTGAATTTTTGTCACATTTTGTTGAATTTTTGTCACATTTTTGTCACATTTTTGTCACATTTTTGTCACATTTTTGTTGAATTTTTGTCACATTTTTGTTGAATTTTTG
Organism: Gobius niger; assembly: GCF_951799975.1. NCBI lineage: Eukaryota > Metazoa > Chordata > Actinopteri > Gobiiformes > Gobiidae > Gobius > Gobius niger. The sequence continues at coordinate 72,136,228 of NC_136852.1, read as the reverse complement.
TCACATTTTTGTCACATTTTTGTCACATTTTTGTCACATTTTTGTTGAATTTTTGTCACATTTTTGTTGAATTTTTGTCACATTTTTGTTGAATTTTTGTCGCATTTTTGTTGAAATTTTGTCACATTTTTGTTGAATGGTGTTTTTGAGGTTTTTCTTTAAGCGTTTAGATTTGGGTAATGCTGAATTTGAGAAAATGAATAAAATGTATTTGAGTTCAAACCTCTTAACCCCCACCTGAACCGAGCACATTTCCTCCAGTTCGCCTTTATGATCCGGTTCACTGTGTTTAGATTTCCATTGTTGTGTAATTAAACTATATATTTTTGGAAACCTTATGGCAGGGGTAGGCAACGTCAGGCCCGGGGGCCAAATCCGGCCCTCCAGCACAGAACCTCTGGCCCTCAAGATGATTTTGAGAAACATTATCACACAAATCAGAGAGTACTTTTAACACTATTAGGGTTAAATGGGAGAAACAAAGGTAGAAATACTGTCAATTAGGGCTGCACAATATATCGCGAAAAATATCGTATCGCGATATTAGCTGATGCAATATCCGTATCGCGAGAAGCCACAATATATCGCAACATCACCATAGCCTTCATTTGACTGAGATCCACCCATTTTTTTTGCAAACTCAAACTCATGCATTGAAATCATGTGTAAAAGTTCAGTTTTAATTGAACATTTACCAGCTTTGTTAAATTCTACTCTTGTTTTGGTCCTGATTTTTAAGTCTTCTTTTGACACAATTTGCTGAAAAAAATGGAACATAGTGTGTTTGGTGAAATATTGCAATAATATTGTTATCGAGATATTGCACAACCGTATCGCATATCGCAAGTCACTTCAATATCGTGCAGCCCTACTGTCATTGCCCCCAGTTAGGTCATATATTATGTACAACACTGGCATTTAAAAGAAGCACTGGAAAAAGAATCATCGTTTCAAGGAAGAAATGGCATAAATCTACTTAAATTAAGAGACTAAATCTAAGGTTTGAGTAGATTTGGTCTGGTCTTAGACGAGATAAAACCTCTAGTAGTATTTATTCTTTTAATTCAGATAATTTTGTGTCATTTCACGTTAAAATCAAGGATTTGTCTGATTTCAAGTGGGTTTGATTCTTGTTCCATTGGCGCTATAGCATTTGTATTTTGGATTAATTCAAACCGACTCAAATTCAACATAGAAGAACTTTAATTCAAGCAATTTTAAGTCGTTGATCTCATTTAAGATGGTCATGTTTCCAGTTTCCACCGGAAAAAGGTGGTTTCCCCTCTTCGGGTCGGTGGGGAGTCCTTTCCTCAAGTGGAGGAGTTCAAGTATCTCGGCGTCTTGTCCACGAGTGAGGGACGGATGGAGCGTGAGATCGACAGACGGATCGGTGCGGCGTCAGCAGTGATGCGGTCGCTGTATCGGTCTGTCGTGGTGAAGAGGGAGCTGAGTCGGGGGGCAAAGCTCTCGATTCACCGATCGATCTACGTTCCCACCCTCACCTATGGTCATGAGATTTGGGTCATGACCGAAAGGACAAGATCGCGAATACAAGCGGCCGAAATGAGTTTCCTTCGCAGGGTGGCTGGGCGCACCCTCCGAGATCGGGTGAGGAGCTCAGTTACCCGGGAGGAGCTCGGAGTAGAGTCGCTGCTCCTTCACGTCGAAAGGAGCAGCTGAGGTGGCTCGGGCATCTGTTCCGGATGCCTCCTGGTCGGTGTTCCAGGCATGTCCTAGTGGGACAAGGCCTCGTGGACCCAGGACACGGTGGTGGGACTATGTCTCCGAGCTGGCCTGGTGTCGCCTCAGGGTCAGAACAGCTGGAGGAGGTGTGTGTGGATCGGGAAGTTTGGGCATCTCTGCTGAGACTGCTGCCCCCGCGACCCGGCCCCGGATAAAGCGGAAGAAAATGGATGGGTGGATGGATGGATGGATGTTTCCAGTGTTGGGCTTTACTTTGGGCTAATAATCAGCGGCTTCGGCCCTCGGTCTGTTTACAATGAAGAAAATCGGCCTCCGCCAAGAAAGCTTGCCTCCCCTTGCCTTATGGTATAAATAATGTAAAGTAAAGTTCATTTCTGTTAAATATATGAATATTTCAAAATGTAAATGTAAACGGCTCAAATAAAATTAAACACATTGACTTTTTTGATTGGAACGACCAAATGGAATTTTCTGCCAAATTTTGTAAATATTCGCCAAACTAAGTTTTTTACTCCCCATATGAATGTTAGTATAGCTCTTATATTATCACACCTTTTTTTTTTTTTTACACATCAGAGCAAATGGAAACATTGTTTTTTCTGTTTGTTTATAATAAAGTTTTAAAAATGTATAGTTTTGATCCTCTCTGCGGTGAAATTATGAAAATGTAACAAAAATGTGACAAAAAAGCAATGAAAAAGTGCCAAAAAATGTGTGACAAAAACACAACAATAAAGCCAAAAATGAGCAAAAGAAAAGTGACAATGTGAGCTACAAAACTGACTTTGTGGTTGTGTTGTTGCTGCGTTTATCACATTTTTGAAGTCTTTTTTTTTTTTTTTTTTTAATCTCTTTTTTTTAGCGTGTTTTTCTAGGGTTTTTTGTCATGTTTTGTTGCGTTTTCATCCTCATTTTCGTGGCTCTTTTGACGCTCTTTCCAAGAGGCTTTTTGGAGGATTTGTGCTCGGTTCAGGCGGGGGTTAAGAGGTTATGATTCACAAAAGTCGTGTGTATTAAAGCAGTACTAAGTAACGTGTTTACCTTAATAAATCCTCTCCGTAGTCCCTGTGGGGGTAATACAAGTGTTTATGGGATGATTGGAGGGTCTTTCATCTCCCCCTGGTGTCTCTGGCCAGAAAACCATGTTTGCAACTTGACTGCCACCGGTGCGGAGTCACCAATACACACTAATGAAATCACGAATAGGGCTGAAACAATTAATCGATTACTAAAATAGTTGTCAACTATTTCAGTAATCGATTAATCGTTTTCTAGTAAACACAGACTAAAGTAGAGCAAAAAAGACATGAAAATTATGTATTTTGGATGAAAACCTACTTTGTTTTTAAAGTTAGGGTCTGCAGTGTTTTGTACATTGTAAATTTCATGAATATCTGTCTTTGTCTCGTCCAATCAGAAAGCAGAATTAGCACAAATAGCCTTGTACAAACGTTTACTTTAAGTTTACTCCATCAACATGTCCTCAAGCGGCGTCACTTTAGCTCTATGTGATAAAAAAAATGGAAAAAATACAATTTCCATGCACCTTTCACAGCCAAGCGATTAATCGATTAATCGTAAAAAATAATCGGTAGATTAATCGATTACCAAAATAATCGTTAGCTGCAGCCCTAATCATGAAGAAGAAGCTAACAGGCTAACGGGCAAAGCTAACTGCGGGCTAACGTCACTTTAAACAGTATTTACGGCAAAGTTTTTGTGAAAAAAAAAAAAATCCATTATATAATTGGATGCACAGTAACCCTCTCTCCCTTCGCCTTTCCTGTCAGCGTAGTATTTACTCTCCAAGACAATTAATAAGTGAAAAAATGGCCTCTAGGGGGAAGAGTTGTTTAGTACTGCTTTAAATCCTGTTCATCTCCCATGATACGCGACACAAAGCCTCTGTAGTGTCAGATAATACCAGACAGACGTGAGGAGTCTGAAATGTTTCCTAAAGCCTCTGTTTTCGCTCTTCTCTTCTCTCCGTCAGTGGGAAGCTGGTGTCTCCCAAGTGGAAGAACTTCAAGGGGCTGAAGCTGCTGTGGAGAGACAAGATCCGCCTGAACAACGCCATATGGAGGGCCTGGTACATGCAGTGTAAGGAAACCCCCACCTTCTGTTTACAAACGTATCCAGAACCAGCACAGGCGGTGGCGCTGACGGCGGCGGCGCTGACGGCTTTACACAGGGAGGGGGAGGCTCAGTGTTACACAAACAGGAGAGATGGTGATGTGGGAAATACCTGGAGCCTGTGTGAGCGCTGTCGTAAACGGGAAGTCATGTTGCCGTGTGTGGTTTACTGGTTTGGCTGGTACGGTCGGTTTTCCCACTGCCGGGGAAGTAAAGGGTTTTTACCATTATTTAATTTTCCCGTTTTGTGTTTTGATTTTCCTCATAGTCTTCAGTGGGTTTTCCACAGTTGATGATCTAATAGGACACGTGTAAAGCTCTGTGTTCTGTATAAAAACCTGCATTTAAAGGGAGATTTCAGGATTTTTGACATAGGGTCTAATTTCCTAGTTATCCAGAGTGTTAAGCAGTTCTTATATTTGAAGAGTTTCGTGGCGCTAGGCTAGTGCTAGGCTAGTGCATGTCTATGGTATCAGCTAGCCTGCATTAAAAACAGTGTGGCCCGCTCCACAGAGCACCTGAGGCAAATCACTGATGACACCAGACTAACCATATACATGTCTGTGTCCATAGAATCATTTAAAATACCTTATATTTGAGCAGCATCAGCTCCGTGGTTGTATAAGCTACGCGGCGGCGGAGTGATCTGCTAGAAAATGGTCCCTCAAAATGCGATCATTCATGTGATGCAGGTCAGTTATAATCCAATCATGATTCTATGGACACAGACATTTATATGGTTTTTGGCACTTTTTCTAAAACCGATACGAGTACGAGTACTTTGATTTAAGTACTCGCCGATACCGAATACCGATACGAGTACAAGGCATTTTCTTCAACGTTCTTACTTTTCTCACAGCAGATTGGTTTGTAGTTAGTTAATTTACTCATTTACATTTCCTTAAGTAAAGTCGGCGACACATTTAAGAGCAGCTATATTAGAATTGTGCTGATGCCATTTATTTATTTGTTTTTATTTTCATTCAATATAATTTTTATTTTTATGTCTCTGTCCATCATAGACAGAAAAGCCCATGTCCAAAAGCTCCCAATGCCTGTGCTTTATTCATTTATGTATTTTTATTTAACAATAGTGTTGAGATGTTACTTAAATGGTCTCTTTTCGTCTTTACTTCAGCTCTGTGTGGATTTTCTCGAGTGTTTGTAGTAACTTAGCGAGTAGCTACAGCGTTTTCATTGTTCTGCTGCAGCTCATTTTCGCTCAATATAAACATGCTGTATGTCTTTAATTTGGATTTTCTGTGGACTTTTTAGTCGCTGGGTTAGTTTTTCAGATGAATAAACCCCTGGGCTTAAAACGGCGCAGAATGGCCAAAACTGCTAGCTGCGAGTTAGCAACGTTAGCCTGTATGTTGTAAACACTGCAGACGCTGCAGCGCGAACAACATTAAGCTCTGGTTAAAGCACAGACTCTGGTTTAGAGAGCGCAGTCTGTAATAAAGTCAGCTCTATGTGGATTATTGTATTTACACTAAACAATTCTCCAGTTTGTTGCTTCTTCTCTCCTCAGCTGAGAGCTGCGCCTCGTAGCTGCGCCTCGTAGCTGCGCCTCGTAGGTGCGCTGGCCGCACGTCAAATGGTATCGGTTTCTGGTATCGGGACCTCATGAATGAGTACGAGTATGAGTACAAGCATGTGGTATCGGCCCGATACCCGATACTGGTATCGGTGCATCTCTAGTCTCACTCACACTGGTCCATCTCGGCCTCCTGAGAAGCTCACACAGAGCGTCATCATAGGCCGCCTGCAGCCTTTGCAAAGCTCCTTTTTTATAGTTCGACCAAAGGCTGTAAACAGACCTGTAATACAAGGCAGCGCAATGTAAAGAGGAAAGTAATGTGAAGGCCTCCATAAAGAGCAGCGCTGTCAGTGCTCTGAGTCCACCTCTTTCTTTGATAAGCGACGCCCTCTCACCAGCGGCTAAAGCTGTGAGATATGTGATATGCAAGATAAGAGTTTGGACTTGCTCTGTCCTTGGAAGATCTGGCCCCAAAGCCATTTGGTCTGAGACACAGTTGGCAACGAAACACGTTCAGAGATGTTCCACCAATGATCTGTTTGCAGATATTTGCATGTGTTTCGTTAATATATGGCTTTAATTGTTAATGTTTCTGTTTGCATTCAGCCCTGTCGTCTCCTCCACAGTTTAAGCTCTAGAATGTTCTGACCTTCCTGAACGCGGCCACAGCTTTGTTTAAGAGGAGTGTTTTCTTTGCACAGATGTGGAGAAGAGGCAGAACCCCGTGTGCCACTTTGTGACTCCCCTGGACGGGAACATAGAGCTGGACGTCCATCGCCCCGCAGAGGTATGGTGTGTTTAATGAGCCGGGTTTGGCTCCTCGGCTGAACACGTCTGCTCCGTGTGTCCTGCAGGCCATCACCGAGGGCCGATGCTGGAAGCGACGAATAGAAATAGTCATTCGAGAGTATCACAAATGGAGGACGTATTTTAAGAAAAGGGTAAGCATTTATATGACTGTGTTTTATTACTTATTGGTGAATCTAACCTCGATTTTGCATTTTAGTTACAACAGCACAAGGATGACGACCTCTCAAGTTTACTCAAGGTAAATGAACGTGTCCCACAGTTACTAAAGTCATTCACTAACCCACAGCTCACCACCTACAACACTGATATTAAAGGAGACTTACTAACTGGGAGATATTGGCTTTTAACAATATTCATGCTGCTTCCATCCCAAAAGAAATGAGCTTGGAGTTGTATTCAGTTACAGGTTAATGGACCTGTGGTCGGCAAAGTGGACTTTTTCGCTGCTTTTACTTTGTTATACGTCATATTTTAAGGGATATTGGATATATGGTTAGTGTTAGTTATAAGGTGTGTTATATGGTGTTATAAGTGATTTGCCTCAGGTGCTCTGTGGAGCGGGTCACACTGTTTTTAAAGAGGGGGTATTCTGCTTTTTTCAATCACACAGCACCAGTCTATATCACACTACAATGATGACCAAACCTTCTGTTGGTCTGTAAATGCAGTAAATTAGAATAACTGCCTTGTATAAAATGTCTCTCAAAATGGCTGTAGTGAATGTCTTGAAATAGGCCTCTGTAATGGAACAACAATAAAAAAGAGAATAACTACATAATATATGACCTAATTGGGTGTATAGACAGTGTTTCCACCTTTTTTTCTCCCATTTAACTCTAATAATGTTAAAAGTACTCTCTGATTTGTGTAATAATGTTACTCAAAATCATCTTGAGGGCCAGAGGTGCTGTGCTGGAGGGCCGGATTTGGCCCCCGGGCCTGACGTTGCCTACCCCTGACATAGGGCCTCATCTCCTAGTTATCCAGAGTGTTGCTGATTTATGGATCTATTTTTTTTTGTATTTCATGCAGTTCTTATATTTGAAGAGTTTCGTGGTGCTAGGCTAATGTAAGGCTAGTGCATGTCTATGGTATCAGCTAGCCTGCATTAAAAACAGTGTGACCCGCTCCACAGAGCACCTGAGGCTAATCACTTATAACACCAGACTAACCATGTAAATGTCTGTGTCCATAGAATCATGTTTGGAATATAACTGACCTGCATCACATGAATGATCTCATTTTGAGGGACTATTTTCTAGCAGATCACTCCGCCGCTGTGTAGCTTATACAACCACGAAGCTGATGCTGCTCAAATGTAAGTTATTTTAAATGCAAAATGGTTCAAATGACTCTATGGACTCAGACATTTATATGGTTAGATACTATTTGATCCATCTTTAATGTGTGCATGGCATCTGGAGATGTTGTGCTGCCCATTGGCCTGGACTCACCCCTGCATGTGTGTGTCTGTGTGTCTGTGTGTGTCTGTGTTTGTGTGTGTCGTTGCACCATGGAAGGACCCAGAGGAGCAGTTGTGTCTGTTCGGGGAAGTGTCTCCAGACATGCTTCGTTTGCCCCTTTACCAGGATGAAGACATGGTCATGCGGCGCGTCCCCCGGAGGAGCCTGGAGAGCGCCCCCGCCCCCATGGAGATGGACCCGCTGTTCGACATGGACGTGCTCATGTCCGAGTTCAGCGACACGCTCTTCTCTACGCTGGCCTCACACCAGCACATCGCCTGGCCCAACCCCCGCGAGATCGGTGAGAGGAGGGGCTGTCCTGTGACGGGGGGGCGTCATCTTATATGTTCTGGTTTTATGAAGGATTGTGCATTCATGTTTAGTTCAGTTTATTATTAGGATCCCCATTAGCTTTACAGCCAGCTCGTCTTCCTGAGGTCTTTGTTAAAAGCATACATATAAAATACATTCTAAAAAGAAAATACAACAAGTCCAATGTAAACTTGAGAACATTCTCCATCCTCAAAGATAATCAACACCCAGTGATGAACCTGAACACGCTCTGTGAACAAAAGTTCATGAGTGTTACTGCCTGATGAACGAAACCATGAACACGTTCTCTGTGAACGGCATTCCCGTTCTATTTACGTTCGTTCAACATGGTGCCAGATTTCTTTTTTTTGTGATTTAAGACCGTGGATCAGTGAATGTAATTATAAACCCTCGCCGCGCCGTCAGAGTTCACCAGCGGTTCTAAACTCTGGCGGGTCCACGGTGGAGCTCGCGCTCGCTCGGCTCCGCGCCCACGGCCCGACTGTGTCCAGTCCTGTGGCGGTGTCTCTGCTGTTTATGGCCCTGGCACAGGCCCTGGCACAGGCCCTGGCACAGGCCCTGGCACAGGCCCTGGCACAGGCCCTGGCACACCGGTAACCAGCGGGTCCGCACGGTGCCGCAGCAGCCACAGTGTGAGGTTACGAAGCGAGTTTCCCTTGTGTAACGTCTGTCGCTCCAAACTCCTCCGCGGTGCCACTCATTTACATAAAGCCACAATGTGGAGTTTTTTAACTACAAATTAGCTCCTAAAACAATCTTATTCACATGATTAATTTACCAAATTAACACAAATGCAATTGAATATTTGTAGCTTCATTTTCCACTAAGAATTTACCAATTAAACTCAAAAACAATTATAATAATAATATTATGAAATATGATTAGCAAAGATATCCAAAATCCACTCCTAACACAGTGACATGACAGAGCTGCAAAACACTAAGTGAGGAGGCCATAATATGTTTGACTCATTTCTCCAGCTCTCCCAAGGTTGGCAAAAATGCATCTCAAAATACATCAGATTGTTGCTTTAAGATATGGAATATAATATACTTCTCACCCTTTTCACTGATTCACCTGATCTGTTCTCATGCCTGAATAACAGCTCGCAGCAAAAAAAAAAAAAAAAAAGAACTATGAACTAGTTCATTTTTGGAACTATGAACGAACTATTAACTATAAACAATAATGAACTATGAACGAGCTAGTTTATATTGACATTTGTGAACTGAACTTTGAACTCGTTCATGTAGAAAATGAACTTTCCCAACACTGTCAACACCAATGTAGTTCTTCAATTGTCAAACAGATGTTCAAATCCAATATTGATTTTACTGATGAGAAAATGTCCTTACAATGACTCACTCCCTCCTTAACCGAGCACATTTTCTCCAGTTTGCCTTTACCCAGATCGAAAAGCTGATGCGCGACAGAATCGTCCGCTGATCATTTTCAACAATTATCTGATTTTTTGACGCCGTCCCTGATAAGCCAATAAAATGTTTTGCCGATAATTTGCCCCATAATTATAAGCTCAAATTAAAATGAATCTGCAGCTCCAGCAGCTCCACCGTCCCGCTCCTCCTGCAGCCGGAGCTGAAACACACAGAGTATTACAGTATTACTCTCTGTGAGGGAAGAGGTTTTTACTTTTTACATCGAAGTCACTTCAACATTTTCACTGCAACAAAAAAAGGAAAAGACGAGGAGTTTGCGAAGCGCGGAGAGCGGGTCCTAAACCGATGTTTAACTTCGTATTCCTGTTAAAATAAAGACGACAGCCCAGCGATCGAAGCTGTGAACGAGAGAAGTCTTGCTCTGGTGCGATCGTATCGTATCGTGTTATTAATCAAACTTGAATCTGTCTCAGGCACGGATTTGGCATCACTTATGTCAGAGAGAGAGGATGTCTAGACTCAGCTACGATACTGGAATATAGACAGTATTTCACTAACAATTCCTGAGTGTAAAAAGTAAAACTCATTATTTGATCTATATTTATTCACTTGTGTATTTATTGATAGAGTTCATACATTTTGGGCACAACTGTGAGCTGTTACATTGATTTATGGTAATTATCGGGTCAAACTGGCATTATCGTGCATCACTAACCAAAATAGTGACAAAAACGAGACTTGAATGAGGCTGAAAAAGTCACAAAAAATGACAAAAAAGTCACAAAAGAGAAACAGAAAAAGGCAATGGAAAAAGTGACCAAAAGACAATGAAAAAGTGAAGAAAAAATGTACAGTGGTCACCTTTGTCACGTTTTTGTTGCCTTTTTGTAACTTTTTTGAATGCTTTTTTCGGAGCACCTTGTTGCCTTTACATCCTCATTTACTCATTTAAGATTTGGGTAATGCCTGGACACCTGGATAATAACTGTTGTGCGTGTGCAGGGGGGGTTAACAGGTTAATGGGAAATATCACGTATATCAGGAGCGATGTACATTCAGCAGACGCACATCTGTCATAACGTGGTATCAAATTACTGGTTCTCACACATTTCACACCAAGTCCCACCTCATAAAACACAGTATTTGACTTTCCAAATCCCACCTTGTAAAAATGTGTCACTTCATGCACAGCCTCGTGTCATTTTTTGGTCACATTTTTGTCACATTTTTGTCATTTTTTGTCATTTTTTGTCATTTTTTGGTCATTTTTTGGTCAATTTTTTATCACATTTTTGTCATTTATTTGTCACATTTTTGTCACATTTTTATCACATTTTTGCCACTTTTTCATCAATTTTTCGTCACTTATTTTGGCACATTTCCATCATTGTTTTCTTCTCAGTTTTGTTGCTATTTTCACAGCTTTTTTCCAGAAGCTTTTGGACTGGGGTAAAGCCAAACTGGAGAAAATGTGCTCGGTTCCGGTGGGAGTTAAGGGGTTAATATCAGTCACTTCATGCACAGCCATTTTTTTTTTAATCACATTTATGTCAAATTTTTTGTCATTTTTTGGTCCATTTTTTGTAATTTTTTGGTCAAATTTTTATCACATTTTTGTCACATTTTTGTCGTTTTTTGTCATTTTTTGTCACATTTCTGTCATTTTTTGTCATATTTTTCTCATTTGTCACATTTTTGTCATATTTTTGTCATTTTTTTTGTCCATTTTTTTTTATCACATTTTTGTCACATTTTTGTCATTTTTTTTGTCCATTTTTTGTCACATTTCTGTCATTTTTCTGTCATTTTTTGGTCAATTTTTGGTCATTTTTTTTATTTGTCACATTTTTGTCATTTTTTGTCACATTTTTATCACATTTTTGCCACTTTTTCATCAATTTTTCGTCACTTATTTTGGCACATTTCCATCATTGTTTTCTTCTCAGTTTTGTTGCTATTTTCACAGCTTTTTTCCAGAAGCTTTTGGACTGGGGTAAAGCCAAACTGGAGAAAATGTGCTAAGGGGTTAATATCAGTCACTTCATGCACAGCCTCGTGAGATATCTGCGCCGTGAAGGAGAAAAGCGACTCTAAATGTGACTGTTTATCATTTATCATTCATCTCATAATCATCTTTCTCCTCCCACAGCTCACGCGGGCAACGCCGACATGATCCAGCCGGGCCTCATCCCCCTGCAGCCGAACCTGGGCTTCATGGAGACCTTCGACCCCCTCCAAGGTGACCGTCCCCCCCCTCTCTCCCGTAGAGGGCGCTGTAGTGCCGCACCGGAGCTCACGCCTCTGCTAACCCCGAGGTCGTGCGGTCCCACTAACCTGACGCTAACATAGACACTCTTGTTCCAGACTTATTTCACAGCCTCCGCCCGCCCGCCTACCCCTCCGCCCCCCCCACCGCCTCATCCGTCCCCTCTCTGCCCAGCAGCATCTCCCCGTCACAGGTAAACACTCTGTCCCACACGAGGCTGAGGGGGGGTTAATGTAGAGACACATCATTAACATCACGTCTAAAAGTATTAATCTTTAACTGTAGAATAGAATCCCAGTGTACGGGGGGGGAGGGTTATTGATTTACTGAAGCTGCGCTGGAGTCCACTCTTCAGAGAGAAGCTGGAGGAATTGCTGGGTTGCAGGTTCTAGAATGTGATGTCACTGGACCCAGCAGGGGGGGGCAGGAGTCAGTTTTTCCTATTAACAGATTAGATTTTCACAGTCGTAGCTATAAACAAAATGTATGGATTAGAAAAATTATTAACCTCTTAACTCCCGCCTGAACCGAGAGGATCTTTTTCCTCACGTCATCAGATTTTTTTTCCATCATTTTTTTGTTGGGTATTCAACTCATTTTATTGTCATTTTTTGTCACATTTTTGTCAATTTCTTTGTCATTTTTTGGTCAATTTTTTGGTCAATTTTTTGTCACATTTTTGTCATTTATTTGTCACATTTTTGTCATTTTTGTCACATTTTTGTCACATTTTTGTCACATTTTTGTCATTTTTTTGTCATTTTTTTGTCTTTTTTTGGTCACATTTTTGTCATTTTTTGATCACATTTTTATCACATTTTTGTCACATTTTTGTCACATTTCTGTCATTTTTTGTCACATTTTTGTCATTTTTTGTCAATTTTTTGTCATTTTTTTGTCATTTTTTTGTCAATTTTTTATCACATTTTTGTCAATTTTTTTGTCAATTTTTTTGTCATTTTTTTATAACATTTTTACCACATTTTTGACATTTTTTTGTCATTTTTTGTCACATTTCTGTCATTTTTTTGGTCATTTTTTATCACATTTTTGTCATTTTTTTTATAACATTTTTATCACATTTTTGACATTTTTTTTGTCATTTTTTGTCACATTTCTGTCACTTTTTTGTCATTTTTTCGTCAATTTTTGTCAATTTCTTGTGACATTTTTGAGACATTTTTGCCACTTTTTCATCAATTTTTCGTCACTTATTTTGGCACATTTCCATCATTGTTTTTCGTCTCAGTTTTGTTGCTATTTTCACAGCTTTTTTCCAGAAGCTTTTGGACTGGGGTAAAAAGCCAAACTGGAGAAAATGTGCTCGGTTCCGGTGGGAGTTAAGGGGTTAATATCAGTCACTGGTCCATGATCTCTCTGTACAAGACCAAAAATTTCCTCAAAGACAAAATAATGTTTCCTCTATATAACAGTATAGGCCTTTAGAACGCTGTGATGTCACCAGAAACCCCCTCAATCTAACGGCGTTTATCATGAGATCCTAAAGTTTACGGACATAAACTAAAGGGTGCTGAGTACCCAGGGCCCAGAGCAGGTTAGGGGCCCTCAAAAATACTGCAAAAAGCGTTCTGTATTGTACTTTCTAAGTTTCCTCATAATTGATACTATAAGAACTGAACAACCGGGCTGAAATACAATGGTTCTACACCAGGGGCGGACTGGCCATATGTCCATTCTGGAAGAGCACAGAAGGGCCACCAGTCCCGCCTCAACCGAGCTTTACCCAAATCTAAAGGCTAAAAAGAAAAGCATCAAAATAGCGAGAAAAAGAGGATGAAAAGTCAACAAAAACATGAGAAAAACACGGACAAAAAATGACGGAAAAAAATCATTAATAAAACAACAAAAATATGACAAAAATGTGGCGACGTGACGAAAAGTTTCCATCACTTTTGTAGGTCTTAGCTTTCAAATGAGGTGTTTACATTGTTGCTCTCCAGTCGAGAAGCTTTTAGATTTGGGTAAAGCCCAGTATAAAAAAAACATGAATCTAAAAGGAAATCCGTGGAGTATGGTGCACCACAAGGGTCAATTTTGGGACCATTATTATTTATTATTTATATTAATGATTTTGCTTCTGTTTCTACGACCACCTTTCCCGTTCTTTTTGCTGATGATACCTAGGGCTGCTCGATTATTGAAAAAATAATAATCACGATTATTTTAGTCATAATTGAAATCACGATTATTCAAACGATTATTTGTTGCCTTTAAAAAAAATCCATCAAAAAAGTGACAAAAAAACATCAAAAAAATGACAAAAAAACATTAAAAAAATAACAAAAAAACATTAAAAAAATAACAAAAATCCATCAAAAAAATGACAAAAAAAACATCAAAAAAATGACAAAAATCCATCAAAAAAGTGACAAAAATCCAGCAAAAAAAGACAAAAATCCATCAAAAAAATGACAAAAAAACATTAAAAAAAAGACAAAAATCCAGCAAAAAAAAGTGACAAAAATCCAGCAAAAAAGTGACAAAAATCCAGCAAAAAAAGACAAAAATCCATCAAAAAAATGACAAAAAAACATTAAAAAAAAGACAAAAATCCAGCAAAAAAAAGTGACAAAAATCCAGCAAAAAAAAGTGACAAAAATCCAGCAAAAAAGACAAAAATCCAGCAAAAAATTGACAAAAATCCAGCAAAAAAAGACAAAAATTAAAAATTAGAAAAAAAAAACGTGAAAAATAAATTATTATTTTTTTTTTTTTGAAAAAAATAATTTAAAAAAATGGAAAAAAATATATATAATCGATTTTTTGCGATTATGCTAATTTTGTAATCGTTTATTGTTGTAATCGAAATCGTAATCGAATTTCGATTAATTGCACAGCCCTAATGATACCAATAAAAAAAATAATAATAAAAAGCCGAACTGGGGAAAATGCACTCGTTAATGTTAAGGGTAAGAGGTTGAAATATGTATTTGTGGAAGTGCACAGTTACACTAATTTGGGCCAGGCTGGTCAGAGTCCAGGGCTGTTTTTCAGTCCCAGTCCGCCCCTGTTCTACACAGAATTTTGCACAAACAATAATGATGGATAATATCTCAGGGCCCTGACACTAGGGCTGTGCAATTAATCGAAATTCGATTACGATATTATTATAATTTTTTTTTTCTATTTTTTTTTTTTGTTTAATTTTTTGGTTTTTGTAATTTTTTGGATGGATTTTTGTCTTTTTTCTGCTGGATTTTTGTCTTTTTTTTGCTGGATTTTTGTCTTTTTTTTATGGATTTTTGTCACTTTTTTTGATGGATTTTTGTAATTTTTTTGATGGATTTTTGTAATTTTTTTGATGGATTTTTGTCTTTTTTCTGCTGGATTTTTGTCTTTTTTTTATGGATTTTTGTAATTTTTTTGATGGATTTTTGTCTTTTTTCTGCTGGATTTTTGTCTTTTTTTTGATGGATTTTTGTCACTTTTTTTGATGGATTTTTGTAATTTTTTTGATGGATTTTTGTCTTTTTTCTGCTGGATTTTTGTCTTTTTTTGCTGGATTTTTGTCACTTTTTTGCTGGATTTTTGTCACTTTTTTGCTGGATTTTTATCACTTTTTTGCTGGATTTTTGTCACTTTTTTTGATGGATTTTTTTAAAGGCAACAAATAATCGTTTGAATAATCGTGATTTCAATTATGACAAAAATAATCGTGATTATTATTTTTTCAATAATCGAGCAGCCCTACCTGACACCCCTTTTAAAAATGTGCCAAATGGTTCAGCCCACACACCGCGTTCAGCACCGCAGTGACATGACGGCCACCAAGATAGTTTGTACCCAGGGCCCAGAGTTTGGTGCTGCGCCCCTGCTGCCCGGTATAAAAGCAACAGAAAAGTCACGAGTCCTGCCTGAAGCTTAGTCTGGAGTCTGTGTCCAGGGTTGCCAGATTCTCAAAGCCAGCATATCGTACCAAGCTATAATATGGCTCATCTCATCACCTCCCATAACTACAACACAGGCTCTCGCTCTGTCTCATTTATCACATCACGCACACGTATGACATGAGCCGCTGGATTCGGTTTGATCAGATTTAGGAAAAATAATCAGCTAATAATAAAGAAGCAAATGACCACGTCTGACTGCAGCCGCGGCAGGAGGATGATGTGATAGAAGGAGCTGTGGAGCTGATCCAGGGTCAGTCTCTCCTTCTGTTACACCTACATGAACACAGAGGCTCAGTCTGACTCCAGATCAGAGCGAGACCAAAGCTCTGCTGAGGGGACAGAGCATGGTTAGTGCTAGATCGTATGCTCCGGAGGGACGGTCTGCTGTGATTTTGTATAGATCTATGAGTTGGTTTGTCTAAAAATACAAATAATCCTAATCCTAATCCTTAAGGTTAACCCCTTAACTCCCACCTGAACCGAGCACATTTTCTCCAGTTTGGCTTTACCCCAATCCAAAAGCTTCTGGAAAAAAGCTGTGAAAATAGCAACAAAACTGAGACGAAAACAATGATGGAAATGTGACAAAAAAGTGACGAAAAATTGATGAAAAAGTGGCAAAAATGTCACAAAAAATTGATAAATAAATGACAAAAAAATGACCAAAAAATTGATGAAAAAATGTCAAAAATGTGACAAAAAAAGGACAAAAATTGATTTTAAAAAAACGACAAAAAAATGACAAAAATGTGACAAAAAATGGATTCAAAATTGACGAAAAAATGACAAAAATGTGATAAAAATGTGACAAAAAAATGGACGAAAAAATTACAAAAATGTGACAAAAAAATGAGTTGAACACCCAACAAAAAATGTTGGAACAAAAATCTGATGACGTGAGGAAAAACATCCTCTTGGTTCAGGCGGGAGTTAAGAGGTTAACCATTTCCCTGGCCCTAACCTTAATTTGTGTCATGATATCTCACGTTTTCCCAGCAGACTGTCCCTCCGGGGCAGACGATCTAGCACTAACCACAGAGCATCTGAGGTTATCCCACATTTAGGGCTTTTTTGACTGGGAAACACTTAGAGGATTTTGACAGTACATAAAAAAACAATAAAGAAATAGAATAAATAATAAAAGTAGTCTAATTACAACTATAAAAACATGTGTTGCTTTTTCGGGGGGGTGGAAAGTAATTATCACAGTTTTTGAAACAGCAAATTTTTGCCTAAAATTCACCAACTTTTTAATTAAAACTGTCCTGGGTAGAACTGGCTGTTGCTCTAACACATAGAGCAGTGTTATTCTGTAAAATGGTAATGAAAGTAATTAATATTGTTTAATGAATGAATGATGAATGAATAATCTTTTATTCGGACCATAAACAAAACATAAAAACACAAACTCGTACGACCTCAAAATACAACATGCCATGATTGTGGCCGTTGTGAGCTCAGTTTCAGACGTGCAACTCAATACATTTACATCTTAGTACAAACAATTTTGTTTTACCTTTTGCACCTTTGAGATTAGGCTGTCCGAAAAGGAGTGGGGGAAGTAAACACTTATTTAGTCCCACCCCTTTTAAGTACTGTCAGTCTCTTTTTCTATATACTTTTTAGGCTTCCTTAAAACAGTAATTTGAGCACTGTGATCTAAATCAAGTTGTCATATACAGTGTGAACACTACCAATCAACATCAGGTTTGCAACAGCTGAACATGAAAAGTCAGAGATTTTCTTCCGATACTTAGAGAATATCCATTCTTTGTATTGATATTTAAACTGTCTGATATTTGGACATGGTTTGAGGTCTACGTGTAATTTATTCCATATTTTAGGACCACAAACGGACACACAGAAACTTTTTCTGGATGTCCGGGCGTGGGCAATTTTAAAGTGATCCAAGCCCCTTAAATTATATTTTCCTTCTCTTTCAGAAATCAACCGCTGAATTTTTAGAGGTAGTTGCTTATTTTTAGCTTTGTACATTAATTGCGCAGTTTTAAAAGTTATCATGTCTTGAAGTTTTAGAATCTTGGCTTTAATAAACAGTGGATTGGTGTGGTCTCGGTAACCAGCGTTAGAAATTGTTCTTATTGCTCTGTTTGTTTATTTGATATGGACAAACCAGACACCTTGTTTAGTGTTATTGCAAAACGCGTGTCCACAGGAGGCGACACATTTCACACAACACAACACAGTAAGATATTTAAAAAGGTAAACACTACACGTCAGCAGTTTATACTTCATACAGTTAAGTCATATAACACACACGTTACATGTAATCTATGCACAGCCTTTCATAAATGGGCCTAATGTGGATCTGAGTAGGGCTGCTCGATTATTGAAAAAATAATAATCACGATTATTTTTGTCATAATTGAAATCACGATTATTCAAACGATTATTTGTTGCCTTTAAAAAGAATCCATCAAAAAAAAGACAAAAATCCAGCAAAAAAAGACAAAAATCCAGCAAAAAAGTGACAAAAATCCATCAAAAAAATTACAAAAATCCAGCAAAAAAGTGACAAAAATCCAGCAAAAAAGTGACAAAAATCCAGCAAAAAAAGACAAAAATCCAGCAAAAAAGTGACAAAAAAACAGCAAAAAAAATGACAAAAATCCAGCAAAAAAATTACAAAAATCCAGCAAAAAAGTGACAAAAATCCAGCAAAAAAATGACAAAAATCCAGCAAAAAAAGTGACAAAAAAACAGCAAAAAAATGACAAAAATCCAGCAAAAAAGTGACAAAAATCCAGCAAAAAAGTGACAAAAAAACAGCAAAAAAAGTGACAAAAATCCATCAAAAAAATTACAAAAATCCAGCAAAAAAGTGACAAAAAAACAGCAAAAAAATGACAAAAATCCAGCAAAAAAGTGACAAAAATCCAGCAAAAAAGACAAAAATCCAGCAAAAAAGTGACAAAAAAACAGAAAAAAAGTGACAAAAATCCATCAAAAAAATTACAAAAATCCAGCAAAAAAAATGACAAAAATCCAGCAAAAAAGTGACAAAAAAACAGCAAAAAAAATGACAAAAATCCATCAAAAAAATGACAAAAATCCAGCAAAAAAGTGACAAAAATCCAGCAAAAAAGACAAAAATCCAGCAAAAAAATGGCAAAAATCCCAAAATTAAAAATATCGATTTTTTGCAATTATGCTAATTTTGTAATCGTTTACTGTTGTAATCGAAATCGTAATCAAATTTCGATTAATTGAACAGCCCTAGATCTGAGTCTCCACTTTCACCACTGTTTGTTCCTAATCATTTGCCACAGACGGGCAGAGACTCGTCCCGCCCGAGGACACACTTTTGTCTGTAAACAAGTCAAATCTGCAGAACCCGCTCACGTGTCGCACTATTCCTGAGACAAATGATACAAAACGAGGAAGGAAAAGTGTTTCACATTCCTGTCGTCAGACCTGAAACCGCTGCAACAGAAGAGACGTTGTTGTGACACGTCGGGGAAACTGATTCAAACAGATTTAAACATCATTTATCAACACCAGTGACGTGACGGCGCCCCCTGCTGTCCGACTCCTGCAGAACTGTCTCCCCCGGGGCCCGACAGCACTTATCGCTCTCTCTGTTAAAAAAGGACAAAGATTTGATTAAAAAATAAAAATAAAAAGTCAAGGTGACGACAACAACGTGAGGAAAGGGATCCGTTTAGATCAGTTTTGTAGGACTTAGCTTTCAAATGAGACGTTGCTCTGGCTTATTGGCGTGAGCTTTTAGATTTGGGTAAAGCTGAACTGGAGAAAATGCACTCGGTTCAGGCAAAAGGGTAAATACCTACTGGTTAGCCTGTTCATACTCGTGTAATACACATGTACAGTGGGGAAAAAAGTATTTGGTCAGTTTCACATAGATATTCTATTGGATTTTGGCCAAATACTTTTTTTCCCCACTGTGTGTTTTAGTGTTAATTACAGGTCTGTAATTAATGAATCAATCACAATTTATCGGAATCCAAAAACAACACTTTTTTGCACCTAAATAATGCAATGATGATAATATGTATAATAAATATGTGTGCTAGTGATGTACAGTATGTGTGTGTATATATATGTATACATATATCTGTATGTTTATGTGTGTATATATTTATATATGTATATCAAAAACACTAAGACAAATGTAATACTTACTAAGTAAATCAATCGAATGGTGACTGTTTGTTATATAGGTAATGATAAAAATAATAATAATAATTTCCACACTTGTAAGTTGTCTTGTAAGTCCCATCAGATTTTCAACCTGTGACGTCTAAATGCTTCGAATTATCATTACTGCTAATCAACAATTGTACTATTGAAATCTGCAACAACATATGTGTAAATCATTGATGGGTAAACTCAGAGTAGCAGTGATGTACCTGAACGCGTTCATATTTTGGGCGAACGTGAACTGAACGCACAGTGTTACTGCCTGATGAACGAAACCCTGAACGCGTTCATTCTGGTGTCCGTGAACGGCATTTCTCGTTCTATTTACGTTCGTTCAATTTGGTGCCAGATTTCTTATATCAGTGAATATAAAACCGCCGTGTGAGTTTACCAGCGGGTCTAAACTCTGGCGGGTCCACGGTGTAGCTCGCGCTCGCTCCGCCCCTGCGCCCACGGCCCGACTGTGTCCAGGTCTGTGGGGGTGAACTCTGCTGTTTATGGCCCTGGCACAGGCCCTGGCACAGGCCCTGGCACACGGGTAACCAGCGGGTCCGCACGGTGCCCGCAGCAGCCACAGAGTGAGATCACGAAGCGAGTTTCCCTTGTGTAACGTCTGCCACTCCTCCGCGGTGCCGCTCATTTACATAAAGACACAATGTGGAGTTTTTTAAACTACAAATTAGCTCCTAAAACAATCTTATTCACATGATTAATTTACCAAATTAACACAAATGCAATTGAATATTTGTAGCTTCATTTTCCACTAATAATTTACCAATTAAACTTAAAAAAAAAAAAGATAATAAATAAAATAATAATAAAATAAAATATGATTAGCAAAGATATCCAAAATCCACTTTGAAAACAGTGACAGGCTGACATGAAAGTGAGGAGGCCATAATATGTTTGACTCATGGCCGAAGTCAACTTTCTCCAGCTCTCCCAAGGTTGGCAAAAATGGCCTGAAAAATAAAATAAAGAACTATGATCTAGTTCATTTTTGGAACTATGAACAAACTATTTACTATAAACAATTATGAACTATGAACGAACTAGTTCATTTTGAAATTTGTGAACTGAACTTTGAACTAGTTCATGTAGAAAATGAACTTTCCCACCACTGCAGAGTAGTGTGAGTTATTTATATTTTATGAGTTATATATTTATCTTATATTTCTACTGTTTGTTTTCTCTTACAAAAAATCCTGAAGCGCATAATAGTATCTTGAATATGGGGTCGGCACATCTAAGCTTTCTTGCTTCGGCCGACTCCCTTTGAGTTATTCTTTTTTCTTTGGCTTCATGTGACATGAATGTAAATATATTAATGTAAATAATGTAAATAATTGCTCAAATCAAATCAAATGATTGAATAATTAGAGAAACATGAGTTCAACAACAAATGTATTTATTATTGTTAATCTGTTATAATAGTTATAATAATGTCACATTTATATACAAGTAAAGAATAAATAAAGCTAAAGGTCCATAAAAAGTGTCATCTCTTATCCTGACGAGGGTCATTGTGGCTCAGAGTGGGCGTGGCTGGAGCCTTTGTTTGAGGCTAACGCTAACATTAGCGTGAAGCGGCTCCGTCCATCGCTGTTGTGGGCGGATGTGCGTCAGATATACGGGCGTACCAGAAACATGCAAATAGAAAGGTTCCGGCTCGGGAGTTCCAGCCAGTATTAAATTCATCGACTGTTTGAAACACATCGATGTGTTTAAGAAATATGTAAAATTATCAATGTTACAAAAATATGACACTGTAAATGATTTTGTGTTGATAAGGGGCGGACATTATAAGTTTTTACTTCTTTCCGCTCCTTTTCATTCATGCTAAATGCTGCATTTTTAAATGAATGAAATAAATGAAAAAAATGAAAAAAATGAAAACATTTAATTCATCGACTAAAATATTTAGTTTTAATTTTAGTCAAAGTGATATTTTTTACGACTAAAATTGGACTAAAACTAAATTAAAAGTTTTTCATGAGACTAAAACTGTGACTAAAATGTCCAGATATTTTAGTCGACTAAAATAAGACTAAATAAAAATGAAAAGGAGAGACTAAAATCATCCAAACTTCTATTGAGCGTCTGAAAGAGCCTCAGATCATTTACAATCACTGCCAAAGGAGCAGCTCTGAGCTTTGTTCATGTGGAGCAGCTCCATGAAGCAGAGGAACACGATTATTAAAGACTAAATTAGTCCAGCTTGGGAAAAAATGAACACGTTGAAGTCCCAGCCCTGGTATATTTGTAATCTGGTGTGTAAGAAAAGGTTTTGTTTTTATAATTCATCGACGTTAACATGATTTTTGCTCCTCATGGCTTCCGTTCTCCAGGCTGAGCTGCTGTCCTCCATCCAGCTCCCCCCCGACCACCTGCCGTCTGCAAACGCCCTGCTCCTGTCCCCCCCCGGTGTCCCAAACAGAGGCGACGCCACCGCGGACTTCCAGCCCAGCTACCTGCCTCTGTATCCTGAGCAGGTGGCCCCGCCTTTAACCCACGACCTGTCCTCCCTGGCCCCGCCTCCCCCCTCGCTGGACGAAGCCCCGCCCACTGTCCCGGCGTCGGACTATAGTTCTGTGTCCGTACAGCAGACGTCTTCTCCGCTCCCTGCTCTCGCCCCCATGCCCTCCCCTCCTGTGGCGCAGACTTTTGCCCTCCCCCAGCCTTACGTCCCGGTCAGTGCCAACAAGATCCGCCCGGTGAAGAGGATCGCCCCGGCTAACGCTCTCCCCCGCCCAGCACCTCATCCTCACAGGTACTGCCCGGCTCTCTGGCTTTGGTGCTTTGTTTACGCGCCCCCCCCCCCCCCAGAACCACGTGTGTGCCACTAAGGTGAGGTTGTGTGGTCTGTGTTTCAGGGCCGTTCTCCAGTCACGGTAATGCTGTGATCGTTACCCCCCACACATCTGAAGGCAGAGGTGGTCCCGAACACTGGGGTGGTCATCGCCTCCTCTCCTCTCTCTGGGGTAAGTGCCACTAGAGCATGACCTCCAAAAACCCCTTTTGTTTGTTATCTGTACTTTAATGATACTTGGTTTTCGATTCCGATACCTGAATAATACTTTTTCGATACTGTGCTAAAGTATTTGTCATATAGAAACATAAAACAGATTAATAATGTTCATTCATTCCTTTTGATTCCATTTAATTTCTTTTGCATTTGAGGTGAAACAACCAAGAAACTTCGACAAAAGGGCAGGAAAAAAAACACCTTTCCAAGTTTGTCTTATTTTTTCTCCCCATTTGTTGACCTTTTTTTTTTTTTTTTTTTTTTTTCAATTTGGGGGGATTTTTTTCTTGATTTTTTTCCCCTAAATTTCCCCCAATTTTCCTTGTTTTTTCCCCATTTTCCCATTTTTTTCCACATTCCATTTCAAAATTACCCCCCCAAATTTTTTTTCCCATTTTTTCCTTAAATTTCCCAAATTTTTCATTTTTTTATTATCCCAAATTCGCCCCAATTTTTCCATATTTTTTCCATGTTTTTCCCCCCCAAAAAATAATTTTTCCCCCAAACTTTTTACCAAATTTACCCTAATTTATTTCACTTGTTTTCCCCGTTTTTTTCCTTAAATTTCTCCCAATTTTAATTTTATTTCCCCCAATTTTTCCATATTTTTTTTACGTTTTTCCTCCCCAAATTAAAATGTTTCCCCCAACATTTTTCCCAAATTTACTCCAATTTATTCACTTGTTTTTCCCATTTTTTTCCTTAAATTTCCCACATTTTTCATTTTTTATTTTCCCAAATTCGCCCCAATTTTTCCATATTTTTTCCATGTTTTCCCCCCAAAAAATCATTTTTTTCCCCAAAAATTTGTATCAAATTTACCGTAATTTATTCACTTGTTTTTCCCAGTTTTTTTCCTTAAATTTCTCCCAATTTTAATTTTTTCCCCCCCAAATTTCCCCTAATTTTTCCAAATTTTTTCCACGTTTTTCCCCCCAAATTAAAATGTTTTCCCCAACTTTTTCCCCAAAGTTACTCCAATTTCTTCACTTGTTTTCCCCGTTTTTTTCCTTAAATTTCTTCAATTTTTTTATTTTTTCCCCCCAATTTTTCCATATTTTTTTCCACGTTTTTCCCCCAAAATTAAAATGTTTTCCCCAACTTTTTCCCCAAATTTACTCCAATTTATTCACTTGTTTTTCACATTTTTTACATTTATTTTTTCTTAAATTTCCCCCTTTTTTTTGTACTTTTTTTCCAAGTTGTGTTTCACTTTTTGATGAACAACAGCATCAAAAATATAAATATTTACTGTTTCTCTCATTTCCTGCTTTCGATACTTTTTTTTGTCTGTCTGTCTTTGCGCTTTAATACTTTCTTTATGACGTGTTTCAGGATCTGCTCTGTAAACGTTTAGGTTCATCTGATCTTTTTCTGTTTTAGTCTCCGGGCTTTAACGTCGTGTCACAAACCCCGAAATCTTCTGTTTTACCGAACGACAACGGCAAGAGTTCCAAAAGCTCCAGGGCCGGTAAGATTTAACCAAAATATAATATTTACTGTAACAGGTACGAGGAGATGGTGGAAGGTTTTTATCTGGAGTTAAAACACATTCTTCTATTTTTATTCAAAGGTCTGTCCCGTCTTCTGCCAAATGAACACGTGCTTAACCTCAACCCCCCATCTTTGGCTTACCCAAATCTAAAAGCTTCTTGAACAAAGCCTCAAAATAGCAGCAAAAACAAGGATGAAAATACTACAAAAAATGTGACAAAAAAAGCAACAAAAACACAACAAAAAGTTTCAAAAAGCGATGAAGAAACGACAAAAATGTGGCGACAACGCAACAAAAAAGCTACTCAGTTTTGCAGGTCTGAGCTTTCAAATGAGGCCTTACACTGGCCTATAGGCTGTAAAACTCCAGTCCAGAAGCTTTTAGATTTGGGTAAAGCCGAACTGAGAAAATGCACTCAGTTAATGTAGGGTGTGCTCCGTAATGACAACACAGGCACGGCTTCTTAAAGACGGGCGCTTTACTTGAGTTTATGCCGTGAAAACTATAGGACGGGACATGAAATACAATTCTTTAGACATAGTCCAGTCACAGGGAAAATAATATATTAAACAAAATGGCTGCCTCGTGGCCGCCTGCCACTTCGGAGTTTCTTGGGCAGCAAATATTTCAGTCTTGTGCATACTAAACAAACACACATACAATAATTAGACCAATGTACTTCACAAATATACAAAATAATTGAACACAATATAACAAAAATACCTTGTGCAGCTAATTAGCTTGTTGCACAATGTGGCTACGCTAGTTCCTCTGAGCTGAAGCTGTGGGCGCTAGTACTTCCTGTTCGTATTCATTTCCATTAAGATGAGCTCAGACCAGTGAGTTCCTGGTAGAAATATTTCCATAGAGGAGACGTTTATGTTTGTGAGGATCAGTGAGTTTGTCTTGAAGCTAAAGGCTAATTTAACCTCTTAACTCCCGCCTGAACCGAGAGGATCTTTTCTCCTCACGTCATCAGATTTTTTTCATTTTTGTCACTTTTTTGTCATTTTTTTGTCACATTTTTGCCATTTTTTTGTCAATTTCTTGTGATATTTTTATGACATTTTTGCCACTTTTTCATCAATTTTTTGTCCCTTTTTCGTCAATTTTTTGTGACATTTTTGCCACTTTTCCATCATTGTTTTCGTCGAGAAAATGTGCTCGGTTCAGGTGGGAGTTAAGCGGTTAATACATTACACAACTTGAAATAGTGCCTTTATATATATTTTTATAGCATGTTAGCCTTTAGCTTCAAGACAAACTCTCAATCCTTCATGATCACAGGCGTCTCCGATCTGAACTTCATGATTTGAACACAGTAAATGATCATCTACCGGGAACTCACCGCCCACAACATAATCTTTAGAAAATATGATTATTATTCCAGGAAAAGAAAACAGACAGGAAGTCCAGGCGCTCACACCTTCAGGTCAGAGGAACTAGCATAGCCGCACCGCGCAACAAGCCAATTGGCCTCGCTGCTGCGGTTGGCTCGGTCAAAGTCTTTTGCATGTCTGGGCGAATGCAAGTCTCGCAGCCTCTTACACTAAACCAAAAATCTCGCAATAGTTGCGGTACAAAAATAAAAATACTCCTTTGGCAAATTAACGTATCTTATTTATAAAAATGTAACATAAATTCACAACGTGAGTCATCATAAATTTCAACAAAAAATATTAACCCTTAAAACAAAACTACTAAATGCAAGTCCTTTCAACGACACTTGCATAGGGGGTAAGAGTTTTCTTAAAGTTCACTCTGAAACCTGAGCCTTCTGCATTTTTTGGCCTCTGTGACTGGAGAACATCTGTTTTGGGATTGGCTGTAAATGCCCAGACTCTCCTGTAGAACACGGGAGGGGCTGGGCAGGTTTTCTATTCAGGAATCATTATAGCAAAAGTAATATTTATTTGTGTAAGAATGTAGACTTGGCCACATTGCACAGCCTTAATGTCTACATGGTTTGTCATTGAGACACTGAATCATTTGTTTTTAACATTAAACATATGTTTAAACATGGTGTCTCCGCCCTGCAGGTCACAGTCAGTCGAGCTCTCCCTGTGCCTTAGACCAGGTGCCCAGTCCTCAGTCCAGCAGCGGCTCACCGCTCGTGAAGAACGAGCACCAGGTTGGTGTAATAATCTGCTATAAGCCATTATATGGTTTATTACAGCATCCAGCAGCGGTTTACTGTAACCTGTTTATTGCCATCGCAAACCAAGCAGATTGTGGAGTTCTATCTGCCTAAATCAGTCTGATTCAGAGTGGAGTTACAAGCAGATGTCTTTTGTTAAAGGGGGGGTATTATGCAAAATTGACTTTTTCAAGCTTTACATCATGTTATTCTGTCATTCCCTCATTAAAAACATGCCTGAAGTGTTGCCTTGGCACATTCACGTATTTTTGAGTAATCTGTCAAAACTCTGATGGCGGCCATTTTAGGGATAGGTTTGCCTGAGTCCTCCTAGGAACGCCCCCACCTCCTGGAGACGCCTCCGAGCTTTCGTCACCAGCCGAGTAACCAACCACTGCTCCTCAGCAGAACCCCCTCCCCACTGATGCTCTGGCCTCCCACAGTCGTCACTCCACCGGTTCCTGTCCCTTTTTAAATCAAGATTAAAGACACATCTCTTCAAACTTGCTTTTAATACTTGAGCACTGAATTGTGTCTAGGTTGCAATTATTTGGTGTTTTTAAATGTGTTTTATCTTTCTGTGAAGCACTTTGGTCCTCCTGGTGTTGCTGTAAAGTGCTATATAAATAAACTTTGATTGATTGATTGATTGATGCCACAGACAGCGTGTGGAGGGGGCGTGTCTGAAAGGCTCAGAGGTTCTTAAAGAGACAGAGGCCTATTTCAAGACATTCACTACAGCCATTTTATACAAGGCAGTTATTCTAATTTACTGCATTTACAGACCAACAGAAGGTTTGCTCATCATTGTAGTGTGATATAGACTGGTGCTATGTGATTGAAAAAAGCAGAACACCCCCTCTTTAACTTCTTAGTTTTCTTCAGTGTTCTTGGTTTAATGTGGTGTGTGTCCTGCTGACAGAGCCGGAGGTCCACACACATCTCTGCAGAACAGAAGAGACGCTGCAACATCAACAACGGCTTCAAAACCCTCTGCAGTCTGGTCCCGACTCTCAAGTCCCAGTCCAACGTAACTCCTGCTCTTGGTTTAGTCCCTCATGTTTCAGCTGAATCAGAATCCTTTTCTCACGTGGTTCATGGTGATTTCCTGGTGCAGATCAGTAACGCGGTGACACTGCAGAAGACCGTGGACCACATCGGGAAGCTGCAGCAGGAGCGGCAGCAGATGCAGGAGGAGGTGCGCAGGCTAAAGGAGGAGATCGAGGAGCTCAACACCTCCATCAGGTTCATCTCTGACTCTAACATCACATGATCCCTCAGGCCACAGCGCTGATGTTTGTGTTCCTCACAGCCTGTGTCAGGAGCAGCTCCCGGCCACAGGAGTCCCAGTGACACGGAACCGATACGACCACATGCAGGAGAAGTTCAACGAGTACGTCAAGATGCGCACGCTGCAGAACTGGAAGTTCTGGGTCGTATCCTTCTCCTGCCTGACCCGTGTGTCCATGTTTTACACTATTTTCAATCAAAACACGGAACAGCAAAGGGGATTTCAGTGTGTAGTGTTTGTCACAGACTTGGTCACAAAGAGAATAAAAGGTGATTTATTCTCTCTACAATCTGTGATGATTTATTTATCTTTTTGAGCACACATTTTGCTCAAAAGGAGTGGGCTGAAGCAAAAGCTCAAAATGATAAAACTTTTAATTTCTCATAGTACAATCAATGTAAACAAAACAACAACAAGGAACAATAGCAACAAAATGAAGAACTCGTTTCCTTTCAGAACAGCTTTTTGACGCTAACCAAACTCACAACCACTGTTTGAACTGTTCACATAATAACAGAACCAAACACTATTACAAGAACGGTCTTGTTTCCTGCAAGATCCCGACAAAGCAAGTAACAAAGCGACCAATCATATATTTCTTTCAGTTTCCAATGCCAAATATCAGCCATACTCACTTGTTTTTATGACAAAAGGGCACATTAATACACGCATTATACTCACACACAATGTTAATCTATGTGCATTTTATTGCATTATTCTTATTTACTGTATATATATTTTATTATGTACAGTGTATGATGTAACCCTTACATCGAGCGGTGTTAAAAAGCCGGGTGTAGAGCGGGCCAGTTAAGAGGGCAGTGGCTCCACATCAACAAACCTGCACCAGCCGCCCTAACAGCTGATTTTGTAGATGATGTTCCTCTGCTGTAAAGTGCATTAAACGATGAGGTTCATGAGCCCGTTGGGAGGGGCTCATTCTTTATTTTGTTTTGAGCAATAGAAATGACAACCGTTCCAAACAGTTCCAAACACTCTGCCTTAATTAATCAATGTAAATTGATTCTATTGCTCCCTCTAGTGGCAACTCATTTCTTCTTTTCTGTACTTTTCAAAAGTCTTTTGTTTGTATTTATATTTGAACAGGTTGATGTTTGGGCATTGTTTCATTTCCATCTCCAAATTATTCAACATTTGCACAGCTTTAATTGTAGGGCTGAAGCTTTTCCCGGTGCGTGTTGGTCTCCGCCAGGGCTGCCCTTTGTCACCGGTTCTGTTCATTACTTTTATGGACAGAATTTCTAGGCGCAGCCAGGGGCCGGAGGGCGTCCGGTTTGGGAGCCTCAGAGTCTCATCTCTGCTGTTTGCGGACGATGTTGTTCTGATGGCTTCAACGAACCAGGACCTTCAGCACGCACTGGGGCGGTTTGCGGCCGAGTGTGTAGCGGCCGGGATGAGGATCAGCACCTCCAAATCCGAGGCCATGGTTCTCCACCGGAAAAAGGTGCTTCCCCTCCTCAGGTCCGTGGGGAGTCCTTGCCTCAAGTGGAGGAGTTCAAGTATCTCGGGGTCTTGTTCACGAGTGAGGGACGGATGGAGCGTGAGATGGACAGACGGATCGGTGCGGCGTCAGCAGTGATGCGGTCGCTGTATCGGTCTGTCGTGGTGAAGAGGGAGCTGAGTCGGGGCAAAGCTCTCGATTTACCGATCGATCTACGTTCCCACCCTCACCTATGGTCATGAGATTTGGGTCATGACCGAAAGGACAAGATCGCGAATACAAGCGGCCGAAACGAGTTTCCTTCGCAGGGTGGCTGGGCGCACCCTCCGAGATCGGGTGAGGAGCTCAGTTACCCGGGAGGAGCTCGGAGTAGAGTCGCTGCTCCTTCACATCAAAAGGAGCATCTGAGATGGCTCGGGCATCTGTTCCGGATGCCTCCTGGTCGCCTCCCGCGGGAGGAGTTCCAGGCATGTCCTAGTGGGACAAGGCCTCGTGGAAGACCCAGGACACGGTGGTGGGACTATGTCTCTGAGCTGGCCTGGTGTCGCCTCGGGGTCCCCCCAGAACAGCTGGAGGAGGTGTGTGTGGATCGGGAAGTTTGGGCATCTCTGCTGAGACTGCTGCCCCCGCGACCCGGTCCCGGATAAAGCGGAAGAAAATGGATGGATGGATGGATGGATGGGCTGAAGCTTTTCAAAGTTGAGCTGTGTTTCTGAATCCTAAAGTTTAAATCTTCACGTAATTCATAAAAACCAGTGCGTTCTTGGAACCCTCTATGTCGCCGAGCTGCCCTGGAGAAAACCTCTCACACTCAGGCTCATTCATACTTTGTCTTACAAAGTCTGAATGAACCTTTAGTTCATACATTCAGGCCCAAGAACACAATGAATGACTTCTATTCAAATCTGGATTCAGACGCTGCACTTTGAATTTCGATGAATTGCACGTCAAATTTGATTATTACACTAAGCTTTTACATCATTTGCATAATCTAAAAATATATATATTATTATTATTTATCTTTTTGACACGAGGCCGTTAGGATTAATACAAATACATATTATTCCATCTTGTATCTATCCCATAGGTACAGGTTATTACACATTGTTACAGAGCTCATTACATTGTACTAAATATAGTTAGGTACAATGTATCAGGGGTAGTATAGAATAAAGTGTTACCTTTTTATTTCTTGCATTACTTCACGGCGCTGGGATTATTTTCCCTTCGCATTTCTCGTGCATTTCTCGTGCTTTTGCCTGAGATAAAAACAAACGGCGCTGTGTGATCATCAGGCCGCGCTGCTCAGTTTGCTTGCGCAGGTGTGAGGGCTGGCCAGCAGGGGGCAGGTGGGAAACAGAGACCTCTCCTTAATCGAGGCAAACTTGAAATCATTTGTACTTTTTATGACTGTTCAGAAAACGGAAAATATTCAGCATCGTTAACTCCCACCTGAACCAAGCACATTTTCTCCAGTTTGGCTTTACCCCAATCCAAAAGCTTCTGGAAAAAAGCTGTGAAAATAGCGACAAAACTGAGACGAAAACAATGATGGAAATGTGACAAAAAAGTGAGAAAACATTGGCAAAAAAGTGACGAAAATTTATGAAAAAGTGGCAAAAATGTCACAAGAAATTGACTAAAATGCGACAAAAAAATGACAAAAATTTGATTTAAAAAAATGACGAAAAAATCGACAAAAATGTGACCAAATATGACCAAAAAAATGACAAAAATGTGACGAAAAATTTATGAAAAAGTGGCAAAAATATCACAAAAAAATGGACAAAAATGCGACAAAATGTGACAAAAAAAAAAAAAAAAATGTGACAAAAATGTGATAAATAATGTGCTAAAAAATTGAAGGAAAAAAAAAAAAAATACAATACAATACAAAATACAAAACAAAAAAAATGATGGAAAAAAAAATCTGATGACGTGAGGAAAAAGATCCTCTCGGTTCAGGCGGGAGTTAAGAGGTTAATAAACAAATAAATATAATAAAGATAGACTTTTCTAAAGGCAACAAATAGTCGTTTGAATAAGCGTGATTTCAGTTATGACTAAAATGATCGTGATTATTATTTTTTCAATAATGGAGCAGCCCTACATCCCACATGATCCTCCGCCCTGGTCCTGGTCAGGCCCCGCCCCTCACGGCCCTGATCTGAGCCCGGGTATCCGGCAGCAGAGCAGTGTTTGTGTTGAAAGTGTCGTGTTTGACCCTTGACCCCGTTCCCCGCAGTTCAGCATCATCATCAAGCCTCTGTTCGAGTCCTTCAACGGCACGGTGCTGACCACGAGCCGAGCCGAGCTGTGCCAGTCCACCCTGCAGTGGCTGGACCGCCATTGTTCCCTCCCCGCTCTGAGGCCCAGTGAGTGACCGTTACACACAAACAAACACACAAACACACAAACAAACAAACAAACACACAAACACACAAACACACAAACACACAAACAAACACACAGGAACTCAGGACATTGTGACTCCCCTCAAACCTGCTGTTCATCATTTAAAGGGGCTGGATACAAGTTAGCCATGTTATACTCACTACTGCCACCTCAGGTCATACGCGTAACTGCAGCTTCTATATTAACACCTTTCTGAGTGACAGTGCAGGATTTTAGAGGCAGTTGTGGTGAACAGGTCTGAGCTCATTCTACACATTAGGACATGGAGGAACATGTAGGGGGAAAATACTTGGTTTTAACATTTTTAAACTCTGTATAGTCCCTTTGAATAATGACTGTGTTTCCTTTATCAGCAGTATGAGTTTATCTGTTTAAGCACATTTAAACCCAAAGTGCTTCACAAAAACAAGACTAGATTAAAGTCCTGGGGCGGTGGTTCATGGGATCACAGGGAGGCCCACAGCGTCGCCAGGTCATGAGTGCAATTTGTTTAAACCTCTTTATCTGCATTATCTCCTGTTCGGCTTTACCCAAATGCGTTTTTTGTCACATATTTGAGGCGTTTTTTTATCATAGTTTTGTCACGTTTTCCTGGCTTTTCTTCATAGATTTTTTTTTTCATGTTTTCACCACGTTTTTGTCCCTCTTTTTTGCGTCCCCCCCGCCCTTTTTTCCCTGTTTTTTTTACGCTTCTATGTCACATTTTTGCTATTTTTTTTTTTTTTTTCGTAGCTGTCTTGTTACTTTTTAGTTGTGTTTTGTCGCTTGTTTAATATATTATCGTTGCTTTTCCGGCAAATTTTTGTCACTCTTTTGTTTTATTTTTTTCTTTGCGTTTTTTTAAGACGCTGTTAGATTTGGGTAATGCCAAACTAGAGAAAATGTTTAAAGAGGGGGTATTCTGCTTTTTTCAATCACATAGCACCAGTCTATATCTCACTACAATGATGACCAAACCTTCTGTTGGTCTGTAAATGCAGTAAATTAGAATAACTGCCTTGTATAAAATGTCCCTCTCAAAATGGCTGTAGTGAATGTCTTGAAATAGGCCTCTGTCTCTTTAAGAACCTCTGACCCTTTCGGACACGCCCCCTCCACACGCTGTCTGTGGCATCAGTGGGGAGGGGGTTCTGCTGAGGAGCAGTGGTTGGTTACTCGGCTGGTGAGGAAAGCTCGGAGGCGTCTCCAGGAGGTGGGGGCGTTCCTAGGAGGACTCAGGCAAACCTATCCCTAAAATGGCCGCCATCAGAGTTTTTACAGATGACTCAAAAACACGT
Source organism: Gobius niger (assembly GCF_951799975.1). Taxonomy (NCBI): domain Eukaryota; kingdom Metazoa; phylum Chordata; class Actinopteri; order Gobiiformes; family Gobiidae; genus Gobius; species Gobius niger. Next base: position 72,103,387 of record NC_136852.1, on the reverse strand, counting down.
GAATGTGCCAAGGCAACACTTCAGGCATGTTTTTAATGAGGGAATGACACAATAACATGATGTAAAGCTTGAAAAAGTCGATTTTGCATAATACCCCCCCTTTAAGAGGCTAAAGTAAAGTCCGATGAGAGACTAAAACATGTGATCTTTGTTGCAGTGGTTTTGACGACTCTTCGCCACCTCTGCACCAGGACCTCCATCCTGAACGAGCCGTCCCTGCTGCCCGACGAAGCCCTCAAGGCCGTCTCTCAGACAGACCCCTAGACTCTGTGCAAGTGCAAGTACAAGTACAAGTACAAGTACAAGTACACCAGTCTTCCTCCATCCTCAGCTGAACTGCGGCCTGTCAGCCGGCTCTTCCGCTCTGATGCTTCTTCTATTTAACTTCTCTTCGAGTTTCGAGGGAAAGTTCCGCTGAGTTGGAGAAGAATAAACGCCTCGTGTTGAAAAGGGAAGTTTTTATCACAGTGTCTTTGTGACGGCGCGCGTGGATTTCTATGGTTTACGAGAAGATATTTTCCAACCAAAAAGTTTTCTACTTGTTTGTAAAGTTTGACTTGATGCAAAGACATGAGTTTTATTGTGAAATCGCTCCCGTATTTGCTCAGGGGAATCTGTGATGTTAGACTTTAGGGCTGAGCACCGTTAAACCAGGCAGGAACCGAAAAGAAACATGAAAGCTTGAAAACAAAACTGGGTAAATTTGGGGGGGAAAACTGGGGGGAAAATGTGAAAATAAAATGGGAAAAAATGGGGGGGGGAATCAAAAATTGGGGGAAAAATAAGTTTAAAAACATTGGGAATTTTCTGTAGGAAATTTAGGGGGGAAATGGTAAAAAAAAAAAAAAAGGGAATTTTTTAAAATAAAATTTTGGTTAAAAAAAATTTGAAAATTTGGGGGGAAATTGAGAAAAAAACATTTTAAAAATGGTGAAAGATTTGGGGAAAAATATTTAAAAATTCAGGAAAAGAATGAGGAAAAATAAGTGGAAAGATTTGGACAGAAAACAATTTTAAAAGTGGGAAAATTTGAGGCAAAATTGGGGGAAAAATTGGGATTGTTTTTTTTTGGGGGGGGGGACGCGTAAAAAAATTGGGGGAAATTTGAAAAGAACTTGGGAATTTTTCAAAGTTAAATTTTGGTTAAAAAAGTGGGGGAAAAATGGGAAATTTGAAGAGAAATTGCTAAAAAAAATTAAACAAAAAATGTTGAAAGATTTGGGAAAAAATATCGAAAAATTGAGGAAAAAATGAGTGGAAAGTGTTCTTCTGCCCTTTTGTAACATTATTGTTCTGTTTTCTGATTCTACATGACAAATAATCTAGCACAGGCATCAAAAACCAAGTATCGTTAAAGAACGGGTGTCAAACAAAAGTACCGGTGCTCAGCCCTGGTAGTGTTTTGTTATTTTCTTCTGTTTTAAAATGCAGTGTACAGCCCTCTTATAGCAGTCGCACAGAGTCACACGCCACGATCACTCAGGGCTAAAGCTTGACCTTCTCGCGGCGACGAAAGAACAAGTCAGGACTTCTCTAACGGTACATGAGCTTTTCCACAGCAATACAGAGAGCAAGAGCCTGATAAAGGAGAGACTCGATCCGTCCATTAACAACTGTCAAAGAAAGTCTGACACATTTAACGAGTGCTGTGTGAAGTCCAGGCGCTGATGTTCCTTCCCTTTTATCACTTTGAAAAGAAATAGTTACTGTTTGTGTCCAAGGAAATGCTGCAAAATTGCCCTTTAAGGTCACAGCTGAGATGTTTTCATGTTGATGTAAGAAGCTGCGTATTCAGTCTTATGGAGCTCGACTGTCCCGCGTCAGACAGCAATACTATCAGTAAAACCCGGACAGTTTGTGAAGAGGGGTTTCTGCTGATTTAGCCATTATTAGCCAATAGTTATTAGCTAATCAACAAACCCAAATGTTGTACGTTTTGTGTCATGATTGAAGTGTTTTATGGTTATGAGATATCACATGGCGTCCAGCATTCTTTCAGAGTTTTTTTTATTTATTAATTACTTACTATTTGGAAACAACTAATGGGACTTTTATCTCCCTAACAGGGCTGGACTGGCAGAAAAAAAAATGGCCGGGACCTTTGGGTCAAGACCGGCCTCTAAAGCGCCACGAAACTCTTCAAATAAAAGAACTGTATGAATTACAAAAAAAAAATGTCTCCAGGAATCCGCAACACTGGAGGAAATGAGGCTCTATGTCAAAAATCCTGAAATATCCCTTTAAGGTTAGTGGCTAGGGCAGGGTTAAAGGGATGTTTCAGGATTTTTGACATAGGGCCTCATTTCCTAGTTATCCAGAGTGTTGCTGATTTCTGGAGATATTTCTTTTTTGTAATTCATGCAGTTCTTATATTTGAAGAGTTTCGTGGTGCTAGGCTAGTGCTAGGCTAGTGCAAGTCTATGGTATCAGCTAGCCTGCGTTAAAAACAGTGTGACCCGCCCCACAGAGCACCTGGGGCAAATCACTTATAACACCAGACTAACCATATAAATGTCTGTGTCCATAGAATCATTTAAAATACCTTATATTTGAGCAGCATCAGCTTCGTGGTTGTGTAAGCTTGGGGGGGTCGCGAGACAAATTTGGGGGGTCGCCAGATCATTTAGATAAAATATGCATATTTTTATTAGCATATAATGTAATATTTTATTGTAGCACGTGTTTACTATTTTACCAGAGAGACATTATTTGTTCATAATTTGATTGATTTATTGAATTTATTTCAGCCATTTGTTTTTTTTTTCCTTTGGCGGGGGGTCACGAACCCCTTTACCTGTTATAATGGGGGTCGCGGCTCCAAAAGGTTGAGAACCACGGGTATAAGCTACGCGGCGGCGGAGTGATCTGCTAGAAAATAGTCCCTCAAACTGCGATCATTCATGTGATGCAGGTCAGTTATGTTCCAAACATGATTCTATATAAACACAGACATTTATATGGTTAGTCTGGTGTTATAAGTGATTTGCCTCAGGTGCTCTGTGGAGCGGGTCCCACTGTTTTTAATGCAGGCTAGCTGATACCATAGACATGCACTAGCCTTGCACTAGCCTAGCGCCACGAGTTACAAAAAAAAATAGCTCCAGAAATCAGCAACACTCTGGATAACTAGGAAATGAGGCCCTATGTCAAACATCCCTTTAAGCTGAAGGGTTGATTTATGTTTGACGCTTCACTCTCATGACTTGTCACTGGTTGATCTACAAACTGTCCGAGGATAAATATTTTCGCGGTCACTCATCTGGTCTGGTCTAAACTCCCGATGGCCAGTCCAGCCCTGCTCCAAAACCAAAGATTGAAAGTCGGCAGAAGCATTGAGCTCTGTTGTGTTGGGACAGGACGTTTTGGTAAACCCTCAGCCGTGTCAGAGCCCTGGAGCCCGGCCTCGTCCGTGTCCTTCCTCTCTTTGGAGTGTTCTGTTGTCGAGTAGCACTTCACTGTTGTATGTTTACATCCGACTTCCCACGAATGTTTGGTTCAATGTACAGTTTTCTGATCCATCGATGGTAAAACTACACTAGAATGGAATCTGTAAATCAGGGGATTCTATAAATGCAGCTTCTTTCTCTGTCATTCTGTGTTTTCTGTTTGTGCGTATTTGATTGTGTAAAAAAAAAAAAAAAAAAAAAATGTTCAGTTCGTCAGAGCAGATTGATGCCTGTCATGAGAATTAAAGAATATTTTCTTAAGCTCCATTCATGTGTCGGAATATTTGTGACCTGCTACATTTTGGGGCTAAAGTTATAATATAAATGTTTTAACTGGGAATGTTCATGAAAAAAAATAAAAAAACAATCGTTCTAATGTGGCTCAAGGTGTTTTACTTTATTCACCTTATTCTGCCCCGCCCACTTTTGCAACCTTAAAGGGGGGGTATTATCCAAAATGGACTTTTTCAAGCTTTACATCATGTTATGTCATTCCCTCATTAAAAAACATGCCTGAAGTGTTGCCTTGGCACATTCACGTATTTTTGAGTCATCTGTAAAAACTCTGATGGCGGCCATTTTAGGGATAGGTTTGCCTGAGTCCTCCTAGGAACGCCCCCACCTCCTGGAGACGCCTCCGAGCTTTCGTCACCAGCCGAGTAACCAACCACTGCTCCTCAGCAGAACCCCCTCCCCACTGATGCCACAGACAGCGTGTGGAGGGGGCGTGTCGGAAAGGCTCAGAGGTTCTTAAAGAGACAGAGGCCTATTTCAAGACATTCACTACAGCCATTTTATACAAGGCAGTTATTCTAATTTACTGCATTTACAGACCAACAGAAGGTTTGGTCATCATTGTAGTGTGATATAGACTGGTGCTATGTGGTTGAAAAAAGCAGAATACCCCCTCTTTAAGGTGCGTACACACCAAATGCTTTTCGGGTGTCAAAAACGCGCCTAAAGCCCGTAGTTAGACACTTGTGCTTACTGAAGTCAGACGCTTGTCACACCGACGCTCTGGCCGCACGTCAGCGTGTGTTCGTAGCGACAACATTCATCCTCGAGGCCCAAAAAACATTCCCAGCGCAGATTCAGCCACTGAAATAAGTTTTCTTGTCGCCTTTAAACCTGGGTGTTTAGGTAAAGAAACACTGAAGTGTGTCTTTGTAAAAGTCCCAGAGCTGCTGTAGCTCCGGTTCACAATGAAGCTAATCCTCCGTGACTTGTTTTCATTTCTTTTTTTCTTTCTTGGCCGGTGTAACGTCGAGATGCACTTCTTTGTCAAGCTGCACTGACAGTATCAAGGCGCATGTGCAGTCAACTCTTTCCTCAGCAACTTTTATTACATTTAGACGGTCATGCTTTATGATTTCCTACTTTTTTGTTTTGTTTTTAAAGCCTATATTTTCAACCGACAGATATTTAAAGGCAAATTGTTTTAGCAGCTACGTCATTTACTAATTACATGTAGAATAAACTGCCTAATTCGACAGTAAAATTTATGAAATCATGTTATTTGCTGAAAAAGCGGAACTCGATGGCTGAATGTAAAATGACTCGATAGTTCTGCACATGCGCAGCAACGAGAAGTAGTGCAACTCGACAAGCCGTCTGTTTCGATTGTACACCTGTATAGAATCTGCCCCGGTGGCTCAGCTACAACGTCACTGTTGGAGAAAGCTCCTGATTGGTCGACGCTCACAAATGTCTCCAAAAAGTTCAACATTTCCCAACTCTAGCGTGGGCCGCTCTGGACGCCCTGGAGGAGCATCAAAAGCTTCAAAACGCGCCGCACAGGAGGCGCGATATTTTGACGCTCCCTGAGCCGCGTCCTCCATGTGTTTTCAATGTAAACCTGACGCTTTGCCGCGTTTGGTGTGAACGCACCTTTAGCCGCGTTTTTGACGCCCGAAAAGCGTCTGTACGCAGCTTAAAGGAATAGGCCACCGTTTTTACATACTGAGATATGTTCTTACCTTAGCTTTGACGAGTTCTTTAAGACCTGTCTGATCTTCACCCGTGCCTTCAGTCACGTAAACACAGCACAGACGGTGTTAGCATTTAGCCTCTCCCTCTCTCCTCTATAGCTCCAAAACAGGTCGAGATAGAAGCTACCAAGCTCTTCCACGTTTTCCCTATTTAAATATGGTTACGAGAAGTGTTCCACTACAAAGTATAATTACACAAAAGTAAAAAATTTGGATTTTCTAAGCGGATAAAAGGGGGAACTATATTGTAAGGCGTAATTATACCAGGAGTAATTTGGCATCTGCGCAGTAATCTTCACTTTACTGCGCGGATTTCTGCACTGTGTTTATGTGACTGAAGGCACGGGTGAAGACCAGACAGGTCCTAAGGAACTCGTCAAAGCTAAGGTAAGAACATATCTCAGTATGTAAAAACAGTGGCCTATTCCTTTAATTCTCTCATGTTTTGTTTTGGCGACGTTAACTACACTCAAATGCAGATCTTTTTTCACCAGTGTCCAGCTTTATCTTGTGGATGTTGTGGCTAACAAAAATGCTGAAAGCAAAGTAGTTCTTAGAGCCTTTATTAGCACAAGAGGACAGCGTGATGACAGTCGCAGAGAGTCTGCAGGTTTAACAAAGCAGCCAGCTTTTATACCACAGAGACTGGTTTACAACAAAGCATTCTTTACCAGGACACTAAAATAGATGTCTTTAAACAGATGCCATAAATACAACAAGTGAACAACTACAATCTAGCTTTATTTCATGGTCACTTAGGTCAACAGGAGGTCACAGGAGATGGCAAAGAAACAACTGTTATTTCTCTTTAAGCTAAGAACATATTATATTTAGAAAACTGAAGACAAGACACATATTTCCACAATCTGGTGCTGCATTTTATTTAGAAGAGTTTGGCATTTTTTTGTTCCTACATTTAAAGGAATAGGCCACCGTTTTTACATACTAAGATATGTTCTTACCTAACCTTAGCCGAGTTAATATATCCCAGTCTGGTCTTTGTCCGTGCGCTCTGTCACGCAAACGGAGCACATACGCAGCCTCTCCCACATGTCATGTAGCTCCAAAAAAGCTCACGATAGAAGCTACCAAGCTCTTCCACGTGTTCCCTATTTAAATAAAGTTACATGAAGTGTTTTCATGCGAAGTATATTTACACAGAAATGTAGCATGTCGATTTTATAAGCAGATAAAAAGGGGGACTATATTGTGAGGCGTAATGATACAGGAGCACAACGTCCGCGCAGTAACTCCTAAAGACTTCCCCGCTCACTTCCGTCAATAGAAGCTGCGTGACTTGTACAGAGCCTTTTACAACAAGCAGAAAATATATTTTGGGAAAGTGCTCGCGCATTCCTACCTCATGGTCGAGGTCCTGAGTCCTGTGTCGTCGTCCGGGGTGAGTTGGAAATCTGTGAAACATTACTACACTATATACTTTCTGCTTGTTATCACAGCCCGGCACGATGCACGTAAAAGGCATCGTTCACAAGTTATCGACGCTTCTTCAACTGTTCTCTGCTAGCTCTCTACAAGTCACGCAGCTTCTATTGACGGAAGTGAGCGGGGGAAGTCTTTAGGAGTTACTGCGCGGACGCTTTACTCCTCGTATCATTACGCCTCACGATATAGTCCCCCTTTTTATTTGCTTATAAAATCGACATGTTACATTTCTGTGTAAATATACTTCGCATGAAAACACTTCACGTAACTTTATTTAAATAGGGAACACGTGGAAGAGCTTGGTAGCTTCTATCGTGAGCTTTTTTGGAGCTATGTGACATGTGGGAGAGGCTGCGTATGTGCTCCGTTTGCCTTACAGAGCGCACGGACAAAGACCAGACGGGGATATATTAACTCGACTAAGGTTAGGTAAGAACATATATTAGTATGTAAAAACGGTGGCCTATTCCTTTAAATGCACTTGTAACAAGTTACTTAAAATGTAAAAACTAATATATGACCGTCACCTTATATAGCAATATGTGAAAAAAAAAAGTGTTATATTTCTGTAACTTGTTACTTTTGTGATGCGTTAGCCCCAACAGTGCCGGTTGACTGTGCCGGGAGGTCTTATGTCATATCCACCAAAGTCACAGAGGAGCCGGAGTTCCAGAGCCAGAAGCCGGCAAACACAGTCTCCATAAAAACTGTGTTGAAAGTGTAGAGGCGAACTCTGCTGCCAGAGGAGACATCAAAGAAGGAGAGCGAGTCAGCGTCCAAGTACACCCCGACCCGTCCCGAGGAGAACATTTGAGGAGAAGGCTGAGATCGTTGGGTGGGTAAAGACTGAGAGGGACTAGAGAAGGCGTTAGAAAACACTGATGTTTCTTCGCTGTTGTGGCGAACAGAGAAACCGTCCACAGAGGCCCGGAGGCACCAAGACTGAAGATCTGTCCCGAACTCGCACTCACTCCTATCTCCTGTGCGGCGGATTCCTCTGTAACTCACGGCTATATCCACAAACCCTCCGCTCCACTGCACCTCATAGTAACAGGGGCTGGTGAGAGCAGAGGAGCTCAGGACCTGAGGCCACTCAAGCAGATCTGGATGCTTCTCTCCTACTGAGATCACGGTCCTTCCATTGTCTGACAGCTGCAGACACTCATTCACCGTGTTCTCGTCCAGGGTCAGTGCAGAGTAAACTGAGGACAGACATGACATATGGCACTGACTGTGGAAGTCAACAGTTCATTTAAAGTTACAAATCTGTCACTTACACTTCTGCAGACCAGGGGCCATCCACCGGACTCCAGCAGGCTTCAGTCTGAAACAGTCAGAAAATCAGTGAGAATACATCACATTTTCGGGGAATATGAAATTCCCCCATCCGGCAGATGTTCCAGAGCACACAGTTTCAAGAGCAACAGATACAAGCTCTCATTCCTCCCGTACTCTGTGTCTTTTTTTTAAATGAACAGAGTGAAGTGCAGGGGCGGGACAAAAAACCCTCAGCCCCTTACGTTACCACAGTAGCTCAAACCTCAATTTTGATTTGATAAAGGTTTATTGTGCCTGACCTGAGAGAGTCCAACGGACAGCCGAGCTGTTCCCACCGAGCCGTCAGGAGCTCAGCAGAGGGGCCTGGGTGATTGCAGCTCAGGTCAAACTCTCTCAGGTGCGTAAAGGGGCTTAGAACAGAGGCCAGAGAAGCTCCACCCCTCTCTGAAACCATACATCCAGACAACCTAAAGACACACAGCATTAGCCTCTGATGTGGACCCAGAGTGAAGGGAGTGTCTCACCTGAGTGTCTGTAATGTGCAGGCGGCGCTCTGCAGTCCCTCACACAGCTGCTCCACTCCTGAGTCCTGGAGGTCATTGTGACTGAGATCCAGGTGAGTCAGACTGGAGGAGATGAGGACTGAGGCCAGAGAAGCTCCGCTCCTCTCTGAGATCAGACATCCAGACAGCCTAAAGACACACCGTATTAATCTCTGATGTGGACCCAGAGTGAGCGGAGTGTCTCACCTGAGTGTCTGTAATGTGCAGGCGGCGCTCTGCAGTCCTTTACACAGCAGCTCCACTCCTGAGTCCTGGAGGTCATTGTTACTGAGATCCAGGTGAGTCAGACTGGAGGAGCTGAGGACTGAGGCCAGAGAAGCACAGCTGAGAGTGGACAGGCCACAGGCGCTCAGACTGAGGAGAAAATGACACATTAAGGACCAGCAGCTCAACATAAATACGGCAATAGTTCAGGGGGAGTCTTAGTGATCACTGGGCTAGTGCATAGCTCTGACGAATGGACTCACGTGGCTTTGGTGGAGGCTTTGACGACAGGCAGCAACCCCAGAAGGCCTTTCTCTGTGGGACAGTATTTTCTGAGGTCAAAGTGCTCCAGGTCCGAGTTTGAGGACAGAAGGATGTAGGACATAGCAGACCACTGAGCAGAAGACATTTCTCTACCAGAAAGACCTCCTTCTCTCATGAGGTTCTGGACCTGCTCCACCAGGCTGCGGTCGTTCAGTTCGTTCAGACAAAAGAGAAGGTTCAGCCTCCTCTCTGCAGACTGACCCACATTATTCAGCTTCTGTTTGATGTAGTTTACCGTCTCCTGATCGGTCAAGTCACTTTCTGTAGGAGTCAGCAGACCCTTCAGCAGCCTCTGGTTGTTCGCCAAAGACAGCCCCAGCAGGAAGCGCAGGAACAGGTCCAGGTGTCCGTTTGGACTCTGCAAGGCCTGGTCCACAGCAGAGCGGTAGAAGGCCTCACGGCCTCCAGCAGAGCAGTCATGGGCCTGACGGCCTCCAGCAGAGCGGTCGTGGGCCTGACGGCCTCTAGCAGAGCAGTCGTGGGCCTGACGGCCTCTAGCAGAGCGGTCGAGGGCCTGACGGCCTCCAGCAGAGCGGTCGAGGGCCTGACGGCCTCCAGCAGAGCGGGTGAAGGCCGACTGATGTTTTCTCCTTTTGAATGTGGACTTCTTAGGAGACTGCACAGTTGCGGTTGTGGTAGTTGATCCAGAACTCTCAGAGGAGCCTGCCTGTGACAGCAGGTTCTCCCCAGAGCTGAAGAAGGTCTGATGGACGTGAAGCGCAGCCAGAAACTCCTGCACAGTCAGATGGATGAAGCAGTAGACCTTGTCCTGGTACAGGCCTGGCTCCTCTCTAAAGACCTGTGTGAAGACTCCGGAGTAACGAGCGATCTCTGCAGCGTCCAGCCCACACTCGCTCAGGTCACTCTCGTAGAAGATCAGGTTTCCTTTCTGCAGCTGCTCAAAGGCCAGTTTTCCCAGAGACCGCACTATCTCCCTGGTCTCTGGAGACCAGTGACGGTCTGCTCCTGTTCCCTCATGATACTTGATGTTCTTTACTTTGGCCTGCACCACCAGGAATTGGGCGTACATCTGAGTCAGAGTCTTGGGCAGCTCTGGTTTCTCTGGTTGCTCCAGAAGCTTCTGTAAAACGACAGAGAGGATCCAGCAGAAGATGGGGATGTAGCTCATTATAAACAGGCTGCGGACGCTCTTGATGTGGGAGATGATGTCTGTGGCCTGCTGCTCGTCTGTGAACCTGTTCATGAAGTACTGCTCCTTCTGTGGGTCAGTGAACCCTCGCACCTCTGTCACCATGGAGACGCACTCAGCCGGGATCTGATTGGCCGCCGCGGGGCGTGTGGTTATCCAGAGGCGAGCGGAGGGAAGCAGGCTCCCCCTGATGAGGTTCACCAGCAGCTCTTCCACCGAGGCGCTCTCTGTGGGCTCCGTCAGGACCCGGGTCCGGCTGAAGTCCAGAGGAAGTCTGCACTCGTCCAGACCGTCAAAGATGAAGAGCAGCTGCAGCTCTTTAATGCTGTGGAGACCTTTGGCTTGACTGAAGAAGTGATGAACCAGCTGCACCAGGCTGAACCTTTTGTCCTTCAGCACATTGAGCTCTCTGAAGGTGAAGGGGAGCAGCAGGTGGACGCCCTGGTGGGCTTCGTCTTCAGCCCAGTCCAGACTAAACTTCTGAGTCAGCCACGTCTTCCCAACGCCGGCCACGCCCTTCGTCAGCACTGTCCTGATTGGCTGTTCAAACTTCACGCCCTTCGCTCTGATTGGCTGCTGTTTAAACATCTCCTCGCAGGTTATAGTTCGCTCTGTTTGTTTCCTGGACGCGTTCTCGATGTATCTGACTTCATGTTCCTGGTTGACCTCTGAGGCCCCGCCCTGTGTGATGTAGAGCTCTGTGTAGATCTGCCGCAGGGGGGTGGGGCTTCCTGCTTTAGCCACGCCCTCAAACACCTTGCTGAACCTCTGCTGCAGGTGAGTCTTCAGTTCATGGCTGCAAAACTCTATAAAAGCAAACGAGAGTCAGAGCGAGTTGGACCCAGAGCGACTGGAGAAAGTTCTTACGGTTCCTCAGACGCTCGGCCAGAGGGTCCTGGTCCATCCTGCTCAGGAAGTCCAGCGTGACGTTCAGCACAGCCTCTTTGCTGCGCTCCTCTCGCTCTGAGCCTCTCTCTGAGCTCTGAGCTGGGTGCTCTGATGACAGCAGGCTGTGGAAGCTCCTCAGCTGCTCTTTGACAAACGTCAGGATGTCCTCCTCCAGACGCTGGAAACACAGAGACAGACACAGAGTCAACCCTCAAGAAGAAGAACAGAGGGACAGACAAACGGAGGAGTTGGTCTGAGTGGAGGAGACAAACCGTGAAAGTGGCATCGAGAGTCTGAGCGCTGAGATCCTTTGGGTCCTGGACTCTGTAAAAACAGTTTAATGTGTATCTGCAAAATACATTCAGAACATTAAAGGAATAGGCCACCGTGTTTACATACTGAGATATGTTCTTACCTTAGCTTTGACGAGTTCTTTAGGACCTGTCTGATCTTCCCCGTGCCTTCAATCCCGTAAACACAGCACAGACGGTGTTAGCATTTAGCCTCTCCCTCTCTCCTCTATAGCTCCAAAACAGGTCAAGATAGAAGCTACCAAGCTCTTCCACGTTTTTCCTATTTAAATATGGTTACGTGAAGTGTTCCACTACAAAGTATAATTACACAAAATTAAACAATGTGGATTTTCTAAGCGGATAAAAGGGGGGACTATATTGTAAGGCGAAATAATACCAGGAGTAGTTTGGCATCCGCACAGTAAAGTGAAGATTACTGCGCAGTAAAGTAAGATTTCTGCACGGGTTTCGAACTACTCCTGGTATTATTACGCCTTACAATATAGTCCCCCCTTTTATCCGCTTAGAAAATCCACATTGTTTAATTTTGTGTAATTATACTTTGTAGTGGAACACTTCACGTAACCATATTTAAATAGGGAAAACGTGGAAGAGCTTGGTAGCTTCTATCTTGACCTGTTTTGGAGCTATAGTGGAGAGAGGGAGAGGCTAAATGCTAACGCCGTCTGCGCTGTGTTTACGTGACTGAAGGCACGGGTGAAGATCAGACAGGTCCTAAAGAACTCGTCAAAGCTCAGGTAAGAACATATCTCAGTATGTAGAAACGGTGGCCTATTCCTTTAATGTTCTACATAGATACATGTTTAGAGTCTGCCGTGTTCACACTCCTGCCACGAAAATAGGGCGGAACAATTTTGCTAAAATGTTATTGCGATTTTGATTTTATTTCGACCCTAACAGAGATAATAAATAGTCGTGGCCATCAGCTGCAGGAGCCATCATCACGTGCCTCTGTGATTCGGTAAATGTGATAAAGTTGCAAATGCGATTAATGGCTCATCCCTGGTTGAAAGGACTGTCTGTTGTGTTTGTGCAGCTCCTGAAAGTCACACCTGACTCTGAACCAGCACTTCTGAATTAGACGAAGAACTAACAGGAGCAAACTGAAAATCACAATGAAAGTGCACTCTTACTGTGAGGCTGGTCCTGGTTCAGGACTGAAGACTGGAGGGTTTCCTTTGGATTGGTCACTCTTCAGAGACACATGGCTGACTCCAGACTGAGACCTGAGGAACAGAGAGGCCTTTATAACCTGGACTCAGGTCTGTTCCCTTGTCTTTTGAAAAGTGACGTGTCCTTATAAGAGCTTTTAACACGAGCGATCGCTGTTATTGTTACTTCCGCAATTTTCGCCGGATGTTTTGGTGAATGGTCGGTTCAGCTGATGCATCCTGGCCTCTAACTCGGTTTTATAAAATGATCGATCTGTTACAGAGCAAGAGAAGCAACGCCCTGTTTATGGACATTGTTTTTGCCGATCAAAGGATTTTAATAAAATGTTTGTCAAATATGAAAATGTAAAAAGCCTACCATGACCACCGGATGTGACGACATCGCGATCGCTCGTATTGACGAACATGCCCTTGTATAAAACAGATCTGGATCATTACTTTACTTTAATCACAGTAAAATCCTGCTCACTTTGTTCAGTCACAATGCTCCTGCAGCAGAAAGCTGTAGTGTTTTGATCTGTATTTCCATCCATCCATCCATTTTCTTCCGCTTTATCCGGGGCCGGGTCGCGGGGGCAGCAGTCTCAGCAGAGATGCCCAAACTTCCCGATCCACACACACCTCCCCCAGCTGTTCTGACCCCGAGGCGACACCAGGCCAGCTCGGAGACATAGTCCCACCACCGTGTCCTGGGTCTTCCACGAGGCCTTGTCCCACTAGGACATGCCTGGAACACCTCCTGAGGGAGGCGACCAGGAGGCATCCGGAACAGATGCCCGAGCCACCTCAGCTGCGCCTTTCGACGTGAAGGAGCAGCGACTCTACTCCGAGCTCCTCCCGGGTAACTGAGCTCCTCACCCGATCTCGAAGGGTGCGCCCAGCCACCCTGCGAAGGAAACTCATTTCGGCCGCTTGTATTCGTGATCTTGTCCTTTCGGTCATTACCCAAATCTCATGACCATAGGTGAGGGCGGGAACGTAGATCGATCGGTAAATCGAGAGCTTTGCCCCGACTCAGCTCCCTCTTCACCACGACAGACCGATACAGCGACCGCATCACTGCTGACGCCGCACCGATCCGTCTGTCGATCTCAAGCTCCATCCGTCCCTCACTGAGAACAAGACCCCGAGATACTTGAACTCCTCCACTTGAGGTAAGGACTCCCCACCGACCTGAAGAGGGGAAACCACCTGATCTGTATTTTCTCATGTTTATTGTGTAAGGTAGTGGGTTCAGCATGTTTTCAGCAGTGCTGTCGTCTCCATGATGCGCAGGTATAACCGAATGTGTTAGGGTTTGCTAAATTGGACCCATAAACAGACACAACAACCCCAAGCGTGGTTCGAACTAAATTTATGAACAAAAATTATCCCAGTGGCTTGATCCTGGGGGTGGCTCCGGAGCAGGCTCGAGAACGCAACATAGACGGAACAATCCCACGATGAGTGGAGGCGAGTCTGAGGTCTTTGTATTGCACTGATGAGCAAATGGAGTCAGGTGTGCCTGCTCAGAGTCCACGCCCCACCAGGACCAAGCCTAAAAACAAAAACAAAAGAGCCACAAGAGGGAGACAAAAACATGCATCCATGGCCAAAACATAACAGAATGTCCACTACAAATTCTGGTTAGATCCGGCAGCTCGTTTGATCATTTTACCAGTGGGATGATTGGGGTTTTCAGATCCCCGTATTATGGTGCAGGTGTAGGTGAAATCGGGCAATGTAAATGTTCATTCCTAAAACCTTTTCATTCCTTCAATCAAGTTTATAATCTAATAGTTTGTTACAGTGACAGAATTGTGTTTATTATAAACCTGTGCAGGTCTTACTGTCTTACTTGTGATTTTTTTTGATCAATTTTGCGATTTCTATTTTATTTAGATGTTTTTTCCCCTTTTACCGTTCAAACATTTTTTTGTAAATAACTAAAATATAGCCTAAACTGAGACAAAGTTATTACTCATGAAATATTTACAACTGATTTATGAAACTATTACTTTTAAGTCCACATGGCCGCTCATACTGAGTTATTTTTTTGGAAAGAGCCTAAATGAATTCTTGCTATTTTCATCCTAATTGTGTTTTAGTCAGTGCTTCTTATATTTATCCAAAACATTCCCAAACTCCTTCAGGTTCTAAAGGTCTCTTTACTCTCGGTTCTCCTTCATCTCTGTGAAGGCAGAAACATGTGAATCCAGTGAGAGGTGAGGGAGTTCCTGTGATCATCAGAGCGTGTCGCAGCGAGGGGCCAGCGCCGAGGGCAGTGCTACGCTAACAGAGATAAGAAATAGTCCTTTGTGGTGGCCGTATTATAAACGAGGATATTTTCCCTGTACATCAATGATCTGATGTGCACCTTAATGACACTGAGAAGTAAACGAAAGCAGGAGCCATCATCACGTGCCTCTGTGATTCGGTAAATGTGATAAAGTTGCAAATGCGATTAATGGCTCATCCCTGGTTGAAAGGACTGTCTGTTGTGTTTGTGCAGCTCCTGAACGTCACACCTGACTCTGAACCAGCACTTCTGAATTAGACGAAGAACTAACAGGAGCAAACTGAAAATCACAATGAAAGTGCACTCTTACTGTGAGGCTGGTCCTGGTTCAGGACTGAAGACTGGAGGGTTTCCTTTGGATTGGTCACTCTTCAGAGACACATGGCTGACTCCAGACTGAGACCTGAGGAACAGAGAGGCCTTTATAACCTGGACTCAGGTCTGTTCCCTTGTCTTTTGAAAAGTGACGTGTCCTTATAAGAGCTTTTAACACGAGCGATCGCTGTTATTGTTACTTCCGCAATTTTCGCCGGATGTTTTGGTGAATGGTCGGCTCAGCTGATGCATCCAGGCCTCTAACTCGGTTTTATAAAATGATCGATCTGTTACAGAGCAAGAGAAGCAACGCCCTGTTTATGGACATTGTTTTTGCCAATCAAAGGATTTTAATAAAATGTTTATCAAATATGAAAACGTAAAATGTCGACCACGGCCAAAGGATGTGACGACATCGCGCTCGTATTGACGAACATGCCCTTGTATAAAACAGATCTGGATCATTACTTTGCTTTAATCACAGTGAAATCCTGCTCACTTTGTTCAGTCACAATGCTCCTGCAGCAGAAAGCTGTAGTGTTTTGATCTGTATTTTCTCATGTTTATTGTGTAATGTAGTGGGTTCAGCATGTTTTCAGCAGTGCTGTCGTCTCCATGATGCGCAGGTATAACCGAATGTCCACTACAAATTCTGGTTAGATCCGGCAGCTCGTTATATCAGCGCATATAGAATAATTGGGGTTTTCAGATCCCCGTATATCCTTTGTATTATATCGCAGGTGTATATGAAATCAGACAAAGTTCATTTTCATTCCTAAAACACAGATTATCTGATTATGATTATGTTTATAGTGACTGAATAGTTTTTATCATAAACATATGAACCTGTGCAGGTCTTACTGTGAATCTGGTCCTTGTTCAGGACTGAAGTGTAGAGGTTGTCTTTTAGAGCGGTCACTCTTAGGAGACACACAGCTCAGACCTGAGGCCTGAGACAGACGGAGATGGAGGTCATGACAGGGTCCTTACAGTTTAATAATTATTAAAAATAAAGGGAAAAAACAAATAGCTTCATAAAATAAGTCAAAGGAAGAACAAACAAGCATACTCTGGTAAAACAGCACACACATGCTACAATAGAAGAATAAAAATATAGGCTATAGTGATCAAGCCCCAAATTTTTCTCCCTCGCAGGGTCCCAATCGCTTCTTAACAGATACACAACATAGTAAATATGTCTGACCTGAGATACAACAAATCAAAAACAATGTTCCCATTTTTATATGACTTTATTAGCATTAGCTTCAGTAGACGATCAAAGATGGCCGCCCCGTTTGCTACATCAACGAGCGTCATGTCTGATCTGGAGTTTTATTAAAGATCTTGCAAGAAACCTAAAAAGACCATCAATGCTGGAGTGTTATAGAGATGATGGAGGTAAAGGCGCCATAACCGCACATGCAGCCGCAGGGGTCACTCAAAGGTCAAACACACATTCATATAAAGTTATTTGTTTGCATTAAAGTTCCATAATGCATCAGTCCAAAGTAAAGAATAACACTTGCAGTTTCACCTGGTCTGAGGGCGGCGCTCGGTCGTCCTTCGTCCCGCTGACCTCCTCTTCCTCTGTGTCCTGCTCCATCCTCACAGCGTCAAACTAAACCTGGGACATGATATGACATATATTATATATAACAAATCATATGAGAAGTCTTTATTTATACACGTGTGTGGGTGCGTGGAGGGACTTTCAGCTCAAGGATGGAGGTTGGAACTTAATCCTCACAAATAATGATCAGGGAAACATTTGGAGATTATGTGATGTTTTTAAACCAGTGAATCTCCAGGATTGTTATAATGAATCCTGCGAGTGATGGGCGATACCACATTTTTTGGAATTGATACAATACCGATACTTTTGGTTCATTTTTGTCATCGATACTGATACTGGTCATTTCATATGGGTGAATGCATCTCAATCAATATACATTTCTGAAACTGGGTTAATTTATATTATTAATATGCAAATTAAAATAATGGCACTTTAACTGGTTAACCAAACAATGGAAATGTCTGTGTAAGCTCTCAGTCGTACAGGAGTTGTCCATCTTCAATGGAAATGTGAAATTAAATACATAAACAAAGATTAAAATGAATACTCTAATGACAAACAGAAGCTAAACTAGAATGATCTGGACACCTCAGTCCTCTGCTGCTGTGGAGCGTCAGTGTCACTTTTGTAGACTAAAATTAGGGATGCACCGATACCACTTTGTCTAAAACCGATACGAGTACTTTGATTTAAGTACTCGCTGATACCGAATACCGATACGAGTACAAGGCATTTTCTTCAACATTCTTACTTTTTTCACAGCAGATTGGTTTGTAATTAGTAAATTTACTCATGTACATTTCCTTAAAGGAATAGGCCACCGTTTTTACATACTAAAATATGTTCTTACCTCACTTTAGACGTGTTAATATATCCCCGTCTGGTCTTTGTCCGTGCGCTCTGTCACGCAAACGGAGCACATACGCAGCCTCTCCCACATGTCATATAGCTCCGAAAAAGCTCACGATAGAAGCTACCAAGGTCTTCCACGTGTTCCCTATTTAAATAAAGTTACGTGAAGTGTTTTCATGCGAAGTATATTTACACAGAAATGTAACGTAATGTAAATGTAATGTCGATTTTATAAGCAAATAAAAAGGGGGACTATATTGTGAGGCGTAATGATACGAGGAGTAAAATGTCCGCGCAGTAACTCCTAAAGACTTCCCCCGCTCACTTCCGTCAATAACCTTTAGGAGTTACTGCGCGGACGTTTTGCTCCTTGTATCATTACGCCTCACAATATAGTCCCCCTTTTTATTTGCTTATAAAATCGACATGTTACATTTCTGTGTAAATATACTTTGCATGAAAACACTTCACGTAACTTTATTTAAATAGGGAACACGTGGAAGAGCTTGGTAGCTTCTATCGTGAGCTTTTTCGGAGCTATGTGACATGTGGGAGAGGCTGCGTATGTGCTCCGTTTGCGTGACAGAGCGCACGGACAAAGACCAGACGGGGATATATTAACACGTCTAAAGTGAGGTAAGAACATATTTTAGTATGTAAAAACGGTGGCCTATTCCTTTAAGTAAAGTCGGCGACACATTTAAGAGCAGTTATATTAGAATTGTGCTGAAGCCATTTATTTATTTGTTTTTATTTTCATTCAATATAATTTATTTTTATTGCTCTGTCAATCATAGACAGAAAAGTCCATGTCCAAAAGCTCCCAATGCCTGAGCTTTATTCATTTATGTGTTTTTATTTAACAATAGTATTGAGATGTTACTTAAATGGTCTCTTTTCGTCTTTACTTCAGCTCCTGTAGATTTTCTCGTGTGTTTGTAGTAACTTAGCGAGAAGCTACAGCGTTTTCAATGTTCTGCTGCAGCTCATTTTCCTCAATATAAACATGCTGTATGTCTTTAATTTGGATTTTCTGAGGACATTTTAGTCACTGGGTTAGTTTTTCAGATGAATAAACCCCGGGCATAAAACGGCGTCAGAATGGCCAAAACTGTTAGCCGCGAGTTAGCAACGTTAGCCTGTATGTTGTAAACACTGCAGACGCTGCAGCGCTAACAACATTAAGCTCTGGTTAAATCCAGCTCAGACTCTGATTTAGAGAGTGCAGTCTGTAATAAAGTCAGCTCTATGTGGATTATTGGATTTACACTAAAGAATTCTCCAGTTTGTTGCTTCTTCTCTCCTCAGCTGAGAGCTGCGCCTCGTAGCTGCGCCTCGTAGCTGCGCCTCGTAGCTGCGCTGGCCGCACGTCAAATGGTATCGGTTTCTGGTATCGGGACCTCATGAATGAGTACGAGTATGAGTACAAGCATGTGGTATCGGCCCGATACTGGTATCGGTGCATCCCTAACTAAAATATTTACTTTTTGTCAAAGTCATCTTTTTGCTGACTAAAATCAGATTCATGTCAGAGGTGGGTAGTACTCATTGCATTTACTCAAGTACATGTAGGCCTACTCAAGTAACTTTTTGAAGTATTGTAATTAATTTTGCAGGTAGTTTTTCAGTAGGTCTACTTTTTGCTTTTACTTGAGTTATAAATTAAAATGAAGTATCTGTTTGAAATAATAAATAGTAAGTGTGAGTAAATCTTTAAGTGGAAAATGTATTTTGTGTTTTGTTAATTAATAATAAACATGTCTTTTTGTGGTAGAGGAGAGCGGGGTGATGTGGTGCAGTTTTTACATTTGCATAAACACATTTCCCATTAATTCAGGATGTTTCCCAGCTTTGGAAATGATCAGCATGTCTTCAGGACAAAGGATGAAAATATGATTCTTCTTAATAAAGTGGTCATGTGTCTCACTTTACCCACGGGGTAAACTGAGACGGACCAGAGAAATCACCGGGGTAAAGTGAACCGAATTAGAAACACCATAATGACACATGTTATAACAATAAAAACTACACTGACAACCACACATTCACAAACTAATGTTGGACGAGTAACAGAATCATGGGGATTGGTCAAATAAGCATGTTTTTTAAATGTTTGAAAGTTACAGTGTGGGGGTCAGAACAGTTAGTGTCTGGGGGTCAGGACAGGACAAAAGGAGTAGCTATTGAAGCTCGTACACAGTCTCTGGGTCAAATAAGCAATTTTTTAAACACTTAAAAGTGATCCAAAGTAGGCCCCTTTAAAAGTAAATGAAGTACAACATAATATGACTCAAATTGTATTAATGAACATTCACAGTGTGAGTGTCAGAACAGCTGGAGTCTGGGGGTCAGCACGAAGGGTGATCCAAACCAGCGAGTAGCCGACAGACACAGCCTCGGGATCAGAACATGGACCCATCATCAGAACTAGCCAGTCCACAGTCTGGGGCCCAGAACACAGGACCATCAAAACCAGTTAGCAGAGCCTGGACTCAGGACACAGGCTGGACCCACCTGGATTATTGTCTCACTTTACCCCCTAGCATTTGTCTCACTTTACCCCACAGCCACCATTTTAGAGAGAACAACAGGTGTGTTTAAGATGCCGTTGCGGCTCGCCTGGATGATCGGCGAGAGTAGCCGACGAAACGGGGGCGGAGAAAAAAGTCTGAAGCCAATCCGACCGCTCCACATGCAGAGAACAGCGAGAGCGGCCTCAGATCACGCAGCGTCTCGTTCAGATATCGCGTTCATTTAAAGTTTATCCTAAATAAAAGTCATTCACCTCCTGCTCTGTTTCCTTTACTCCAGAGACATCATTCTTCATCAGAGGAAACTTTCCCATTTGTTTGTTGTTCAAGTTTGTGAGATAAAACACGTCCTTTTAAATCATTAGTTTGTTCTGAAAAGCATCAAACATGAGCTCTATTTTAGGGGCGATGCATAACTTTAATAGTTTCAGTCATAGTTTATTTGTTTAGATCTAAAGAGGAGAGGAGAGGGGTCGAGGAGCACGTTTGTGATCACAGCAGACTCGTATCCAATCACCTGAGCGTGAGGACAGGTGGGCGTTTTCCCATCATGCACGGGGCCGTGGTGCCCCTGCTGTTGCCTCTGGAGAGATGCAGCGGCTGATCAAGTCGGCTGCTCTCGTTGGGGTCTCACGATCTTTCCGTCGGACAGAAATCTAACCGGCACCGAGAGTCTGCAGTCGGCTGTAAAACTGCGTCCGTCTGGCTCATCTCGAACACACCTAACATCTCTAGCAATTCAGGCTAATCTTTAACCAGCATCAAGCACATGGGTTTACATGTTGAAAGTTCATCAACATGTGTGATATAAGTTTTTCTACCTGAAGCAATTTGTTTTGACACAACACTTGATAACGTTCTCATCATTTACATGTGATACATTTACATTTTTGTGGGGAAAAAAACATACTTACCACAGCATCAGCACCAACCTCTCCTACCTGGCAAGTGTGGAATGGGAGGGGCTTGAAAATATAATGGTCACATGCAGGGCCGTAGCCAGGATTTAAAAAACAGTGAGGTCCGGATAATTCTTTAAACCGGGGGTCTGGGGCTCCTCCCCCAGGAATTTTTTAAAGATTCAGATATAATTTCCTGTATTTTAAGTGATCCAAAACACCTTTGTCTCATCCTTGAGCCATTTTCAAAAATGTCTTTTTGTTGCACCGTTTGGGACCAGGAGGCCTGAGTGAATGTGTGAGTGAGTGGACGGTGGTCGGACATGGAGCAGACTGGCCTCGCTTCCATCAGTCGACCCATGGGCTGTGGGTGCAGCCGTGAACCCCCTGAAGTGTTAGGTGACGAGTCACGTACCCCATACTTTGACATGATGAATATCACAAAACAAAATATCTATTTAACATCTATTTCATCCATTATTACTGTGAAGCAGGTTTTCCAAACAGTTTTACTCGCCTGAGTGAGAGGCAATAAGAAGGTCTTGTCCTAAATAAATACTGAAATATTAAATGAAAATTGTTTTGAAAACGAGGCTGTGGGTGTGAATGGGTAAAGCTGAGTGTTTTGCTTTGGCTCATTCTGAACATCAGACTCTGGTTTGGACACTGCGCTCTGGCCCCGCCCCCTCTGCGCTCTGGCCCCGCCCCCTCTGCGTCGCCCTCACTGTCAAACCACTGGAGCTACAAAGGTGAATGCGCTGGTTTAAGCTCTCATTAAAGCAAAGATCATTTATACGCAGGACATTCTTTGCATGAGACAGAAACAAAGTGAGCAGCAGAGGAGGAGCAATGATGAGGCACAGACGCTTCTCCTCTCGCTCCTCAGATCAGAATGAGGAAAACTTCTGTTGTAAATCGAGGTCACCGTGACGGCGCGCGCCCTGGCTCCTCTCTCTTTATGACAGAGAGCATAGAAATTGCATCTCAATCAAACTTTGGCGCGGTTCATGCGCTGCTGTTGTAGTGAGGCTGACGCACAGCCGCGCCTCCGCGGAGTTTTACGCACTCGGGTCCAAAGCGGCTCATGAGGTCCGGTTTCAGAATGGACACGTTTAGGTTCAGAACAAGCTCATCCACGTCTGAACTAGAGGCTCTTCCGCCTGTAGAAGCGCGTGTTTACAACATTCATTTGCGCAGGATTCAATGTGTAAAAAAAAAAAAGCTACAATTTTACCGAGGTCCGGACCTCGGTGACCTCAATGGTAGATACGGCCATGGTCACATGACCACATTTGTGTTCCGTTGACTAGATATAGGGGGTGTCTCACATTACCCCGTTCTCCTCTATCTTTGAAAATATTTTCACATTATTTCATGTTTTTGTTTTTTTGTCACGACTGAAACATGAATCAAACCAAACGCAGCAGTACTCAAGTAAAAATGTCTACACGTATTCGAGTAAATAT
Source organism: Gobius niger (assembly GCF_951799975.1). Taxonomy (NCBI): domain Eukaryota; kingdom Metazoa; phylum Chordata; class Actinopteri; order Gobiiformes; family Gobiidae; genus Gobius; species Gobius niger. The sequence goes on along the minus strand of NC_136852.1, from coordinate 72,080,703 downwards.
TTGGGTTTGTTTACTTATTTGTTTACTTCTACTACTTACTACTTAGAGTAAAGTTATCTTAGTGTTACTTGAGTAAATATGTGGATACTCTATACTATTAAAAAAAACAAAAAACGAATGAATTAAAAACTGCGTCACTGCGAGAGAGTACTTTCACTTTCGTTTGTCTGTCTAAATTAGAATTAGTTTCACTCGCAAGTGAATTTTCCCCTTGAAATATCTTTAAATTGGAAAATGACATGAATGAAGACGCCAGATTAGAGGCTTAATGTGTCTGTCGGACTCACCTGCGGATCGAGTGGCACCTGCAGAGCGTCACCTGAGGAGTGGCACCTGCAGAGCGTCACCTTCGCCTCCGGAAAGCTGCGTCTATTTCCTGTTTGTTTACAACTTAAAACTTCACTGTGCCATATTTTCAATGGTCAAAAACTGATGTCGAGAGGCCAAATGCGAAAAAATCATAGACAAATAAAAAAGGTACGGAAACTCATTGCTGCCAATGTGAGTGAAACTTTTTTGACTGCGCTTTCTCGTTCGAACGTAATACCATCACTTTTTTGTCAATGTTTTCTCACTTTTTTGGACAACGGGGGGATTGTTCTTTTGTTTCTTATTGTTTTGTTCTGAAGCACTTTGCACTGCATGGTGAACGTATGAAAAGCGATATAAATAAAGTTTGATTGATTGATTGATATAGTTTTAACATGTCAGTTCTGAAATGTGCCAAAGCAGTTCAGGAATTTATGCAGCTTTGTTATTGTTTGGTTTGGACAAATGTGCCGAAACATTGAGAAAAAAACCCTCTAGTGGCGGAGCGGCGACGTGACGGTGTGACCATTATATTATCATCGGAGAGTTTGACCCAGTTTGACGATCAGAGAGAAGTCCTGTTTCCGTGTGGGGCCCTGGGACTGTAAAGGTGAGGCCCCTGAGAAGTGAGGCCCCCCTGTGGTCAGACTTTGAACTGCAGAGGTCACGGTCTGATAACAGGGAGCGGATGGACGTCACCACAGCCTCATGTGGAGATAAAGACCAACAGTAGTTTGGACTCTGGAGCGGTCAGCGTTACGGTTTCACAGTGTGATGTTAGCTCAGACCCCTGTATAGATGTTCTGTTTTTGACTTCCAATAAAAACATGTACAATAGGCCAGGATGAATGAGAGCGCTTGGGAGTGCGAATGCTGAACAAAGGATGCAAATGAGTTCTACTAACCTTTATATTTTCCCTTTCTCATCAGATTTGGACGAAAAAGCTTTGTCTTTGACCTTTCTGATCAATGAATGAATGAATGAAGGTTTATTCGGTTACGAAACATAAAACAAAATGTATGTAATGACAGAAAGGCTTTTAATATCGAGCAACTGCCCTCTATTTTCATGTGCGAATTTTATGTGTGATTTTATTCTTGTTTGGCTATTATTATGTGATAAACAAATACATTTAGTCCTGGTTTGGTTTTGGTGGTGACCTTAACCTCTTAACTCCCGCCTGAACCGAGAGGATCTTTTTCCTCACGTCATCAGATTTTTTTTTCCATCATTTTTTTGTTGGGTATTCAACTCATTTTTGTAATTTTTTTGTAATTTTTTGTCACATTTTTGTCAATTTTTTTTTGTCATTTTTTTCCTCCACATTTTTGTCTTTATTTTTTTCATTTTTTGTCACATTTTTGTCATTTTTTTGTCACATTTTTGCCACTTTTTCATCAATTTTCCGTCACTTTTTTGTCAATGTTTTCTCACTTTTTTGTCACATTTCCATCATTGTTTTCGTCTCAGTTTTGTTGCTATTTTCACAGCTTTTTTCCAGAAGCTTTTGAACTAGGGTAAAAACAAACTGGAGAAAATGTGCTCGGTTCAGGTGGGAGTTAAGGGGTTAATTCACTTAAACATTCACTGACTTTCACGCTGAGCTCACGAACTTGATTTGCACAACTGTGTCTCATCCTTACATCACTGAGCCGTGGGTGCTTCCGCTCTCGTCGCATGGACTGAAGCGCAGCTGGAGCGGATGATGTTTGGAGGTGCACAGGCGTGGGCGGTGGACCAGGCGCTCTATAAAAAACCCACAAACCCCCCCAGACCCTCTCAGATCCCAGAGGAGACAGACAGGACGCGGCCTCTGCAGGTAAGACCAGCAGCCCATTGATTATGCTGACGTTTGAATGATGGAATACTGTCTTTATACCTGTAGAAGCTCAGTCTTTGTTCAGTTATTGTTTCTTTTTTCAATAATTGAGAGTGTTCTGACGTTTAACATAGTCTCTTGGATTGATCATTCTGCAACAAACCACTTTATCTCAGCCTCACAGTAAAGCAGTGCATTGTGTCTGTCATAAGATCACAGACGACGAGCCACTGTCCCATCACCTCGAGCTGCTTCCATCACGGCAGGAGGGGATGGACTTTTATGTATTATGTATTTTTATTACAATCAAATGTATCGAATGTGTGAGCCAAACGCACATCTCTGCCGTCATTGTGCATGGTCGACAATAAAGTTTTTCTATTCTATTCTATGGACCTCTCTGCCACGTTTGGACCATATACAACACCAGCTGTACTTATGTTGGTTGAATTTGAAATACATTCGTAAACCTTTAGATCCAAGTTATGGCGCTGTTGGTCCTGGGACAGTATTAAAGGGACTATACTGAGTTTAAATTTTCCTCCCTTACGTGTTCCAACAATGTCCTCATGTGTAGAATGAGCTCAGACCTGTTCACCACAACTGCCTCTAAAATCCTGCACTGTCACTCAGAAAGGTGTTGATTCGGGTCTGAAGTGCCGTCATGCACAATATAGAATCAAATATATAGAAGCTGCAGTTACGCATAAGACCTGAGGTGGCAGTAGTGAGTATAAAATGACCAACTTGCATCTAGGAAGTAACTTAGTTCCCCCTATTTTTTCATGTTTGTCTCATTTTTTTTCTTCCGTTTTTCTATGTTGATATTTTTTATTGTAGTATTCCCCTATTTCCCACCATTTATTCCCCGTTCTTTTTTTAAAAAAATTATCGTTATCTTTCCTCCCATCCATCCATTTTCTTCCGCTTTATCCGGGGCCGGGTCGCGAGGGCAGCAGTCTCAGCAGAGATGCCCAAACTTCCCGATCCACACACACCTCCTCCAGCTGTTCTGACCCCGAGGCGACACCAGGCCAGCTCGGAGACATAGTCCCACCACCGTGTCCTGGGTCTTCCACGAGGCCTTGTCCCACTAGGACATGCCTGGAACACCTCCCGCGGGAGGCGACCAGGAGGCATCCGGAACAGATGCCCGAGCCACCTCAGCTGCTCCTTTCGACGTGAAGGAGCAGCGACTCTACTCCGAGCTCCTCCCGGGTAACTGAGCTCCTCACCCGATCTCGAAGGGTGCGCCCAGCCACCCTGCGAAGGAAACTCATTTCAGCCGCTTGTATTCACGATCTTGTCCTTTCGGTCATGACCCAAATCTCATGACCACAGGTGAGAGCGGGAACGTAGATCGATCAGTGAATCGAGAGCTTTGCCCCGACTCAGCTCCCTCTTCACCACGACAGACCGAAAGTATCTTTCCTCTCATTTCTCCCAAATTATTCCCTATTTTGACATTGGAGATTAACCCAATATTGTAAATTTGCTGATTTACTATAGGCATCGGAAAAAGTATCGTTAAAGTACTAGTATTGAAAAACGATGTTACGGTGCCCCGCCCAAAAGACCATGCTGTGCTTATCTCACTCTGTCCTGTTTTTTCCAGAGCTTCCTGCCGTCTTTACAACCTCAACATGTGGATCCTGGAGAAGCTGAGGGACACCGTGTCTTTGGACTTCTCCGACGTCCATCCTGCTCAGCGTCTCCATCACAACGTCCTCACTCCAGAGAAAATCCCCGAGTTCTGCTTGCCTCCGCGACTCTGCGATAAAACCATCCCGACGTTCCTCCTCCTCCGCCCCGACCGCCCGGACCCGTGTCAGAGGGAGGGCAGAGCGTCCGGTGTGGGCGGGCTTTACGAGCGTCCCAACACCAGGCGGAAGGAGTCGCTGTTCCACTCGCGGCGCCCCGTGTACCTGTGTGAGAGGTACCCGGGCACGCCCCCCCCCTCCGCGCCCCAGGAAGAGCGGCCCTCAGTGCGGCTCCATCTCGTCCCTGTCCGAGAGCCCGTCCTCCAGCGACTCCTCCCCCGGGCGGCCTCATGCCCCGCCCTGGTGCAGGTGAGCGGGCTGTGTTTAGCAGCTTCTGGGAAAGGGGTGGAGTAGCCAAAATATTTACTTATAATACTAACTGAGCCAGTGTTAATTTTGACAACATATTTTATTTTAGTTTTAGTCTTTTGACTAAAATTTAATTTAATTTTAGTCAAGATTTAGTCCAAAAAAACGTTTCAATTTTAGTCTAGTTTTAGTCGACTAAAATTGCACGTCAATTTTGTCGCCTAAAATTAAGACTAATTTAGACAAAAAATTTAGAAAAAATGGATGAAAAAGTGAGAAGAATTTGACAAAAAATTTGAATAATTTGACGAAAAAGTGACCAAAAAGTCACGGAAATTTGACAAAAATGAGACGACTGCCCAACAAAAAAAGTGATGAAAAAAAATCTGATGTGAGGAAAAAGATCAATTTAGTTTTGTAGGTCTTTCAAATGAGGCGTTACACTGGCCTACAGGATTTGGGTAAAGCTGAACTGGAGAAAATGCTCTCGGTTCAGGCGGGAGTTAAGAGGTTAATAAATAGGATTTATGCACAAAAAAAAGTATATTGGGGGTAAATTTTGTCGAGAACTTTAATATTGAAGTCAAGACGACACCTGCCTACAGCCCCTGGAGCAATGGACTGTTGGAGCGCCATAATCAAACCCTAACTGAGATCATAATGAAAGTGAAAGCTAGTACTGGATGTGGCTGGAGCACTGCAATGGACTGGGCCCTGATGTCAAAGAACTGTATGCAAAGTGTCCATGGATATAGCCCACATCAGCTGGTGTTCGGGCAGAATCCTAATCTGCCCTCTGTGTTAGTTGACAAAGCACCGGCTCTAGAGGGGACTACTAAGAGTGAATGGGTTGCTAAGCACATTTCAGCCCTGCATGCTGCAAGAAAGGCTTTTACTGAAGCCGAGTGTTCAGAGAGGATACGCAGAGCACTAAAGAAACAGCTACGGCCAACTGATGAGCGATATGAACCTGGAGATAAGGTCTATTACAAACGAGTGGACTGTCCAGAATGGAAAGGCCCTGGAGTGGTCATTGGACAGGATGGTGCAGTTGTTTTTGTCAGACACGGAGGCACCTGTGTCAGAGTGCACCAACTAAGGTTAAGAAAAGTTGCTCATGAACATGGAGAGCCTCAGATTGCCTGTGGGGAAAATGATCAAGGACAACGTCCAGTGGACACCAGTGAAGAGGAAGAGACAAATGTGGAAAATGCAGAGAATGATCCTTTACCTGCTCTTGAAAATGCAGAAGCAGAGAGACTGGACACTGGAAACATGAACATGAAGACTGGACAAATTGTGACATTCAGAAACCAAGAAAGTGGTGTTTCACAAACAGCAAAGGTGTTAGGACGTGCTGGAAAAGCCACTGGAAAATATAAGAACTGGTATAACTTGGAGCTACTTGAGCCTGCGGAGGTAGCAGGTAACAATGAATCAGCAGATCTGTCGCAGTTGGAGGATCTTCGTGTCCAGGAAGAGGTTCTCAATATGGATACAAACGAGGATGTTTTTGTGACCAAGGACGTGTCATTTGAGGAAGCAAAGGAAAAGGAAATACAAAATTGGAGACAGAACGAGGTGTTTGAAGAAGTTGAGGACAAAGGACAAAAGTGTGTCTCCACTCGTTGGGTGTGCACTCTGAAAGAGACTGAAAATGGATTGATACCTAAAGCAAGACTTGTTGCGCGAGGATTTGAGGAGCTACAAGTTTCAGAGCTGCAAAAGGACTCACCAACTGGTGCCTCAGAGTCACTGAGACTCCTAGTGGCAGTGTTGTGTCAAAGACAATGGGAACTTCACTCAATGGATATAAAATCTGCCTTTTTACAAGGCATGGAGCTGTCCAGAGACATTTTCATCAAGCCACCACCGGAGGCCAATGGCACAGGGGCACTTTGGAAACTTAAGAAAATGTGTGTATGGTTTAGCTGATGCCTCATTGTATTGGTATAACAGAGTGAAAAGCATTATGATTGAAGCAGGAGGTATTGTGTCTAAGGTTGACCCTGCAGTTTTCTACTGGCTTGGTGAGGACAAGAATGTAACGGGTGTACTTGCTTGTCATGTCGATGATTTCATATGGGGAGGTTCACAGCAGTTTTCAGAGAGAGTAATACCATACCTCAGGTCAAAGTTCAATGTTGGTCGTGAAGCTCACAATAACTTGTGGGGGTGGATTTTGTGACTTTGGGCAAAAAGGTACAAATACACCAAAAGACATACATTCAACACCTGCAGCCTATACACATTACGCCTTCACGAGCAGCAGATTCAGCTTCACCTCTCACAGAAGAGGAGAGAGAAAAACTCAGGTCAAAGATAGGCCAACTTCTGTGGGTCGCGAGACAGACCAGGCCTGATGTCATGTTTGATGCAAGTAATTTGGCATCCAGTCTCAAACAAGCTACAGTACAGACCATTAATGAAGCAAACAGGGTAGTTTGTAAACTCAAGGCGAAGTCAGTTCAGTTAAATTTTCAACAGCTTGGAAAAGACTGTAACTTAAAGATGGTTACATTCACTGATGCATCGTTTGCAAATCTTACAGATGGAGGTACTCAAGGTGGGAACCTCATTGTTTTAATGGGTGAAAATGGGCAGTTCTCTCCCATTTCGTGGCAATCTAAGAGAATTAAAAGAGTTGTCAGAAGCACACTAGCAGGTGAAACACTGGCTATGTCTGAGGGGATTGATAATGACATTTTTCTGTCAACCCTGTTTTCTGAACTTAATGCTGGAAGCACTGCTTACCCAGTACCCATAATCTGTGTCACTGATAATTTCTCTCTGGTTGATGCACTTAAGTCAACAAAGTTTGTTGCTGAGAAAAGACTGCGTTTGAAAATCAGTTCAATTAAAGAACTGATCCAAACTAAGAGGGTTTATCAAGTATGGTCTGAAACAAAAGATCAACTTGCAGACTGTCTTACAAAAAAGGGAGCTTCCTCAACCTCACTTCTTAGGGCTCTCTATGAAGGACGCTGGACTGTTAAATGAACTAATTCATGAGTTGCTTCCCCTTAATAACTATTGATGTTATATTGTTCTAATGTTTGCCATGACAGGACAGCTGGACTATTTTTTTTTTTTTTAAGAGAGGGAGATTGTTACTCCTGTGTTGTGTTTATGTCATGCCAATCCGCTAGGAGGCGCTGTTATGTTTGTGGCGCATGTTGTACAAGGTGGAACGAACGAGTAGCCTGCTCTTGTTGTTTCTGTGCAGTTGAACATGGCGGTTGTGCAATAAACTTGCCTGAACTAAAAGTGGAGTTATCTTTTGGACTAACATCTTCTTCTTCAAATTCTGTTCGCAGGTAATGCCATCTTTACAAACTTAAAAATCAAAGAAAATGCCGTGGTGGGTAAACGTATTAGACATTTTATTCTAAATGTTATGGTTATGTGTGATTCAACAATCCTGATCTCTGTTATTTATTGTAGATGAATTGGTGGTAACTCCATTTGTCGTTCTTTTGCAGTGTGAGCTTGGGTTCCCTTTCAGAGTCAAAGCTGGCCACATAGGTAAGAAGTTGTACATAAATACAGTAAATATTATCATGTCATAATTTGTATTTGTTTTTCCATAGGGCGTTTGGAGCTGAAAATACCATGGAAGAATCCATTCAATCAACCAGTGGAGGCCACGCTGGATGGATTCTTCCTCCTCATCGTCCCCACAGCCAGTAAGTGATCAGACGTTTCACATTGTCTGAAACGTCTGCAGATGTTTGTACATGTTTGTATATTTCCACTTTCTGTGCGTTTTCCTCAGGCATAAAATATGACCCGGAGACGGAGGAAAGTCAGTTCGAAGAAGGTCGCCAGAGAGAGCTGCAGAGGATCGAGGGGGCCAAGCTCAAAGCTGCTGAGCAAGGTTAGAGGCCAGTTATGGTTATGTTTCATGGCAAATTACATTTCCCCTGCGCTGAGTGCTCCCGTTGCTTCACAGCAGCCGAAGCCCTCCCGCGTCGTGTTGTGAGCATGGGCAGATAGAGGCAGACACGGGTTTGTGGAGTAGAGCTGGCGATTGTAGCGCTGAGTCGGGGCCGCGCGGTCGGCGCTCTGTGACTTCCTGTGTGTGATCTGATTTCACACCGCTGCGCTTCGTGGTGTCGCACTGTTAAACGCAAAGGGCAAGGGTTCAGCCTCTGTCTTCCGATATCTAAGAGAAAGTAGATCAGATGGAAATGGAACTGATTGGTTTATCACTTGTGCAAATGTCTGTAGTAGCCAATTGATTTAGTTTGGATTTTATTGGGAAAGGTTGCAAGAGAGAGTCGATTTATGTTTGTGAAACTGGTTTAAAGTTCATTAATGAGGGACAATGACGTCACATCTCGGGATGACGAGCTCCCCCGTCCACATGAACGCACCATGTGTTACAGCAGTTTGACTCATTTCCCATTGACTAAACATGGTTGTCAGGGCAACAGTTTAAAATAGTTTGCCTTCATCTGTGTCACTTCCTGTCAGTGTCCAATAGGGCTGCTTGATTATTGAAAATAATAATAATAATAATTATAATAATAATCATGATTATTTTAGTCATAATTGAAATCACGATTATTCAAACGATTATTTCTTTTTCATTATGTCATGAAAGTACAAATGATTTCAAGTGCGCCTAGATTAAAGACACGTCTCTGCTTCACACCTGCCCCCTGCTAGCCAGCCCTCACACCTGCACAAGTAAACTGAGCAGCGCGGCCTGATGACATCATCACACAGTTTGTTTTTCTGTCAGGCAAAAGCATGAGCCATGGCACCAAAATGAGAAGGGAAAATAATCCCAGCAGCCTGAAAAGCAAGTCTGCTTTGCAAAAAAAAAAAAAAAAAATTATAATTAAAAAAAAAAAATGGGAAAAGAAAGATTTGAAAAAAAAGAAAGAAAAAGATTATTTTTTTAAATTGAAAAAAAGTATAATTTTTAATCGTTTAATCGTAAATTTTGTAATCGTTTAGTGTAGTAATCAAAATCGTAATCGAATTTCGATTAATTGCACAGCCCAAGTGTCCAATAAGGAAATTAAACTATAAACATTAAAAAAATGGCCCAGAAAGCTTTTTAGCAAAATCTTATAATATGATATGTAATATAATTGTGTGTAATGTGTGATATGTAGTTTAAGCCAGAGGATACCATCTAGTTTAGTTCCAGGCTCTTATACAACTTTGATGACTATGCAAAAAAATATATATCAAAAAATAATAATATATAAAAAATAATAATATATCCACATTTTATTTGTATAAGTAGAACCAATAATTAGATTCAGCAGGTAATATTTGCAAAAAGCCCTCATACCCTTTAAACAGAAGTGTGCACTTAAGTTCTGATCAATATGAGCTAAAACATTGCTATGTGACTTCTTTTATGACTAAAATACTTGCTCTGAATGGCAGACAGACACTGACTCAGAGGTTACTGAGCAACATTGAAAATAGAATCAATACGTGCACACGCAGAGACGCTGTGACATTTGATCGGACTTTCTGTTTTGATCTGTTAAGGTCATGTATTACACTACCTCAGTTCCACTGCTCTAATACAGCTCTACTGCAGTAGTATTGTGTTGTAAAAGTGCTGTGCTATTCCAGCAGTAGTAATCGTTTATCTTTTCGCACAGGGTGATACTGGTATCTGTAGCCTGAAAAGTCATAAACAGAAGCCAGCATTAAATCACAATGAAATGTTCTTGCCGACAGAGAACCCCGGGCTGGAGAAAGAAGACTCCTTTGTGGAGAAGCTTCTTTCTCAGATTATTAAAAACCTGCAGGTGAAGATCTCCAACATTCACATTCGGTATGAAGATAATGTAAGTACAACCACAAAGTATTTCCTCTTGCACTCAATGTAGTCCGTAGATCAAAAATGAAAATGCATTTGACCCCCGTGCATTATTAAACACGTTGGTTGATTTTGTTTTTATCAGATCACAAATCCGAACAGCCCTATGTCCTTGGGAGTGTCTCTAGAAAACCTCAGCCTACAGGTAAACATGTCAGACTGTGTTACAAACATTCTATAATCAATGATCCTCTTTGAACAAATCCGGTAATTCCTTTTTCCAAACAGACTGCAGATGAAAACTGGCGCCCGACTCTGCTGGACGAGAAGGCCAAGCTGTTTTTCAAGGTAAACCCTGACTTTCTGTTACTTTTAAGCTGAACCACTGAGTTAATAGGTTCTTAGACAGACTTGGAACATAAACTTTGGTCTAATAAATGGATATATTTAATGTGAGAATGTAGAATTGAAGCTAAGTGCTTTGTTTTGTGTCCGCAGCTGGTCAAACTTGATAACCTCTTTGCCTACTGCAATATCAACTCAGTACTTTTCTCCAATAAACCATCAGAAGAGGCCTTGGTAAAGTCCTACGAAACCTATTTGATTGAAGGTTTATTTGTGTTTTTGTTATCGTGTTTTTTATACAGTGAATTTATGTAACTGAATTTTTTGCATCTATCTATCTCTCTCTCTCTCTCTCTCTCTCTCTCTCTCTCTCTCTCTCTCTCTATCTATCTATCTATCTATCTATCTATCTATCTATCTATCTATCTATCTCTATCTGTCTATCTGTCTGTCTTTCTGTCTCTCTGTCTCTCTGTCTGTCTAGCTATCTGTCTAGCTAGCTATCTCGCTATCTCTTTCATTCAATTTTAGAGGTGGATATTACATATTTTTAGACACGCCTCTAGCTGGAGTATGTAAAAATAAACGTTTAGACGCATACATGATGAGTGTTATTAATGGGTCGGGTATCGGATGGTCTGTAGAAATATAGCCCTTTTGTTAAAATGCACGAAATACGTGCGTACGCTTCATCTACGCTTTATTTACAAAGCCGCGCATCGCCGTGTTTTGTTGTGATGAAAAACCGGAAGTTACATAATCACGTCTGCCAATGTACAATACCAAAGATGGCGCGGTCCGTGAAACAGACCACATAAGCCTGTGTTACGCCGAAAACTGCATGACTCACCGGCCTGGCACACAGCCGTGACACGAAATCAGGACAGATATAAGACATAACCACAGCTAGCCCTGTTGTAGACGTTAGCATAAACAGCTGACACACAAAACAGAAGCCATAGCTCACCCCGTTTTCTCCTTGTTAAGAAACGCTGGCTTGTTGTACTGTCCCCGTCCTTTCTCTGTGCAGTCGGGCACTATTGAAAAAGAAGCACATATTTCCGTATCAGCAAAAACAGTTAGCCTTACCAAATGTCAGAAAATACAGCGTTAATACCTGTGTCAACGCGGGGCTTTTTATCCAAATTCACAGCTCTGCTCGTTCCTGCTTGAACACTAGCGGATGTTACAGCTGTTAAAAACATAAACATACGTAATTTTTAGCTTTTGAGACACACATGCTTTTAAAACTGTGGTCTCATAGTAAGAAAAATAATTACCTTCCTCTGTGTCAGAGAAATCCACTTCATAGCATCGTTTTCCTATATGCAAACAAAGCTAGTTTAGAAAGAGAAATAATTAAATAATTGTCAAGTAGCTTCTACATACAAAATATCCTAGAAAAGGGTTTTACCGATTGAGTGGGTCATTTTCATGTTTAAAACGTCCGCTCTTGTTCACTGTCCTTGTTTTTTAAGCTGGAGATCCTCCGGTGTCTTGACGCGTACGGATAGCTCCCAGAGATAGAGTCCTGTCTTCATTTTCACTCCATCCTTTATACCCACTCGTCGTGAATAAACGCCATAAAAACATGTACGTATGTGCGGAAATCAGAGACACAATACATGCTGTAAAACTCTTTTAAAAGCATCCCACCTGTAAAAACACTTTGGGACAGATGTAAACATTTTTGGGTCACATGGGAGCGTTTGGGACAGTGGGGCTTTATAATCAAGCGCTGGGGACATCGACACGTCCTGTCAGTGGCGTGGGAACGTTGCGTCATAAATCATCACGTGTGTACCTGGGATAATGCTCGGACAGATGTAAACACTTCTGGGACAGATGTCGGCCACATGGGTACGCTTGGGACATTGGGTTATTTACAAACAAACATGCGGACAGGTTAAGGCGACTGTCAGTCATTTCAGATGCGTGGGAACAGTGGGGGGGACAGTGGGAACCGGGGATAATGCTTGGGCAGATGTAAATACTTTTGGGTCAGATGTTGGCCACATGGGTCAGATGCATGGGAGCAGGCGGTGGACAGTGGGTCATAAATCATCAAATACAGTGCGGGGTGGTGGGGGCGAAAAAAGTGCATTTTTTGAACCATAAAACGGGGGGTGCCTGGGGGGGGGGGGGGGGCGTTTTTGGTGCATGTATATTACTACTGAGTGACAGAATTACACGGGATAAAACACGCTTCCATTTAAAGAACAAGACAGTAACCAAAAGAGTCAGAGTCGTTTACGACAAACGCAGAGTGCTCCCAGACTCAGGGTTGCCAGGTCCGCGGGTAAACCGCGGAATTGGGCGGTTTTTAAAGCCATTCCGCGGGTGAAAAAAACTGTCCGCGGTTTTTTGCCTTGCTGTAATCAATGTTGACTTGATCAAAATCACTATTTCGAAGGCAAATCCCAGGCTCTGTAAGCTGCTTTTTCAATAAGGGAGGGAAATAGGGGCGGTTTCTCATCATCGCAGGAGCACATGGGCTCTGTTAACTAGTAAACAATACTACACCACATTACCGTATGGATACTAACGCTGAAGTAGATGTTCGTCTACAGCATCAGTTGCGTGGTCAGTGGCCCTTCAAACTGCGGTAAAACTTATTTCGTCAAAAACGTTATCGAAAACGTGTCGAGGATTATTTCACACAAAATTGACAACATTGTATACATTTATTCCTGCTGGCAACCACTATATGACGAGCTTTTAAAGATTTATCCCATCAATTTTATTGACGGTATACCTGAATCTCTCTGTGACGATTTGGTTAAATTCCTGCTTCTTTTTGAAAACTTTAACTTTCTTGTTGGCGACGAGACGGATTACAGCCTTTTTCTTTTGTAATTGTTTATACTGTTTAGTTGTTAAAGGGACATTCCCGTTTAAAATGTTGAGAGCTATTTCGCAGAGAGCATTGATAAAGTCTGGACTGGCTTTGCTAACAATAACTTTTCGCATGCTCGCCTTCGATTTATATAGCACTTCCATTAACGCCAAATTTCGCTGTATGCGTGAAGACATTTTTTTCACTTTTTGGATTTTTTAGGCAAGTACACTACCGGCTGGTCCGACAGAATATTTGATCTGAGTCTTAAATGGTCCGGTGTTTTAGCTTTATAATCGATGAGAAGACATCCAAAAGGTGAAGCTACGGCATCATTAAACGCGTATTTCGAATTGCCTGGAAACATCTGCCTCCCCAGTAAAGATATTTGATATTTATCACGAGGGTTATTAAACAGAAGTAGTAAGTAGTCAAGTAGTTTGTGTTTAAACTAATAGTGCGACTCGCTTTACCCTGAACAAACAGATTTTGCACAAGATAAATACAACTCAAGTTTCTGTGGTGCACATATTTGGTAAACACATTCTGGACTTCTATATTCTGCGACGCGTCGTTCATAAGATCGTCTATCACAATTAGGTTGCGTTTGCTTGTAGGGAGCAACACCACGGTGGTTTTCTGTTACCTCTGCTTTCGGCTACGTTGCCTTTTTTAAGCAGTTTTATCACGCGATAGGGACATGGAATACGCGCAGAAAATGTTCCTAGTACCGCAGCACCAGCTGGACGGATTAAAACAACAACAGGATGCCAACGTTTCTATCAGAAGAGCGGCTCAGACAGAGCTGGATAAAAACATGATGGAAGTGTTACATTTGGACGATCTCGATGTGTACAAGAAGGCTAAAAAATATGCTACTATTTTACATCGCTATCTCTCTCTGGTGAAACAAGAAGAACGTGACAAATCTGTTTTGACATTGTCTTTACCAACCGCGCAGACTGTCGTCACAGACGCGGCAACTGTAACAGATACCAGCTATAACGATGAAGTAGTGGAAGACGTTTTAAGACACATGCCCATTGTGAGGACTAATCTGACTGGGTAGATAGAGTTGACGCGCGCACTCAAGCATTCTTTGATAAACTTTATTTAGACAAAACAACTATATCAATGACATGGCAAAGCGGTCAAAAACTGTGTGCTCACCCAGTCACTCTCACAACTGCACTGAAGCGCCCACCCATATACTCTCAACCACACCGCACCCACTACACGCCCACTATGACGTACCATTCATTCACAGATTCACACCAGACCACAGCGCAACACACAATGGCTGGAACACTCCGGCTCCTAATTGCATTTTGACAGACAAAAACAATTCATAATTCAATCATCTTAACCAAGCCATTGACACGCTTAAAATCCTAAAATCTACGTTAAATGTACAACTCATGCAATACATCAACAATGTCCATCTTGGAAAGTTCAGTAAAAGTTCATTTTCAATAGTTCATTGGTGGTATTATAATCTCATAGTCTCTCATAGTCAAGTCCATATTAAAGGTTCAGGCCAACGAATAAAGTCATGTCCATAGTTCATAGTTTTATTGTGCTGCTTGCAGAAGGCACAATTTTGTAATAGGCCTTACTAAGATACTAGTCTTTGTCTTCACACGTGCAGAACGAACTAATCCTTTTTTATCAACAAAGGTTTCTTCGATCCTGCCCAATAACCAGGAGCTACGGGGGGCCAAGGAATCCGCTATCAGCACAATGTCTCCTGGAAAGAGATTTTGTTTCTCCTTATTCCACTTATGCCTCTCCTGCAGCAATGGTAGATACTCCCGTATCCATCTTTTCCAAAACAGGTCACAAATATACTGAGCCTGTTTCCATCTTCTCTTTGAGTAACAGTCTCTGGCATCAACCAGGCCAGCAGGTAACACTGGCTTGCCCTTCATGGTCAGCAGATGGTTAGGGGTTAGAGCCTCCAAATCACACGGATCATCAGACAGCTTTGTGATTGGGCGATCATTTAAAATTGTCTCCACTTCGCACAACACTGTATGGAAGCCCTCGTCATCCAAAGTCTGTTCCCGTAACACTGAGGTCAGAATCTTTCTAGTCATTCCAATGATCCGTTCCCAGACTCCGCCATGATGAGAGGCTGCAGGTGGATTGAAGCTCCACTTAATGCCCTGCTGTAAAAAGGACCCTTGTATTTTACTATTATCAAATGCAGCAACAGCATCCTTTAGCTCCTTCTCTGCACCGGTAAAGTTTGTCCCATTGTCTGATCTCATGTGTGTAACTTGGCCCCGTCTGCAGATGAACCTTCTCAAGGCATTGATGCACGAGTCGGTATCTAGAGTGTAGGCAACCTCCAGATGGACTGCTCTACTCGCCATGCATGTAAAAAGCACTCCATAACGCTTTACCAGACTTCTTCCTCTTTTCACATCGACAGGCCCAAAATAATCAACTCCAACGTTAGAGAAAGGAGGAAGGTCGGGAGTAACTCTCTCAGAAGGCAAATCTGCCATTTTTTGCTCCATAAGTTTTCCTCTTTGGCGCCTGCAGGTGACACAATTTGAGATGGTCTTTCTGACAGCAGCATTAGCATTGATAATCCAGTATTTTCTGCGCAGAGTAGACAGGACATGATTTCTGCCTGCATGGCCCAACTGAAGATGGACGTCTCTCAGAATCAGAGCAGATGCATGGTGGTTTTTTGGTAAAATGACAGGATGTTTCATTGTCTCTGGCATAGCCGCTCTTCTCAAACGCCCACCAACTCTCAACAAGCTATCCTGCAAGATGGGATCCAGCTTGTACACAGAACTCTCCTTTTTTACTCCAGAGCCATCAGACAAGGCTGCAATCTCACTTTGGTAGGTTTGCTGCTGAATGAAACGAACAATGGCTGTCTCTGCCTCTCTCGCATCTTCGACTGTCAGGCCTTCTCCACGCACTGTAGCTTTCCACAATTTTATTTCTTTGTCCACAGTTTCAGCATTCATCTGGGCTTTATTCATCAATTCTTTTCTGAAGGATCTCAGCTTTAACAGAACCTTCTTGAACTTCATGAACCATGCTACAGCAATCTTGAGTCGCATCCAATCAGAAAAGTGCAGAAGCAGCTGACCAGTGGGAGTTTGGTCAGTTACACTGACAGAATTCACCAAAACTTCTTTTTTAACCTCTAGATCATCATCAACAATATTGAGGTCCAGATTTGTAAGAGGCCACTCACTTTCAACTTTGGTTAAAAACTGTGGTCCTTCTAACCATCTGCCCTGGGTTAGTAGCTGTTCCATTCGAAGTCCCCTTGAAGCATCATCTGCAGGATTCTGTGCAGTGGGTACATGCCTCCACTGTGACACTTCAGATGCTTCTCGGATAGCAGCTATACGATTGGCCACAAAAACATGGAACCTCCTGTCCTCGTTTCTGATGTACCTGAGGACCGAAGTGCTGTCTGTCCAGAACGCAGAGTTTTCCAACTCAAATTGTAGTTCATTCTGAAGCATTTTGTCAACACGGACAGCGAGAACTGCAGCCGTCAGCTCCATACGAGGGATAGTCATTTGTTTTAATGACGCCACACGAGCCTTGCCAAGCACAAAGGCAACATGTACACCATCTGTTCTTTGCTGCCTGAGATAGCTGACAGTGCCATAACCATCCTGACTTGCGTCTGCAAAATGATGTAACTGCATCTTCCCAGTCTGTCTGACATCATTTGGTTTGAAACATCTGTTGACTTTGAAGTCTGTCACCCTTTTTAGGTCAGCTAGCCACTGCTCCCACTGTAACTGTAGGACTCGAGGGACAGGGTCATCCCAGCTGTACTTCATACGACATAGCTCTCGCAGAAGGAACTTTGCTTTCAGTGTGAAAGGAGCCAAAAAACCCAAGGGGTCATAAACAGAACTCACGACTGATAGAATGCCTCTTCTTGTATGTGGTTGTTCCTTTACAGCTCGTTTAAAACTGAACACATCTGTCTCCACACACCAGAACAAACCCAGGGCCCTTTCGAGTGGCAGCTTGTCCCTGTCCAAATCCAGCTCAAGCACAGTTTTTGAACGATGCTCTTGTGAGATGTTACACAAGACTTCACGACTGTTGCTCATCCATTTGCTCAGTGTAAATCCTCCTCTTTGACATACCTCAACCAGTTTGTTGACCATGACGATGGTGTCACTTTCTGATGCCAAACTCTTGAGCAAGTCATCAACGTAGAAATTGTTACAAACAGTGCTTATCACTTCTGAAGCAAAATCATGACTGTTATCTTCGGCTGTTTTACGGAGTGCGTAACATGCACAACTGGGGGAGGACGTTGCACCAAAAAGGTGAACCTTCATACGATACTCCACAACGTCTTGCTCTGTATCTCCCCCAGGCCACCACAGGAAACGCAACAGATCTATATGTTCTTCATCCACTCTGGCTTGATGGTACATGGCCTCTATATCAGCCATAACAGCCACCGGCTCCTGTCTGAACCTTGTAAGCACTCCCAGTAATGAGCTCGTCAAATGGGGACCTTGCAAGAGCTGCTTATTCAGAGAAACACCCTTGAACTCTGCACCACAATCGAACACCACACGCAGCTTCTTCTTTTGAGGGTGTCTCACTCCATGATGTGGAATATACCACACACCACCATCAGATCTGTTCAGTTCATTTGATGGGACTTTCTCAGCATATCCATGCTTAATCACATTTTCCATGAACTCTGTATACTCATCATGAAATGCTCTATCCTTCAAAAACCTTCTTTTTAGACCACACATCCTCTGCTGGGCAACACTGATGTTATTTGGGAAGGACACCATGTCAGTTTTGAAGGGAAGCTTCATCGTATAGTGCCCATCTTGCCATTTAACAGAACAGTTTACAATGTTCATGAATTTTTTCTCTTGCAGTGACATGTCTTGTTCACTTGAACACTCATTAAAATCGTGGTTGTACTGATTTATTAACAACTCCTCCAATTTATCAACTGCAGTCCTGTTTATGTTGACCACAGGGCAGTCATTCTGCTCACTGCTGCTTCCTCTCAGTGGCCCATTAATGACCCATCCCAGTAAGGTTTTAATAGCATATGGTCCCTCTCCAACACTATTAATAACCTCCCAAGGCTCCATTAACTTTGCAGAGTTTGTTCCAATCAGTAAGTCAACTTCAGCTTGGAACTGTGGAATACGTATGTGTTTTAGATATGCCCACTTCTCCAACTCGACTTGCGACATCATATTTTTGGTAGACACAGGCATTTTCTTCTGCGTATACACATCAGGCAGAGAATAGAATGTACCATCACTGTAGCCAGCAATCTCCAGATCTCTGACAACATATGTTGAGACTTTCTGCTCAGGAGCCATCGTACGGAGATGAATATTGGCCTTAGTTCCAGTTAACTTCAATCTTTTCATGAGACTTTCAGAGCAGAAAGTGGACGTACTTCCTGGGTCTAAGAATGCGTATGTGCTTATGATAGTATCGCCCTTTGCGGACTTTACTTGGACTGGTAGAATGGACAAAATGCCATCACTGCTGCCGGCTCCTGTATGGCCACAAGTTGTAACGAGTGTATCAGCAGAGGTGGTCTTGGGTGCGTCCATGTCTGTGTCTTGAAGACCTTTATCATAATGCAGAACAGTTGGATGTTTGTTGCCACATTTTTTGCAACTCATGCGCCGCTCACAATGTTTGCTAATGTGCCCAGAGCATAAGCAGCCAAAGCACACTCCCTTTTCCATCAGAAAGCTTATTTTTTGCCTGTGTGTCTTCTTCTCCAACAGAGGGCACTCTTCCACCCTGTGATCGTTAGAACAGTACAAACAGTTTGATTTAAACTTGGGCCTTGTAGTTTCCTCTTCTATCTCAGACTTGTGGTCAGCTGTGATTACATTGGTAGCAAAACTGTTTCTTGTTTTCTGTGGGGACTTGCTTCGAACATTTTTGCTTTGCTTTGCATAGTTACCATCCTGCAAATCTCCAAAAATAGGGTCACACACAATCCTGACCTGCTTCTCAACAAAACGAACAATGTCCATGAAGCAGGCTCTGTGGTTGTTACACTCCAAAATGTCACTGGCTTTGGTTCGCCACCGCTCTCTTAATTTGTAAGGAAGTTTTTGGACCACAGCTTTCATATTGGCTGGCATGTCCAGCTCCTTTAGATATTCCAAGTCTTCCATAGCCGTGCAACACTCTCTGAGGAACAACGAATAGGCCTGTAAACCTTTGACATCCTCAGGCCTCACCGTAGGCCAATCAAGCACCTTGTCCACATATGCAGCTGATATTTTTAATTCACTTCCAAAATGCTCGTTTAACAGCTCCATTGCTCTTGCATATCCTCTGTCAGGGGGCATGTGCTGACAACTGCGCACGAGTTCTTGTGGTTGCCCTCTTGTGTACTGATGGAGGTAATATAAACAATCGCCTGTATTATTTACTTTGCTCTCCACACAGTGCTGAAAGGCTTTCATGAAGGTTTGAAAGGACAAAGGATTTCCATCAAAGATAGGAATTTCTCTCATTGGTAGAGAATTTAAATTTTGCTGTTGGACAAGAAGTTCTGTAATTTCATTTTGTTTTTGTAGCAAGGTGTATAAATTGCCATCTTGGATTTGCAGCACTGGAACACATGCTTTGGAGTCTTGTTTTGTGTTCAATTGGTGTGTGTGCATTTTTTTCATATTTGATTCAGTCATTGTACTATAACCATCTTTATTTGTGCTTGTTGTTGCTCGTGCATTATCATTTGCAGTCGATTCATTTTGCTCATTGGCATCCGTTTTCACTGGGTAAAACTGCTTTGCATTGGGATTCAACAGGTGTTTCTCTTTCGGCTTTACATCCAGCTTCACATGAGAATCCTTTCCATTTGACACAACACTGCGCCCGTCCTCATTCATTAACACAGCTAATTTGGCCGTTGAAGCTGCGATCTCCGTGTCCAATTCCAGCTGCTCCTGCTTTCTCCTTAGTTGCGCAGCTTGCTCTTCCAAATCATGTTTTTTCTTTAAGGCCGCCGCTCGGGTCTCGAGCGCAGCCCTCTCTGCCTCAGCTTGGAGGCATTTTGTTGAAATGGAGGAGCGTCCACTTCTTGAACTGCGATTGCTGCTGCTCTTTGATGATTTACGAGATGCACTGGACCCGATACTTGATTGACTGTGATTAGACCGAACATCCGCTTCAACAAACTGTGTCTCAGTTTCTTCATTGTCCGCATTTTCCCCATCAGCGTCAGTATTTGTCAACCACACATTCACTTGCTTTACAAAATCATTGACACCCAGCATTTTTGCTTTATACCATATGACATGCTTCTCAGCTTCCTCTTTGGGAAGCAACTCCAGCAACATATCATGCGTATTTTGGATTTCATTGCACACACTTTTATATTTGTCAAAGGTGCATTTCACTTCATTTCCACAATCTCTGTCCATCATCAGTTCAACAATAACAGCCCTTAATCTTCCGGTTTTATTGAACATAGACTTTCGGGAGGTTTGTAAGTTTTCAATTTTGTCCAGCAGAGCTTTAGCGGTAAGTTTCCTCGGGCGCTTCGGCTTGGCATCGTCCGTGCGTAACGCAGCTGCTCCCGCATTTGCGTCATCATGTTGTGCATTTTCCTGCTGATTACAACCCGTTTTACAGACAACAGCATCTGCGTTTTCTGGTTGCAACATTGCGACATTTGTTGTGTCCTTTTCCGCACCTTCCATTGTTACGAGCTTCAAAGCACCTCAGGTATCTTACTCCTTCTTCGTGTGTGTGGCTGACACTGACCTTCTCGCTGGCGTTTTCATTCAGAGTTTACAAACTTGTTTCGTTGACATGGCTGGGAAACTTCCAACTTTCTTTCGATCCACGCTGAGTTACCATTTCCTTCTCCAGCAGCTGGAGCTCACGCGTTTCATGAGCTAGTTTTTGACTTATGTGAGGACTAATCTGACTGGGTAGATAGAGTTGACGCGCGCACTCAAGCATTCTTTGATAAACTTTATTTAGACAAAACAACTATATCAATGACATGGCAAAGCGGTCAAAAACTGTGTGCTCACCCAGTCACTCTCACAACTGCACTGAAGCGCCCACCCATATACTCTCAACCACACCGCACCCACTACACGCCCACTATGACGTACCATTCATTCACAGATTCACACCAGACCACAGCGCAACACACAATGGCTGGAACACCCATAAAAAGCAAAAGAAACGCAGAACTTATTCTGGATACATTCAAACGTGCATCGGACAAAATCTCATGGACTAAGCAAGGTGAAGTTGTTATTGACGGACAGACTATCGACTATCATGTTTTTGATTTAATGTTTTTAAAGACATTAGCTGATTTGAACATACCATTGTCTGTTATGCCAAATAGGACGGTTCGCTCAACCATAACTGGTTTGAAAAAGGATATTAATTTACCAAGCAGTAATACTGATGGTGATAGTTATCCTTTGGCACCAACATTTGGTTTGGCACCCAGTGCTGGGTATCCTTTGGCACCAACATTTGGTTTGTCACCCAGTGCTAGGTATCCTTTGGCACCAACATTTGGTTTGTCACCCAGTGCTAGGTATCCTTTGGCACCAACATTTGGTTTGTCACCCAGTGCTAGGTATCCTTTGGCACCAACATTTGGTTTGTCACCCAGTGCTAGGTATCCTTTGGCACCAACATTTGGTTTGGCACCCCTTGTTAGTGTTGGCAAGTAAAGTCGTTCGGTGCATAAAAATTATAGGTATAACCCGTACAGGACTTCCGGGAATAAGGGGGAAATCCCTTGGACTGGTTTTTAATTGTATTGTGTCATGTAATCGGTTGCCCTTTTTTTTTTTTTTTTTAAACTAGAATTTCTCAAATACAGTTTGTATAGTGTTTTTGGTGTTTTTTTTGTGGGTTTTTTTTTTACAAATGTTTTACAAATTGTTTTTGCTTTTGTAAATGTAATGTCTAATGCTTCTGAATAAAAACGAAAGAAAGAAGCAAAGTCTTTTCTCATTAATATTTATTTATGTCTGCACACTGAACACATACAAAATTGTACCTCTGACGCGCTACCATAGGACATATTCTTTTGACAAAATGACAAACCATCGCATCATTACACATCAGATTAGACGAATACATACTTGTGAACTTTTGATAAGACATTCTTGTTTGCATTTTACATAGAAAAAACACACAATGTTGGCCGCGCACCATAGAGAGATTACTTTGAACTTGTTTGCTCGAGTAAGACACATCTGTACAGTTTTTAATAAGAAAGTATCTAATTTTCGCTGAAAACTTTACATAATTGGGTGCATTTCCAAAGCTGTCGAAAACCGTGTCTTTTTTAACCGTGTCTTTTTTCTGTGATATATACGGCCAGCCAATGCTCTCCGGGTTTGTATGAAGGGTGAGTGTTGATAATAACCATCGCTGGAATCTTTGTGAGACGTCTTGTGGGTAGTAGGTCGCAGGCCAGCACTCCCAAAGAGTTAGTTTCTCTTTTAACACACCTCCTCATAATGTTAGACAGCTCTATAGTATTCATGGTGAAGATCAGTAGTAGTCCAATAGAACTTAACTTGTCTCCGGTTCGATATCTCGATAATGGAATCAAAAACGGTATAACAAATTAAATTAACGGTTCGAGGGAGAGGTACTCTGAACCTCACTTCAAGCCGCACATTGCCCGTCTTAATTAGAGACACATTTCCACTGTGTCCTTCGTCAGGCGCCAGATTGAAACAAAATAATGTATATCCTTCTCCAAAATCATCTCGCGTTATTGCCATAGACCTGTCCTTAAGATGTCGTCCGGTTGTCTGTACCAATAGGCGGCGTTCACGATTTAGAATGTCAGTTGGAGGGCAGGGCCAGTACAACTCTATGGGAGAAATGCAGTTTTTGGAAGAAATCTCCTAAACGATAATTGACAAATGTTTTTCCTCATCAGTTTTTGATCGTGATTGGATTCACAAACCTGTGATATTATTTTTATGTCTGAAAGTCCTTTCTATTGGACAACATCACGCTCATGTTTTCACATATTGTCACCACTTTTTGATGTTTTTCAGAGATAATAATTGTACATTAGTTCATATGTGCTGACAGAGTAGATCTTGAACTTTCTGACTGTTTTTGTTTCATGTGGATTCCTCCAGTCATTACTGAGATATGAGCCCAAAAACAAAGACATAAAAATAGGCATTTTGTCAGTTACTGCAGTTACCATAGTTACCGTCAGTTGACCTCCACCTCAATGTTAAACTATAGGCTCTTTAGAATGTTGTGTCACGTGAACGCTACCTATTGATGATATTCTCTGACATATTGTCCTCGGTTAAACAAAGGCTGAAAGTATCGTTACATATATTTATACAACGCAGTAGCCGTGCGCTACTGTCACCCACAAGCTGATAATCCACAATATCGCTGTATATAAATATATTATAACAACCACCAAATATATCGGCCGGATGTGGTGCCACATCTTCAGCATTAAAAAGTATGCCCGGGTCAAATCCTAGCATTTCTGCTAGACGTCCTTTAAAAATAAAACTGAAGCCATCAGCCCCTGAAACATGAATTCTGTTAGCTATGTCGTTATACTGTAGGTTTATCTGTGATAAGACATCCTTGTTTGTGAGTTGAGAGTTAATTTCTTCGAGTAGTTTATGAATAGTATCATAAAAGCCTAATGACGGTCGGATGACATATTTCTTCGCGTCAGGTCCACGTATTGTGATGTGCGCATCGGTTTCTGGAAAACTCATCCAATTACGTGGATACTGCACCTCAATAATTGCCCCCTCATGTGCTGCATTTAGCAAAATAGGCTTAGCCAACTTTGTTCTAAAATGCCATATCTTATTATTAGGATAAACGTGTAATGATGCGTTACTCGCTACAGTGACGTAAAAACCATTCTCTCTGTTCATCTTTTCTTCTCTTGTAGATCAACAACGTCTTTTGCCGGTATCCACGAGTTAAACTTCTCAGGCCACCCTAGCCACTTTACATAGACCTTGCTTTTTTGACCTGATCCTCTTCGTTCCAAGATTTTTTCAATCTTGAAAGTCTTTTTTTTATCGACAAGCACGCGCTGTAGTTCCGGTTCATAGAATGTCCCCTTTACGTTCTCACTCTCAAGGTCTGTTAGCTTATATACTGGAGGATCTCGCGCTATGTGTTGCAAGACTGTGAAAAATTCATCTGTGAATGTTTGCTCATAACCCAGGGTTGCCAGGTCTGGGCAGCCAAACCCGCCCAAAATATCTGAAAACCGCGGAAAACCCGCGGACATACGGCGCGGCTGGAATTTTCAATATTGTTTACTAGTTAACAGAGCCAATGTGCTCCTGCAATGATGAGAAACCGCCCCTATTTCCCTCCCTTATTGAAAAAGCAGCTTACAGAGCCTTGGATTTGTCTTCGCAATAGTGATTTTGATCAATTCAACATTGATTACAGCAAGGCAAAAAACGCGGACAGTTTTTTTCACCCGCGGAATGGCTTTAAAAACCGCCCAATTCCGCGGTTTAACCGCAACCCTGTCATAACCCTTTCTAAATACTCCTCTGTGCTTTGAAATCTGCACTTTATCGCCAACGTTAAATTTAAAAACTAGCTGTTTCTTCGCCTCTGTCTTGTACAATGCTTCAAAAACATCCCTCTCGTTATCTTTATTTACTGAAACAGGTGTGGTTTTAATAGACCTGTGATAAGCGTTGTTATATGCGCTAACAACATCGTCAACAGCGTCTATATATCTCCGCGAATTGACAGACGTTAAGTATCTCCACATGCGTGTCTTCAGTGTTCTATTAAAACGCTCTACCACACTTGCTTTGATTTCATTGGATGTAGAAAAATGTATAATCCCGTGTTGTCTCAAGAGAAGCTTGAAATGTTTGTTATAAAACTCTGTACCTTCATCTGTCTGAAGTTTAGCAGGTATGCGTCCTTCGCTTAAAATGTCTTTAAAAGCATTTGAAACATCCTGTCCTGTTTTGTTTTTAAGGCATCTTACCCACGCATATTTAGAGAATACGTCGATACACGTCAATAAGTATCGTACACCGTCATTATCTGTCGTGTATTCAGACATGTCGACAAGGTCTGCCTGAAACTGTTTGTTTATACCCCCTACTAGTACTCAGCCCCGACTCAGCGCTACAATCACCAGCTCTACTCCACAAACCCGTGTCTGCCTCTATCTGCCCATGCTCACAACACGACGCGGGAGTGCTTCGGCTGCTGTGAAGCAACGGGAGCACTCAGCGCAGGGGAAATGTAATTTGCCATGAAACATAACCATAACTGGCCTCGAACCTTGCTCAGCAGCTTTAAGCTTGGCCCCCTCGATTCTCTGCAGCTCTCTCTGGCGACCTTCTTGATGCTGTTTTTCTTCCTTCTCCGGGTCATATTTTATGCCTGAGGAAAACGCACAGAAAGTGGAAATATACAAACATGTACAAACATCAGCAGGCGTTTCAGACAATGTGAAACGTCTGATCACTTACTGGCTGTGGGGACGAGGAGGAGGAAGAATCCATCGAGCGTGGCCTCCACTGGTTGATTGAATGGATTCTTCCATGGTATTTTCAACTCCAAACGCCCTATGGAAAAACAAATACAAATTATGACATGATAATATTTACTGTATTTATGTACAACTTCTTACCTATGTGGCCAGCTTTGACACTAAAGGGGAACCCAAGCTCACACTGCAAAAGAACGACAAATGGAGTTACCACCAATTCATCTACAATAAATAACAGAGATCAGGATTGTTGAATCACACATAACCATAACATTTAGAATAAAATGTCTAATACGTTTACCCATGTTACGACCTCTTTGGTCTAGGGAACAAAGCATGTGCTCCACAACATAACATTAGGAGTTTGTGTGACGTTTACCTCCCCATATGCTGAGCTGGAGCTGGGACGGGTCTAGGTTGACCACGTAGTTTCCCAGGTACATGTTGAGGACGTCGACCACCAGGCTCTCGAAGACCATTTTGCCGTTTCTGTCATGAATACGTCTTGTTTACATTTGATGAAGCTTCGTCTTTTTTTAATTTTTATTTAATTTAATTTATTATTTTATTTAACAGTTACAAACTGTAAGGCACAGAACAGTTCACAGCATGTCATGTCAAGGCACATTCGGTTGAGTAGAAGATAATTATAGTGCAATATTAAGGCAATTGTAAAAATTAAAACATAAAAAAGACAACATCCAACTCAAATAAATAAATAAATAAAATAAAATAAAAATATATATATATACATCTTCAGCTTTAAGGGTCAGTTAATTTATAATGTTGTATTTCATTCAGAAGCTCCATTGCTTTTTTAAATTTCATAACTTTTAAAGATTTGCAGTAGTGTGAGTCAAATTCCCTTTAAGGAAACAAAACACGAGAGAGCGCTCCCATTTCAGTATCTGTGCTGAATAATACTTCACTACAAATGGAAACTTTTAATAAACAGCTTGCTTTATTAACACGAGATGAGAAGCGCAGATCAAGATGGATGGTCAGTCGAGGGGTTCAAAGACAGTAGCAGTAGCAGCACCACCAAAAGCACTGGTCAAAAAGAGGCATGGTTAAAATCGAGCGAGCCATCGGCTCGAACATGTACGGCTCAGGGCCGCCGGCCTCCTCCACATCAACATCCTCCACCTCCGGTGATGAAGGTGGAGAAAAATCCTCCACCCCGTGTCTGCCTCTATCTGCCCATGCTCACAACACGACGCGGGAGTGCTTCGGCTACTGTGAAGCAACGGGAGCACTCAGTGCAGGGGAAATGTAATTTGCCATGAAACATAACCATAACTGGCCTCGAACCTTGCTCAGCAGCTTTGAGCTTGGCCCCCTCGATTCTCTGCAGCTCTCTCTGGCGACCTTCTTCAAGCAGTTTTTCCTCCGTCTCCGGGTCATATTTTATGCCTGAGGAAAACGCACAGAAAGTGGAAATATACAAACATGTACAAACATCTGCAGGCGTTTCAGACAATGTGAAACGTCTGATCACTTACTGGCTGTGGGGACGAGGAGGAGGAAGAATCCATCGAGCGTGGCCTCCACTGGTTGATTGAATGGATTCTTCCATGGTATTTTCAGCTCCAAACGCCCTATGGAAAAACAAATACAAATTATGACATGATAATATTTACTGTATTTATGTACAACTTCTTACCTATGTGGCCAGCTTTGACTCTGAAGGGGAACCCAAGCTCACACTGCAAAAGAACGACAAATGGAGTTACCACCAATTCATCTACAATAAATAACAGAGATCAGGATTGTTGAATCACACATAACCATAACATTTAGAATAAAATGTCTAATACGTTTACCCATGTTTACGACCTCTTTGGTCTAGGGAACAAAGCATGTGCTCCACAACATAACATTAGGAGTTTGTGTGACGTTTACCTCCCCATATGCCGAGCTGGAGCTGGGACGGGTCTAGGTTGACCACGTAGTTTCCCAGGTACATGTTGAGGACGTCGACCACCAGGCTCTCGAAGACCATTTTGCCGTTTCTGTCATGAATACGTCTTGTTTACATTTGATGAAGCTTCGTCTTTTTTTAATTTTTAATTTTTAATTTTTATTTAATTTAATTTATTATTTTATTTAACAGTTACAAACTGTAAGGCACAGAACAGTTCACAGCATGTCATGTCAAGGCACATTCGGTTGAGTAGAAGATAATTATAGTGCAATATTAAGGCAATTGTAAAAATTAAAACATAAAAAAGACAACATCCAACTCAAAGAAATAATAAATAAATAAAATAAAATAAAAAAATATATATATACATCTTCAGCTTTAAGGGTCAGTTAATTTATAATGTTGTATTTCATTCAGAAGCTCCATTGCTTTTTTAAATTTCATAACTTTTAAAGATTTGCAGTAGTGTGAGTCAAATTCCCTTTAAGGAAACAAAACACGAGAGAGCGCTCCCATTTCAGTATCTGTGCTGAATAATACTTCACTACAAATGGAAACTTTTAATAAACAGCTTGCTTTATTAACACGAGATGAGAAGCGCAGATCAAGATGGATGACGACAGCAGCGACAGCAGCAGCAGATGCAGCAGCAGCACCAAAAGCACTGGTCAAAAAGAGGCATGGTTAAAATCATTAGACTTTGTGCTTAGATACAGAGTTGTATTGACCAGTGCTCAAAAGCAATCTCCAAGGTCTGCTGTTTGTTTTATTTTGTTTCCTCACTCCAGTTTACCCCCCTGAGCTCTCTCTATTCCAGAGTATGGCACTAAAATCGTACAAACATTTTCCAATTACAGCGTTGCACCACCTTCAGAATATTTGTAAAGGTCAAATCACTACATACCACTTTATAAGAGTCATTTGCTCCGCTTTCACTTCCTCCATGCACTTAACTTACCATTTGGAATCCCACCCAACATCCACACCCATTAATCTAACTTGAGCGTCTGTTCTTAAGTCGACTGAAGAAGTTATTAACTCAAGTGTCAAATTGAATAGTACACCTCCAAAGTGGATTTACAGTTTCCCTGCTGGTGAAGGGAGTCCAGCGCTAAGCAACCTCTCCTCTGCACGCCTCGACATACATAACCAACAGGTCAACATCCCTTCAGACCGAGAAAACTCCTCTCCACCGCGTGCGCTGCCGAGGATCAACCTGCACGCAAAACAATAACACATCGAAGCCAAGGGAAAAAAAACAAAAAAAACAGCGAGTTGCCAGGTTTTTTTTAGTGCCTGTAGCCGGAGGAGATGTTCTTTTGAGCGTGCCAAAACAAATACTAATATATATATAAAAGCAATACTAACAAACGCCCTAAGCTAAATTGAGCTAACTAATCTAACAATAAAAGCAACTAGTGACTACAACTACAATATTCAACAACTAACACAACTAAAACTATACACTTATTTATAATAAAAAAGCTATCCTAATAAAATCTACCTAAATGCTATGACAACTAATCGCAAACCTGACAATCGATGATAATATTCTCTCGTTATTCCAACACCAACTCGCTGTAGGGGCGTGAGCGAGACTGAGCCGTTTTTTTTTTGTTTTTTTTTTATTATTGATTTTATTTTAAAACAGCCAGAGGTGATACATGGCACGAGGCCTTTCAACATAGCACATTGCTGTTGCACACCAAGCCAGACAAACTCACAGCAAACAATTCAACAGAAAAAGACAAGACAGTAATAAGACGAACAAAACAAAACAAAATATTAAGTAAATACAAACTGATAGCACAGACAGTGACAAACAGAAGAGAGAGGCATTAAGTAGTTTTAAGAGTATAGAAAACAATAAGTAACTAAGGATGTGTCCCATAGAGCGGGTGTACCTTGGGCACAAATAGAGGGGGTGAGCCTAACCTGAGTGCTTCTAGCGCAGAACTCCAACCCATACGACATATGAGCTGCTGCACAGATTATGTAAAAAGTTCGTTATATATATTTAGTATTTTGATCGAGTTCTTATTCCAACCTTTGTTTAGAGATCTTATGTACATTTCAATTTCATTTAGGAATATTTTAAGGAGGGGATAACTACAGTTTTCACTAAATTTTACTTTATGAATATGGAATTTACCTAAGACAATAAATAAGTTCACCATAAATTTTATTTTCCAATTGGGGTGGTTATAATAAGTTATTATGTTTTGGTAATTCAATTTAATATTAAATGATGTTTTCTGTCGCACGTATGATTCAAGGTCTTTCCAAAATTTCTGACTGTACCTGCAATCAAAGAATAGATGTTTGAGGTTTTCTTCGCTTGTCTCACAGAAAGTACAACGTGAAGATTTATCCGAGTACTTTGCGACTCTCAGATTAGTCGGGTACACATTATGTAGTACCTTCCAATGGACCTCTCTAACTTTGTTGTAAATACAGTACGTGAATGGCATAAGCCATGCTGCGTCCCAACATACTTCTAAAAATTGAGCAGACCAGTAGGCCTTGCAGGCAGGTATTGGTGCATTAAGACATTGAAATGTATTGAAATGTATTGAATTGTAAGCCGTTTTATACCCCAGAGCGGCAGGGCCCGTGACATCATCTCTCGCCTCCTGACATCATCTCTCTCCCCTCCGCTAATTGGGTGCCGAATTCAAAAAATCAAATGCAGTACCGACAGTTCGCTGCAGATGGCGCCACACAGACGGTTTGGGACACAAAGACAGGATTTCAACCAATTTGCACTAAATTGTTAAAATAGTGACATATACACGTAGACAACACTATAAGATACCCATTTATACAACTTAGCTAGAAAAAAAAGTTGATTTGGGGGTTAGTTGTTCTTTAAGGAACTAATACTAAACGAAGCGTCTGAACGAAAACAAACATGTCACTAATAAATTTCAGCTAGCCATAGTGACCGAACAGAATGACGCTAGGGCGAACTGGGTTTCTCAACTCCCAGCCGCCTGGAACAAGGCGAAAGTCCATTGCTTTATTGGGAGTGGCCTTCCAGGTGCTGCTTCTGATTGGCGAGCCGGTTGACGAGCCTGATCTGTGGATTGGTCCGCCGTGGTGTCGGTTGTCCAATCCTTGGCCAGCCGGCGGAACAGGTGCGGACCAGTCATACGGCGGGCCTCGCCAAGCGGTTTCGCATATTAAACAAAACAGAAATTATAAACAGAAATAACGGGAGTGCACCGGGGCTGAAAATCCCCATCCGTAACACTCTCCCCCTTGAGTGGAAACTACCAGTTTTCTAAACAATTCAAAAAACGTCAAAAATAATTTGATACGGGGGAACACTTGCTCTTTATTTAAACAATTTATTTTTACTGAAATTGGGTCAAAGAAAAAACCCCTGGCCCCCGTCTGTGTGTGGAGGAGCATGCAGGAGACAAAGGCACTGAACAGCAGGTGGCGCTCCTTCACTGCTTATAAAGGGAGTCAGCATTTAGGTAAATGGTCTCTGGCCTCCTCCAGTTTGGCAAGAACCCACTGCGGAGAGAGAGGACGATAATCAGGTTACTTTCTGTCCAGAAGACCTCGAACTCAGCAGGAAGAACCAATGAATACAATAGAATGAACAATAGAATGAACAATAGAACTGGACAGGGCGACCAGATCCATGACCAAAGATGACGAGGGCAATACTATCGTTTTTCAAAAGTTTGACGAAAAATGTGACAAAAAAGAGACGAAAAAGTGACAAAAAAGTGAGAAAAAAAGTGAGAAAAAAAGTGACAAAAAAGTGAGGAAAAAGTTACAAAAAAGTGACAAAAAAGTGACGAAAAAAATGACAAAAGAGTGAGGAAAAAATGTAACAAAAAAGTGAGAAAAAAGTGAGAAAAAAGTGAGAAAAAAGTGACAAAAATGTGAGAAAAAAGTGAGAAAAAAGTGAGAAAAAAAGTGACAAAAATGTGACAAAAAAGTGAGGAAAAACTGACAAAAAAGTGAGAAAAAAGTGAGAAAAAAGTGACAAAAAAATGACGAAAAAGTGACGAAAAAATGACAAAAACGTGAGAAAAAATGACAAAAATGTAACAAAAAAGTGAGAAAAATTTGAGAAACATATGATAAAAAAGTGATGAAAAAGTGACGAAAAAGTGACAAAAAAGGGACGAAAATGTGACAAAAAAGTGAGAAAAATGTGACGAAAAAGTGACACTTTTTTTTAAAAGTGAGGAAAATTGAGAAAAGGCGCTCGGTTAAGGCGGGGGTTAAGAGGTTAAGTGTTATAACATGTGATGATTTACATGTGTTTTGGAGCTGCTCATCTACAAGGGGAACAGAAGGTGGAGGGGAGGGGGATGGACAGTTATGAGGAGGCGAGACACAACTATCACCAAAACTAAGAAAAGCTGCCTGCACAAGGACGCGGGCTGGAAAATTTAAAAGTCCAGACTTTTTGGAGGGACTTAGACATTTCTTCTGGATGTTTTTTTTGGGCCTATAATGAGATCATGTCAGGGAAAACCCGGTCGCCTGGTCACCCTGAGGTGGGATAGTAAAACAAGCCATCACGCCCCCTATAGGCTCTGTTTCTCACCTCGGCGATCTCAGGAGTTTTGAAGTTGATAATCTTCCCAAACTCCTTTGCGTGGAACACGGACTTGACTCTCTCCTGGAGGAAGAGACAAAACAAACAGTTACAAACAGTTCTACAAGTATTTCTTCCTTTGACACACTGAATACAGTATATTATAGTCTTAACGGACTTTCCTGGAGGTAGCATGACGATGCTAACTAGCTCGTCTGCTTTAGCTTCTGCTTGTTTATTTCACACTTTGGGACAACCCTCACTGACTTGGACAGACAGTTCTGTCCCAGGACTTGGACATTTGATGGAGAGAAGATTCAGGACCGTGAGGAGGAGCTACGACAGGAGAGGGGAACGTCATTCATTCACTGAGGGAAACAGAGGTGGAGCTCCAGGTGCTACAGGAGGAGGAGGACTCTTTTCTAAACGTGAGCTGTACATTATTTCTGAGCGGATCATTTGTCTGACGGTTTATACGGGTTTAAACCTGTGGCTCTGAGGCTCATAATGAAATCACAGCAGGTCTGGGACTAAAACTGTGCATGAAATCAAAGAGGAAACACCTCCTGCCTTTGTTCTGGTTCTGTTGGTACAAAACACAAATCAGTGGTGCACAACACAAATATGTATAGTGATTATCGTTACGCTTTAGTCAGAAATGATTTATTTTTTTGTTGAATAAATCTAAACAATAAGTTTTGAATATTTTTAAGTTAAAAACAATGTTTATAAGTATCTTCTAAAATATAATTGAAGGTAGGTCGAGGCAACAGCCCCCCCTGGTTTTCACATCACCAGCCGCCACTGCTAAAATCCCTTGTCCTCGTGCCTTTTGACAGCACTGACCACCGACGTGTCCGAACTTAAAGCAGCGTTTCTTTATGTGCAGTTACAGTCACCATATGTTCACTTTGAGGGCTGTTGCTTTAAGCTTCAAAGTGGGTTTGGCGAATAGATACAGACGGCATCTCTGGAATTGCCCATATATGGTCAATTTCAAAAACAGTTAAGGGGGAAAACAATTTTGAAAAAATGTATATTTTCTCTAATTATTCAAAAACTACTGTAACAAATGCTGAAGTATGAACATAGTTTCTACAAAATAATGATACAAAGACATGAGGAGGTGCAAAGTGGTTCAACAGCCCATAAATACATGAATAACAGAGAATGCTAACTTGATGCTACATGTTAGCATCGGGCTAGGGCTAACGGTTAGCTCGCGCTAGCTACAACTGCCGTTTTTTCACTTCTACGGAAAAATCTGCTGCGAGAAAATATCCATATGGGCCCGATTTACACTTGACTTTATTTGTATGTGACAAACAAGTTGATATTCCACCAGAAAACGGCAAAAAAGAGTGAAAATTGTGTTTCTCTAAAGATTCTATTTTCCCCCTCTGCGAAGCCACGCCCCCTTCTATGACGAGATGCCGTCTGTGTCTATACAGGCGAGCAATTCTGAGTCACACCCTTTTCACTCAGCAGCTCAGCGAGGCTACACTGCCCGGGATCACATTTTCACTCCTCTAGGAAGTCACCTGCACAGAAGTCAGCGTCTTTACAGCCTCCCGGAATGTCATTGTAGTGAAGTGAACATGCAGACACTTGCCCATGCTTTATCCCATCTGCATAACAACGCATTGAGCTACTCTTCCATTAGATTCATTCTAGAGTCATTTCTTATCTATGTTATTGGCTGTATACATGAGCCACTGTTGCTTTTCACTCGGGTTCATTTCAGGTCATATGAGGAAGGCATGACTTGCAGATGGTGCTGTTGTTACAAGTCACATGACCCTTGTTTATCTGTGGTATAACTTTATTCACCAAATTAAAAATGTGTCTTATCATCTCTGTGCTGATGATATTTAACTGTGCTTTTCGTTTAAGGAGTCAGATGCACAGACTGTCAGAGTTAACCTCTTAACTCCCACCTGAACGGATCCCATTTTCTCCAGTTTGGCTTTACCCGAATCAAAAAATGAGAAGAAAACAAGGGTGTAAACGCAACAAAAATGTGACAAAAATTCAACCAAAAAGTGACAAAAATTCAACAAAAATGTGATAAAAATGTGACAAAAATTCAACCAAAAAGTGACAAAAATTCAACAAAAATTCAACAAAAATTCAACAAAAATTCAACAAAAATGTGATAAAAATGTGACAAAAATTCAACAAAAATGTGATAAAAATGTGACAAAAATTCAACCAAAAAGTGAACAATGAAAGCAAAAGCACAAACTGTCTTCATTTAGTCCGTTTCCTGAGGCGGCTCTTTAACACTGATGTAACCCAGTGTTAAAAACCTGATTAAAAATATAAATATTGATACTACTCTGATTAAGATTATTAAAATTCCCTAATAATAATAATAATAATAATAATAATAATAATAAATATTGACTAAAAAGTATAGAAATATAAATAAATAAATATTGTTAAAAATATAATTTAAAAAGACGTAATATGTATTTTATTTTGACACCCCGCGCAGCCAATAGCGCTTTAGTCTAAAATCATTAACCAATCGGCTTGTTGCACAATGTGGCTACGCTAGTTCCTCTGAGCTGAAGCTGTGGGCGCTAGTACTTCCTGTTTGTATTCATTTCCATTAAGATGAGCTCAGACCAGTGAGTTCCTGTAGAAATATTTCCATAGACAAGACGTTTGTGTTTGTGAGGATCAGTGAGTTTGTCTTGAAGCTAAAGGCTAATTTAACCTCTTAACTCCCGCCTGAACCGAGAGGATCTTTTTCCTCACGTCATCAGATTTTTTTTTCCATCATTTTTTTGTTGGGTTTTCAACTCATTTTTGTAACTTTTTTGTCATTTTTTTGTCACATTTTATTTAATTTTTTCCGTCAATTTTTTTAGCAAATGTTTGTCTTTTTTTAGTCACATTTAGTCACATTTTTGTAATTTTTTTGTCAAATTTTTGTCCTTTTCTGTCAATTTTTTGGTAATTTTTTTGGTCAAATTTGTATCACATTTTTGTCCTTTTTTTCGTCAATGTTTTATTGCATTTTTGTCACATTTTGGTCATTTTTTGTCATTTTTTTAATCAAATTTTTGTCATTTTTGTCACATTTGTGTCACATTTTTGCCACTTTTTCATCAATTTGTCGTCCCTTTTATGTCAATGTTTTCTAATTTCCATCATTGTTTTCGTCTCAGTTTTGTCGCTATTTTCACACCTTTTCCCCAGAAGCTTTTGGATTGGGGTAAAGCCAAACTGGAGAAACTGTGCTCGGTTCAGGCGGGAGTTAATGGGTTAATGCATTACACAATTTGAAATAGTGCCTTTTTATATATATTTTTTTATAGCATGTTAGCCTTTAGCTTCAAAACAAACAACAATCCTTTCTGATCACAGGCGTCTCCTCTGAACTCGTTACATCATGATTTGAACACAGTAAACGATCGTCTACCGGGAACTCACCGCCCACAACATCATCTTTAGAAAATATGATTTTTATTCCAGGAAAAGAAAACAGACAGGAAGTCCAGGCGCTCACACCTTCAGGTCAGAGGAGCTAGCGTAGCCACACCGTGCAACAAGCCAATAAGGTCAAGTCTCACCTCTACGTGCTCTGTACGTGCTAGTCAGACATGCCAGAGACGCAGACTGAGAGAGACCTTGTACCTGCTCCGGGGGAAGCTAACGTGTTAGTAGCAGCCTTTTTGGTGGAAAATACACGGTGCTAGGTAAGCAAATTCCAACCGTAATTAAGTAAAATATTGCTATATGCAGATAAATGACCATTCGTTTTATTAATTTAAGATTCTGAGAGTCCCAAAGGCTGCGAACCCACGCGAGCTGCGTAACCTCGTGTCCCACGTGTGAAGTAGCATGGTGAGTGCCATTCATTGTGTATGGGGGCTAGTTAGCATTAGCATGCTAATCTCCGGATGCTAATCTCCGAGTGGTATCTCCGCCAGCTTTTTCATTACAAAAACACACTTTTTAGAGTTAGAAACGATCAGCCAAGGTCCCAATTCATTTGATACGAAATACTACTTGAAGGTTTATGCAAAGTCACTTTTGTAGAGTTGTAAAATTTCCGTTTCTGTGCAGAATTGCTTATTTAGCACATGTTAATTCTTACCCCAGTGGTGCTAATGTGGGTTAGCCACTGTACAAAATTAGAAGGGTAATGTCAAGTGCTGGTACCTGCTTTGCGCCTGTTTTTTTTGAAGGTTTTTATGTTATTTTGAATGAGAAATGTTTATTTTTGTGCATTTAAAGTCAAGAAGTGCTATTTTTGAACTTAAAGTATACTTGCTATACATTTTTGAGAAAAACTATTTTGTTACTGAAGGTAAACTAATGTAAATTGGTCTATTTTAATTTTTTAATTTTTGAAGGCTAATGTTGTACAACTACTGAAGATATTTTGAGCAAATGTAATAGCTTTCTAGTAGCCTGTAGTCATTATAGAATAGAGTTTAAGCTATCGTCTGACCTGTTTCCAGGTCAGGTTTTTTAACCACACTAACTGGTATTGGTAACCCGACTGGTTACACTTTCGAACGAACACTGAAAGACTAAACAAACTTTGAAGGACTTGGACGACACCGAAAGACTTAAACAAACATTGAAAGGACTTTGCCATTTTTTTATGGTGTTTAATTTTATTTTTGAAAGCGCTGTTCATCATTCTGTAAATAATTCTACAAAACTAATTTGCAGAACAACAAAAGATTTTTTCTGCAGCTACTTGTGTGTGTGTCCATTGATGTTGTACACCCTAGGCTCCTCCGAATCTGGAGATCTATCTGATTTGGCCCAGTTCTCCCTTCAGTCCATCCTCCACTACATAAGGGTACAGACAGCACCATAAGTGCTACACTGACATGTGACTGAGCTGTGGAGACGACAACATGGATTTTGTCACTTTTATAAAGTTTGGCTTGTGCAGGATATTATTTTTATCATTTAATGTGCTCCTGTCAATCAACAGTGGTTGTGCATGAACCACTGGAGGGTGGGGGGTTTGGCACAGTGGCTTATGGGATGGCACATAGCTCCTAATCACAGGTCAGTTAGCACCAGAGGTCCCTATGCTTAAGTGGCTATGCTAGTTAGCATTGAGGCTCCTTTTCCTAATTCCTTCCTAACTGACTGACCAATTCTGACGCTTCTTATCATGGCGGACGCTGACGCACATCCGGTTTGACCTTAGACCTCATTCCAATCTGCTCGTTTCGGACGGAGCCAAAGACTTTGATAATTGCTCCAGAGCTAAAACGCTACGTGTGGTCGACTCCGTTGACGCTTCTGACAGTCTCCCCCAGGGGAAACTGAAGCTACAAACGTAGCTTTCCACCACCGAGTATGGAGTGAATGTACAATTGTCTCATGTAAAGCGCTTTGTGACCATGTCTGTGAAAGGCGCTATATAAATAAAGATCTTTTTCTTCTTTTAAAAAGCAGCTGAAGACATGGCTGTTCAGACCAGCTTTTAGTTGACAAGTCTGTGATTGTTTCTGTATTAATGTTTCTGTTATACTTGTGTTTGTGTCTCTGTGAAAAACGTTGTGATTTTATCTGTGAAAGATGCTTTATAAATAGTTTCTTCTTCTTCAAATTCTGTTCGCAGGTGATGCCATCTTTACGGACCTAAGAATCAGAGAAAATGCCGTGGTGGGTAAACGTATTAGACATTTTATTCTAAATGTTATGGTTATGTGTGATTCAACAATCCTGATCTGTTATTTATTGTAGATGAATTGGTGGTAACTCCATTTGTCGTTCTTTTGCAGAGTCAGCTCGGTTTCCCCTTCAGAGTCAAAGCTGGCCACATAGGTAAGAAGTTGTACATAAATACAGTAAATATTATTATGTCATAATATATATTTGTTTTTCCATAAGTGATTAGACGTTTCACATTGTCTGAAACGCCTGCTGATGTTTGTACATGTTTGTATGTTTCCACTTTCTGTGCGTTTTCCTCAGGCATAAAATATGACCCGGAGACGGAAGAAAGACCGTTTGAAGAAAGTCGCCAGAGAGAGCTGCAGAGGATCGAGGGGGCCAAGCTCAAAGCTGCTGAGCAAGGTTAGAGGCCAGTTATGGTTATGTTTCATGGCAAATTACATTTCCCCTGCGCTGAGTGCTCCCGTTGCTTCACAGCAGCCGAAGCCCTCCTGCGTCGTGTTGTGAGCATGGGCAGATAGAGGCAGACACGGGGTGGAGGATTTTTCTCCACCTTCATCACCGGAGGTGGAGGATGTTGATGTGGAGGAGGCCGGCGGCCCTGAGCTGTACATGTTCGAGCCGATGGCTCGCTCGTTGCCCGAGGCCACCGGTGCGGCCGGTACTGACGAGCCCGCCGAGGCGTCAGTGCCGTCAAGGATGGGTCCCGTTAGCGAATGGTAAATTGGTGTTAGCATTAGCGCTCGGTTTATCTGATTAAGAGCAAACGCAATCAAAAGGTTCATATTTATATTAAATTGTAGATATGTTCATACATGGATATTGAGGTATCATACAGACATAATAAGCTATGACTGCATCAACAGGTGTTTATGCGGCCACTGCACATCATTGTCCCCAGTGGAGAATGTGTGCTGCAGGGAGACACCAAAGGTATAATTGAATGAAATAAAAGCACAAGACATAATAATTCAATGTTTAGTTACGTAGTAATATGCACAAAACATTACGACTTTTCCTCCGCAACTTTCGCTAGCATTAATTGTCCCATTTGTGGTAGGTGATGCACAGATGTCAGCAGGTGGTTGTCACCTGCATTACTGAGCACCCGGGTTTTGAGGCAGTTGCCCTCAACCCATATGTACTGCAGGCAGTCTATGGGACATATGTGCAGCTCTTTGGGGAGATGCCAGAGACTTTGGTGCACAGGTTAGTTTTTGCAGGATAGCCTATTGATTTAAAATGATGTCGTTGACAACACATACATCACTTCTTTCAGCAATTACCGGCACCTTGCGTACCGGAATGTGGTCAGGTGGTGCTGGGGCTAACTCGGGCAGCACATTCGTGTGGTGATCCCGTCCTGTGCCGTCACCCGCATCAGGCAGGAGTTTCCGGAGGATGTGGCCTATACAGGGTTCCTTCCAGCCCTGGATTTTCATGACCAATAAAAAATATCAAAAGAACACAATTGCCATTCTGAACATTTTTATTTCTTGTATTGTCATATAAATTTAAACACCTGTCATTGCATAGCACACACCGCAAATTATCATTCCACCCTTATATACACTTGTATAATTGTATAGCTAGACAGCTGTAGCCGAGCTTCAGAATGGGATCTGTTAGCCTATCTCAGTTGCAGTGTCTCTCAACTGAAGTTGACCCTCCTACATTTCATGGAAAGCCATTTGACTTAAAAAAAAAATATATATATATATAATTTCAGTACATAATACATATTTGGCATTTTAGCCATTTTTTTGTTTGTTTGTATACTTTATTGTCCCCGTAGGGAAATTCGTCCTCTGCATTTAACCCATCCTTCGATGCCACTGGGGCAACCCGTAAGGAGCAGTGGTCGACGGCCGTGCCGCGCCCGGGGACCCATCTCCATGATGTGGAGCCAGGCTGATGGTCAGAATCACCTGGCTGGAGGACTCACCTATTGCACATGTTTTTAGTGGTAGGGGAAACCGGAGTACCCGGAGGAAACCTACGCAGACACGGGGAGAACATGCAAACTCCACACAGAAAGGCCCTGTCCTCATTGTAGAGTATGTAAATGCCAAAATACATAATTCTCGTTTTTGTTGAAATTTGCCTTGAAGTTTACTGTGCAACACACCAGTTGATAACCAAAGTTTATTTCCATGGCACTTTACAACTACATCTTGGGAGACTCTTAAAGAGGGGGTATTATGCTTTTTTCAGCCACATAGCACCAGTCTATAGCTCACTACAATGATGACGAAACCTTCTGTTGGTCTGTCAATGCAGTAAATTAGAATAACTGCCTTGTATAAAATTGCTCTTTCAAAATGGCGGTAGCAAATGTCTTGAAATAGGCCCCTGTCTCTTTAAGAACCTCTGACCCTTTCAGACACGCCTCCTCCACACGCTGTCTGTGGCATCACAACACTTTCTCCACAGTATTGAAACTACGATCGGTGCATTTTATTTTTTATTGTTGGAAAGGAGCTGCTGTTTATCACTTTGGGAACAATGGCCACACAGGATATTATTTGAAGACGAACCTTCCACACCGGACGCTTGGAAGGGGCTCTTGCCTGAAAAATAACTGCTGTTTGGAGGCTATCTCTTTGCTACTGCCCTGCCCTATGGATCTCTAACTATACCCCCATGGACGACACCAGGATCTGCAGGAGCCCATACGATTCAAAAGACGGACATTATCTGTGCAGGTGGACAGTGGTTTTTCGAGGTTACCCGTTAGCTTGTTATAATCGACTACAGCTCATTGTTGATGAAAAGTCTGCAATAAACCACAAATGTGTAAAGCCAGGCTCATTGTGTGATCATCGTAAAGGCTGCTTCGAGTAGTTGCCTGCTTTATTGACGTTATTTGTGCATAATATGCTGCATGTTTTCAATGAATGTTGTGAAGGTGAAGGTTGTTAGCTTGTCGCGGCTAATAGTGCCTTAGCTCCGGGAGAAACCACTCGGCTACGACTCACTGTAGATGAAATGTGAGCAATAAACTACAAAATCAACAAGCCAGGCTCCGTGTGTGATCATCATAAAGGCTGCTTCAAGCAGTTGCCTGTTTTAGTGGCGTTTTTAGTGCATAATATGCTGCTTATATTCAGTGAATTTTCCCGTTAGCTTGTCGCGGCTAGCTTGTTAGCTCCGGGAGAAAGCCACTCGTCTATGACCCATTGTAGATGAAATGTGAGCAATAAACTTCCAAATCAACAAGCCAGGCTCCGTGTGTGATCATTGTTAAACGGTTCTTTATGTGTGTGGTGCTTTTATTGACTTTATTTGTGCATATTTCTCGTTTCCACGTGATGACTCGAGGTTTAGCTTAGCATTAGCTTTCTCCGGAGGCTCTGTGCATCATCAAGGCCCTAAGACATTCCCAGCGCAGAACCAGACACTGAAATAAGTGTTCGTGTCACCGGTTTTAATCCTGGGTGTTTCGGTAACAGAAACACTGATGTGTGTCTTTGTAAAAGTTTCAGAACTGCTGTAACTCCGGTTCACAACACATGAAGCTAATCCTCCATGATGACTCTGTTTACATCTTAGGGCTAGACACTGCGGGGAGGGGGTTCTGCTGAGTATTTTTTTATTTATTTATTTTTTTTTTATTTATTGAAAAGTATACGAGTATACAAAGTATGCCAGGGGGTAACAGAATTGTACAATACAATTATTCAGTTACAAATATATTATATTTTGAGCAAATACTGATAGTTTTTAGAGCCTTTTTGTTATCAGAACCTTCCAAGATCTTGATATATGAGAGAGTATCACTAAAAAAATGTGCAAAGTTGGGTTTCTGCTTAGAGTATTTACATTTGTGAATATAAAATTTCGATAAAAGGATAAGTAAATTAATAATAAAGTAGATATCTTCATTCTTTTGCTTTCTGAAGAAACAAAAAATAACGTTTTCCCATTTCAGTGTAAAGTCCTTGTATAGATGTCCAATTATAAAACTACATAAGTCTTTCCAGAATTTCTTGGGATAAGAACATGTCCAAAAAAAATGTTGTATTGTCTCTGGATGATCTCCACAAAAAGAGCAGTTCACATCAATGTCCCTTTTGAATTTAGTCATAAAAGAATTAACTGGATAATATTTATGGATGATTTTGTACGAAACCTCTTTTACTTTGTTATCAGAAATTTGTTGGGAAGTGTCCATATATTTTTCCATGAAATATTACCTACAAATTGGGTCCAATATGATACAACATGGGGAGTAGATACAAGCTCTTTCTGGAATAAAGCACGAATATTCTTATTACAATTTTTGTGATGTGTAAAACATATTTTTCCTATCTGAGAATTTAGTGCATTGGGGAGAGAAACAGGTGCTTGTAAATGCAAATATGTACTTCTATACAGCGTGATAACTCCAGCAGGGATTGCATCAAAAAGTATAGCATATTGTTTCGGTGTGACTGGAAATTGATAAGTGGTTAAAAATTCAGAGTA
The DNA here is from genome assembly GCF_951799975.1 of Gobius niger. Lineage (NCBI taxonomy): Eukaryota > Metazoa > Chordata > Actinopteri > Gobiiformes > Gobiidae > Gobius > Gobius niger. Next base: position 72,038,385 of record NC_136852.1, on the reverse strand, counting down.
AGACATCAATTGCCCACTGCTGTTAAAGAGTTGAGTTACCAAGACAATCTGTTTCTCTATCCAATCATTAAAATATAACGACTTATTTTTATACAGAATGTTTTCATTGTTCCAAATGATATATTTATGTGGAGAGAAATTCTGTTTATATATTAAGGTCCATGCTAATAACACTTGTTTGTGGAATAACGATAGTTTTTCTGGGAGTTTATCTACATTATAATTACAACCTAAAACAAAGTTGAGGCCACCAAACCTAGAAAAAATGTGATGTGGAATGAAATTCCATATTGAGACAGGATTTTTAAGAAAATGTTTGGCCCAATTAATTTTAAAAGTATTGTTTAAGGTAGTGAAGTCTAAAACATTAAGCCCTCCATTTTCATAGCTGTTCATTACAACATTTTTCCTGATATAGTGTGTTCGGTTCTTCCATAGAAATTTTAAAAGCAATTGGTCAATATCCTTACAAGTTTTATTGTCTACATGGAGGGAGAGAGCAGCGTAAGTCAACCGGGAAAGACCTTCTGCTTTAGAAAGTAAGACTCTCCCTCTTAGAGTTAAATCTCTTTGCAACCACTGATTTAGTTTAGTTTGTGTTTTCTTGATCATTGGGGTAAAATTTGTTGAGGTTCGAAGTTTTGGGTCTTTACAGATGATTAAACCTAAATAAGTAATTTTTTCTACAACACTTATATTACAGATACTTAATTCGTTACAACCTTTTATTGGTAGCAATTTGCATTTGTTTAAGTTTAGAGTCAATCCAGAAGCCTTTGAGAAGTCATCAATGATTTGTAGAGCAGTAGGTACCTGACTGGCATTTTTCAGAAAGACTGTGGTATCATCAGCCAGTTGGCTTATGAAAATTTCTCTGCCAGCTATGGTTATTCCTCTCATTTCACTTTCATAGATATAAGAAGCTAAGATTTGAGTACAGAGCAAGAACAGATATGGGCTTATCGGGCATCCCTGACGGATACCACGTTTGAGATTGAATCTTGATGTTGTGCCATTTTTCATTCTTATAGAGCAATTTGCATTTGTGTACAGAGCCTTTATGGCACTACAGAACACATCACCAAAGCCACATTTTTTTAGCGACAGAAAAATGAATTCATGTTTGATTGAATCGAAGGCTTTATAGAAGTCGAGGAAAAGAATAAGAGATTCATCTAAAACCAGTTCAGAGTAGTCTAGAATATCCAGCACAAGTCTGATATTATTTGATATATGTCGATTCTTCATGAAACCAGATTGTGTCTCATCAATGACTGTATCTAAAACATCTTTAATTCTTCTGGCAAGCACAAGAGCCATAATTTTGTAGTCGTTATTCAATAAACATATTGGGCGCCAGTTATCAATGAATAGTGGGTCTTTGTTAGGTTTAGGAATCAGAGTAATTAAGCCTTGGGTAAGAGTCGGTGGAAGATAACCTTTATTAATGCTTTCTATGAAAACTTGGAGTAAAAAAGGTGCCAAATCATCTGAAAAACCTTTATAAAATTCCGCAATCAGCCCATCGGTGCCCGGAGATTTATTATTTTTAAGGAGGGCAATGGAATTAATGACTTCTTCCTCTGTGAGCAGGCTGTCACAATAATGCGCATCGCAATTTTCTATGTTTTTAACGTTTTTGACAGAGTTAATGAACGTATTGGCAATCTCTTCATTGTAATGAGAGTCATATAAATGTGTGTAAAATTTGTAGCAAAATTGTGAGATCGATCTGGCATCATCAGTAATGGTACCATTTATGTTAAGCTGAAGGACTGAGTTGGTTTTGGAGCGATGTTTTTCTAGACGAAAAAAGTAAGCTGAATTTTGTTCTCCCTCCTCAAGCCATCTTTTCCTCGATCTGACAAATGCACCCTTGGCTTTCTGGGAGTAGAATTCATCTAATTTTATTTGAAGTTCTCTTAGTTGTAATTTATCCTGTTCTGAGAGTTCATCTGGATGTCGCTGGTATATTGAGGTAATTTGTGTTATTAATGTTTCTTCTTCTGTGGCTTTGGCTTTAGCAATTTTTGCTCCATGTTGTCTTAAAAATTTACCCGCTTCATATTTGAAGAGCTCCCAATTCAAGCAGTAGGATTTCTCTTTTTTTGCCTTATCCCAAAAAAGGTTAATGAGTTTTTTAATTTCAGATTTTACAATAGAATGTTCCAAAAGGGAGCCATTTAGTTTCCAATATGAAGACTTACAATGATTATTTTCAGAGTTAGAAAGTTGCACTTGTATGTAAATCGCTCTGTGATCAGTGAGCGGGGTTGTAAGGATATTGACCGTAACAGCATTTTGAGATACATTTCTTGATAATAACCAGAAGTCAATACGTGATTGTCTAGAACCTGAACGGTTACTCCAAGTAAATGACTTATTATCAGGAAATTTTTCTCTCCAAATATCAATAACATTGAATTTGTCCATTAAAGCCTTCAATCTTGTATTTGGAGTTGAGCTTTTTCCTGGGGGCCATCGATCTATTGCATTGTTTATAGTAACATTAAAATCCCCCCAATTAAAAGAGTTGAAGTTGGATATTTAGAGAGCCAAATAGATAATTTGGTTTCAATTGTATCTAACAGTTTGTCATTTTCTGTTTTTGTATTATAGCCATATATATTAAAAATTATAATGATAGAGTGATTAAAGTCTATCACATGACAGGTATAGTGACCTAAGGAGTCACAGTCTGAATGTAGAACAAGACCTCCAAATGTACCTTTCAATGTAGTAACCCCAGCTGACCTCTCTGTACCATGTGAATACCAGACATCATTACCCCATTGGGACTTCCAGAAGTTGACATCAGCAGCTGTAGAATGACTCTCTTGAAAAAAACAAAAGTCAGTTTTAAATTTCTTAGCAAACAAAAACAAGGCTTTACGTTTACATATTTGTCTTAACCCCCTGGCATTAAGGGAAACAATAGAAAATGACAGTGCAAAAATCGAACAACAAAAAACAAATAAAAAAAGTTTGGTAGTTTAATAAAGTGTCTCGCGGGACCGAGTTCTGCTATGCTGGGTCAAAGTGCAAGGTAAAAACTAAAAAAAATAGCCAAAAGTGGCCTCTTCATAAAGTCAAATGTAAACCTGAGTAACATTTTTTTTTCTTTTTTTTTGTCTCTTTTATAATTATAATAACATTGCAGTAATAAGAACCAAAGCAATGATAACATTCAAAGTTAACCATTTGTGTTTCACATCAGGGAATCTTCTTTCACGCTGCAGTAGGGAAAACTTCAACTCCCTCAACGAATCCACGGCTTCCAACGTAGTATGCGCGTTTCCCCTCCTCACGTGCCTTCTTTATGATGGGCCACAGCTGACTCCGGCGTTCTTTGTCTTCTTTGGTGAGATCCAGTGCGAAGGAGAAGCCGTTTTCTTTGAGATATGAGGAGGTCTTGGCTGCATTCCAAACCTCTTCTTTAAGTACGCGCAAGGAAAACTTCATGATGATTCCTCTGGGTCTGTCACTTCTTGGGATCTTGGGGCCGACACGATGAACAGCGTCAATGGTGTCGAGTAGGCGGCTTTGATGTTCTGGCAGTACCGCCTGGCAGATCTTAATGGCAATCTTCCGTACATCTTCTCCGTCCGCTTCTTTTACGCCATAAAGCCTTAGATTCATCCTTCTGGAGTGGCTTTCCAGTTCGTTGATTCTTTTCTGGCATGTATCCATTCGGGTTTCTCCTTTAGTGACTTTTGCTTCCAAAGTGCGCACTTTCCCTTTCACTTGCTTGATTTCTTCACATGCGAAGTCGACCGTTTTCTTCAGACCTTCTATCTGCAGCGTGAGACGATCCGCTCTATCGTTTATTAGCTTTGACAGGCTAGCAACGATATCAGCATTTTCTGGTCCACACGTAGCGTGCATTAGTTTCTTGGGCGCAGGCGATTGAGTTGGACTGACAGGAAGAGGAGGAAATTCTTCCATATCAACGACGGGCAAGGGCAGCGAAGTGGCGCCAGAGGCATAATCATGGCAGTTGTCAAACAGAGGGTTGCCTACCGCGACCACGTTGTTAGCATTGCTATCTCCTAGCTTGAGCTTTCCGAGCGATCTTTTCTTGTCGCGTGGAGGCGACATTTTGTCTCTTGCTTCGATTTGTTAAGTCCGTTTATATCAAGCACGACAAAATGCTCTAAATGAGGGTTTACACTTTTGTTTTTACCGGTTTTTTAGGTTTATGGCTGCAGAGCTCGGCAGTAAGCGCGCTTACTCGGCCATCTTGGAACGCCCCTCTGCCGGGTTCTGCTGAGGAGCAGTGCTTGGTTACTCGGCTGGTGACGAAAGGTCGGAGGCGTATCCTGGAGGTCGAGGGCGTTCCCAGAAGGAATCAGGCGTTTTATCCCTAAAATGGTGACCAAAATATGACAAAAATGTGATGAAAAATAACAAAAGAATTACAATAATGTGACCAAAAAAAAAAAAAGTGGTCAAAAATATGATGAAAAATGACCCCCAAAAAATGACAAATGTTGCAAAAAATGTGACCAAAATATGACAAAAATTAAGACAAAAAAGTGACAAAAATGTGATGAAAAATAACAAAAGAATTACAATAATGTGACAAAAAAAAAAAAAGTGGTCAAAAATATGATGAAAAATGACCCCAAAAAAATGACAAACGTTGCAAAAAATGTGACAAAAAGTGACCAAAATATGACAAAAATTAAGACAAAAAAGTGACAAAAATGTGATGAAAAATTACAAATAAATTACAAAAATGTGACAAAAAATGTGGTAAAAAATTACAAAAATATGACGAAAAATGTGGTTAAAAATATGATGAAAAATGACAAAAAAATTACAAAAAAGTAAAACAAAAAATGTCAAAAAAGTGACTATAACACGGAAACAATGCAAGGAACAACTTTGAACGGATTTTGTAGGTCTTGGCTTTCAAATGAGGCGTTACACTGCCCTATAGGCTGTAATCTTGTAGATTTGGGTAAAGCTGAACTAAAGAACATTTGGTTAAGGCGGAGGTTAAGAGGTTAAATCCATAGTTTTGGACCCAGATGCCGCTTTGAGACTCTTATGTCTGAGATAGTTAGTCTCACGTTTGGCTGTCGGATGAACAATAATAACCTGTGGCGTGTCAGGTGGGAGTACGTGATGACGAGCGTCCTGGAGGTGGACGTGAAGCCCCGCCTCCACATGTGGTCCTGGTCTCACATCCGCAAACACCGGCAGATGGTCAAGACCTACAGAGAACTCTACAAAACCAAGATCACCAGCAAAAAGCCCAGCAAGGAGCTGCTCAGGATGCTTCAGGTGAGTCCCTCAGAGAGCATGTCCTTCGTTTATCAAACATTATACATTACAGTATATTATGAGTATATGAAAAGCTGCAAACACTGATCAATGTTTTGTTCCAGGAGCCGGAGAAGACGCTGGATATTTTTAACATCACGATAGCCAGACAACAGGCCGAGGTGGAGGTGAGGTTCACTTCACACATTTACCCACAAGCCTTAGGGAAGAACTTGGCTTTTACTGCCTGAACTACCTTACCGAGCACATTTTCTCCAGTTTGGCTTTACCCAAATCTTAAAGGATCTGTTTCCTGCTACGTTAGCCATCCCAAAGTAAAGTATAGGCATTTATATGATATATTGTACCTCTACAACTATGGAGCACTGTTTTTTGAGAGAATGCCAAAAAAAGAGCAACAAAAAAGTGACTGCGCAAGGAAAAAGCTCCATTTAGATGAGTTTTGTTGATCTTAGCTTTCAGATGCAGTGTATCAGTAACCTTATGGATTTTGGGTAAAGCTGAACTGGAAAAATGCACTCGGTTAAGGCGGGGGTTAAGAGAGAGATTTTTCCTGAAGGATTAGAAGCTTAACCCCTTAACTCCCACCTGAACCGAGCACATTTTCTCCAGTTTGGCTTTACCCCAGTCCAAAAGCTTCTGGAAAAAAGCTGTGAAAATAGCAACAAAACTGAGACGAAAACAATGATGGAAATGTGACCAAAAAAGTGACGAACAAATGATAAAAATGTGACAAAAAAAATGACTAAAATGTGATAAAAAATTGATGAAAAAATAACAAAAATGTGACAAAAAATGCCAAAAAAATGACAAGAAAGTTACAAAAATGAGTTGAATACCCAACAAAAAAATGATGGAAAAAAAATCTGATATCTGAAAAAGATCCTCTCGGTTCAGGCGGGAGTTAAGAGGTTAAAAGTAGCACTGCAATAATAAATTCGAAGTGACATGTCTGAGTTTGTTGGTTGCTAATAAATCAACAACAATCAGTTATTAGAACAAAAGAATCCCTAACCCTGTCTTGAAGGTTCTTTTTCCTGTGCCACATTGTGTTTTCTGCACACGAGAACAGCGCACATCACAAAGGGCTTCACTGTCTTCCTGTTGTGCCGTCTCATTGCCCTTTTCTTAAATGGGACGCCGTCTGCCTTGGACAGGGATATTGATCAGACCAAAAATATCTAGAAAGGAGCGTCTGAAGCTGCTCCGGCGACTGCAGGACAGAGCAGCAGGTTCATACGGCCGGGCGGGGCTTCAACCGAGCTCTGGGGTTGTCTTGGTTTTGCTCCAAATAGTGTTTTCTCACAGCACAGAATCGATCCCCAGTCGCTAATTCTTACAGAACGTTATTACACCGTAGGACAACATGTAGTGTCCATCCTCTGACGACATGTTGATTGACCCTTTCGCCGCTTACATCATAGAAATAAAAAGAAGAGGCGTCATTCGATCCTTACACATAAGGACAGTTAGCAAAGATACGGGGGAACACTTGCTCTTTAATTAAACAATTTATTTTTACTGAAATTGGGTCAAAGAAAAAACCCCTGGCCCCCGTCTGTGTGTGGAGGAGCATGCAGGAGACAAAGGCACTGAACAGCAGGTGGCGCTCCTTCACTGCTTATAAAGGGAGTCAGCATTTAGGTAAATGGTCTCTGGCGTCCTCCAGTTTGGCAAGAACCCACTGCGGAGAGAGAGGACGATAATCAGGTTACTTTCTGTCCAGAAGACCTCGAACTCAGCAGGAAGAACCAATGAACACAATAGAATGAACAATAGAATGAACAATAGAATGAACAATAGAACTGGACAGGGCGACCAGATCCATGACCAAAGATGACGAGGGCAATACTATCGTTTTTCAAAAGTTTGACGAAAAATGTGACAAAAAAGAGACGAAAAAGTGACAAAAAAGTGACAAAAAAGTGAGAAAAAAAGTGACAAAAAAGTGAGGAAAAAGTTACAAAAAAGTGACAAAAAAGTGACGAAAAAAATGACAAAAGAGTGAGGAAAAAATGTAACAAAAAAGTGAGAAAAAAGTGAGAAAAAAGTGACAAAAATGTGAGAAAAAAGTGAGAAAAAAGTGAGAAAAAAAGTGACAAAAAACTGAGGAAAAACTGACAAAAAAGTGAGAAAAAAGTGACAAAAAAATGACGAAAAAGTGACGAAAAAATGACAAAAAACGTGAGAAAAAATGACAAAAATGTGACAAAAAAGTGAGAAAAATTTGAGAAACATATGATAAAAAAGTGATGAAAAAGTGACGAAAAAGTGACAAAAAAGGGACGAAAATGTGACAAAAAAGTGAGAAAAATGTGACGAAAAAGTGACACATTTTTTTAAAAGTGAGGAAAATTGAGAAAAGGCGCTCGGTTAAGGCGGGGGTTAAGAGGTTAATAAGTGTTATAACATGTGATGATTTACATGTGTTTTGGAGCTGCTCATCTACAAGGGGAACAGAAGGTGGAGGGGAGGGGGATGGACAGTTATGAGGAGGCGAGACACAATCATCACCAAAACTAAGAAAAGCTGCCTGCACAAGGACGCTGCCTGGTAAATTTAAAAGTCCAGACCTTTTGGAGGGACTTAGACATTTCTTCTGGATGTTTTTTTTGGGCCTATAATGAGATCATGTCAGGGAAAACCCGGTCGCCTGGTCACCCTGAGGTGGGATAGTAAAACAAGCCATCACGTCCCCTATAGGCTCGGTTTCTCACCTCGGCGATCTCAGGAGTTTTGAAGTTGATAATCTTCCCAAACTCCTTTGCGTGGAACACGGACTTGACTCTCTCCTGGAGGAAGAGACAAAACAAACAGTTACAAACAGTTCTACAAGTATTTCATCCTTTGACACACTGAATACAGTATATTATTGTCTTAACGGACTTTCCTGGAGGTAGCATGACGAAGCTAACTAGCTCGTCTGCTTTAGCTTCTGCTTGTTTATTTCACACTTTGGGACAACCCTCACTGACTTGGACAGACAGTTCTGTCCCAGGACTTGGACATTTGATGGAGAGAAGATTCAGGACCGTGAGGAGGAGCTACGACAGGAGAGGGGAACGTCATTCATTCACTGAGGGAAACAGAGGTGGAGCTCCAGGTGCTACAGGAGGAGGAGGACTCTTTTCTAAACGTGAGCTGTACATTATTTCTGAGCGGATCATTTGTCTGACGGTTTATACGGGTTTAAACCTGTGACTCTGAGGCTCATAATGAAATCACAGCAGGTCTGGGACTAAAACTGTGCATGAAATCAAAGAGGAAACACCTCCTGCCTTTGTTCTGGTTCTGTTGGTACAAAACACAAATCAGTGGTGCACAACACAAATATGTATAGTGATTATCGTTACGCTTTAGTCAGAAATGATTTATTTTTTTGTTGAATAAATCTAAACAATAAGTTTTGAATATTTTTAAGTTAAAAACAATGTTTATAAGTATCTTCTAAAATATAATTGAAGGTAGGTCGAGGCAACAGCCCCCCCTGGTTTTCACATCACCAGCCGCCACTGCTAAAATCCCTTGTCCTCGTGCCTTTTGACAGCACTGACCACCGACGTGTCCGAACTTAAAGCAGCGTTTCTTTATGTGCAGTTACAGTCACCATATGTTCACTTTGAGGGCTGTTGCTTTAAGCTTCAAAGTGGGTTTGACAAATAGATACAGACGGCATCTCTGGAATAGCCCATATGTGGTCAATTTTAAAAACAGTTAAGGGGGAAAACAATTTTGAAAAAATGTATATTTTCTCTAATTATTCAAAAACTACTGTAACAAATGCTGAAGTGTGAACATAGTTTCTACAAAATAATGATACAAAGACATGAGGAGGTGCAAAGTGGTTCAACAGCCCATAAATACATGAATAACAGAGAATGCTAACTTGATGCTACATGTTAGCATCGGGCTAGTGCTAACGGTTAGCTCGCGCTAGCTACAACTGCCGTTTTTTCACTTCTACGGAAAAATCTGCTGCGAGAAAATATCCATATGGGCCCGATTTACACTTGACTTTATTTGTATGTGATAAATAAGTTGATATTCCACCAGAAAACGGCAAAAAAGAGTGAAAATTGTGATTCTATTTTCCCCCTCTGCGAAGCCACGCCCCTTCTATGACGAGATGCCGTCTGTATCTATTCACCTTATTCCGGACGTTCGCGTGGGCGCCGCCATGAATTGTGCCCGCCCCTTTTCTCCTATGTGTTAACATGGGGCTGGAGAAGTCCGCATAAAATCAGTCACTACACGAAAACAAAGCCGTTTTCAGGCCGCACAGAGAAACGGTGCAGTGTTGACATGTTGGTGCAAATGAACATCGGACATTTTACACAAATCAATCGACTAAACATCAGATTTGAGCGGAGAATATTTTCCCTCGTTCTCCGTTAAAATGAACGGGCTTCGCGCCCGACCGGAAGTGTCAGGAAAAAGAGGCGCCGAGACGACGCAAAAAGTGGCAAAAGTGGGCGGGGCGGAATAAGGTGAATACAGGCGAGCAATTCTGAGTCACACCCTTTTCACTCAGCAGCTCAGCGAGGCTACACTGCCCGGGATCACATTTTCACTCCTCTAGGAAGTCACCTGCACAGAAGTCAGCGTCTTTACAGCCTCCCGGAATGTCATTGTAGTGAAGTGAACATGCAGACACTTGCCCATGCTTAATCCCATCTGCATAACAACGCATTGAGCTACTCTTCCATTAGATTCATTCTAGAGTCATTTCTTATCTATGTTATTGGCTGTATACATGAGCCACTGTTGCTTTTCACTCGGGTTCATTTCAGGTCATATGAGGAAGGCATGACTTGCAGATGGTGCTGTTGTTACAAGTCACATGACTCTTGTTTAGCTGTGGTATAACTTTATTCACCAAATAAAAAATGTGTCTTATCATGTCTGTGCTGATGATATTTAACTGTGCTTTTCGTTTAAGGAGTCAGATGCACAGACTGTCAGAGTTAACCTCTTAACTCCCACCTGAACGGATCCCATTTTCTCCAGTTTGGCTTTACCCTAATCAAAAAATGAGAAGAAAACAAGGGTGTAAACGCAACAAAAATGTGACAAAAATTCAACCAAAAAGTAAGAAAAATTCAACAAAAATTCAACAAAAATGTGATAAAAATGTGACAAAAATTCAACCAAAAAGTGACAAAAATTCAACAAAAATTCAAAAATTCAACAAAAATTCAACAAAAATTCAACAAAAATTCAACAAAAATGTGATAAAAATGTGACAAAAATTCAAGACAAATGTGACAAAAACTCAACAAAAATGTGACAAAAATGTGATAAAAATGTGACAAAAATTCAACAAAAATGTGACAAAAATTCAACAAAAATGTGATAAAAATGTGACAAAAATTCAACAAAAATGTGACAAAAATTCAAGAAAAATGTGACAAAAATACAACAAAAAAGAGACAAAATTTCAACAAAAGTGTGACAAAAATACAACAAAAGAGACAAAATTTCAACAAAAGTGTGACAAAAATGCTACAAAAAAGTGACAAAAATTCAACAAAAAAGTGACAAAAATGTGATAAAAATGTGACAAAAATTCAACAAAAATGTGATAAAAATTCAACAAAAATGTGATAAAAATGTGATAAAAATGTGACAAAAATTCAACAAAAATGTGATAAAAATGTGATAAAAATGTGACAAAAATTCAACAAAAATGTGACAAAAATTCAACAAAAATGTGACAAAAATTCAACAAAAATGTGACAAAAATTCAACAAAAAAGAGACAAAAATGTGACCAAAAAGAAAAAGAAAACCTAAAAAAAGTGACATAACACAGCAATAACGCGAGGAAAAAGATCAGTTTTGTGGGTCTTAGCTTTCAAACGAGGTTTTACACAGACCTATATAATGACCAAAGAGGACAGAATGCATTTGGTTCAGGCGGGTGGTAAGAGGTTTATGGATTGTCTTTCAAGTGTAAAGTTGTGTCTCTGTGAAAACTGCTTTCAGCTGAATTATAAAAAGACTTTGATTATTGCTCCAAAGACAAAAATCCCCTCGATTATTGTGAGCCGCCTTGGTTCTCTGGGCTCCTTGGTTCAGTCGAGCGTCAGAAATCTTGACCATCAAAGTATCGCCTCTAAGCTCTAACACCAGCAACTCATCCTGAACCTTTCATGGGGTCAACTGTTAGATCTCTTAGTTAGTGAACTAGAGCTTCAGCAGCATTTTCCCAATTCGACCGTCCTTACCCGGGGGAAGGGGAAGTGACATCACCAACAGCTGCTGTTCTTCGTCTTTAAAGTTACTGGTGGAGCAGGCCAAACAAAAGCGCATGTCGCCCCCTACTGTACAGTGTCCAACAACAACATCATAGTGTCAAAACAAACACATTTAAGGAGAAAACCCCCCCAGAAAAATCCAAATGATCCTTTATATTTCCCTTTAGTATTATTTTATCTTCACAGGTGTTTCATAAATCTACAGCAGCAAATGATCCATGTGGCTTAAGTTTCTACTAAATGAAAGCAAAAGCACAAACTGTCTTCATTTAGTCCGTTTCCTGAGGCGGCTCTTTAACACTGATGTAACCCAGTGTTAAAAACCTGATTAAAAATATAAATATTGATACTACTCTGATTAAGATTATTAAAATTCCCTAATAATAATAATAATAATAATAATAAATATTGACTAAAAAGTATAGAAATATAAATAAATAAATATTGTTAAAAATATAATTTAAAAAGACGTAATATGTATTTTATTTTGACACCCCGCGCAGCCAATAGCGCTTTAGTCTAAAATCATTAACCAATAAGGTCAAGTCTCACCTCTACGTGCTCTGTACGTGCTAGTCAGACATGCCAGAGACGCAGACTGAGAGAGACCTTGTACCTGCTCCGGGGGAAGCTAACGTGTTAGTAGCAGCCTTTTTTGTGGAAAATACACGGTGCTAGGTAAGCAAATTCCAACCGTAATTAAGTAAAATATTGCTATATGCAGATAAATGACCATTCGTTTTATTAATTTAAGATTCTGAGAGTCCCAAAGGCTGCGAACCCACGCGAGCTGCGTAACCTCGTGTCCCACGTGTGAAGTAGCATGGTGAGTGCCATTCATTGTGTATGGGGGCTAGTTAGCATTAGCATGCTAATCTCCGGATGCTAATCTCCGAGTGGTATCTCCGCCAGCTTTTTCATTACAAAAACACACTTTTTAGAGTTAGAAACGATCAGCCAAGGTCCCAATTCATTTGATACGAAATACTACTTGAAGGTTTATGCAAAGTCACTTTTGTAGAGTTGTAAAATTTCCGTTTCTGTGCAGAATTGCTTATTTAGCACATGTTAATTCTTACCCCAGTGGTGCTAATGTGGGTTAGCCACTGTACAAAATTAGAAGGGTAATGTCAAGTGCTGGTACCTGCTTTGCGCCTGTTTTTTTTTGAAGGTTTTTATGTTATTTTGAATGAGAAATGTTTATTTTTATGCATTTAAAGTCAAGAAGTGCTATTTTTGAACTTAAAGTATACTTGCTATACATTTTTGAGAAAAACTATTTTGTTACTGAATGTAAACTAATGTAAATTGGTCTATTTTAAGTTTGTAATTTTTGAAGGCTAATGTTGTACAACTACTGAAGATATTTTGAGCAAATGTAATAGCTTTCTAGTAGCCTGTAGTCATTATAGAATAGAGTTTAAGCCATCGTCTGACCTGTTTCCAGGTCAGGTTTTTTAACCACACTAACTGGTATTGGTAACCCGACTGGTTACACTTTCCAACGAACATTGAAAGACTAAACAAACTTTGAAGGACTTGGACGACACCGAAAGACTTAAACAAACATTGAAAGGACTTTGCCGTTTTTTATGGTGTTTAATTTTATTTTTGAAAGCGCTGTTCATCATTCTGTAAATAATTCTACAAAACTAATTTGCAGAACAACAAAAGATTTTTTCTGCAGCTACTTGTGTGTGTGTCCATTGATGTTGTACACCCTAGGCTCCTCCGAATCTGGAGATCTATCTGATTTGGCCCAGTTCTCCCTTCAGTCCATCCTCCACTACATAAGGGTACAGACAGCACCATAAGTGCTACACTGACATGTGACTGAGCTGTGGAGACGACAACATGGATTTTGTCACTTTTATAAAGTTTGGCTTGTGCAGGATATTATTATTATCATTTAATGTGCTCCTGTCAATCAACAGTGGTTGTGCATGAACCACTGGAGGGTGGGGGGTTTGGCGCAGTGGCTTATGGGATGGCACATAGCTCCTAATCACAGGTCAGTTAGCACCAGAGGTCCCTATGCTTAAGTGGCTATGCTAGTTAGCATTGAGGCTCCTTTTCCTAATTCCTTCCTAACTGACTGACCAATTCTGACGCTTCTTATCATGGCGGACGCTGACGCACATCCGGTTTGACCTTAGACCTCTTTCCAATCTGCTCGTTTCGGACGGAGCCAAAGACTTTGATAATTGCTCCAGAGCTAAAACGCTACGTGTGGCCGACTCTGTTGACGCTTCTGACAGTCTCCCCCAGGGGTTACTGAAGCTACAAACGTAGCTTTCCACCACCGAGTTTGGAGTGAATGTACAATTGTCTCATGTAAAGCGCTTTGTGACCATGTCTGTGAAAGGCGCTATATAAATAAAGATCTTCTTTTAAAAAGCAGCTGAAGACATGGCTGTTCAGACCAGCTTTTAGTTGACAAGTCTGTGATTGTTTCTGTATTAATGTTTCTGTTATACTTGTGTTTGTGTCTCTGTGAAAAACGTTGTGATTTTATCTGTGAAAGGTGCTTTATAAATAGTTTCTTCTTCTTCAAATTCTGTTCGCAGGTGATGCCATCTTTACGGACCTAAGAATCAGAGAAAATGCCGTGGTGGGTATTAGACATTTTATTCTAAATGTTATGGTTATGTGTGATTCAACAATCCTGATCTGTTATTTATTGTAGATGAATTGGTGGTAACTCCATTTGTCGTTCTTTTGCAGAGTCAGCTCGGTTTCCCCTTCAGAGTCAAAGCTGGCCACATAGGTAAGAAGTTGTACATAAATACAGTAAATATTATTATGTCATAATATATATTTGTTTTTCCATAAGTGATCAGACGTTTCACATTGTCTGAAACGCCTGCTGATGTTTGTACATGTTTGTATGTTTCCACTTTCTGTGCGTTTTCCTCAGGCATAAAATATGACCCGGAGACGGAAGAAAGACCGTTTAAAGAAAGTCGCCAGAGTGAGCTGCAGAGGATCGAGGGGGCCAAGCTTAAAGCTGCAGAGCAAGGTTAGAGGCCAGTTATGGTTATGTTTCATGGCAAATTACATTTCCCCTGCGCTGAGTGCTCCCGTTGCTTCACAGCAGCCGAAGCCCTCCTGCGTCGTGTTGTGAGCATGGGCAGATAGAGGCAGACACGGGGTGGAGGATTTTTCTCCACCTTCATCACCGGAGGTGGAGGATGTTGATGTGGAGGAGGCCGGAGGCCCTGAGCCGTACATGTTCGAGCCGATGGCTCGCTCGTTGCCCGAGGCCACCGGTGCGGCCGGTACTGACGAGCCCGCCGAGGCGTCAGTGCCGCCAAGGATGGGTCCCGTTAGCGAATGGTAAATTGGTGTTAGCATTAGCGCTCGGTTTATCTGATTTAGAGAAAACGCAATCCAAAGGTTCATATTTATATTAAATTGTAGATATGTTCATACATGGATATTGAGGTATCATACAGACATAAAAAGCTATGACTGCATCAACAGGTGTTTATGCGGCCACTGCACATCATTGTCCCCAGTGGAGAATGTGTGCTGCAGGGAGACACCAAAGGTATAATTGAATAAAATAAAAGCACAAGACATAATAATTCAATGTTTAGTTATGTAGTAATATGCACAAAACATTACGACTTTTTCCTCCGCAACTTTCGCTAGCATTAATTGTCCCATTTGTGGTAGGTGATGCACAGATGTCAGCAGGTGGGTGTCACCTGCATTACTGAGCACCCGGGTTTTGAGGCAGTTGCCCTCAACCCATATGTGCAGCTCTTTGGGGAGATGCCAGAGACTTTGGTGCACAGGTTAGTTTTTGCAGGATAGCCTATTGATTTAAAATGATGTCGTTGACAACACATACATCACTTCTTTCAGCAATTACCGGCACCTTGCGTACCGGAATGTGGTCAGGTGGTGCTGGGGCTACCTCGGGCAGCACATTCGTGTGGTGATCCCGTCCTGTGCCGTCACCCGCATCAGGCAGGAGTTTCCGGAGGATGTGGCCTATACAGGGTTCCTTCCAGCCCTGGATTTTCATGGCCAATAAAAAATATCCAAAGAACACAATTGCCATTCTGAACATTTTTATTGCTTGTCTTGTCATATAAATTTAAACACCTGTCATTGCATAGCACACACCACAAATTATCATTCCACCCTTATATACACTTGTATAATTGTATAGCTAGACAGCTGAAGCTGAGCCTCAGAATGGGATCTGTTAGCCTATCTCAGTTGCAGTGTCTCTCAACTGAAGTTGACCCTCCTACATTTCATGGAAAGCCATTTGACTTAAAAAAATATATATATATAATTTCAGTACATAATACATATTTGGCATTTTAGCCATTTTTTTGTTTGTTTGTATACTTTATTGTCCCCGTAGGGAAATTCGTCCTCTGCATTTAACCCATCCTTCGATGCCACTGGGGCAACCCGTAAGGAGCAGTGGTCGACGGCAGTGCCGCGCCCGGGGACCCATCTCCATGATGTGGAGCCAGGCTGATGGTCAGAATCACCTGGCTGGAGGACTCACCTATTGCACATGTTTTTAGTGGTAGGGGAAACCGGAGTACCCGGAGGAAACCTACGCAGACACGGGGAGAACATGCAAACTCCACACAGAAAGGCCCCGTCCTCATTGTAGAGTATGTAAATGCCAAAATACATAATTCTCGTTTTTGTTGAAATTTGCCTTGAAGTTTACTGTGCAACACACCAGTTGATAACCAAAGTTTATTTCCATGGCACTTTACAACTACATCTTGGGAGAGTCTTAAAGAGGGGGTATTATGCTTTTTTCAGCCACATAGCACCAGTCTATAGCTCACTACAATGATGACGAAACCTTCTGTTGGTCTGTCAATGCAGTAAATTAGAATAACTGCCTTGTATAAAATTGCTCTTTCAAAATGGCGTTAGCAAATGGCTTTTTTTTTTTTTTTTTTTTTTTTTATGGTTTATTTGGTAGGGACAGTGCAAGTTAATGAACAAGCCACACCGGATTGTAGCCTTAGGCTAATTTTGAAATAGGCCTCTGTCTCTTTAAGAACCTCTGACCCTTTCCGACACGCCCCCTCCACACGCTGTCTGTGGCATCACAACACTTTCTCCACAGTATTGAAACTACGATCGGTGCATTTTATTTTTTATTGTTGGAAAGGAGCTGCTGTTTATCACTTTGGGAACAATGGCCACACAGGATATTATTTGAAGACGAACCTTTCACACAGGACGCTTGGAAGGGGCTCTTGCCTGAAAAATAACTGCTGTTTGGAGGCTCTCTCTTTGCTACTGCCATGCCCTATGGATCTCTAACTATACCCCCATGGACGACACCAGGATCTGCAGGAGCCCATACGATTCAAAAGACGGACATTATCTGTGCAGGTGGACAGTGGTTTTTCGAGGTTACCCGTTAGCTTGTTATAATCGACTACAGCTCATTGTTGATGAAAAGTCTGCAATAAACCACAAATGTGTAAAGCCAGGCTCATTGTGTGATCATCGTAAAGGCTGCTTCGAGTAGTTGCCTGCTTTATTGACGTTATTTGTGCATAATATGCTGCATGTTTTCAATGAATGTTGTGAAGGTGAAGGTTGTTAGCTTGTCGCGGCTAATAGTGCCTTAGCTCCGGGAGAAACCACTCGGCTACGACTCACTGTAGATGAAATGTGAGCAATAAACTACAAAATCAACAAGCCAGGCTCCGTGTGTGATCATCATAAAGGCTGCTTCAAGCAGTTGCCTGTTTTAGTGGCGTTTTTAGTGCATAATATGCTGCTTATATTCAGTGAATTTTCCCGTTAGCTTGTCGCGGCTAGCTTGTTAGCTCCGAGAGAAAGCCACTCGTCTATGACCCATTGTAGATGAAATGTGAGCCATAAACTTCCAAATCAACAAGCCAGGCTCCGTGTGTGATCATTGTTAAACGGTTCTTTATGTGTGTGGTGCTTTTATTGACTTTATTTATGCATATTTCTCGTTTCCACGTGATGACTCGAGGTTTAGCTTAGCATTAGCTTTCTCCGGAGGCTCTGTGCATCATCAAGGCCCTAAGACATTCCCAGCGCAGAACCAGACACTGAAATAAGTGTTCTTGTCACCGGTTTTAATCCTGGGTGTTTCGGTAACAGAAACACTTTGTAAAAGTTTCAGAACTGCTGTAACTCCGGTTCACAACACATGAAGCTAATCCTCCATGATGACTCTGTTTACATCTTAGGGCTAGACACTGCGGGGAGGGGGTTCTGCTGAGGAGCAGTGCTTGGTTACTCGGCTGGTGACGAAAGGTCGGAGGCGTATCCTGGAGGTCGAGGGCGTTCCCAGAAGGAATCAGGCGTTTTATCCCTAAAATGGTGACCAAAATATGACAAAAATGTGATGAAAAATAACAAAAGAATTACAATAATGTGACCAAAAAAAAAAAGTGGTCAAAAATATGATGAAAAATGACCCCCAAAAAATGACAAATGTTGCAAAAAATGTAACCAAAATATGACAAAAATTAAGACAAAAAAGTGACAAAAATGTGATGAAAAATAACAAAAGAATTACAATAATGTGACAAAAAAAAAAAAGTGGTCAAAAATATGATGAAAAATGACCCCAAAAAAATGACAAACGTTGCAAAAAATGTGACAAAAAGTGACCAAAATATGACAAAAATTAAGACAAAAAAGTGACAAAAATGTGATGAAAAATTACAAATAAATTACAAAAATGTGACAAAAAATGTGGTAAAAAATTACAAAAATATGACGAAAAATGTGGTTAAAAATATGATGAAAAATGACAAAAAAATTACAAAAAAGTAAAACAAAAAATGTCAAAAAAGTGACTATAACACGGAAACGATGCAAGGAACAACTTTGAACGGATTTTGTAGGTCTTGGCTTTCAAATGAGGCGTTACACTGCCCTATAGGCTGTAATCTTGTAGATTTGGGTAAAGCTGAACTAAAGAACATTTGGTTAAGGCGGAGGTTAAGAGGTTAAATCCATAGTTTTGGACCCAGATGCCGCTTTGAGACTCTTATGTCTGAGATAGTTAGTCTCACGTTTGGCTGTCGGATGAACAATAATAACCTGTGGCGTGTCAGGTGGAAGTACGTGATGACGAGCGTCCTGGAGGTGGACGTGAAGCCCCGCCTCCACATGTGGTCCTGGTCTCACATCCGCAAACACCGGCAGATGGTCAAGACCTACAGAGAACTCTACAAAACCAAGATCACCAGCAAGAAGCTCAGCGAGGAGCTGCTCAGGATGCTTCAGGTGAGTCCCTCAGAGAGCATGTCGTTCGTTTATCAAACATTATACATTACAGTATATTATGAGTGTATGAAAAGCTGCAAACACTGATCAATGTTTTGTTCCAGGAGCCGGAGAAGACGCTTGATATTTTTAACATCACGATAGCCAGACAACAGGCCGAGGTGGAGGTGAGGTTCACTTCACACATTTACCCACAAGCCTTAGGGAAGAACTTGGCTTTGACTGCCTGAACTACCTTACCGAGCACATTTTCTCCAGTTTGGCTTTACCCAAATCTTAAAGGATCTGTTTCCTGCTACGTTAGCCATCCCAAAGTAAAGTATAGGCATTTATATGATATATTGTACCTCTACAACTATGGAGCACTGTTTTTTGAGAGAATGCCAAAAAAAGAGCAACAAAAAAGTGACAAAAAGCGATGAAAATCTGGCAAAAAATTGACTGCGCAAGGAAAAAGCTCCATTTAGATGAGTTTTGTTGATCTTAGCTTTCAGATGCAGTGTATCAGTAACCTTATGGATTTTGGGTAAAGCTGAACTGGAAAAATGCACTCGGTTTAGGCGGGGGTTAAGAGAGATTTTTCCTGAAGGATTAGAAGCTTAACCCCTTAACTCCCACCTGAACCGAGCACATTTTCTCCAGTTTGGCTTTACCCCAGTCCAAAAGCTTCTGGAAAAAAGCTGTGAAAATAGCAACAAAACTGAGACGAAAACAATGATGGAAATGTGACCAAAAAAGTGACGAACAAATGATAAAAATGTGACAAAAAAAATGACTAAAATGTGATAAAAAATTGATGAAAAAATAACAAAAATGTGACAAAAAATGCCAAAAAAATGACAAGAAAGTTACAAAAATGAGTTGAATACCCAACAAAAAAATGATGGAAAAAAAATCTGATATCTGAAAAAGATCCTCTCGGTTCAGGCGGGAGTTAAGAGGTTAAAAGTAGCACTGCAATAATAAATTCGAAGTGACATGTCTGAGTTTGTTGGTTGCTAATAAATCAACAACAATCAGTTATTAGAACAAAAGAATCCCTAACCCTGTCTTGAAGGTTCTTTTTCCTGTGCCACATTGTGTTTTCTGCACACGAGAGCAGCGCACATCACAAAGGGCTTCACTGTCTTCCTGTTGTGCCGTCTCATTGCCCTTTTCTTAAATGGGACGCCGTCTGCCTTGGACAGGGATATTGATCGGACCAAAAATATCTAGAAAGGAGCGTCTGAAGCTGCTCCGGCGACTGCAGGACAGAGCAGCAGGTTCATACGGCCGGGCGGGGCTTCAACCGAGCTCTGGGGTTGTCTTGGTTTTGCTCCAAATAGTGTTTTCTCACAGCACAGAATCGATCCCCAGTCGCTAATTCTTACAGAACGTTATTACACCGTAGGACAACATGTGATGTCCATCCTCTGACGACATGTTGATTGACCCTTTCGCCGCTTACATCATAGAAATAAAAAGAAGAGGCGTCATTCGATCCTTACACATAAGGACAGTTAGCAAAGATACGGGGGAACACTTGCTCTTTATTTAAACAATTTATTTTTACTGAAATTGGGTCAAAGAAAAAACCCCTGGCCCCCGTCTGTGTGTGGAGGAGCATGCAGGAGACAAAGGCACTGAACAGCAGGTGGCGCTCCTTCACTGCTTATAAAGGGAATCAGCATTTAGGTAAATGGTCTCTGGCGTCCTCCAGTTTGGCAAGAACCCACTGCGGAGAGAGAGGACGATAATCAGGTTACTTTCTGTCCAGAAGACCTCGAACTCAGCAGGAAGAACCAATGAACACAATAGAATGAACAATAGAATGAACAATAGAATGAACAATAGAACTGGACAGGGCGACCAGATCCATGACCAAAGATGACGAGGGCAATACTATCGTTTTTCAAAAGTTTGACGAAAAATGTGACAAAAAAGAGACGAAAAAGTGACAAAAAAGTGAGAAAAAAAGTGACAAAAAAGTGAGGAAAAAGTTACAAAAAAGTGACAAAAAAGTGACGAAAAAAATGACAAAAGAGTGAGGAAAAAATGTAACAAAAAAGTGAGAAAAAAGTGAGAAAAAAGTGAGAAAAAAGTGAGAAAAAGGTGAGAAAAAAGTGACAAAAATGTGACAAAAAACTGAGGAAAAACTGACAAAAAAGTGAGAAAAAAATGACGAAAAACTGACGAAAAAATGACAAAAAAGTGAGAAAAAATGACAAAAATGTAACAAAAAAGTGAGAAAAATTTGAGAAAAATATGATAAAAAAGTGATGAAAAAGTGAGAAAAATGTGACGAAAAAGTGACACATTTTTTTTTAAAGTGAGGAAAATTGAAAAAAGGCGCTCAGTTAAGGCGGGGGTTAAGAGGTTAATAAGTGTTATAACATGTGATGATTTACATGTGTTTTGGAGCTGCTCATCTACAAGGGGAACAGAAGGTGGAGGGGAGGGGGATGGACAGTTATGAGGAGGCGAGACACAACTATCACCAAAACTAAGAAAAGCTGCCTGCACAAGGACGCGGGCTGGAAAATTTAAAAGTCCAGACTTTTTGGAGGGACTTAGACATTTCTTCTGGATGGTTTTTTTGGGCCTATAATGAGATCATGTCAGGGAAAACCCGGTCGCCTGGTCACCCTGAGGTGGGATAGCAAAACAAGCCATCACGCCCCCTATAGGCTCTGTTTCTCACCTCGGCGATCTCAGGAGTTTTGAAGTTGATAATCTTCCCAAACTCCTTTGCGTGGAACACGGACTTGACTCTCTCCTGGAGGAAGAGACAAAACAAACAGTTACAAACAGTTCTACAAGTATTTCTTCCTTTGACACACTGAATACAGTATATTATAGTCTTAACGGACTTTCCTGGAGGGAGCATGACGATGCTAACTAGCTCGTCTGCTTTAGCTTCTGCTTGTTTATTTCACACTTTGGGACAACCCTCACTGACTTGGACAGACAGTTCTGTCCCAGGACTTGGACATTTGATGGAGAGAAGATTCAGGACCGTGAGGAGGAGCTACGACAGGAGAGGGGAACGTCATTCATTCACTGAGGGAAACAGAGGTGGAGCTCCAGGTGCTACAGGAGGAGGAGGACTCTTTTCTAAACGTGAGCTGTACATTATTTCTGAGCGGATCATTTGTCTGACGGTTTATACGGGTTTAAACCTGTGACTCTGAGGCTCATAATGAAATCACAGCAGGTCTGGGACTAAAACTGTGCATGAAATCAAAGAGGAAACACCTCCTGCCTTTGTTCTGGTTCTGTTGGTACAAAACACAAATCAGTGGTGCACAACACAAATATGTATAGTGATTATCGTTACGCTTTAGTCAGAAATGATTTATTTTTTTGTTGAATAAATCTAAACAAGTTTTGAATATTTTTAAGTTAAAAACAATGTTTATAAGTATCTTCTAAAATATAATTGAAGGTAGGTCGAGGCAACAGCCCCCCCTGGTTTTCACATCACCAGCCGCCACTGCTAAAATCCCTTGTCCTCGTGCCTTTTGACAGCACTGACCACCGACGTGTCCGAACTTATAGCAGCGTTTCTTTATGTGCAGTTACAGTCACCATATGTTCACTTTGAGGGCTGTTGCTTTAAGCTTCAAAGTGGGTTTGACAAATAGATACAGACGGCATCTCTGGAATAGCCCATATGTGGTCAATTTCAAAAACAGTTAAGGGGGAAAACAATTTTGAAAAAATGTATATTTTCTCTAATTATTCAAAAACTACTGTAACAAATGCTGAAGTATGAACATAATTTCTACAAAATAATGATACAAAGACATGAGGAGGTGCAAAGTGGTTCAACAGCCCATAAATACATGAATAACAGAGAATGCTAACTTGATGCTACATGTTAGCATCGGGCTAATGCTAACGGTTAGGTCGCGCTAGCTACAACTGCCGTTTTTTCACTTCTGCTGAAAAATCTGCTGCGAGAAAATATCCATATGGGCCTGATTTACACTGGACTTTATTTGTATGTGATAAATAAGTTGATATTCCACCAGAAAATGGCAAAAAAGAGTGAAAATTGTGTTTCTCTAAAGATTCTATTTTCCCCCTCTGCGAAGCCACGCCCCCTTCTATGACGAGATGCCGTCTGTGTCTATACAGGCGAGCAATTCTGAGTCACACCCTTTTCACTCAGCAGCTCAGCGAGGCTACACTGCCCGGGATCACATTTTCACTCCTCTGGGAAGTCACCTGCACAGAAGTCAGCGTCTTTACAGCCTCCCGGAATGTCATTGTAGTGAAGGGAACATGCAGACACTTGCCCATGCTTAATCCCATCTGCATAACAACGCATTGAGCTACTCTTCCATTAGATTCATTCTAGAGTCATTTCTTATCTATGTTATTGGCTGTATACATGAGCCACTGTTGCTTTTCACTCGGGTTCATTTCAGGTCATATGAGGAAGGCATGACTTGCAGATGGTGCTGTTGTTACAAGTCACATGACTCTTGTTTAGCTGTGGTATAACTTTATTCACCAAATTAAAAATGTGTCTTATCATCTCTGTGCTGATGATATTTAACTGTGCTTTTCGTTTAAGGAGTCAGATGCACAGACTGTCAGAGTTAACCTCTTAACTCCCACCTGAACGGATCCTATTTTCTCCAGTTTGGCTTTACCCTAATCAAAAAATGAGAAGAAAACAAGGATGTAAACGCAACAAAAATGTGACAAAAATTCAACCAAAAAGTGACAAAAATTCAACAAAAATTCAACAAAAATGTGACAAAAATTCAAGAAAAATGTGACAAAAACTCAACAAAAATGTGACAAAAATGCAACAAAAAAGTGACAAAAATTCAACAAAAAAGTGACAAAAATGTGATAAAAATGTGACAAAAATTCAAGAAAAATGTGACAAAAATACAACAAAAATGTGATAAAAATGTGACAAAAATTCAACCAAAAAGTGACAAAAATTCAACAAAAATTCAACAAAAATTCAACAAAAATTCAACAAAAATTCAACAAAAATGTGACAAAAACTCAACAAAAATGTGACAAAAATTCAACAAAAAAGTGACAAAAATTCAACAAAAATGTGACAAAAATTCAACAAAAATGTGATAAAAATGTGACAAAAATTCAACAAAAATGTGACAAAAATTCAACAAAAATGTGACAAAAATTCAACAAAAATGTGACAAAAATTCAACAAAAAAGACACAAAAAATCAACAAAAATGTGATAAAAATGTGACAAAAATTCAACAAAAATGTGATAAAAATGTGACAAAAATTCAACCAAAATGTGACAAAAATTCAACAAAAAAGAGACAAAAATTCTACAAAAATGTGATAAAAATTCAACCAAAAAGTGACAAAAATTCAACAAAAATTCAACAAAAATTCAACAAAAATTCAACAAAAATGTGATAAAAATGTGACAAAAATTCAACAAAAATGTGACAAAAATTCAACAAAAAAGAGACAAAAACTCAACAAAAATGTGACAAAAACTCAACAAAAATGTGACCAAAAAGAAAAATAAAACCTAAAAAAAAGTGACATAACACAGCAATAACGCGAGGAAAAAGATCAGTTTTGTGGGTCTTAGCTTTCAAACGAGGTTTTACACAGACCTATATAATGACCAAAGAGGACAGAATGCATTTGGTTCAGGCGGGTGGTAAGAGGTTTATGGATTGTCTTTCAAGTGTAAAGTTGTGTCTCTGTGAAAACTGCTTTCAGCTGAATTATAAAAAGACTTTGATTATTGCTCCAAAGACAAAAATCCCCTCGATTATTGTGAGCCGCCTTGGTTCTCTGGGCTCCTTGGTTCAGTGGAGCGTCAGAAATCTTGACCATCAAAGTATCGCCTCTAAGCTCTAACACCAGCAACTCATCCTGAACCTTTCATGGGGTCAACTGTTAGATCTCTTAGTTAGTGAACTAGAGCTTCAGCAGCATTTTCCCAATTCGACCGTCCTTACCCGGGGGAAGGGGAAGTGACATCACCAACAGCTGCTGTTCTTCGTCTTTAAAGTTATTGGTGGAGCAGGCCAAACAAAAGCGCATGTCGCCCCCTACTGTATAGTGTCCAACAACAACATCATAGTGTCAAAACAAACACATTTAAGGAGAAAACCCCCCCAGAAAAATCCAAATGATCCTTTATATTTCCCTTTAGTATTATTTTATCTTCACAGGTGTTTCATAAATCTACAGCAGCAAATGATCCATGTGGCTTAAGTTTCTACTAAATGAAAGCAAAAGCACAAACTGTCTTCATTTAGTCCGTTTCCTGAGGCGGCTCTTTAACACTGATGTAACCCAGTGTTAAAAAACGGATTAAAAATATAAATATTGATACTACTCTGATTAAGATTATTAAAATTCCCTAATAATAATAATAATAATAATAATAATAATAATAATAATAATAAATATTGACTAAAAAGTATAGAAATATAAATAAATAAATATTGTTAAAAATATAATTTAAAAAGACGTAATATGTATTTTATTTTGACACCCCGCGCAGCCAATAGCGCTTTAGTCTAAAATCATTAACCAATAAGGTCAAGTCTCACCTCTACGTGCTCTGTACGTGCTAGTCAGACATGCCAGAGACGCAGACTGAGAGAGACCTTGTACCTGCTCCGGGGGAAGCTAACGTGTTAGTAGCAGCCTTTTTGGTGGAAAATACACGGTGCTAGGTAAGCAAATTCCAACCGTAATTAAGTAAAATATTGCTATATGCAGATAAATGACCATTCGTTTTATTAATTTAAGATTCTGAGAGTCCCAAAGGCTGCGAACCCACGCGAGCTGCGTAACCTCGTGTCCCACGTGTGAAGTAGCATGGTGAGTGCCATTCATTGTGTATGGGGGCTAGTTAGCATTAGCATGCTAATCTCCGGATGCTAATCTCCGAGTGGTATCTCCGCCAGCTTTTTCATTACAAAAACACACTTTTTAGAGTTAGAAACGATCAGCCAAGGTCCCAATTCATTTGATACGAAATACTACTTGAAGGTTTATGCAAAGTCACTTTTGTAGAGTTGTAAAATTTCCGTTTCTGTGCAGAATTGCTTATTTAGCACATGTTAATTCTTACCCCAGTGGTGCTAATGTGGGTTAGCCACTGTACAAAATTAGAAGGGTAATGTCAAGTGCTGGTACCTGCTTTGCGCCTGTTTTTTTTTGAAGGTTTTTATGTTATTTTGAATGAGAAATGTTTATTTTTGTGCATTTAAAGTCAAGAAGTGCTATTTTTGAACTTAAAGTATACTTGCTATACATTTTTGAGAAAAACTATTTTGTTACTGAATGTAAACTAATGTAAATTGGTCTATTTTAAGTTTGTAATTTTTGAAGGCTAATGTTGTACAACTACTGAAGATATTTTGAGCAAATGTAATAGCTTTCTAGTAGCCTGTAGTCATTATAGAATAGAGTTTAAGCCATCGTCTGACCTGCTTCCAGGTCAGGTTTTTTAACCACACTAACTGGTATTGGTAACCCGACTGGTTACACTTTCGAACGAACATTGAAAGACTAAACAAACATTGAAAGGACTTTGCCGTTTTTTATGGTGTTTAATTTTATTTTTGAAAGCGCTGTTCATCATTCTGTAAATAATTCTACAAAACTAATTTGCAGAACAACAAAAGATTTTTTCTGCAGCTACTTGTGTGTGTGTCCATTGATGTTGTACACCCTAGGCTCCTCCGAATCTGGAGATCTATCTGATTTGGCCCAGTTCTCCCTTCAGTCCATCCTCCACTACATAAGGGTACAGACAGCACCATAAGTGCTACACTGACATGTGACTGAACTGTGGAGACGACAACATGGATTTTGTCACTTTTATAAAGTTTGGCTTGTGCAGGATATTATTATTATCATTTAATGTGCTCCTGTCAATCAACAGTGGTTGGGCATGAACCACTGGAGGGTGGGGGGTTTGGCGCAGTGGCTTATGGGATGGCACATAGCTCCTAATCACAGGTCAGTTAGCACCAGAGGTCCCTATGCTTAAGTGGCTATGCTAGTTAGCATTGAGGCTCCTTTTCCTAATTCCTTCCTAACTGACTGACCAATTCTGACGCTTCTTATCATGGCGGACGCTGACGCACATCCGGTTTGACCTTAGACCTCTTTCCAATCTGCTCGTTTCGGACGGAGCCAAAGACTTTGATAATTGCTCCAGAGCTAAAACGCTACGTGTGGCCGACTCTGTTGACGCTTCTGACAGTCTCCCCCAGGGGAAACTGAAGCTACAAACGTAGCTTTCCACCACCGAGTATGGAGTGAATGTACAATTGTCTCATGTAAAGCGCTTTGTGACCATGTCTGTGAAAGGCGCTATATAAATAAAGATCTTCTTCTTTTAAAAAGCAGCTGAAGACATGGCTGTTCAGACCAGCTTTTAGTTGACAAGTCTGTGATTGTTTCTGTATTAATGTTTCTGTTATACTTGTGTTTGTGTCTCTGTGAAAAACGTTGTGATTTTATCTGTGAAAGGTGCTTTATAAATAGTTTCTTCTTCTTCAAATTCTGTTCGCAGGTGATGCCATCTTTACGGACCTAAGAATCAGAGAAAATGCCGTGGTGGGTAAACGTATTAGACATTTTATTCTAAATGTTATGGTTATGTGTGATTCAACAATCCTGATCTGTTATTTATTGTAGATGAATTGGTGGTAACTCCATTTGTCGTTCTTTTGCAGAGTCAGCTCGGTTTCCCCTTCAGAGTCAAAGCTGGCCACATAGGTAAGAAGTTGTACATAAATACAGTAAATATTATTATGTCATAATATATATTTGTTTTTCCATAAGTGATCAGACGTTTCACATTGTCTGAAACGCCTGCTGATGTTTGTACATGTTTGTATGTTTCCACTTTCTGTGCGTTTTCCTCAGGCATAAAATATGACCCGGAGACGGAAGAAAGACCGTTTAAAGAAAGTCGCCAGAGTGAGCTGCAGAGGGTTGAAGAGACCAAGCTCAAAGCTGCTGAGCAAGGTTAGAGGCCAGTTATGGTTATGTTTCATGGCAAATTACATTTCCCCTGTGCTGAGTGCTCCCGTTGCTTCACAGCAGCCGAAGCCCTCCTGCGTCGTGTTGTGAGCATGGGCAGATAGAGGCAGACACGGGGTGGAGGATTTTTCTCCACCTTCATCACCGGAGGTGGAGGATGTTGATGTGGAGGAGGCCGGCGGCCCTGAGCTGTACATGTTCGAGCCGATGGCTCGCTCGTTGCCCGAGGCCACCGGTGCGGCCGGTACTGACGAGCCCGCCGAGGCGTCAGTGCCGCCAAGGATGGGTCCCGTTAGCGAATGGTAAATTGGTGTTAGCATTAGCGCTCGGTTTATCTGATTTAGAGCAAACGCAATCGAAAGGTTCATATTTATATTAAATTGTAGATATGTTCATACATGGATTTTGAGGTATCATACAGACATAATAAGCTATGACTGCATCAACAGGTGTTTATGCGGCCACTGCACATCATTGTCCCCAGTGGAGAATGTGTGCTGCAGGGAGACACCAAAGGTATAATTGAATGAAATAAAAGCACAAGACATAATAATTCAATGTTTAGTTATGTAGTAATATGCACAAAACATTACGACTTTTTCCTCCGCAACTTTCGCTAGCATTAATTGTCCCATTTGTGGTAGGTGATGCACAGATGTCAGCAGGTGGGTGTCACCTGCATTACTGAGCACCCGGGTTTTGAGGCAGTTGCCCTCAACCCATATGTACTGCAGGCAGTCTATGGGACATATGTGCAGCTCTTTGGGGAGATGCCAGAGGCTTTGGTGCACAGGTTAGTTTTTGCAGGATAGCCTATTGATTTAAAATGATGTCGTTGACAACACATACATCACTTCTTTCAGCAATTACCGGCACCTTGCGTACCGGAATGTGGTCAGGTGGTGCTGGGGCTACCTCGGGCAGCACATTCGTGTGGTGATCCCG
The DNA here is from genome assembly GCF_951799975.1 of Gobius niger. Taxonomy (NCBI): domain Eukaryota; kingdom Metazoa; phylum Chordata; class Actinopteri; order Gobiiformes; family Gobiidae; genus Gobius; species Gobius niger. The sequence goes on along the minus strand of NC_136852.1, from coordinate 72,009,621 downwards.
TCCTGTGCCGTCACCCGCATCAGGCAGGAGTTTCCGGAGGATGTGGCCTATACAGGGTTCCTTCCAGCCCTGGATTTTCATGGCCAATAAAAAATATCAAAAGAACACAATTGCCATTCTGAACATTTTTATTTCTTGTATTGTCATATAAATTTAAACACCTGTCATTGCATAGCACACACCACAAATTATCATTCCACCCTTATATACACTTGTATAATTGTATAGCTAGACAGCTGAAGCTGAGCCTCAGAATGGGATCTGTTAGCCTATCTCAGTTGCAGTGTCTCTCAACTGAAGTTGACCCTCCTACATTTCATGGAAAGCCATTTGACTTAAAAAAAAATATATATATATAATTTCAGTACATAATACATATTTGGCATTTTAGCCATTTTTTTGTTTGTTTGTATACTTTATTGTCCCCGTAGGGAAATTCGTCCTCTGCATTTAACCCATCCTTCGATGCCACTGGGGCAACCCGTAAGGAGCAGTGGTCGACGGCCGTGCCGCGCCCGGGGACCCATCTCCATGATGTGGAGCCAGGCTGATGGTCAGAATCACCTGGCTGGAGGACTCGCCTATTGCACATGTTTTTAGTGGTAGGGGAAACCGGAGTACCCGGAGGAAACCTACGCAGACACGGGGAGAACATGCAAACTCCACACAGAAAGGCCCCGTCCTCATTGTAGAGTATGTAAATGCCAAAATACATAATTCTCGTTTTTGTTGAAATTTGCCTTGAAGTTTACTGTGCAACACACCAGTTGATAACCAAAGTTTATTTCCATGGCACTTTACAACTACATCTTGGGAGAGTCTTAAAGAGGGGGTATTATGCTTTTTTCAGCCACATAGCACCAGTCTATAGCTCACTACAATGATGACGAAACCTTCTGTTGGTCTGTCAATGCAGTAAATTAGAATAACTGCCTTGTATAAAATTGCTCTTTCAAAATGGCGGTAGCAAATGTCTTGAAATAGGCCTCTGTCTCTTTAAGAACCTCTGACCCTTTCAGACACGCCTCCTCCACACGCTGTCTGTGGCATCACAACACTTTCTCCACAGTATTGAAACTACGATCGGTGCATTTTATTTTTTATTGTTGGAAAGGAGCTGCTGTTTATCACTTTGGGAACAATGGCCACACAGGATATTATTTGAAGACGAACCTTTCACACCGGACGCTTGGAAAGGGCTCTTGCCTGAAAAATAACTGCTGTTTGGAGGCTATCTCTTTGCTACTGCCATGCCCTATGGATCTCTAACTATACCCCCATGGACGACACCAGGATCTGCAGGAGCCCATACGATTCAAAAGACGGACATTATCTGTGCAGGTGGACAGTGGTTTTTCGAGGTTACCCGTTAGCTTGTTATAATCGACTACAGCTCATTGTTGATGAAAAGTCCAATAAACCACAAATGTGTAAAGCCAGGCTCATTGTGTGATCATCGTAAAGGCTGCTTCGAGTAGTTGCCTGCTTTATTGACGTTATTTGTGCATAATATGCTGCCTGTTTTCAATGAATGTTGTGAAGGTGAAGGTTGTTAGCTTGTCGCGGCTAATAGTGCCTTAGCTCCGGGAGAAAACCACTCGGCTACGACTCACTGTAGATGAAATGTGAGCAATAAACTACAAAATCAACAAGCCAGGCTCCGTGTGTGATCATCATAAAGGCTGCTTCAAGCAGTTGCCTGTTTTAGTGGCGTTTTTAGTGCATAATATGCTGCTTATATTCAGTGAATTTTCCCGTTAGCTTGTCGCGGCTAGCTTGTTAGCTCCGGGAGAAAGCCACTCGTCTATGACCCATTGTAGATGAAATGTGAGCAATAAACTTCCAAATCAACAAGCCAGGCTCCGTGTGTGATCATTGTTAAACGGTTCTTTATGTGTGTGGTGCTTTTATTGACTTTATTTGTGCATATTTCTCGTTTCCACGTGATGACTCGAGGTTTAGCTTAGCATTAGCTTTCTCCGGAGGCTCTGTGCATCATCAAGGCCCTAAGACATTCCCAGCTCAGAACCAGACACTGAAATAAGTGTTCTTGTCACCGGTTTTAATCCTGGGTGTTTCGGTAACAGAAACACTTTGTAAAAGTTTCAGAACTGCTGTAACTCCGGTTCACAACACATGAAGCTAATCCTCCATGATGACTCTGTTTACATCTTAGGGCTAGACACTGCGGGGAGGGGGTTCTGCTGAGGAGCAGTGCTTGGTTACTCGCTGGTGACGAAAGGTCGGAGGCGTATCCTGGAGGTCGAGGGCGTTCCCAGAAGGAATCAGGCGTTTTATCCCTAAAATGGTGACCAAAATATGACAAAAATGTGATGAAAAATAACAAAAGAATTACAATAATGTGACAAAAAAAAAAAAGTGGTCAAAAATATGATGAAAAATGACCCCAAAAAAATGACAAACGTTGCAAAAAATGTGACAAAAAGTGACCAAAATATGACAAAAATTAAGACAAAAAAGTGACAAAAATGTGATGAAAAATTACAAATAAATTACAAAAATGTGACAAAAAATGTGGTAAAAAATTACAAAAATATGACGAAAAATGTGGTTAAAAATATGATGAAAAATGACAAAAAAATTACAAAAAAGTAAAACAAAAAATGTCAAAAAAGTGACTATAACACGGAAACAATGCAAGGAACAACTTTGAACGGATTTTGTAGGTCTTGGCTTTCAAATGAGGCGTTACACTGCCCTATAGGCTGTAATCTTGTAGATTTGGGTAAAGCTGAACTAAAGAACATTTGGTTAAGGCGGAGGTTAAGAGGTTAAATCCATAGTTTTGGACACAGATGCCGCTTTGAGACTCTTATGTCTGAGATAGTTAGTCTCACGTTTGGCTGTCGGATGAACAATAATAACCTGTGGCGTGTCAGGTGGGAGTACGTGATGACGAGCGTCCTGGAGGTGGACGTGAAGCCCCGCCTCCACATGTGGTCCTGGTCTCACATCCGCAAACACCGGCAGATGGTCAAGACCTACAGAGAACTCTACAAAACCAAGATCACCAGCAAAAAGCCCAGCGAGGAGCTGCTCAGGATGCTTCAGGTGAGTCCCTCAGAGAGCATGTCGTTCGTTTATCAAACATTATACATTACAGTATATTATGAGTATATGAAAAGCTGTAAACACTGATCAATGTTTTGTTCCAGGAGCCGGAGAAGACGCTTGATATTTTTAACATCACGATAGCCAGACAACAGGCCGAGGTGGAGGTGAGGTTCACTTCACACATTTACCCACAAGCCTTAGGGAAGAACTTGGCTTTTACTGCCTGAACTACCTTACCGAGCACATTTTCTCCAGTTTGGCTTTACCCAAATCTTAAAGGATCTGTTTCCTGCTACGTTAGCCATCCCAAAGTAAAGTATAGGCATTTATATGATATATTGTACCTCTACAACTATGGAGCACTGTTTTTTGAGAGAATGCCAAAAAAAGAGCAACAAAAAAGTGACAAAAAGCGATGAAAATCTGGCAAAAAATTGACTGCGCAAGGAAAAAGCTCCATTTAGATGAGTTTTGTTGATCTTAGCTTTCAGATGCAGTGTATCAGTAACCTTATGGATTTTGGGTAAAGCTGAACTGGAAAAATGCACTCGGTTAAGGCGGGGGTTAAGAGAGATTTTTCCTGAAGGATTAGAAGCTTAACCCCTTAACTCCCACCTGAACCGAGCACATTTTCTCCAGTTTGGCTTTACCCCAGTCCAAAAGCTTCTGGAAAAAAGCTGTGAAAATAGCAACAAAACTGAGACGAAAACAATGATGGAAATGTGACCAAAAAAGTGACGAACAAATGATAAAAATGTGACAAAAAAAATGACTAAAATGTGATAAAAAATTGATGAAAAAATAACAAAAATGTGACAAAAAATGCCAAAAAAATGACAAGAAAGTTACAAAAATGAGTTGAATACCCAACAAAAAAATGATGGAAAAAAAATCTGATATCTGAAAAAGATCCTCTCGGTTCAGGCGGGAGTTAAGAGGTTAAAAGTAGCACTGCAATAATAAATTCGAAGTGACATGTCTGAGTTTGTTGGTTGCTAATAAATCAACAACAATCAGTTATTAGAACAAAAGAATCCCTAACCCTGTCTTGAAGGTTCTTTTTCCTGTGCCACATTGTGTTTTCTGCACACGAGAACAGCGCACATCACAAAGGGCTTCACTGTCTTCCTGTTGTGCTGTCTCATTGCCCTTTTCTTAAATGGGACGCCGTCTGCCTTGGACAGGGATATTGATCAGACCAAAAATATCTAGAAAGGAGCGTCTGAAGCTGCTCCGGCGACTGCAGGACAGAGCAGCAGGTTCATACGGCCGGGCGGGGCTTCAACCGAGCTCTGGGGTTGTCTTGGTTTTGCTCCAAATAGTGTTTTCTCACAGCACAGAATCGATCCCCAGTCGCTAATTCTTACAGAACGTTATTACACCGTAGGACAACATGTGATGTCCATCCTCTGACGACATGTTGATTGACCCTTTCGCCGCTTACATCATAGAAATAAAAAGAAGAGGCGTCATTCGATCCTTACACATAAGGACAGTTAGCAAAGATACGGGGGAACACTTGCTCTTTATTTAAACAATTTATTTTTACTGAAATTGGGTCAAAGAAAAAACCCCTGGCCCCCGTCTGTGTGTGGAGGAGCATGCAGGAGACAAAGGCACTGAACAGCAGGTGGCGCTCCTTCACTGCTTATAAAGGGAGTCAGCATTTAGGTAAATGGTCTCTGGCCTCCTCCAGTTTGGCAAGAACCCACTGCGGAGAGAGAGGACGATAATCAGGTTACTTTCTGTCCAGAAGACCTCGAACTCAGCAGGAAGAACCAATGAACACAATAGAATGAACAATAGAATGAACAATAGAATGAACAATAGAACTGGACAGGGCGACCAGATCCATGACCAAAGATGACGAGGGCAATACTATCGTTTTTCAAAAGTTTGACGAAAAATGTGACAAAAAAGAGACGAAAAAGTGACAAAAAAGTGACAAAAAAGTGAGAAAAAAAGTGACAAAAAAGTGAGGAAAAAGTTACAAAAAAGTGACAAAAAAGTGACGAAAAAAATGACAAAAGAGTGAGGAAAAAATGTAACAAAAAAGTGAGAAAAAAGTGAGAAAAAAGTGACAAAAATGTGAGAAAAAAGTGAGAAAAAAGTGAGAAAAAATGTGATAAAAATGTGACAAAAAAGTGAGGAAAAACTGACAAAAAAGTGAGAAAAAAGTGAGAAAAAAGTGACAAAAAAATGACGAAAAAGTGACGAAAAAATGACAAAAATGTAACAAAAAAGTGAGAAAAATTTGAGAAACATATGATAAAAAAGTGATGAAAAAGTGACGAAAAAGTGACAAAAAAGGGACGAAAATGTGACAAAAAAGTGAGAAAAATGTGACGAAAAAGTGACACATTTTTTTAAAAGTGAGGAAAATTGAGAAAAGGCGCTCGGTTAAGGCGGGGGTTAAGAGGTTAATAAGTGTTATAACATGTGATGATTTACATGTGTTTTGGAGCTGCTCATCTACAAGGGGAACAGAAGGTGGAGGGGAGGGGGATGGACAGTTATGAGGAGGCGAGACACAACTATCACCAAAACTAAGAAAAGCTGCCTGCACAAGGACGCGGGCTGGTAAATTTAAAAGTCCAGACTTTTTGGAGGGACTTAGACATTTCTTCTGGATGTTTTTTTTGGGCCTATAATGAGATCATGTCAGGGAAAACCCGGTCGCCTGGTCACCCTGAGGTGGGATAGTAAAACAAGCCATCACGCCCCCTTTAGGCTCTGTTTCTCACCTTGGCGATCTTAGGAGTTTTGAAGTTGATAATCTTCCCAAACTCCTTTGCGTGGAACACGGACTTGACTCTCTCCTGGAGGAAGAGACAAAACAAACAGTTACAAACAGTTCTACAAGTATTTCATCCTTTGACACACTGAATACAGTATATTATTGTCTTAACGGACTTTCCTGGAGGGAGCATGACGATGCTAACTAGCTCGTCTGCTTTAGCTTCTGCTTGTTTATTTCACACTTTGGGACAACCCTCACTGACTTGGACAGACAGTTCTGTCCCAGGACTTGGACATTTGATGGAGAGAAGATTCAGGACCGTGAGGAGGAGCTACGACAGGAGAGGGGAACGTCATTCATTCACTGAGGGAAACAGAGGTGGAGCTCCAGGTGCTACAGGAGGAGGAGGACTCTTTTCTAAACGTGAGCTGTACATTATTTCTGAGCGGATCATTTGTCTGACGGTTTATACGGGTTTAAACCTGTGACTCTGAGGCTCATAATGAAATCACAGCAGGTCTGGGACTAAAACTGTGCATGAAATCAAAGAGGAAACACCTCCTGCCTTTGTTCTGGTTCTGTTGGTACAAAACACAAATCAGTGGTGCACAACACAAATATGTATAGTGATTATCGTTACGCTTTAGTCAGAAATGATTTATTTTTTTGTTGAATAAATCTAAACAATAAGTTTTGAATATTTTTAAGTTAAAAACAATGTTTATAAGTATCTTCTAAAATATAATTGAAGGTAGGTCGAGGCAACAGCCCCCCCTGGTTTTCACATCACCAGCCGCCACTGCTAAAATCCCTTGTCCTCGTGCCTTTTGACAGCACTGACCACCGACGTGTCCGAACTTAAAGCAGCGTTTCTTTATGTGCAGTTACAGTCACCATATGTTCACTTTGAGGGCTGTTGCTTTAAGCTTCAAAGTGGGTTTGACAAATAGATACAGACGGCATCTCTGGAATTGCCCATATATGGTCAATTTTAAAAACAGTTAAGGGGGAAAACAATTTTGAAAAAATGTATATTTTCTCTAATTATTCAAAAACTACTGTAACAAATGCTGAAGTATGAACATAGTTTCTACAAAATAATGATACAAAGACATGAGGAGGTGCAAAGTGGTTCAACAGCCCATAAATACATGAATAACAGAGAATGCTAACTTGATGCTACATGTTAGCATCGGGCTAGTGCTAACGGTTAGCTCGCGCTAGCTACAACTGCCGTTTTTTCACTTCTACGGAAAAATCTGCTGCGAGAAAATATCCATATGGGCCCGATTTACACTTGACTTTATTTGTATGTGATAAATAAGTTGATATTCCACCAGAAAATGGCAAAAAAAGAGTGAAAATTGTGTTTCTCTAAAGATTCTATTTTCCCCCTCTGTGAAGCCACGCCCCCTTCTATGACGAGATGCCGTCTGTGTCTATACAGGCGAGCAATTCTGAGTCACACCCTTTTCACTCAGCAGCTCAGCGAGGCTACACTGCCCGGGATCACATTTTCACTCCTCTGGGAAGTCACCTGCACAGAAGTCAGCGTCTTTACAGCCTCCCGGAATGTCATTGTAGTGAAGTGAACATGCAGACACTTGCCCATGCTTAATCCCATCTGCATAACAACGCATTGAGCTACTCTTCCATTAGATTCATTCTAGAGTCATTTCTTATCTATGTTATTGGCTGTATACATGAGCCACTGTTGCTTTTCACTCGGGTTCATTTCAGGTCATATGAGGAAGGCATGACTTGCAGATGGTGCTGTTGTTACAAGTCACATGACCCTTGTTTAGCTGTGGTATAACTTTATTCACCAAATTAAAAATGTGTCTTATCATCTCTGTGCTGATGATATTTAACTGTGCTTTCGTTTAAGGTTAACCTCTTAACTCCCACCTGAACGGATCCCATTTTCTCCAGTTTGGCTTTACCCTAATCAAAAAATGAGAAGAAAACAAGGATGTAAACGCAACAAAAATGTGACAAAAATTCAACCAAAAAGTGACAAAAATTCAACAAAAATTCAACAAAAATGTGACAAAAATTCAAGAAAAATGTGACAAAAACTCAACAAAAATGTGACAAAAATGCAACAAAAAAGTGACAAAAATTCAACAAAAAAGTGACAAAAATGTGATAAAAATGTGACAAAAATTCAAGAAAAATGTGACAAAAATACAACAAAAATGTGATAAAAATGTGACAAAAATTCAACCAAAAAGTGACAAAAATTCAACAAAAATTCAACAAAAATTCAACAAAAATTCAACAAAAATGTGACAAAAATTCAAGAAAAATGTGACAAAAACTCAACAAAAATGTGACAAAAATGCAACAAAAAAGTGACAAAAATTCAACAAAAAAGTGACAAAAATGTGATAAAAATGTGACAAAAATTCAACAAAAAAGAGAAAATTTCAACAAAAGTGTGACAAAAATTCAACAAAAATGTGACAAAAATTCAACAAAAAAGACACAAAAACTCAACAAAAATTCAACAAAAATGTGACAAAAATTCAACAAAAATGTGATAAAAATGTGACAAAAATTCAACAACAATGTGACAAAAATTCAAGAAAAATGTGACAAAAATACAACAAAAAAGAGACAAAATTTCAACAAAAGTGTGACAAAAATTCAACAAAAATGTGACAAAAATTCAACAAAAAAGACACAAAAACTCAACAAAAATTCAACAAAAATGTGATAAAAATGTGACAAAAATTCAACAAAAATGTGACAAAAATTCAACAAAAAAGAGACAAAAAAGAGACAAAAAAGAGACAAAAATGTGACAAAAATTCAATCTCTGTGCTGATGATATTTAACTGTGCTTTTCGTTTAAGGAGTCAGATGCACAGACTGTCAGAGTTAACCTCTTAACTCCCACCTGAACGGATCCCATTTTCTCCAGTTTGGCTTTACCCGAATCAAAAAATGAGAAGAAAACAAGGGTGTAAACGCAACAAAAATGTGACAAAAATTCAACCAAAAAGTAAGAAAAATTCAACAAAAATTCAACAAAAATGTGATAAAAATGTGACAAAAATTCAACCAAAAAGTGACAAAAATGTGACAAAAATGTGACAAAAATTCAACAAAAATTCAACAAAAATGTGATAAAAATGTGACAAAAATTCAAGACAAATGTGACAAAAACTCAACAAAAATGTGACAAAAATACAACAAAAAAGAGACAAAATTTCAACAAAAGTGTGACAAAAATGCTACAAAAAAGTGACAAAAATTCAACAAAAAAGTGACAAAAATGTGATAAAAAGTGACAAAAATTCAACAAAAATGTGACAAAAATTCAACAAAAATGTGATAAAAATGTGATAAAAATGTGACAAAAATTAAACAAAAATGTGACAAAAATTCAAGAAAAATGTGACAAAAATACAACAAAAAAGAGACAAAATTTCAACAAAAGTGTGACAAAAATACAACAAAAAAGAGACAAAATTTCAACAAAAGTGTGACAAAAATGCTACAAAAAAGTGACAAAAATTCAACAAAAAAGTGACAAAAATGTGATAAAAATGTGACAAAAATTCAACAAAAATGTGATAAAAATGTGATAAAAATGTGACAAAAATTCAACAAAAATGTGACAAAAATTAAACAAAAATGTGACAAAAATTCGACAAAAATGTGACAAAAATTCAACAAAAATGTGACAAAAATTCAACAAAAATGTGATAAAAATGTGATAAAAATGTGACAAAAATTCAACAAAAATGTGACAAAAATTCAACAAAAATGTGACAAAAATTCAACAAAAATTCAACAAAAAAGAGACAAAAATGTGACCAAAAAGAAAAATAAAACCTAAAAAAAGTGACATAACACAGCAATAACGCGAGGAAAAAGATCAGTTTTGTGGGTCTTAGCTTTCAAACGAGGTTTTACACAGACCTATATAATGACCAAAGAGGACAGAATGCATTTGGTTCAGGCGGGTGGTAAGAGGTTTATGGATTGTCTTTCAAGTGTAAAGTTGTGTCTCTGTGAAAACTGCTTTCAGCTGAATTATAAAAAGACTTTGATTATTGCTCCAAAGACAAAAATCCCCTCGATTATTGTGAGCCGCCTTGGTTCTCTGGGCTCCTTGGTTCAGTCGAGCGTCAGAAATCTTGACCATCAAAGTATCGCCTCTAAGCTCTAACACCAGCAACTCATCCTGAACCTTTCATGGGGTCAACTGTTAGATCTCTTAGTTAGTGAACTAGAGCTTCAGCAGCATTTTCCCAATTCGACCGTCCTTACCCGGGGGAAGGGGAAGTGACATCACCAACAGCTGCTGTTCTTCGTCTTTAAAGTTATTGGTGGAGCAGGCCAAACAAAAGCGCATGTCGCCCCCTACTGTATAGTGTCCAACAACAACATCATAGTGTCAAAACAAACACATTTAAGGAGAAAACCCCCCCAGAAAAATCCAAATGATCCTTTATATTTCCCTTTAGTATTATTTTATCTTCACAGGTGTTTCATAAATCTACAGCAGCAAATGATCCATGTGGCTTAAGTTTCTACTAAATGAAAGCAAAAGCACAAACTGTCTTCATTTAGTCCGTTTCCTGAGGAGGCTCTTTAACACTGATGTGTAACCCAGTGTTAAAAACCTGATTAAAAATATAAATATTGATACTACTCTGATTAAGATTATTAAAATTCCCTAATAATAATAATAATAATAATAATAATAATAATAATAATAATAATAATAATAATAATAATAAATATTGACTAAAAAGTATCTATTATAGAAAACGCTATATCAATGGCCGCCGCCTGGGCGCCGCCATGTTTATTTCCCATACCGACTTTGAAGCTAAGCAGGGAAGTGCCTGGTTAGAACTGGGATGGGAGACCGTTCCTCGGATGCTAAGCAGGGAAGGGCCTGGTTAGGACTGGGATGGGAGACCGTTTGGGAACACCAGGAAGCCTGGCGACAGTACTGAGTGTGTGCGTGGTTGGTGGCGCTGCTGTCCGAGGACAACCCGCTGTCACAAAAATGCGAGTGCACGACATCTGACTGCCGTGCGTGTGCGCGCATCCAAACAGGGCGATGTGTGTGTGCGCGCGTGTGTGTGTTCGTGCGTGTGTGTATGTATGTGTGTGCGCGCATCCAAACATGGCGATGTGTGCGTGTGTGTGTGTGTGCGTGTGTGTGCGTGCGTGCCCAAAACCTGCTCAAACACGAGCCTCTAATCAAACGCGCTGCTCCGACTGATTTATCCTCCGTGTGAGTAAAAGCGAAAATGAAACTACAACTTAACGAGCGCATGGCCTGCACTGCGTAGTTTTTTTTCTTTTTTTTTTTCCTTTGCTGCTGTACCATTTGTTTTCTATTTTGCTTTCACGTATTGTGAGCCCAGAGGTACATTTTATTCTACAGCAGCTTTGAACGCATTGCCTATTTTATTGTAAGGTTATAAATACTGTCTAACAACGATCATTAGGCTATTTCAGTTCAAAACCTACTCATTATTTGTTTGATTGTACACTACCGTGATGCACCAAACCACGGGTCCTGCACCGTGACCCAAACCGTTAAAGCTGAACCCCTAATATTTATCCATAATTATTCCACTGTCTCTTGAATCCTGTTCCCCGAGTTTAGCAAAAATATTGTCGTAGTTTATAAGAAAGGAGCACGGGTGCATCAAACACTCCACTTGCAGTTTGTTTGAAATTGTTTTTTGCCTTCATTCTTTTACTCATTTGTAGTGGCCATAGTTTTTGGAATGGCTTGGGAACCACTGGTCTACAGCTGAACTGTGTGACGGGTTGGACATTTCTTTGTAATCACTCATAATCTCAGAATATCAAATGTGGAGACTAGCGAGGCCCGGCCAAAGGCCGGGTCTCAGCTAGTAGAAATATAAATAAATAAATATTGTTAAAAATATAATTTAAAAAGACGTAATATGTATTTTATTTTGACACCCCGCGCAGCCAATAGCGCTTTAGTCTAAAATCATTAACCAATAAGGTCAAGTCTCACCTCTACGTGCTCTGTACGTGCTAGTCAGACATGATGCCAGAGACGCAGACTGAGAGAGACCTTGTACCTGCTCCGGGGGAAGCTAACGTGTTAGTAGCAGCCTTTTTGGTGGAAAATACACGGTGCTAGGTAAGCAAATTCCAACCGTAATTAAGTAAAATATTGCTATATGCAGATAAATGACCATTCGTTTTATTAATTTAAGATTCTGAGAGTCCCAAAGGCTGCGAACCCACGCGAGCTGCGTAACCTCGTGTCCCACGTGTGAAGTAGCATGGTGAGTGCCATTCATTGTGTATGGGGGCTAGTTAGCATTAGCATGCTAATCTCCGGACGCTAATCTCCGAGTAGTATCTCCGCCAGCTTTTTCATTACAAAAACACACTTTTTAGAGTTAGAAACGATCAGCCAAGGTCCCAATTCATTTGATACGAAATACTACTTGAAGGTTTATGCAAAGTCACTTTTGTAGAGTTGTAAAATTTCCGTTTCTGTGCAGAATTGCTTATTTAGCACATGTTAATTCTTACCCCAGTGGTGCTAATGTGGGTTAGCCACTGTACAAAATTAGAAGGGTAATGTCAAGTGCTGGTACCTGCTTTGCGCCTGTTTTTTTTGAAGGTTTTTATGTTATTTTGAATGAGAAATGTTTATTTTTATGCATTTAAAGTCAAGAAGTGCTATTTTTGAACTTAAAGTATACTTGCTATACATTTTTGAGAAAAACTATTTTGTTACTGAATGTAAACTAATGTAAATTGGTTTATTTTAATTTTTTAATTTTTGAAGGCTAATGTTGTACAACTACTGAAGATATTTTGAGCAAATGTAATAGCTTTCTAGTAGCCTGTAGTCATTATAGAATAGAGTTTAAGCTATCGTCTGACCTGTTTCCAGGTCAGGTTTTTTAACCACACTAACTGGTATTGGTAACCCGACTGGTTACACTTTCGAACGAACATTGAAAGACTAAACAAACTTTGAAGGACTTGGACGACACCGAAAGACTTAAACAAACTTTGAAGGACTTTGCCGTTTTTTATGGTGTTTAATTTTATTTTTGAAAGCGCTGTTCATCATTCTGTAAATAATTCTACAAAACTAATTTGCAGAACAACAAAAGATTTTTTCTGCAGCTACTTGTGTGTGTGTCCATTGATGTTGTACACCCTAGGCTCCTCCGAATCTGGAGATCTATCTGATTTGGCCCAGTTCTCCCTTCAGTCCATCCTCCACTACATAAGGGTACAGACAGCACCATAAGTGCTACACTGACATGTGACTGAGCTGTGGAGACGACAACATGGATTTTGTCACTTTTATAAAAGTTTGGCTTGTGCAGGATATTATTTTTATCATTTAATGTGCTCCTGTCAATCAACAGTGGTTGTGCATGAACCACTGGAGGGTGGGGGGTTTGGCGCAGTGGCTTATGGGATGGCACATAGCTCCTAATCACAGGTCAGTTAGCACCAGAGGTCCCTATGCTTAAGTGGCTATGCTAGTTAGCATTGAGGCTCCTTTTCCTAATTCCTTCCTAACTGACAGACCAATTCTGACGCTTCTTATCATGGCGGACGCTGACGCACATCCGGTTTGACCTTAGACCTCTTTCCAATCTGCTCGTTTCGGACGGAGCCAAAGACTTTGATAATTGCTCCAGAGCTAAAACGCTACGTGTGGCCGACTCTGTTGACGCTTCTGACAGTCTCCCCCAGGGGAAACTGAAGCTACAAACGTAGCTTTCCACCACCGAGTATGGAGTGAATGTACAATTGTCTCATGTAAAGCGCTTTGTGACCATGTCTGTGAAAGGCGCTATATAAATAAAGATCTTTTTCTTTTAAAAAGCAGCTGAAGACATGGCTGTTCAGACCAGCTTTTAGTTGACAAGTCTGTGATTGTTTCTGTATTAATGTTTCTGTTATACTTGTGTTTGTGTCTCTGTGAAAAACGTTGTGATTTTATCTGTGAAAGGTGCTTTATAAATAGTTTCTTCTTCTTCAAATTCTGTTCGCAGGTGATGCCATCTTTACGGACCTAAGAATCAGAGAAAATGCCGTGGTGGGTAAACGTATTAGACATTTTATTCTAAATGTTATGGTTATGTGTGATTCAACAATCCTGATCTCTGTTATTTATTGTAGATGAATTGGTGGTAACTCCATTTGTCGTTCTTTTGCAGTGTCAGCTCGGTTTCCCATTCAAAGTTAAAGCTGGCCACATAGGTAAGAAGTTGTACATAAATACAGTAAATATTATTATGTCATAATATATATTTGTTTTTCCATAAGTGATTAGACGTTTCACATTGTCTGAAACGCCTGCTGATGTTTGTACATGTTTGTATGTTTCCACTTTCTGTGCGTTTTCCTCAGGCATAAAATATGACCCGGAGACGGAGGAAAGACCGTTTGAAGAAAGTCGCCAGAGAGAGCTGCAGAGGATCGACGGGGCCAAGCTTAAAGCTGCAGAGCAAGGTTCGAGGCCAGTTATGGTTATGTTTCATGGCAAATTACATTTCCCCTGCGCTGAGTGCTCCCGTTGCTTCACAGCAGCCGAAGCCCTCCTGCGTCGTGTTGTGAGCATGGGCAGATAGAGGCAGACACGGGGTGGAGGATTTTTCTCCACCTTCATCACCGGAGGTGGAGGATGTTGATGTGGAGGAGGCCGGCGGCCCTGAGCTGTACATGTTCGAGCCGATGGCTCGCTCGTTGCCCGAGGCCACCGGTGCGGCCGGTACTGACGAGCCCGCCGAGGCGTCAGTGCCGTCAAGGATGGGTCCCGTTAGCGAATGGTAAATTGGTGTTGGCATTAGCGCTCGGTTTATCTGATTTAGAGCAAACGCAATCGAAAGGTTCATATTTATATTACATTGTAGATATGTTCATACATGGATATTGAGGTATCATACAGACATAATAAGCTATGACTGCATCAACAGGTGTTTATGCGGCCACTGCACGTCATTGTCCCCAGTGGAGAATGTGTGCTGCAGGGAGACACCAAAGGTATAATTGAATAAAAGACACTGTGTGTCTTTGTAAAAGTTTCAGAAATGCTGTAACTCCGGTTCACAACACATGAAGCTAATCCTCCATGATGACTCTGTTTACATCTTAGGGCTAGACACTGCGGGGAGGGGGTTCTGCTGAGGAGCAGTGCTTGGTTACTCGGCTGGTGACGAAAGGTCGGAGGCGTATCCTGGAGGTCGAGGGCGTTCCCAGAAGGAATCAGGCGTTTTATCCCTAAAATGGTGACCAAAATATGACAAAAATGTGATGAAAAATAACAAAAGAATTACAATAATGTGACAAAAAAAAAAGTGGTCAAAAATATGATGAAAAATGACCCCAAAAAAATGACAAATGTTGCAAAAAATGTGACAAAAAGTGACCAAAATATGACAAAAATTAAGACAAAAAAGTGACAAAAATGTGATGAAAAATTACAAATAAATTACAAAAATGTGACAAAAAATGTGGTAAAAAATTACAAAAATATGACGAAAAATGTGGTTAAAAATATGATGAAAAATGACAAAAAAATTACAAAAAAGTAAAACAAAAAATGTCAAAAAAGTGACTATAACACGGAAACAATGCAAGGAACAACTTTGAACGGATTTTGTAGGTCTTGGCTTTCAAATGAGGCGTTACACTGCCCTATAGGCTGTAATCTTGTAGATTTGGGTAAAGCTGAACTAAAGAACATTTGGTTAAGGCGGAGGTTAAGAGGTTAAATCCATAGTTTTGGACCCAGATGCCGCTTTGAGACTCTTATGTCTGAGATAGTTAGTCTCACGTTTGGCTGTCGGATGAACAATAATAACCTGTGGCGTGTCAGGTGGGAGTACGTGATGACGAGCGTCCTGGAGGTGGACGTGAAGCCCCGCCTCCACATGTGGTCCTGGTCTCACATCCGCAAACACCGGCAGATGGTCAAGACCTACAGAGAACTCTACAAAACCAAGATCACCAGCAAAAAGCCCAGCGAGGAGCTGCTCAGGATGCTTCAGGTGAGTCCCTCAGAGAGCATGTCCTTCGTTTATCAAACATTATACATTACAGTATATTATGAGTATATGAAAAGCTGTAAACACTGATCAATGTTTTGTTCCAGGAGCCGGAGAAGACGCTTGATATTTTTAACATCACGATAGCCAGACAACAGGCCGAGGTGGAGGTGAGGTTCACTTCACACATTTACCCACAAGCCTTAGGGAAGAACTTGGCTTTTACTGCCTGAACTACCTTACCGAGCACATTTTCTCCAGTTTGGCTTTACCCAAATCTTAAAGGATCTGTTTCCTGCTACGTTAGCCATCCCAAAGTAAAGTATAGGCATTTATATGATATATTGTACCTCTACAACTATGGAGCACTGTTTTTTGAGAGAATGCCAAAAAAAGAGCAACAAAAAAGTGACTGCGCAAGGAAAAAGCTCCATTTAGATGAGTTTTGTTGATCTTAGCTTTCAGATGCAGTGTATCAGTAACCTTATGGATTTTGGGTAAAGCTGAACTGGAAAAATGCACTCGGTTAAGGCGGGGGTTAAGAGAGATTTTTCCTGAAGGATTAGAAGCTTAACCCCTTAACTCCCACCTGAACCGAGCACATTTTCTCCAGTTTGGCTTTACCCCAGTCCAAAAGCTTCTGGGAAAAAAGCTGTGAAAATAGCAACAAAACTGAGACGAAAACAATGATGGAAATGTGACCAAAAAAGTGACGAACAAATGATAAAAATGTGACAAAAAAAATGACTAAAATGTGATAAAAAATTGATGAAAAAATAACAAAAATGTGACAAAAAATGCCAAAAAAATGACAAGAAAGTTACAAAAATGAGTTGAATACCCAACAAAAAAATGATGGAAAAAAAATCTGATATCTGAAAAAGATCCTCTCGGTTCAGGCGGGAGTTAAGAGGTTAAAAGTAGCACTGCAATAATAAATTCGAAGTGACATGTCTGAGTTTGTTGGTTGCTAATAAATCAACAACAATTAGTTATTAGAACAAAAGAATCCCTAACCCTGTCTTGAAGGTTCTTTTTCCTGTGCCACATTGTGTTTTCTGCACACGAGAACAGCGCACATCACAAAGGGCTTCACTGTCTTCCTGTTGTGCCGTCTCATTGCCCTTTTCTTAAATGGGACGCCGTCTGCCTTGGACAGGGATATTGATCGGACCAAAAATATCTAGAAAGGAGCGTCTGAAGCTGCTCCGGCGACTGCAGGACAGAGCAGCAGGTTCATACGGCCGGGCGGGGCTTCAACCGAGCTCTGGGGTTGTCTTGGTTTTGCTCCAAATAGTGTTTTCTCACAGCACAGAATCGATCCCCAGTCGCTAATTCTTACAGAACGTTCTTACACCGTAGGACAACATGTGATGTCCATCCTCTGACGACATGTTGATTGACCCTTTCGCCGCTTACATCATAGAAATAAAAAGAAGAGGCGTCATTCGATCCTTACACATAAGGACAGTTAGCAAAGATACGGGGGAACACTTGCTCTTTATTTAAACAATTTATTTTTACTGAAATTGGGTCAAAGAAAAAACCCCTGGCCCCCGTCTGTGTGTGGAGGAGCATGCAGGAGACAAAGGCACTGAACAGCAGGTGGCGCTCCTTCACTGCTTATAAAGGGAGTCAGCATTTAGGTAAATGGTCTCTGGCGTCCTCCAGTTTGGCAAGAACCCACTGCGGAGAGAGAGGACGATAATCAGGTTACTTTCTGTCCAGAAGACCTCGAACTCAGCAGGAAGAACCAATGAACACAATAGAATGAACAATAGAACTGGACAGGGCGACCAGATCCATGACCAAAGATGACGAGGGCAATACTATCGTTTTTCAAAAGTTTGACGAAAAATGTGACAAAAAAGAGACGAAAAAGTGACGAAAAAGTGACAAAAAAGTGACAAAAAAAGTGACGAAAAAAATGACAAAAGAGTGAGGAAAAAATGTAACAAAAAAGTGAGAAAAAAGTGACAAAAATGTGAGAAAAAAGTGAGAAAAAAAGTGAGAAAAATGTGACAAAAAAGTGAGAAAAATGTAACAAAAAAGTGAGAAAAAAGTGAGAAAAAAGTGACAAAAATGTGAGAAAAAAGTGAGAAAAAAGTGAGAAAAAAAGTGACAAAAATGTGACAAAAAAGTGAGGAAAAACTGACAAAAAAGTGAGAAAAAAGTGACAAAAAAATGACGAAAAAGTGACGAAAAAATGACAAAAACGTGAGAAAAAAGTGACAAAAAAATGACGAAAAAGTGAGAAAAAATGACAAAAATGTAACAAAAAAGTGAGAAAAATTTGAGAAACATATGATAAAAAAGTGATGAAAAAGTGACGAAAATGTGACAAAAAAGGGACGAAAATGTGACAAAATGAGAAAAATGTGACGAAAAAGTGACACATTTTTTTAAAAGTGAGGAAAATTGAGACAAGGCGCTCGGTTAAGGCGGGGGTTAAGAGGTTAAGTGTTTTAACATGTGATGATTTACATGTGTTTTGGAGCTGCTCATCTACAAGGGGAACAGAAGGTGGAGGGGAGGGGGATGGACAGTTATGAGGAGGCGAGACACAACTATCACCAAAACTAAGAAAAGCTGCCTGCACAAGGACGCGGGCTGGAAAATTTAAAATTCCAGACTTTTTGGAGGGACTTAGACATTTCTTCTGGATGTTTTTTTTGGGCCTATAATGAGATCATGTCAGGGAAAACCCGGTCGCCTGGTCACCCTGAGGTGGGATAGTAAAACAAGCCATCACGCCCCCTATAGGCTCTGTTTCTCACCTTGGCGATCTCAGGAGTTTTGAAGTTGATAATCTTCCCAAACTCCTTTGCGTGGAACACGGACTTGACTCTCTCCTGGAGGAAGAGACAAAACAAACAGTTACAAACAGTTCTACAAGTATTTCTTCCTTTGACACACTGAATACAGTATATTATTGTCTTAACGGACTTTCCTGGAGGTAGCATGACGATACTAACTAGCTCGTCTGCTTTAGCTTCTGCTTGTTTATTTCACACTTTGGGACAACCCTCGCTGACTTGGACAGACAGTTCTGTCCCAGGACTTGGACATTTGATGGAGAGAAGATTCAGGACCGTGAGGAGGAGCTACGACAGGAGAGGGGAACGTCATTCATTCACTGAGGGAAACAGAGGTGGAGCTCCAGGTGCTACAGGAGGAGGAGGACTCTCTTCTAAACGTGAGCTGCACATTATTTCTGAGCGGATCATTTGTCTGACGGTTTATACGGGTTTAAACCTGTGGCTCTGAGGCTCATAATGAAATCACAGCAGGTCTGGGACTAAAACTGTGCATGAAATCAAAGAGGAAACACCTCCTGCCTTTGTTCTGGTTCTGTTGGTACAAAACACAAATCAGTGGTGCACAACACAAATATGTATAGTGATTATCGTTACGCTTTAGTCAGAAATGATTTATTTTTTTGTTGAATAAATCTAAACAATAAGTTTTGAATATTTTTAAGTTAAAAACAATGTTTATAAGTATCTTCTAAAATATAATTGAAGGTAGGTCGAGGCAACAGCCCCCCCTGGTTTTCACATCACCAGCCGCCACTGCTAAAATAACTTGTCCTCGTGCCTTTTAACAGCACTGACCACCGACGTGTCCGAACTTAAAGCAGCGTTTCTTTATGTGCAGTTACAGTCACCATATGTTCACTTTGAGGGCTGTTGCTTTAAGCTTCAAAGTGGGTTTGACAAATAGATACAGACGACATCTCTGGAATAGCCCATATATGGTCAATTTTAAAAACAGTTAAGGGGGAAAACAATTTTGAAAAAATGTATATTTTCTCTAATTATTCAAAAACTACTGTAACAAATGCTGAAGTATGAACATAGTTTCTACAAAATAATGATACAAAGACATGGAGAGGAGCAAAGTGGTTCAACAGCCCATAAATACATGAATAACAGAGAATGCTAACTTGATGCTACATGTTGGCATCGGGCTAATGCTAACGGTTAGCTCGCGCTAGCTACAACTGCCGTTTTTTCACTTCTACTGAAAAATCTGCTGCGAGAAAATATCCATATGGGCCTGATTTACACTGGACTTTATTTGTATGTGATAAATAAGTTGATATTCCACCAGAAAATGGCAAAAAAAGAGTGAAAATTGTGTTTCTCTAAAGATTCTATTTTCCCCCTCTGCGAAGCCACGCCCCCTTCTATGACGAGACGCCGTCTGTATCTATACAGGCGAGCAATTCTGAGTCACACCCTTTTCACTCAGCAGCTCAGCGAGGCTACACTGCCCGGGATCACATTTTCACTCCTCTGGGAAGTCACCTGCACAGAAGTCAGCGTCTTTACAGCCTCCCGGAATGTCATTGTAGTGAAGTGAACATGCAGACACTTGCCCATGCTTAATCCCATCTGCATAACAACGCATTGAGCTACTCTTCCATTAGATTCATTCTAGAATCATTTCTTATCTATGTTATTGGCTGTATACATGAGCCACTGTTGCTTTTCACTCGGGTTCATTTCAGGTCATATGAGGAAGGCATGACTTGCAGATGGTGCTGTTGTTACAAGTCACATGACCCTTGTTTAGCTGTGGTATAACTTTATTCACCAAATTAAAAATGTGTCTTATCATCTCTGTGCTGATGATATTTAACTGTGCTTTTCGTTTAAGGAGTCAGATGCACAGACTGTCAGAGTTAACCCTCTTAACTCCCACCTGAACGGATCCCATTTTCTCCAGTTTGGCTTTACCCTAATCAAAAAATGAGAAGAAAACAAGGGTGTAAACGCAACAAAAATGTGACAAAAATTCAACCAAAAAGTAAGAAAAATTCAACAAAAATTCAACAAAAATGTGATAAAAATGTGACAAAAATTCAACCAAAAAGTGACAATAATTCAACAAAAATTCAACAAAAATGTGATAAAAATGTGACAAAAATTCAACAAAAATGTGATAAAAATGTGACAAAAATTCAACCAAAAAGTGACAAAAATTCAACAAAATTGTGACAAAAACTCAACAAAAATGTGACAAAAATTCAACAAAAATGTGACAAAAATTCAACCAAAAAGTGACAAAAAATCAACAAAAATGTGACAAAAATTCAACAAAAAAGAGACAAAAATTCAACAAAAATGTGACCAAAAATAAAACCTAAAAAAGGTGACATAACACAGCAATAACGCGAGGAAAAAGATCAGTTTTGTGGGTCTTAGCTTTCAAACGAGGTTTTACACAGACCTATATAATGACCAAAGAGGACAGAATGCATTTGGTTCAGGCGGGTGGTAAGAGGTTTATGGATTGTCTTTCAAGTGTAAAGTTGTGTCTCTGTGAAAACTGCTTTCAGCTGAATTATAAAAAGACTTTGATTATTGCTCCAAAGACAAAAATCCCCTCGATTATTGTGAGCCGCCTTGGTTCTCTGGGCTCCTTGGTTCAGTCGAGCGTCAGAAATCTTGACCATCAAAGTATCGCCTCTAAGCTCTAACACCAGCAACTCATCCTGAACCTTTCATGGGGTCAACTGTTAGATCTCTTAGTTAGTGAACTAGAGCTTCAGCAGCATTTTCCCAATTCGACCGTCCTTACCCGGGGGAAGGGGAAGTGACATCACCAACAGCTGCTGTTCTTCGTCTTTAAAGTTATTGGTGGAGCAGGCCAAACAAAAGCGCATGTCGCCCCCTACTGTACAGTGTCCAACAACAACATCATAGTGTCAAAACAAACACATTTAAGGAGAAAACCCCCCCAGAAAAATCCAAATGATCCTTTATATTTCCCTTTAGTATTATTTTATCTTCACAGGTGTTTCATAAATCTACAGCAGCAAATGATCCATGTGGCTTAAGTTTCTACTAAATGAAAGCAAAAGCACAAACTGTCTTCATTTAGTCCGTTTCCTGAGGCGGCTCTTTAACACTGATGTAACCCAGTGTTAAAAAACGGATTAAAAATATAAATATTGATACTACTCTGATTAAGATTATTAAAATTCCCTAATAATAATAATAATAATAATAATAATAATAATAATAATAATAATAATAATAATAATAAATATTGACTAAAAAGTATAGAAATATAAATAAATAAATATTGTTAAAAATATAATTTAAAAAGACGTAATATGTATTTTATTTTGACACCCCGCGCAGCCAATAGCGCTTTAGTCTAAAATCATTAACCAATAAGGTCAAGTCTCACCTCTACGTGCTCTGTACGTGCTAGTCAGACATGCCAGAGACGCAGACTGAGAGAGACCTTGTACCTGCTCCGGGGGAAGCTAACGTGTTAGTAGCAGCCTTTTTGGTGGAAAATACACGGTGCTAGGTAAGCAAATTCCAACCGTAATTAAGTAAAATATTGCTATATGCAGATAAATGACCATTCGTTTTATTAATTTAAGATTCTGAGAGTCCCAAAGGCTGCGAACCCACGCGAGCTGCGTAACCTCGTGTCCCACGTGTGAAGTAGCATGGTGAGTGCCATTCATTGTGTATGGGGGCTAGTTAGCATTAGCATGCTAATCTCCGGATGCTAATCTCCGAGTGGTATCTCCGCCAGCTTTTTCATTACAAAAACACACTTTTTAGAGTTAGAAACGATCAGCCAAGGTCCCAATTCATTTGATACGAAATACTACTTGAAGGTTTATGCAAAGTCACTTTTGTAGAGTTGTAAAATTTCCGTTTCTGTGCGGAATTGCGTATTTAGCACATGTTAATTCTTACCCCAGTGGCGCTAATGTGGGTTAGCCACTGTACAAAATTAGAAGGGTAATGTCAAGTGCTGGTACCTGTTTTGCGCCTGTTTTTATGTTATTTTGAATGAGAAATGTTTATTTTTATGCATTTAAAGTCAAGAAGTGCTATTTTTGAACTTAAAGTATACTTGCTATACATTTTTGAGAAAAACTATTTTGTTACTGAATGTAAACTAATGTAAATTGGTTTATTTTAATTTTGTAATTTTTGAAGGCTAATGTTGTACAACTACTGAAGATATTTTGAGCAAATGTAATAGCTTTCTAGTAGCCTGTAGTCATTATAGAATAGAGTTTAAGCTATCGTCTGACCTGCTTCCAGGTCAGGTTTTTTAACCACACTAACTGGTATTGGTAACCCGACTGGTTACACTTTCAAACGAACATTGAAAGACTAAACAAACTTTGAAGGACTTGGACGACACCGAAAGACTTAAACAAACATTGAAAGGACTTTGCCGTTTTTTATGGTATTTTTATTTTATTTTATTTTTGAAAGCGCTGTTCATCATTCTGTAAATAATTCTACAAAACTAATTTGCAGAACAACTAAAGATTTTTTCTGCAGCTACTTGTGTGTGTGTCCATTGATGTTGTACACCCTAGGCTCCTCCGAATCTGGAGATCTATCTGATTTGGCCCAGTTCTCCCTTCAGTCCATCCTCCACTACATAAGGGTACAGACAGCACCATAAGTGCTACACTGACATGTGACTGAGCTGTGGAGACGACAACATGGATTTTGTCACTTTTATAAAGTTTGGCTTGTGCAGGATATTATTTTTATCATTTAATGTGCTCCTGTCAATCAACAGTGGTTGTGCATGAACCACTGGAGGGTGGGGGGTTTGGCGCAGTGGCTTATGGGATGGCACATAGCTCCTAATCACAGGTCAGTTAGCACCAGAGGTCCCTATGCTTAAGTGGCTATGCTAGTTAGCATTGAGGCTCCTTTTCCTAATTCCTTCCTAACTGACAGACCAATTCGGACGCTTCTTATCATGGCGGACGCTGACGCACATCCGGTTTGACCTTAGACCTCTTTCCAATCTGCTCGTTTCGGACGGAGCCAAAGACTTTGATAATTGCTCCAGAGCTAAAACGCTACGTGTGGCCGACTCTGTTGACGCTTCTGACAGTCTCCCCCAGGGGAAACTGAAGCTACAAACGTAGCTTTCCACCACCGAGTATGGAGTGAATGTACAATTGTCTCATGTAAAGCGCTTTGTGACCATGTCTGTGAAAGGTGCTTTATAAATAAAGATCTTCTTTTAAAAAGCAGCTGAAGACATGGCTGTTCAGACCAGCTTTTAGTTGACAAGTCTGTGATTGTTTCTGTATTAATGTTTCTGTTATACTTGTGTTTGTGTCTCTGTGAAAAATGTTGTGATTTTATCTGTGAAAGGTGCTTTATAAATAGTTTCTTCTTCTTCAAATTCTGTTCGCAGGTGATGCCATCTTTACTAATTTGAAAATCAGAGAAAATGCTGTGGTGGGTAAACGTATTAGACATTTTATTCTAAATGTTATGGTTATGTGTGATTCAACAATCCTGATCTCTGTTATTTATTGTAGATGAATTGGTGGTAACTCCATTTGTCGTTCTTTTGCAGTGTGAGCTTGGGTTCCCCTTCAGAGTCAAAGCTGGCCACATAGGTAAGAAGTTGTACATAAATACAGTAAATATTATAATGTCATAATTTGTATTTGTTTTTCCATAGGGCGTTTGCAGCTGAAAATACCATGGAAGAATCCATTCAATCAACCAGTGGAGGCCACGCTGGATGGATTCTTCCTCCTCCTCGTCCCCACAGCCAGTAAGTGATCAGACGTTTCACATTGTCTGAAACGCCTGCAGATGTTTGTACATGTTTGTATATTTCCACTTTCTGTGCGTTTTCCTCAGGCATAAAATATGACCCGGAGACGGAAGAAAAACTGCTTCCAAGAAAGTCGCCAGAGAGAGCTGCAGAGGGTTGAAGAGACCAAGCTTAAAGCTGCAGAGCAAGGTTCGAGGCCAGTTATGGTTATGTTTCATGGCAAATTACATTTCCCCTGCGCTGAGTGCTCCCGTTGCTTCACAGCAGCCGAAGCACTCCCGCGTCGTGTTGTGAGCATGGGCAGATAGAGGCAGACACGGGGTGGAGGATTTTTCTCCACCTTCATCACCGGAGGTGGAGGATGTTGATGTGGAGGAGGCCGGCGGCCCTGAGCTGTACATGTTCGAGCCGATGGCTCGCTCGTTGCCCGAGGCCACCGGTGCGGCCGGTACTGACGAGCCCGCCGAGGCGTCAGTGCCGCCAAGGATGGGTCCCGTTAGCGAATGGTAAATTGGTGTTAGCATTAGCGCTCGGTTTATCTGATTTAGAGCAAACGCAATCGAAAGGTTCATATTTATATTAAATTGTAGATATGTTCATACATGGATATTGAGGTATCATACAGACATAAAAAGCTATGACTGAATCAACAGGTGTTTATGCGGCTACTGCACATCATTGTCCCCAGTGGAGAATGTGTGCTGCAGGGAGACACCAAAGGTATAATTGAATAAAATAAAAGCACAAGACATAATAATTCAATGTTTAGTTATGTAGTAATATGCACAAAACATTACGACTTTTTCCTCCGCAACTTTCGCTAGCATTAATTGTCCCATTTGTGGTAGGTGATGCACAGATGTCAGCAGGTGGGTGTCACCTGCATTACTGAGCACCCGGGTTTTGAGGCAGTTGCCCTCAACCCATATGTACTGCAGGCAGTCTATGGGACATATGTGCAGCTCTTTGGGGAGATGCCAGAGACTTTGGTGCACAGGTTAGTTTTTGCAGGATAGCCTATTGATTTAAAATGATGTCGTTGACAACACATACATCACTTCTTTCAGCAATTACCGGCACCTTGCGTACCGGAATGTGGTCAGGTGGTGCTGGGACTACCTCGGGCAGCACATTCGTGTGGTGATCCCGTCCTGTGCCGTCACCCGCATCAGGCAGGAGTTTCCGGAGGATGTGGCCTATACAGGGTTCCTTCCAGCCCTGGATTTTCATGGCCAATAAAAAATATCAAAAGAACACAATTGCCATTCTGAACATTTTTATTGCTTGTCTTGTCATATAAATTTAAACACCTGTCATTGCATAGCACACACACCGCAAATTATCATTCCACCCTTATATACACTTATTTAATTGTATAGCTAGACAGCTGAAGCTGAGCCTCAGAATGGGATCTATTAGCCTATCTCAGTTGCAGTGTCTCTCAACTGAAGTTGACCCTCCTACATTTCATGGAAAGCCATTTGACTTAAAAAATATATATAATATCAGTACATAATACATATTTGGCATTTTAGCCATCATTGTAGAGTATATAAATGCCAAAATACATAATTCTAGTTTTTGTTGAAATTTGCCTTGAAGTTTACTGTGCAACACACCAGTTGATAACCAATCAATCAAAGTTTATTTACATGGCAATTTACAACTACATCTTGGGAGACTCTTAATGAAAAAATAGTATAAAAAAGCCATGTTCTGTAAAAGCACAGGCAAAAACAATGGGAGTGAATTAAGGCACTGCCACGACAAAAACACGATTGCTCCACTGCCTGTACCTGGACACATACAAAACATCTTAGAAGAGGAGCGCAGGGCTCTGCAGGAGTTATTCTAGTACATGTAATTTATCTGTTACAGACACTTTGCATATCGCACTGTGGTTCTGTGTGACAGTGCATACCTTGGACAGTAAGTAATGCTTATTGGTTTCTTTTTTTTCTTTTTTTTTTTACAGTTATTTACGTTATGGCCCCTTGAAATGAATCATCTTTCAAGGAGTTCCTTGATTAAATCATAATACTTTGCCAAAATGCAGAGTACAGATTTGCATCGCAATCATTTTAACATTGAAAGACCTTTAACACCTAAATGTATTCACAAATGGTTTGACAAATAAAAAATCTTTGAATCGTGGTATGATAAATGATATGTGACACATCTGCACATTGAGGTATAACACACTGCTGATCATGAGTTGGATGAATTGGTTGATTTTATAAAGTTGTACTTTATCTGTGACGTTAGTCCTATCGTCAACATGCTAGCCGCATGAGTCGTAGTGTTGAGTACATGCAGAAATGCATGTTGTCATTAGTTCTAACAAAAAAATAAAATAAAAAATCAATTAAAAGTTTATGTGCAGGCTTATGTGGGAGGGATGCATAAGCACCATTCTTCCTGGTGTATACATCGTGAGTTAGGAGCGTTGTCTAGAAATAACTGGTACTTATATTAATTCTGCCCATAAACACCTAATGCACATAATGTGGCAAAACAAAATGAATGATGAATTTATAGCTCAACATTAGCCACAATTCTCCCACCTGCTGGTGTAACATGTAAACTACAATTGCTAAATTATTTTACATTACATTCATATTTTCACAGCGTGCTAAATGCCTATAATGTTAGATAGAGGTAAAATTATTTTGAGGACATTTTTGGTCTTTCACAGACAAATCATAGACCCTGTGACTTATATTAATGATCATTTTTGTAATTCATACATTTTCTTTTTAGATATGACTTGTGAGAGTTAATAGGAAAAACTGGCTCCTGCCCCCCACTGGGTCCTGTGACATCATCACATTCTAGAACCTGCAAACAACCAATTCCTGACAAATGGCTTTACCCCGACATTACATACACATATGTATAATCTACACTTGTATACATTCTCCGGCGACAGTGGTGCAGAGAGTGGAGAAGGTCGTCTTGTGATCGGAGAATTGATTCGAACGTCGCAGGTGCACACTGTCGTTGTGTCCTTGGGCAAGACACTTCACCCTGCTTCCAGTATCTGCATACACTGGTGCATGAATGAGAGTTAATGGGTGACTGGTTCCTTGATGTAAAGCCCTTTGAGTGCCTAAAGCAGGTTGAAAGGTGCTGTATAAATGTGACCATTTTACATTCAATATTTCTTTAGTGTCCTACAATGATACATTAATGAAATGTATAATGCAAATTGATCCACACTATGATCATCAATTTATCATCAATATTCTGGTGGGCTCTCATGGAGGTATACCTGAGACTGAGGTCCATCCCGTCTTGCCCACACCTCTGGTTCATTGTTAGCCATGTCTCTTGGCTGACTCATGTCTGCTTTCTGAAAAGATTTTAGTTGTTATTGGCATGTAGGCATGTCAGAAACAAACCTATAACAATAATCATCTTGCATAGTGTTTAGTTCTGGAAGGTCTTATTGTATATTATCTTCTGGTCACTTTATGTGCTCTTGAAAAACCGTGACCTGTGCCTGCTTACTGCCTCCTTTTTGTCTGGCCTCTCATACTGACCACAGAGTGGTTCCGGCACAGGTATATTGTCCGAGTGCTCTTGATATGGCGCCGCATCCTGAACCACGCACTCGAACAGCAGAGCCACCAGCTTGTCAATGTAGACTTGGGAAAAACGTACAACATAATTATTATTACAATACTCATACATAACCGTCAAGCTTGTTTTCGGACATACATGTGGTGGATTTGGTCTTCAGAGCTCTCACAGTATAGTCACCGTGTTTGTACTTCGGGTACACTATGGAGTATCTCAGCTCACCGGTAGAAGTTCTGGCATGTGTGCGTTGCGCGTTCTCATTGTAGTGCATAGCTGAAATTTGTAACCTAGAACATTCAAAACAAACAGAAGGCAGCACTGACATTATTACAGTTTCAAAGAAATATATAATGAGGAAATAAAAATGGATACTTTGAGAAGGTTTTGGTATTCATTACCTGGCCAACATTCCTTTAAAGGAAAAGCCCACACTTTTCGGCGAGAACCTAATGATCAGGCTGTGGAATGCCTCAATGTAGGACGTGTGGTACAGTGGGCTGATTTTCTCCACGTCCTTTAGAAACCGTGGAGCCAATAAAATGGCTGTGAGTCTTTCCCATGCTGCTGTGCCTAAACAAAAATGATCATGACATCAACGGAAAATTTACTTGGTTTAGAAAGCCAATGCAAAATTTCCAATGCAACTTAAAATATATTAAAAAAAAAGCATAGTCTTTACATACTTGGCCTGAGCCACTGCCTTGCTCTTTCCCCAACCAGAGGCTCGTGTTGGCAGCATGGGAACAGGGCATTGTCATGAGCGTGAACATCCTGTATATGGTCGGCCACAGAAGTCCACTTAGCCACAGCTTCTTCTCCAGAGGAGGAAGCTGACCAATAAAGATGGTTGACTATGCTCTTCCTTCACGGGCCCACGTCCTGAGTGGTCTTTTTCCTCGCCAGCTCATCAATCTTTTTTTTAATGTTAATTTTACACTCAATACATACCCTTTCCCATGTGCCAAGGGTCGAAATAGTGAGTGATGTCCTTTTTTTCCTCCCTTATAAACTTCTGCACTCCTGTGTGTCGGTCTGTCACAATGGCCTGTACTTTGACACCCCTCTCTTCCAGCATGGTCAGACTGCGTATAAATCCCTCCTTCTCCATCCTCACACTGTTTCCAACTTCATTGCTCTGAAAGAGAACAGAATGCTCTACAGAAATGTGCACAATGATCCCTATTTAAATGTCCAAATGTAATCATGATGGTGTTTTACCTGGACAAGTTGGATGTCAATTACTCTGTTACTTTGCAGATTCATCATAGTGTAGCTACCATACTTGGCTGAATGTCCTGCAGCAATGCACATTACACTTTGGCATACTTTTATTCAAACATAAAAAGAATCTTCATTCATTAATAAATGATTTACCTGGAGAGTCAGCGCGCATATCCCCGCCCATTGTCAAAGCCCCACTAGCAGCTGCCTCCCTGATATTTTCATCCTGCTCAAGCTTCCACTGCCAGCTGACCGTTGGGATGAGGAGCTTGGCCTGATGCTTGTGAAAAGTTTGCTCCGACAGCCCTTGAATGTTGAAAGCCCTCAGGAACTATAAATTGTAAAGTAATATTACCAACTGAACGATATGGAAACATAGTCAATACAGATGAGAATTTGGCTCTACCTTGGAAATCTGAGCAAAACACAAGCCAGTGAAGAGGACAGCAGCACAAAGCTGAAGGTTTCCAGCTGGGATGTCCTTCACCATCGGCTGGCTGGACCAGTCGTTGAAGTACTCACAGGTTGGACAGTGCTGTTTCACCCTGAGGAGTGTGCCCAATGTGGCTGTGTCAACTGTACAACGATGAGTGCAGACAGGACATTTCTGGAAAAGTGCCAACAGTTGGTCCTCGTGAACAATGTACTTTTTGGCTTTGTGGGGAGGGACTTCAGTGGAAGCGCTATGTTTCAGAAAAAGGCAAATGTAACTATTGAAGACAATACAATCCAATTTGTTCCAACGTATATTTTTAAACATTACAAAAGCATTTATCCCCCCATAATTTGTACCTTGAACAGTTCAGAGAACTGTTGTTCAGATGGAAGCTGGGGTCAGACACAGACACGTCACACCTTTAACTTTTCAGTGGTGTGGAGGCTGCCCGGGGACTTTCAGGAAGAGGGATTTCCATGAAGGTCTCGGTACCACATGAAACGCTGACGCTCCTATGTGGAACCTGCACTTGCAAGCCTGTTTACAAGAATAAAGAAAAAAACATTTTTAATAGCACTAAGAAATAGTTACAGTAGAATCTAGCAACAAATCCAAAGCTAAATGAAAATCTTATACGATTCAAATAATGTATTATCCAGACAATGTTATAAAAGACAAATCACCTTTGCTCCGCCTGCTAGGCTTCACATTGGCCTGGACACATGCATGCCTGCTGATGATCGGATCAGTCTGACAGGCCTTTAGAAGAGCGCCACCATCAGGCAGAGCAGAGCCACATGCAGGTTTAAGGGGGTTTAGGGGGAGGTGGAGGAGCTGCAGGTGAGGATCAAAGTGGTGGATCAGGCTGGGGGCGGCGGCCTGAGGCGAGGACGCTCCCTGGTGGGGGTGGTCTGCAAGTCACTCAGCCTGCTGCTGGGGTAGTTTTAACTTCCAAGTTTATATAGAGAGCACAATTTGTATAAACTGGAGTTAAAATTCACTTAGAAATCAAATAAAGTACAATAAAACCTTTTTAACCCCTGCCTTAACCGAGTGCATTTTCTCCAGCCTATAGGCCAGAGCTTAAGACCAACAATTTAGCCTAACCTACCCATTTAGAAAGACTTCTTTTGGACAATCTGCCTTCTCAGTACGAGCAGCTCACTCCTGGAATGTGATCCCAACAGAACTGAGGAACCTGACCTCAGTCCACGCTTTTAGAAACTCTGTGAAGAAGTGGCTTTTGGACAATCAGACATGTGAACACACCATGGTCTAGAGTCACCACTGATACATGTCTCGCCGTGTGGAAGATTGTGGTGTTTTGTGTATTGTCCCTTTCTGATCTTTTATCTGTGAATTTACCTACTTTTTACATATTTAATGTTGTCATTCATCATTCACTGTCTTTGTGATGGTGTTTCTGCTGTATGTTTGTCCTGTCATGACATCAACCTGCCATGGGACTACGGATGAAAATGAGCCTGTATGTCTAACTCCGGCACATTTACATGTTGAAGAAACACATGTTGATTAATGTGCACTGTCCCAATTCAAATAAAGATATATATATATATTTAAAAAAAAAAAAACTCATCAAAACTGATCTTTTTCCTCATATTGTTGCCGCATTGTCGTCACTTTTTTGAATTTTTTTGCATTTTTTGTCACATTTTTGCCAGATTTGCGTCGCTCTTTTCACTCACTCCTCACTTTTCCATCACATTTTTGTCTTTTCTGTTGCTGTTTTTTTGGGGGGGGCTTTTTGTCATTTTTTTGTTGCTCTTTTGTTGCTTTAAAAAAACAAAACATATTTGGATCACATTCAGATTTGGGTAAAGCCAAATTTGAGAAAATGTGCTTGGTTCAGGTGGGGCTTAAGAGGTTAACCCAACAAAGGACCAGACATGTTGCATTTGTTTATTTGAAAAGTAGAAAATTCTATTCAATTGTTGCGTGATGGGCCTCAGATATTGTTTCCATTTGTCTCATTTGTCTATTGTTGTTTATAAATAAATAAATAAAAACTCTGCAACGATAAAACACTGAACTGTATAATGCAAGGTGGTATAATGAGTCCAAGCAGTCTCTGTCCTGACATAATCATAACATTATAATAATAGAGAATATAATAGTTACCATGTGTTAGCCTGCCTAGAAAACATAATAAACATATTAACTCTGAAAATGTCTAAGGGCTTTTAATTGCTAATAGTTTATTTATTTTTTAAAAGTACTCAAAGCACAAGATTCCAGCACTCACTTGTTGTTCTATTGTATTTTAGCTTTATTAGTGTTACAGCATTATTGAAACAATGGCTGTGTTTACAAAAGAAAAATTAGACAACCCAAAAACAGGCTAACGGACAAAGCTAACTGTGGGCTAGCGCCACTTAAACAGCACTTACAGCCAAGTTTGAGTGAAAAAAAAAAATCTCCATTGTGTAATTGGATGTACAAAGTCCCTCTGTCCCTTTGTCCCACTGTCAGCGTAGTATTTACTCTCACGGACAATTAATAAGTAAAAAAATCGCAACTTGCTACGACACCTGCAGTTGCGCTTTTGGACTCTAGGGGCATGAGTTACTTAGTACTGCTTGAAAGGGATATTTCAGGATTTTTGACATAGGGCCTCATTTCCTTGTGATCCAGAATGTTGTTGATTTCTGGGGATATTTTTTTCTTAAATTCATGCTGTTCTTATGTTTGAAGAGTTACGTGGTGCTAGGCTAATGCATGTCTATGGTATCAGCTAGCCTGCATTAAAAACAGTGTGACCCGCTCCACAGAGCACCTGAGGCAAATCACTTATAACACCAGACTAACCACATAAATGTCTGTGTCCATAGAATCATTCTAACTATTTTGCATTTATCATAACCTTTATTGGAGCAGCATCAGCTTTGTGGTTGTTTAAGCTACGCAGCGGCGGAGTGATTTGCTAGAAAATAGTCCCTCAAAATGCGGTAATTCATGTGATGCAGGTCAGTTATATTTCAAACATGATTCTATGGACACAGACATTTATATGGTTAGTCTGGTGTTATAAGTGATTTGTCTCAGGTGCTCTGTGGAGCGGGTCAGACTGTTTTTAATGCAAGCTAGCTGATACCATAGACATGCACTAGCCTAGCAGCACTAAGCTCTTCAAATATAAGAACTGCATGAATTTAAGAAAAAAATATCTCCAGAAATCAACAACACTCTGGATAACTAGGAAATGAGGCCCTATGTCAAAAATCCCGAGATATCCCTTTAAGGCAGGTGGGAATTGGTAAGAGGTTTAAATTTGTCTGCACATTTACGCTAATTTGGGCCAGGCTGGTCAGAGCCCAGGGCCGTTTTTCAGTCCCAGTCCACCCCTGGTGGGACGCAATAAATATATTATTAACCCCTGAACTCCCACCTGAACCGAGCACATTTTCTCCAAAACTGAGACGAAAACAAGGATGAAAATGTAAAAAAAGTGAGAAAAAAGTGACGAAAGTGACAAAAAATTGACAAAAAATGTACAAAAAAAAAGACAAAAATGGACACAAATTTGACAAAAAAGTGAGAAATATTTGACGAAAAATTGAGAAAAAATGGACGAAAAAGTGACAAAAAAAGTCACGAAAATTTGACAAAAATGTGATGACTGCCCAACAAAGAAAGTGATGAAAAAAATCTGATGATGTGAGGAAAAAGATCAATTTAGTTTTGTAGATCTTAGCTTTCAAATGAGGTGTTACACTGGCCTACAGGATTTGGGTAAAGCTGAACTGGAGAAAATGCTCTCGGTTCAGGCGGGAGTTCAGAGGTTAAAAAATATTAAAATACATCAACCCTTTTATTTTTATTATTAAGAATATTTAAAACAATATCATATAACATGTGGCACGATTTAAAAAAAAAATTATTTCCAAACCCGAGCGGCAGCGTCAGAGCCTGCCCCGCCGTGCGTCGCTCAGTCAGACAGTCGTGTTGCTTTGTTTGTTTGTTTTGTTTTTCCTAATAAATGACCAACAATTTCCATAGCGCGCTAAAGATGATTTCATTAAATGTCAGAGGTTTGCATGACAATGCAAAAAGAAAAGCTATATTTTTGTTTTGTTGAAGAAAACAGGCAGACATTATCATGTTACAGGAAACTCACTCAGTTAAAAACGATGAGAAGTTTTGGAAATCCCAATGGGGGGATAGATGTTTTTTTAGCCATGGGACAAATCTGTCAGCAGGGGTCGCTATTTTGTTCAATAATTTTCAAGGAGTTGTTAAGGAATCGATTTATTCCAGTGAGGGGAGATATATAATTTTAAACTGTGAGGTGGATGATAAAAAGTTAATTGTATGTAATATTTACAACTTTAATAATGCAACGTTAGCCAAAGCAATGATCACACAATTTGAGGCAAAGGTAATGGAAATGAGAAGTAGCATTTCAGATTCTCACTCTTCTAATTATAGGGGGAGACTATAATGATGCACCAAGTGATTCAATGGATAGGATACCATCTAAAACAGCATTGGCCAAAAAATTTAAAAGTACAGCTTGGTTGACTGAGAAATTAAAAGTTATTGATGTTTGGAGGTTTCTAAATCCCAATTCCTTTGAATATACATGGTCCAATACTAGTAGATCTTTACGGTCAAGAATTGATTTATGGCTGGTGTCCCCAGAATGTATTCAGTATGCTATAGAGGTGTCTCACACATATGCTCCCTTGTCAGACCATCAACTAATTGCATTACATCTCTCAGGAAAAAGGGGAAACAACCATAAGACTCGAGGTTATTGGAAATTAAATATTAATCTACTTAATGATGATATTTTTTGTGAACAAGTTACCAATTTATCACAGAATATTTTGAATGAGGATACCTTAAACTATATTCAAAAATGGGAATACTTTAAATTTAAGACTCGAGAATCAGCAATAAATCGCAGTAAGGACATTAGAAGGGACACTTTGTCCAAGGAAGATAAAATTATGGATAAATTAAAAACCCTGTTAGCTAAACCGTCTCTTAGTGAAGTTTAAGAAATAAAAAGATTGAGAGAAGAAATAGATACTTCATATGTTGAAATGGCTAAGGGCGCATTTGTAAGATCACGTAGCAAATGGTTAGAGCATGGGGAACGGAATTCAAGTTACTTTCTGTCGTTAGAAAAAAGGAACCAGAAACGAAATAACATCACTAACCTTTAAGTCAATGGGATCATGCTATCTGAAGCTGGGGATATATCTAAACATGTACAACAGTTTTATGAGAACATTTATTGTACTGCCTCCCAACCTGATATATGCGATTCCTATTTGGACTCAATGAAGGATAACATACCTAATATCTCTGCTAGTTTTAAATACCAATGTGATAGTCCAATAACAAGAACAGAACTGAAAATGGCGGTTGACTCCTTACAAAAAGGAAAATCCCCAGGATGTGATGGGCTTCCTGTGGATTTTTATATCAAGTTTTGGGAAGTGATTGAAAAACCCTTATTCAATGCACTAAATCAGTGCATATCAATGGAAGAAATGTCATCATCAATGAAGCAAGGATTGATATGCCTTATTCCCAAACCTGATAAGGATCCGGTGATAATAGAAAATTGGCGCCCAATTACACTGCTTAATGCCGATTATAAAATTCTTGCAACAATTTTTTCTTTGCGTTTAAAAAAGGGCCTCTCAAGTATCATTAGTGAAACCCAAGCAGGATTTATGAAAAATCGCCATATAAGCTCAAATATAAGATTAGCATTAGATTTAATAGACTATGAAGATAATATTTCTTCCCAAGCTCTGATTATGTTTCTGGACTTTTATAAAGCTTTTGACACAATAGAACATTATTTTTTGTTTAAGACCTTAGAACATTTAGGTTTTGGCTCATCTTTTATTTCATTGATTAAAACGTTATATAAGGATATCAATAGCAGTGTGCTGTTATATCCGTATACAACATCTCGCTTCTCAATAACACGATCTGTCCGTCAGGGATGCCCGATTTCACCCTTTTTGTTCCTGTTAGCTGTGGAAATTGTATCCATTTGCGTTAAAAATGCAGATAACATCAAAGGATTAACAATATTCCAAAAAGAAATTCGAATAACACAACTGGCAGATGACACTGCTCTCTTTTTGAGCGATAGGCATCAGGTTGGGAGTGCCATTGCACTGATACATAAATTCTCAGCTGCATCTGGCCTTAAACTAAACACTAAAAAATGTGAAATTATGTGTTTGTATGATTGCAATGAAAATACAATGTGTGATATCTCTGTAAAACAAAATGTAAAATACCTTGGCATAACAATCACTAAAGACAAAAAGGAAAGGGAAAGGACAAACTTCCATCCAAAAACCAAAATGATATTGAATTTATGGAAACAGAGGGATATCTCTATATGGGGTAGGACACTTCTGACCAAAGTAGAAGGGATATCCAGGTTTGTTTATCCTGCACTGTCCCTAGAGGTCAGTGAAGCTACATGCAAGGATATAAATAACTTGTTCATAGATTTTGCATGGAAAGGTCGACAACACCAAGTTAAAAAATCTATATTAACACAGCCCAAGGGTGCAGGAGGTCTTGAGCTGCTGAACTTTATAGATTTAAATAATACTTTTAAGATCAAATGGATCCAAGCATGCCTTAGAAATTCCGACTCTTTATGGTATCTTATCCCCATTAACATCTTTAAGCCCGTCGGGGTAACACTTTATTTTAGCACTCACTTATTAACAGCTAATTAAGTGCTAATTAGTGTACTAATTGATGGTTAATTAGCTCTTAGTTAGTGTTTATAAAGCACTTATTAGTCCTTATTTTGCATGACCTTATTCAACATCTAACTAGCTTCTAACTAACACTTTCCCATTTATTAAATCTTAATTACTATTTATTAGAAGGTTATTGGACATTAATGAATGTGTTAATACGCTTCTGGTTATACAGGCCTTATTAGGTGTTAATACTACACAAACAGTTGTTACCTGTTTATTACCTCTCGATAAACAGGGACAAATCCTAAGCAAGAAAACAAATCATACGCCGTCTAATTTATAACCAATTAGCTGTTAATTATTTATAGCTAAGAATATGTTCCCCATTCTGAAGTGATGTTTTGATAATAACTAATTAACTATTAGTTCAACACCAATTAAACCCAAATAGGTCTCTATTCTGAAGTAGACTTCTCTTCATACCTAATAAATGCAAAAAATTAAAAACAAACACATTTTTACCAATTAATTACATAAAACACAATCAGAACAAACTATTTTCAGAATTTATTTGTATACACAACAGTATTGTAATTTAAAATGAATGCAATTACTTTGCCTATCCACATGAAACAAAAACTGTAAGAAACGTCTTCTCGGTCAGCACATATGCATAAATGCTGTCTAGTTGTCCAAAAAAGCTGACAATCTTCAAATGTATGCTTGATGTAATGCAACCACTACAGTAAATCAGTAAGGATTATAGTAACCGACAGAAAAACACAAATACAATTGTTTCTTGAAAATGAGAAACAATGTTTAAGAATGTAAAATGGGCTCATTTACAAAACATGCCAAATAGTTTTCATATTGATCTAGTTAGACTGGAAATGCCTTTCTAATTTCATGCATAGGCATCCCAAGTGGACCACTTTTGTGAAGGTTCCCACGCCAATATGTCCACTCAATCACATCTAAATGGTCTTTCAGCATGGTTTCAGTGCGATTACCTCTAAGTCTCCAGATTGTGGATTTGCAGACCCCCCAGTCTTTCCAAATTCTGTGTATGTGCGCCTGTTCGTGGATCAACAAAGTTCTCTTTATGGTTGACAGTGGTGTGAGTGAATCCTTCATCACGGAGAGTGTGGTAAGTAAGCCCTCCATCCATCAGAAATTATAGAGCTTCCACGACGAACGTGTCTCTTTATTTGAGGTAGAAGATGGTCAGTTGAGCGGCGGGACACAATCTTCAGAATTGGTCTTCTTCTTTCTTCTTTGATTCCAAGTATTCCAAAAACCCAGGAATTTCGGCAACTTGCCCGACCTCTGTTGTACTGCAATCCACAGAAGAAAAATAAGGAAGTGATTGACAAGATTTAATCAAATAAAATGTAAAAAATATCTGTTCAACAGGTCACTCATCAATACACAGGTATATTATGCAGTATTGCATCCCACCATTAGCCTGGCTAACACCAGACTAAAATCACAAGTGATATTTAGTCTGGGGACCACCAATTCATTTTCTCGTAGGAGAGGTGTGGTTTACGATCGTCCATACTCGTTTATTGGGCGATACGAAAAAAAAAAAAAAAAAGTCTCTTGCGTCTGCACGTAGCCATGGCCAATCATATCATCGTATGAGATGACGTATGGCGTACCCGCTGTAAACTTTTGAATATAAACTATTTAGAACAAGGTCTAAAGCTTGATCAAAAAATACCATCGCGTCTGCTGCTGTCACGTTGGATCCGTAAATAAACTTTTTTTTTTATTATCCGTAAATAAACTACAAGCTTCCATATATCGAATAGCGCGTCATCATCTTGCCGTCCCTCCTCGCTCTGTGATTGGTTCCCAAATCCACCGGAGATTTGGCCATGGTCCCCAGGCTGTTGTGCAGTTCGAAATAATTCGAGCGCACACAGCAGCCTGGCGTTAGCCAGGTTATCCCACCATCCCATTTGTCTGAGAAACAACCTCTAGTACAATTGAGAGCTTTATTACAAATGCATTTCTAGGGGTCACTGAAATGTATACAAGCAGTGAAACTTGATTGACTTGATGATTTTTTGATTTGCTTATTTCAGTAGCCTGTAATTGGGTTTACAAACCTTTCTTTTATGCCCAAATTTGCTTTCATCAATGAGCACAATTTCTCTTCTCCTTCCTACAATCTGTTTTCCTCCTCTTCTCATCCTTTGCATGGCAGATTTACAAACTTTGCGCAGTACATGTGCAAGTTTGGTCAGAGTTGCAGAGCTGCCAGTAATCCCTTCCTGCAGCATGTCCACTTGTCGAAGGCCTTGTGCAAATCTGTCAAATATATGTAAGTGTTTAAATAATAATAATTAAAAAAAACATACATAAATATATTGAACTTTTTACATGCCTCGTGTTGAGCTAGGCACACCAATGCTCCATCATGTGAACTCAATTAACAATAATAATAAAAATAATTTGATCACTTCATGATACAAGGGACATTAAATGGCCAATTATGTTTCCTCGTCCCCCCGCCTTTAACATTGTTTGGAGTTTATTGGGAGTCTTTAGATAGCAAACAGTTGGTCTTAACTAGGGTTGAGCTGAATGATAGAATAACCAGAATAATCTCTACATCAGGTCTCAGTCTATGTCCCAGACTGAACCGTGACAAAGGTTGCTTTTTGACAAATGTTGCCCTTGATAACAATTTGGGACGTTGTTTTGGCTGGAAGTCCTTTCAGCTGGCCAATATTAGGCACCTGGATTACACCAGCCTTGACGTCACCATAGACAGGGATTTAAAATTGATAAACAGATCAATGGCGTTTTAAAATCGGGTTTTTATCATCTTTGTCTTTTATAGTGATGTGTCGGTCGCGAATGATCCGGCTCTTTTGAACGAGTCTTTACAGTGAACGATATGAACGGGTTCGCGGAGGTGAACGGCTCTTTTTTTTTTTTTCCCTCTTCGGAGGAGACGCGTCACTTTAGTTGTGCTTTCATTTGAAGCCGTCTGGACTACTGCAACGCACTTTACTCAGGCATTGGCCGTAAAGCACTCTCCCGCCATTAGTCCAGAACGCTGCGGCACGACTTTTAACAGGGACCAAAAAACGTGAACATATCACCCCAATCCTTGCGTATTCGCGCTGGCTGTTAATTTTAGAATTGATTTTAAAAATGTGTGTTTTCAAAGCTTTGAATGGACTGGCCCCTCACTATATCACAGACCTCATCCAAATTTACCGCCCCCCCACGCGCTTTGAGGTCTGAGGGCCAGCTCCAGCTCGTGGTTTCGAAAACGAACCGTAAACCAGACGTTGTCGGCCCTAAGGTGTGGAACGCTCTGCCCCTCCACATCCGAACAGCCCCCACCGCGGAGTGTTTAAATCTCGTCTTAAGACTCACTTTTATTCTCTGGCTTTTAGCACTGCATAAGTTGTGTGGTCCCCTGTGTCTTATGTATTTATTTAATTGTCTATGGTAAATGGTTTCAATTTATTTAGCGGTTTTATGTCTGTATTCTCAAAATTTACCTGTAAATGAAATGCATCCAAGTTGAAAGTTGGACATGTGATCCGTGAAATATGGAGCCACATCTGATGGACCTGGAGATGGACTTGCCTCTGTGACAAATGTCTCTGCACAACCTAAAAAATGAAAACCAGTTAAGTACTTACTACTTAGAAAAATACAAAAAAAGAAAAATACAATACACTTTTCTTACCAAAATGATAAACTATTCCATCAGGCTAAACCACTGTGCCCCACATTCCCCATTGTGCACTGCAACCAAACATAATCGTATCCTTTTTCTACCTCTAAAGGTGTCTTTTATAACACAAAAGATCGCCTGGTGTACTGTTTTTTTGTTTTTTTTTACTTTGTGCCATGACACATTACCAGTGATAGCATTTGGTCGACAGCATGTTAGCACTAAAGCTAATGCTAACATTTCGTTTTCACAAGCAGTAGCTTCTTTTTATCTGGACTAGCATGAGAATGTGCATTTTACTACTCACTCATACCAACTGACTGTACCATACTTTAGACCAATACTCACCATGCAGCCTCTTTTTTTCCATATGGTGGTTTAAACTTCATAGCATGAAAGCACGATGGACATTTCATTGACCTTCCAAGTAGCCCAAGCTTCATTAACCACCTGGTAAATTTCAAATTTTCTTCTGGGCGATTCTTAAAAGTTTTTTTTCTCAAAAAGTTAATATTGGGCATCTTGTGTGAAAGTTACGCGCTGCCTCGACTCCACTGTGCTCGTTTAGCTGCTGCAGTTGTTTGTTGTTTTTCTCTCTCGATGCGGCGGCTCTTTCTCTCTCCGCCGGTGCTGATTGACATGTAAATCAGCCAATCGATGCCCATCTTACAGTAAGTAGAAAATATAAGACACTGTTTGAGTACAATTTAGTTAATATATTTTTTCAGTAAACTTTATACCCTTTGTTTCCCATTATCAAGAAACAATTAAAATTGTGTCTTTATATTTATTGATTTGTCATACAGCCAATCAGCTTAACGCATAGGTACCCGCCTTCTTGAGCGCGATTATCACCCGCACAAATCTAGCTAGCTTCATTCGGCCAATACGTAGCTGAGCAAGTGTAAAGCAAAGAGTTGTGCGAAGAATTTCAAAAGTCGAAAAATGGTAAGTTAATCTTTGGTACTAATTATCTTGACACCGTATATGTGGTATTTTGTGTTGTACTAAGCCCAAATCTACATGTAATTTATAAATAACCTGACAGTGGTTCTGGACTGCAAATTAGCTTAGCTTGCTAAATTAAATCGTGGTACTTTGAAACAAAAACAAAACTTGTAAGCTGGGACAATGGAAATTTCAGACAAATTTCTAGTATGAAATTAAAGTTGTTGCTGAACACAATTGATTTGAAGGAAAAATATCAGCATAATCTACAATTACACGAAGTCCTCTGTAACCATTTTTACTGTTTACAGCCTAAAGTTAAAAAGAAGCAGCAGAGCGCCCCCATGGAGCCACCAGTGTCACCCCTGAACTTGACCCAACATGTGCCAGAAGGTAATATTTGTATTATAATTTCTTTTTGTAGTGTGTAAATATTTTAGTTGTGACTTTTCATTATTGTTTTACCATTTATCCTACAGATGGAGAAAGCTTGCCAAGCTGCAGCAGCCAAACTGGAAGTGTGGAATCAGGTTTTACCTATACTATAGTTGATACATTTAATGGTTGAACTGAACTAATTAGTTTATGCTAATGTCTGTAATACACAGTGATATCTACTTGTAACAATGATAGCACCAGACATTTGATATGGCTGGTAAAGCCATGGCATATGCTCATGACTTAAAACAGACTTACAATGAGCAAACCCATGTACTGTTTTGATGAACACCAATATCATATACACACATCTTTTGTGCAGTATATCCTGTGGTTGTAATAATACATGTTACCACAAATGACAGCAAGTAGTAAAAAAGTTACAGTACTTTGGCATATAATACCTCGACAGGTAGAGGTAGTTACATTTGTGACCAAAGTCATTCTGTGTCTCAATATTGGTTCTCTATGTTGCAGTTCAACATTCATGCATATTGAAACAAACACAAGTAACATTCAGTTAAGTGTATATATATATTTATTGTTTTTTGTTTTGTATTTTTATTCAGTTTCCAAAATTTCTTTTCTGGAGGCCAAAATTGAGTGGCAAGGGGAAATGATTAAAGATCTTGAGGAAGAGCGGGATTTTCTTCGGCAACAATTAATGGGAGAAAACAAGACCAAACGTAAGAAGCAGGCAGCATCTAATGCATAAAATGTTTATGGTAATTTGCATGATATTAATCTTTCTCCTGACCACAGCTCAACGCAAAGCTACAATCAAAAAAGAAAAGAATTACCTGTCGGACACCGATGTCTCCTCTTCACCAAACATAAGCGAGACTGACAGCGATGGTGCAATCACGAAGAAGAAAAAAATCAAACAGTCTGATGATTCAGATGATGTAGCAGTGCTGGGGCGAACTCACATGAGAGGTACAGAATGAATTGTGATGTTTATTTGAACAATATATTACACAAATGTTCAAATATTTTGAAAACATAATATGTCGAGTACCCTGTGCCAATTTTATTTCAAATGTATTTAGTTGGTAATACAGGAGTGATACTACCTACAGATAAATTGCATTTATTTAATATTATTAAACAGAACTGTCGAACACATCAGGGTAAATTCAGTAATACTGTCATGGAAAATGGCTTCTTATAAATTCAAATTATTTGTTTAAGTTTTAAGTCAAGTTTGTAGTTTTGCAGTTATTCCTAATACAACAATATTTAAAGTGTTATGTGCATAATT
This sequence comes from Gobius niger, assembly GCF_951799975.1. Classification (NCBI taxonomy): domain Eukaryota; kingdom Metazoa; phylum Chordata; class Actinopteri; order Gobiiformes; family Gobiidae; genus Gobius; species Gobius niger. The sequence goes on along the minus strand of NC_136852.1, from coordinate 71,966,890 downwards.
TACCAAGTAAATTATTGTGGGGTTTTTTTTCTAAGTCAAAAGGCCTGATGAAGCTGTCCAAAGGTACAAGCAAGTCCTGAAAACGTTCCAGCGGGTCAGGACAATGACGGAAGCCTTCAGGGCAAACAATGTGGACCGCGGCACTATTAAACTCACGGCTCCCATCGCAGAGCTCAGCATGGTGGATCCTGACACCTTCAAGACCCTAACATTTGATTCTTCCACTGAAACCCTCATCTCATTTGCGAATAGGTGTGCTAGCAATGTCACAGCAGAGAAACAGGCAGTTATTGAAAGCTTGAAATCAAAAGGCAAGCTTTTGCCACTGATAGTTAAGTATTAAAACAAGTGATCTATTTGAAAAGTTTGTTCAAAAGTTCGTTCACAAGCACATTGTTTTGACTGTGCTTGTGGTGTTACTGTAGTGGTTGCATTACATCAAGCATACATTTGAAGATTGTCAGCTTTATTGGACAACTAGACAGCATTTATGCATATGTGCTGACCGAGAAGACGTTGAACTTTTCTTACAGTTTTTGTTTCATGTGGATAGGCAAAGTAATTGCATTCATTTTAAATTACAATACTGTTGTGTATACAAATAAATTCTGAAAATAGTTTGTTCTGATTGTGTTTTATGTAATTAATTGGTAAAAATGTGTTTGTTTTTAATTTTTTGCATTTATTAGGTATGAAGAGAAGTCTACTTCAGAATAGAGACCTATTTGGGTTTAATTGGTGTTGAACTAATAGTTAATTAGTTATTATCAAAACATCACTTCAGAATGGGGAACATATTCTTAGCTATAAATAATTAATTAACAGCTAATTGGTTATAAATTAGACGGCGTATGATTTGTTTTCTTGCTTAGGATTTGTCCCTGTTTATCGAGAGGTAATAAACAGGTAACAACTGTTTGTGTAGTATTAACACCTAATAAGGCCTGTATAACCAGAAGCGTATTAACACATTCATTAATGTCCAATAACCTTCTAATAAATAGTAATTAAGATTTAATAAATGGGAAAGTGTTAGTTAGAAGCTAGTTAGATGTTGAATAAGGTCATGCAAAATAAGGACTAATAAGTGCTTTATAAACACTAACTAAGAGCTAATTAACCATCAATTAGTACACTAATTAGCACTTAATTAGCTGTTAATAAGTGAGTGCTAAAATAAAGTGTTACCCCTTCGGTGAGACAAGCGAATGTAAAGAGGAAATGTTATTTATTGAATTTCATCAAAATGTTGATTTTTAAAATCATAATCAGATTTAACCCCCTTTTTATTTGGAGTGTATTTTGCCTGGCAGAGGTGGTTTCCATGGCTACGCCCTTTGCTCCTCCCCTTTGACTACTGTGTAACGTCACAACGGTATGTAACTGGTTTGGCTCTGTGATTTGATGATCATTTTGGAAATTTTACTCAACTTTCTATCAGTTTAATTTGTTTTATCTGTGACATAACACTGCTAAATCTATGTTTTAAGTGATTATTTGAATTTTGGAGGATTTATATTGTTATTTGGTCAAGTTTAGATGTTGTCAATCGTTGTCAGTTAGCTTGTCAGGGGAGTAACTGCCATAGCTCTGTAAATAAAATGTACAGTTAATACTTTGTAAATAATTCTCTTGTATCTGGTGTGGTGCGTTTACCACCTGTAATCACCTGTCCTGGTTATGTGTGATTCCAGGTATGTAATTAACGGGGAGTGTAATATTAGTAATTTTCAGTTATATCAGTTTCATTGTTGTTTGTGTTTGAATTTTGTGTAAATACTTAAATCAATATAGATACAGACGGCGTCTCTGGAATCGCCCATATATGGTAATTTTTAAAAACAGTTAAGGGGGAAAACAATTCTCTTATTATTCAAAAACTACTGTAACAAATGCTGAAATATGAATATAGTTTCTACTAAATAATGATACAAAGACATGGGGAGGAGCAAAGTGGTTCAACAGTCCATACATACATAAATAACGGAGAATGCTAACTTGATGCTACATGTTAGCATCGGGCTAATGCTAACGGTTAGCTCGCGCTAGCTACAACTGCCGTTTTTTCACTTCTACTGAACAATCTGCTGTGAGAAAATATCCATATGGGCCCGATTTACACTTGACTTTATTTATGTGATAAATAAGTTCATATTCCACCAGAAAATGGCAAAAAAGAGCGGAAAATTGTGTTTCTGTAAAGATTCTATTTTCCCCCTCGGCGAAGCCAGGCCCCCTTCTATGACGAGATGCCGTCTGTATCTATACGATCATGCCGAGCCCCTTTGACTGCTGTGTAATGTGTTATGTGTGATTCCAGATTTATATAAAGCCACAAAACCTGTTCATCATTGCAGCCTGGGTGAAACTTCGAGAGATTACACGAAGAAAACCTCAAACATCTATTCTTTGATTGCAGGTACAGTCAGAAATTTTGGAAAGACCTTGCATCATACGTGGGACAGAAAACATCATTTAATATTAAATTGAATTACCAAAACATAATAACTTATTATAACCACCCCAATTGGAAAATAAAATTTATGGTTAACCTATTTATTGTGTTAGGTAAATTCCATATTCATAAAGTAAAATTTAGTGAAAACTGTAGTTATCCCCTCCTTAAAATATTCCTAAATGAAATTGAAATGTATATAAGATCTCTAAACAAAGGTTGGAATAAGAACTCGATCAAAATACTAAATATATATAACGAACTTTTTACATAATCTTTGCAGCAGCTCATATGTCGTATGGGTTGGAGTTCTGCCCTAGAAGCACTCAGGTTAGGCTCACCCCCTCTATTTGTGCCCAAGGTACACTCACTCTATGTGAAACATCCTTAGTTACTCATTGTTATCTAGATATTTAAAACTATTTAATGCCTCTCTCTTCTTTTTGTCATTGTCTGTGCTATCAGTTTGTATTTACTTAATCTTTTGTTTTGTTTTGTTCGTCTTATATTTTTGTCTTGTCTTTTTTTGTTGAATTGTTTGCCGTGAGTTTGTCTGGCTCGGTGTGCTACAGCAATGTGCTATGCTGAAAGGCCTCGTGCCATGTATCACCTCTGGCTGTTTTAAAATAAAAATAATAAAAAAATAAAAAATAATTAAAAAAAATCAGTCAGACAGTCCGCGGTGCTCGGAGCAAGACGAAGCTTCAGTAAGGATTAAACAACGAGGAGCCGTGCATTAGACGGTTATAATGCACGACGCGGAGTCAAGAACACCATGACGCGCAGCGGAGTGGTGTTACTCCGCGAAGTGCATTATAACCGTCTAGTGCACGGCTCCGAGTTGTTTAATCCGCTTATACCATGGTCCCACAAACGTAACATTTATAATAAATATTTGTTTCATTTACTAAAGTCACTAAATATGCCAGACTACCGGGACTATTTTATGTGGGTTATTAGCCGGTCACTGAAGGCTGGTCTCAGAGCGAGTCATTCTCCGCAGCTATTACGAGGATCTCAGTCAGGCTCAACGACACAACATCAGCACAGAATCACAACACAACAGGACTAACCCGGAAACACTTTTCCGTGGAAGTAAACACCGATGTGCGGCACTCGTGGGCAGGAGTTATTTCACTTTTACGCTGTTTAACCTGAAGCTAGCTAGCTAGCTCAACCAGCTCAACTGTTTATGGAAACAGCTGCGTTGGAGTCGCTCACACCTGGGCCCCACCAACTGAAACTTTTATGTTTGACTTTACTAATCCAGCCAAATATGCTTAAATGCAGGTTCATTTTATGTACGCCTGAAAATTATAAATAGTGCCTTAACCATTTTTAATAGAAATGGAAAGCAGTAGCTAATCTAGCTGCTTAGTCTCCTCTACTTCCCATTTATTAAACGTTTTGTTTTGGCCAAAAACGTTGAAATTAAACAAAATCCATCTCATACGTTCCTGTCAGTCACTAATTACGCCTTTATCTGATTCAGCTGTGACATGCGTTGCTATAGCGATGCCCACCACCGCGGAGTGATATCCCAGCGATTTAACTACCGGACTACGTGTGCGGTTATACGAAAATAATGCACGCTTGTTAGCACCCACTAGCCAATCAGAATTGAGTATTCACCCACACCATGGTATAATCAAATGTAAACAAGACGTATTCATGACAGAAACGGCAAAATGGTGTTCGAGAGCCTGGTGGTCGACGTCCTCAACCGGTACCTGAGAAAGTACGTCGACAACCTAGACCCGTCCCAGCTCCAGCTCGGCATATGGGGAGGTAAACGTCACACAAACTCCTAATGTTATGTTTTGGAGCACATGCTAAGCTAAGATGCTAACTCTACTATTAACCGTCGCTAACTGACAGTCCACTGGCTCCCTCAGCTGTCACTGCGAGTTTGTCCGTTGCTAAAATCCCTTGTCCTCGTGCCTTTTGACAGCACTGACCACCGACGTGTCCGAACTTAAAGCAGCGTTTCTTTATGTGCAGTTACAGTCTCCATATGTTCACTTTGTCTGTTCTTCGTCTTTAAAGTTATTGGTGGAGCAGGCCAAACAAAAGCGCATGTCGCCCCCTGCTGTATAGTGTCCAACAACAACATCATAGTGTCAAAACAAACACATTTAAGGAGAAAACACCCCCAGAAAAATCCAATGATCCTTTATATTTCCCTTTAGTATTATTTTATCTTCACAGGTGTTTCATAAATCTACAGCAGCAAATGATCCATGTGGCTCAAGTTTCTACTAAATGAAAGCAAAAGCACAAACTGTCTTCATTTAGTCCGTTTCCTGGCGGCTCTTTAACACTGACATGTGACTGAGCTGTGGAGACGACAACATGGATTTTGTCACTTTTATAAAGTTTGGCTTGTGCAGGATATTATTTTTATCATTTAATGTGCTCCTGTCAATCAACAGTGGTTGTGCATGAACCACTGGAGGGTGGGGGGTTTGGCGCAGTGGCTTATGGGATGGCACATAGCTCCTAATCACAGGTCAGTTAGCACCAGAGGTCCCTATGCATAAGTGGCTATGCTAGTTAGCATTGAGGCTCCTTTTCCTAATTCCTTCCTAACTGACAGACCAATTCGGACGCTTCTTATCATGGCGGACGCTGACGCACATCCGGTTTGACCTTAGACCTCATTCCAATCTGCTCGTTTCGGACGGAGCCAAAGACTTTGATAATTGCTCCAGAGCTAAAACGCTACGTGTGGCCGACTCTGTTGACGCTTCTGACAGTCTCCCCCAGGGGAAACTGAAGCTACAAACGTAGCTTTCCACCACCGAGTATGGAGTGAATGTACAATTGTCTCATGTAAAGCGCTTTGTGACCATGTCTGTGAAAGGCGCTATATAAATAAAGATCTTCTTCTTCTTCTTTTAAAAAGCAGCTGAAGACATGGCTGTTCAGACCAGCTTTTAGTTGACAAGTCTGTGATTGTTTCTGTATTAATGTTTCTGTTATACTTGTGTTTGTGTCTCTGTGAAAAACGTTGTGATTTTATCTGTGAAAGGTGCTTTATAAATAGTTTCTTCTTCTTCAAATTCTGTTCGCAGGTGATTTCATCTTTACTGACCTAAAAATCAGAGAAAATGCCGTGGTGGGTAAACGTATTAGACATTTTATTCTAAATGTTATGGTTATGTGTGATTCAACAATCCTGATCTGTTATTTATTGTAGATGAATTGGTGGTAACTCCATTTGTCGTTCTTTTGCAGAGTCAGCTCGGTTTCCCATTTCTGGTAAAAGCTGGCCACATAGGTAAGAAGTTGTACATAAATACAGTAAATATTATCATGTCATAATTTGTATTTGTTTTTCCATAGGGCGTTTGCAGCTGAAGACTCCGTGGAAGAATCCATTCACTCAACCAGTGGAGGCCACACTGGATGGATTCTTCCTCCTCATCGTCCCCACAGCCAGTAAGTGATCAGACGTTTCACATTGTCTGAAACGCCTGCAGATGTTTGTACATGTTTGTATATTTCCACTTTCTGTGCGTTTTCCTCAGGCATAAAATATGACCCGGAGAAGGAGGAAAGGCAGTTCACAGAAGGTCGCCAGAGAGACCTCCTGAGGATCGAGGGGGCCAAGCTCAAAGCTGCTGAGCAAGGTTAGAGGCCAGTTATGGTTACGTTTCATGGCAAATTACATTTCCCCTGCGCTGAGTGCTCCCGTTGCTTCACAGCAGCCGAAGCACTCCCGCGTCGTGTTGTGAGCATGGGCAGATAGAGGCAGACACGGGTTTGTGGGGTAGAGCTGGTGATTGTAGCGCTGAGTCGGGGCCACGCGGTCGGCGCTCTGTGACTTCCTGTGTGTGATCTGATTTCACACCGCTGCGCTTCGTGGTGTCGCACTGTTAAACGCAAAGGGCAAGGGTTCAGCCTCTGTCTTCCGCTATCTAAGAGAAAAGATCAGATGGAAATGGAACTGATTGGTTTATCACTTGTGCAAATGTCTGTAGTAGCCAATTGATTTAGTTTGGATTTTATCGGGATAGGTGGCAAGAGAGAGTCGATTTATGTTTGTGAAACTGGTCTAAAGTTCATTAATGAGGGACAATGACGTCACATCTCGGGATGACGAGCTCCCCCGTCCACATGAACGCACCATGTGTTACAGCAGTTTGACTCATTTCCCATTGACTAAACATGGTTGTCACAGCAACAGTTTAAAATAGTTTGCCTTCATCTGTGTCACTTCCTGTCAGTGTCCAATAGGGCTGCTCGATTATTGAAAAAGTAATAATCATGATTATTTTAGTCATCATTGAAATCACGATTATTCAAACGATTATTTCTTTTTTATTATATCTTTATTTTATTTATTTATTAATCAAAAAAACATTCTGATGTTTTCTGTTTTCTGAACAGTCATAAAAGTACAAATGATTTCAAGTGCGCCTTGATTAAAGACAGGTCTCTGCTTCACACCTGCCCCCTGCTCCATCATATGTTCTGCTGATCGACATATTAACAGTTTCTTTCCTCAAGCTGTGATCACTTTAAACAAGGCACTTTAAATAGGCACTTCTATTACATTTATCTGTGTGGACTTTTATTGTACAATATTTTGCCCTTAGGCTTTTAATGTGGCATTGTTTGTTTGTTCTGTTTTTTATATTGTGTCGTTTTGCGTGTTTTACTTATCACACTTTGAGCTCTTTGCACATTTTTTTCCAATGTGGTTTTTCAAACTGCAAATGGCCAATAAATGAATCTGAATCTGAATCTGCTGGCCAGCCCTCACACCTGCACAAGTAAACTGAGCAGCGCAGCCTGATGACATCATCACACAGCGCAGTTTGTTTTTATGTCAGGCAAAAGCATGAGCCATGGCACCTGAAATGAGAAGGGGAAATAATCCCAGTGGCCTGAAAAGCAAGTCTGCTTTGCAAAAAAAAAAAAAAAATTGAAAGAAAAAAAAAAAATTATAATTGTTTTTTGCGATTATGCTAATTTTGTAATCGTTTAGTGTAGTAATCGAAATCGTAATCGAATTTCGATTAATTGCACAGCCCTAGTGTCCAATAAGGAAATTAAACTATAAACATCACAAAAATGGCCCAGAAAGCTTTTTAGCAAAATCTTATAATATAATATGTAATATAATTGCGTGTAATGTGTGATATGTAGTCAGAGGATACCATCTAGTTTAGTTCCAGGCTCTATACAACTTTGATGACTATGCAAATGTTTTTTTTTTTTTTCTGTGAATATATCCACATTTTTATTGTTATAAGTAGAACCAATAATTAGATTCAGCAGGTAATATTTGCAAAAAGCCCTCATACCCTTTAAACAGAAGTGTGCACTTAAGTTCTGAACAATATGAGCTAAAACATTGCTATGTGACTTCTTGTATCACTAAAATACTTGCTCTGAATGGCAGACAGACACTGACTCAGAGGTTACTGAGCAACATTGAAAATAGAATCAATACGTGCACACGCAGAGACGCTGTGACATTTGATCGGACTTTCTGTTTTGATCTGTTAAGGTCATGTATTACACTACCTCAGTTCCACTGCTCTAATACAGCTCTACTGCAGTAGTATTGTGTTGTAGAAGTACTGTACTATCCCAGCAGTAGTAATCGTTTATCTTTTCGCACAGTGATAGTATTTCTGGTATCTGTAGCCTGAAAAGTCATAAACAGAAGCCAGCATTAAATCACAATGAAATGTTCTTGCCGACAGAGAACCCCGGGCTGGAGAAAGAAGACTCCTTTGTGGAGAAGCTTCTTTCTCAGGTTATTAAAAACCTGCAGGTGAAGATATCGAACATTCACATTCGGTATGAAGATAATGTAAGTACAACCACAAAGTATTTCCTCTTGCACTCAATGTAGTCCGTAGATCAAAAATTAAAATGCATTTGACCCCCGTGCATTATTAAACACGTTGGTTGATTTTGTTTTTATCAGATCACAAATCCGAACAGCCCTATGTCCTTGGGAGTGTCATTAGAAAACCTCAGTCTACAGGTGAACATGTCAGACTGTGTTACAAACATTCTATAATCAATGATCCTCTTTGAACAAATCCGGTAATTCCTTTTTCCAAACAGACTGCAGATGAAAACTGGCGGCCGACTCTGCTGGACGAGAAGGCAAAGTTGTTTTTCAAGGTAAACCCTGACTTTCTGTTACGTTTAAGCTGAACCACTGAGTTAATAGGTTCTTAGACAGACTTGGAACATGAACTTCGGTCTAAAAAATGGATATATTTAATGTGAGAATGTAGAATTGAAGCTAAGTGCTTTGTTTTGTGTCCGCAGCTGGTCAAACTTGATAACCTCTTTGCCTACTGCAATATCCACTCTGTCCTTTTCTCCAATAAACCATCAGAAGAGGCCTTGGTAAAGTCCTACGAAACTATCTATCTATCTATCTATCTATCTATCTATCTATCTATCTATCTATCTATCTATCTATCTATCTATCTATCTATCTATCTATCTATCTATCTATCTATCTATCTATCTATCTATCTATCTATCTATCTATCTATCTATCTCAATTTTGTTAAGAATTTTTTGAAAAAACACGGCTTAATGTCCAATGCTAACTGTCCCATGTAAACCAATGGACGCCGCTAGGCTAACAAAAAAAATACTGATTTTTTTTTATACTGAATTCTTTTTTTTAGTAGCGACAAAAAATTACGCTGATTTTTTGTTTTTTCAATTTGGTTGGTGAAATACAGATGCAAAAAATTCAGTTACATAAAATCAGTGTATAAAAAACACTAATAAAAACACAAATTAATCTTCTGTACAGTCTTTCCACTGAACTTGCTAACTGTTAATGTTTCTTTACAGCAATGTCTGAAGAGCAGCATGAATTCTTCCGTTGGCCATGATTTCAGTAAGTTTCAGGATAGCGCTGTGTTTCGTGGACAGAAGTGACTTTCATCGTTTTCTATTCCGCAGTTTTCCGTCCAATCTCGGCGGACGCGAAGCTCAAAATGAACCCCAGGTCAGACGTGGATTTCTCCTCCCCCAAAGTGGACCTCATGATGAATCTCCGGGAGGTGGCCATCGAGCTGAACAGACCGCAGGTAAGGCGTGTCCATCTTCTGCAGGCCCAGGAGAAACGTGCGGTTTGGTAATTTCTGTGCTCGTCTGCTGTGACAGTACATCAGTATCCTGGAGCTGCTGGGCTCAGTCGACATGATGTTCAGGAATCTGCGCTACAGGAAGTACAGGCCGGAGGTCCAGGTCCACCGCAATGCCAGAGTATGGTACGTCGTCAGGGCTTTTGACCTCTTAGGCAAGGCAACTTTATTTATACCCCAGGCAACTCAATGCCCAATTTTATCGCTCTTTTGTGGCTTTCTTGTTGATTTTTTTGTTGATTTTTCCTCCGTGTTTTTGTCACTTGTTGGTTTTCCACCATGTTTTTGTCACTCTTTTGCCACTTTTGTTTTGCTTTTAGATTTGGGTAAAACCAAACTGGAGAAAATGTGCTCAGTTCATGTAACTGTTTAATTGTCTCATGAATGAACCCCTTAAGCCTCGCCCGAACCGACCATTTTTTCTCCAGTTTGGCTTTACCCAAATCTAAAAGCTTCTTGAAAAAAGCGCGAAAAGTGACAAAAAAAGAGACGAAAACGAGGATGAAAACGTGAGATGGTCTGATTAAATATGATGAAAAAATGACAAAAAAGTGACCAAAATATGACAAAAAATAACAAAAAAATTGACAAAAATGTGACAAAAAATAACAAAAAAAGACAAAAATGTGACAAAAAATTACAAAAAATGTGGTCAAAAATATGATGAAAAATGACCCAAAAAAGACGAAAAAATGACAAAAATGTTACAAAAAATGTGACAAAAAAAAGGAACCAAAAAATGAAAAAAAAAAAAGACAAAAAAGTGAGAAAAATTTTATAAAAAATGACAAAAATATGACGAAAAATTACAAAAAAAATTATGAAAAAATTACAAAAATGTGACAAAAAATTATGAAAAAATTACAACAACGTGACAAAAAAATGTGGTTAAAAATATGATGAAAAATGACAAAAAATTTACAAAAAAATTGCAAAAAAGAAATGTCAAAAAAGTGACTATAACACGGAAACAATGCAAGGAACAACTTTGAACGGATTTTGTAGGTCTTGGCTTTCAAATGAGGGGTTACACTGGCCTATAGGCTGTAATCTTGTAGATTTGGGTAAAGCTGAACTAAAGAACATTCGGTTAAGGCGGGGGTTAAGAGGTTAAATCCATAGTTTTGGGCCCAGATGCCGCTTTGAGACTCTTATGTCTGAGATAGTTAGTCTCACGTTTGGCTGTCGGATGAACAATAATAACCTGTGGCGTGGCAGGTGGAAGTACGTGATTACGAGCGTCCTGGAGGTGGACGTGAAGCCCCGCCTCCACATGTGGTCCTGGTCTCACATCCGCAAACACCGGCAGATGGTCAAGACCTACAGAGAACTCTACAAAACCAAGATCACCAGCAAGAAGCCCAGCAAGGAGCTGCTCAGGATGCTTCAGGTGAGTCCCTCAGAGAGCATGTCGTTCGTTTATCAAACATTATACATTACAGTATATTATGAGTATATGAAAAGCTGCAAACACTGATCAATGTTTTGTTCCAGGAGCCGGAGAAGACGCTGGATATTTTTAACATCACGATAGCCAGACAACAGGCCGAGGTGGAGGTGAGGTTCACTTCACAAATTTACCCACAAGCCTTAGGGAAGAACTTGGCTTTTACTGCCTGAACTACCTTACCGAGCACATTTTCTCCAGTTTGGCTTTACCCAAATCTTAAAGGATCTGTTTCCTGCTACGTTAGCCATCCCAAAGTAAAGTATAGGCATTTATATGATATATTGTACCTCTACAACTATGGAGCACTGTTTTTTGAGAGAATGCCAAAAAAAGAGCAACAAAAAAGTGACAAAAAGCGATGAAAATCTGGCAAAAAATTGACTGCGCAAGAAAAAAGCTCCATTTAGATGAGTTTTGTTGGTCTTAGCTTTCAAAAAATGCAGTGTATCGGTAAACTTATGGATTTTGGGTAAAGCTGAACTGGAAAAATGCACTCGGTTAAGGCGGGGGTTAAGAGAGAGATTTTTCCTGAAGGATTAGAAGCTTAACCCCTTAACTCCCACCTGAACCGAGCACATTTTCTCCAGTTTGGCTTTACCCCAGTCCAAAAGCTTCTGGAAAAAAGCTGTGAAAATAGCAACAAAACTGAGACGAAAACAATGATGGAAATGTGACCTAAAAAGTGACAAAAATGTCACAAGAAATTGACAGAAAATGGACGAACAAATGATAAAAATGTGACAAAAAAAAGACCAAAATGTGATAAAAAATTGACAAAAAATGACAAAGATTTAACAAAAAAAATGACTAAAATGTGATAAAAAATGGATGAAAAAACAAGTAGCACTGCAATAATAAATTCGAAGTGACATGTCTGAGTTTGTTGGTTGCTAATAAATCAACAACAATCAGTTATTAGAACAAAAGAATCCCTAACCCTGTCTTGAAGGTTCTTTTTCCTGTGCCACATTGTGTTTTCTGCACACGAGAACAGCGCACATCACAAAGGGCTTCACTGTCTTCCTGTTGTGCCGTCTCATTGCCCTTTTCTTAAATGGGACGCCGTCTGCCTTGGACAGGGATATTGATCAGACCAAAAATATCTAGAAAGGAGCGTCTGAAGCTGCTCCGGCGACTGCAGGACAGAGCAGCAGGTTCATACGGCCGGGCGGGGCTTCAACCGAGCCCTGGGGTTGTCTTGGTTTTGCTCCAAATAGTGTTTTCTCACAGCACAGAATCGATCCCCAGTCGCTAATTCTTACAGAACGTTCTTACACCGTAGGACAAAATGTAGTGTCCATCCTCTGGAGGGAAACACACGGCCTCACGACTTGTTGATTGACCCTTTCGCCGCTTACATCATAGAAATAAAAAGGAGAAGCGTCATTCGATCCTTACACATGTGGACAGTTAGCAAAGAAGCTACTCCGGTATACTTTTCAGATTCCATTAGCCTCCTCAGTGTGTTTTCCCTATAGCCGTTAGCATTAGCCACCAAACATATCAAATTATGAACGAGTCAGATGTTTTCAGCTGAGTTTTCATTCTCATTTACGCCTTGTCTCTGTCGCAGTTTTGCCGCTTTTTCCAAGAAGCTTTAAGATTTGAGTAAAGCCGAGCTGGAGACGATGCGCTCAGTTCACGCGGGGGTGAAGCCAAGTGTGTTTTATCGTGTTTGTTTGTGTGTTCCCTGCCCAGGCGAGTAAGGCGGGCCGGAAGATCTACCGTCCCGGGCTGAAGATGGAGGAGGAGGAGTCTCAGGGCTGGTTCGACTGGTTATGGAGCTGGGGCGGAAAGAAGGAGTCTGAGGTCAGGGAGGCCAAGAGCGGAGGTAGGAGAACACAAACAAAAGCACTTTTACACTTGTTCTGCTGCTGCGCTCATGCTTTACTTAAGGATGATGTGTCAACAAAACAGGAATCCTCATGTTTCACCTTCGTTTACAGCCTCTAGGCCAGTGTAACGCCTAATTTTTTGTCACTTTGTCAGCGTGTTTAGTTTAGTTTATTTGTTTATTTGAGCAGTTAACACTCTACTCAAAAGGAGTGGGCCGAAGCAAGAGCTTTTAAGCGCCCACCCCCAAAATCCATGCAATAAAATAATACAAAGGAACGTAGTGCAAAAGGAACATACCGTAAATTCTCTAATACTGGCCTGTATTCCATTAGCGGCCGGGTCTCAAACAGAGGCCGGGTCTCAAACAGAGGCCGGGTCTCAAACAGAGGCCGGGTCTCCGACAGAGGCCGGGTCTCTAACAGAGGCCGGGTCTCAAACAGAGGCCGGGTCTCAAACAGAGGCCGGGTCTCAAACAGAGGCCGGGTCTCCGACAGAGGCCGGGTCTCAAACAGAGGCCGGGTCTCAAACAGAGGCCGGGTCTCAAACAGAGGCCGGGTCTCTAACAGTGCCCGGGTTCGCGGCTGGCGGAGGCAAATTAAAGCCGGTCTCTAAAACAGGCCGGGGCTTTTATTAGAAACTATAGCGGTAGAAATATTCCCCATGTTAGGAATTTGTCTCATACTGGTGTAAATGAAAACTTACGTGCAGGAAGTAAACAAACGGGACCCCGGGCCGAGGGGGGGCGCTGTGGAGGAGCTGATCCGAGCGTAACTTTGACACAGATTTAGCCACTTTTCAAACCTCCAGTGACTATATTTGGAAACAGGGCAAACAACAAATGTTGTGAGACCCTCCAGGGTTTTAATAAAGTCACCATCGCGTCTTCAAAGCACGTCCAGCTGCTCCGTGTGCAGGTCAGTCCCACGCCTCAAAATAACTCCTCCCATCAGCGCGAGCGTCTCGTCTTCTCTCGGGTCAGTCTCATGATCGATCACAAACACAAACGCTCCGTCTAAACTCGCCTTTTACACAAGATAACAAATAATCGGGTCCACGGTAAAAACGAAACAGAAACCTGCAGTGACATTGATGTCAAAGCTCCTCTAACAGCAACGAAACACTTCCTGTTGTCCCGACAAAATAAAAGGCGTCAATGTTCCAGCCGCTGGGAGAGGGTTTGAAATGTTAATTAATAAATGAACCTAATATTTAGGTGCAAATGGACACAAATCAAATTTTTCTTCATTTTCCTGGTCGTCCGTTTTGCTGAAATAGAAATAAAGGCCTGTCTCTAATTGTGGCCTGGTTCCAATAAAGGCCTGGTCCTAGATGCCCTTGAGTAAATAAAGGCCCCGGCCTATATTAGAGCATTTACGGTAGTACAAAAGGGAATTAAACAAAGGAAACAGCAGCAATAAATAGATTACACATACCGTATTTTCCGGAGTATAAGACGCACTAGCCGTAAATGCCTAATGGGATAAAAACAACAGGCTAAGTAGGTGTACGGTTTGCTAACGTGACACATTACACGATGAACTAAATAAGTGTCTGTTGTGTTCACGTCACATGAACAGTTCAGATACAAAAGCATAAGGAACAGACAACTGCACCGTTGACAAACCTCTCCCAGCAGCCTGTTTTTCAAGCTCTCATTTGCAAAGTCGTTCCTCTAAATGTGGCCATCGAGCTTTTAGCCCGTGATTAGCTTTGTTTTGTTTTCTTGTAAGAGTAACCGCCGCTTCTCGCTCACTCCTAACTTTCTTTCTGCTGCTCGATTAGCCTGCAGTGCCCTCTAGAAAATACGGTACTCACATAATCCGACACATTTTCTCCAGTTTGGCTTTACCCAAATCTAAAAGCTTCTTGAAAAAAGCGTGAAAAGTGACAAAAAAGAGACGAAAATATGACAAAAAATGACCCCAAAAATTACGAAAAAATGAAAAAAATGTGACAAAAAATGACACAAAATTGTACAAAAAATGTGGTGAAAAAAATAACAAAATTATGATGAAAAATGACAAAAGTGTTACAGAAAATGTGACAACAAATGACCAAAATATGATCAAAAATTACAAAAAAATTACAAAAATGTGACAAAAGATGTGACAAAAAAGTATAAGACCACACGATGGCATTGACAACGAAGTCACTCGTTTTTGTTGCTTTTTCATCCCTCTTCTTCGTCGCTTTGGTGTCACTTTTTCACTGGCGTCACTGGTTCTCTTTTTTGTCACTTTTTCGTAGTTTTTTTTGTTGTGTTTCTGTTGTTTTTTTGTTTCTTGTTCATCACTTTGCTTCGTTGCTTTTTTGATGCTCTCAGTGGTGCAGCTGTAAACGTTTTTTAGCATCTGAGGTGAGAGTCTAATGCAGGGGGCCCAAACTTTTTGTCTCCGAGGGCCAAAATGAAAAAGTGCCTGTGAGTCTCGGGCCAAACACGGCGATGTCAAGCACGAAAAACACATATATCTGCAAATTATAAAGTTACTTTATTTTATTTACTTACTTATTTTTTCGATAGCCTACATTTGCATTTGATTCTATCTATGCAAATAACATGCTATATTAAAACAAATGGTAACTATGGCAAAAGCCTAATTTTAGAAGAACAAAATCAGCAATTGTAGCAATTTAGTGCAAAAAAAAACCCTGTATCTACAGCACCTACAGTAACTTTACCTCATTCGTTCACTCAAAGAAAATGCCACATTAGATTATTTTGAAAGTGTCAGTTCAGCATAAATTCTTTTATAAGTCACTTTTTAACACGTACTGTTGTTGACGTCAACAACCTTTGCAATAAAAGTTGGAAAACTGTGAAAGTTGACGCAACAACACTGTAATTGATAAATACCAAGACTTTGCGAAAGGAGTGAAACAGCGCCCCCAATTTGACGCTTATGGTCCAAATTTACCATTGAGAATGAATGGAAGCGAGTTAGTATTAACCACACGCAGTGCAAACGTAGGTCACTCTCTGGCAACAGAATTGTGTCGGTGAGCCTAATTTGGCCCGCGGGCCCACCTTTGGGCACCCCTGGTCTAAAGTCTCTTAGTCTGAGATGGTTCAGGCGATGGCGAGACTTTTATTTACTAAAGTTTTAGTACGTTTTTAAAGGAGGTCTTAAAAAGGTTTTACATTTGACTTTGGGGTTGCTGCAGATACCCTGGTTTTGCTCAGGTTTTGTCTCTTATTTTTGTTGCTCTGTCACTCTATTGTTGTTTTTGTCGCATTTTTTTTGCATTTTTGAAAAAAACTTTTAGATTTAGGTAATGCCAAACTGGAGCAGTCATGTGGTTCCACTTAAGTCACAAACATCTGAGGAAATGTTGGCCGGATCGTTTGAGTCCAGCGGTTTCTAAAGACAGGATAATGTTTGTGTCTAAATAAACCTTTCAGACTTGGTTGTTTTTTAAATGAATCGCAAACATTGAGTTCCCGCCTTTTTTGTCTCTTATTTGTTGTGTTTTTGAGATTTTTTGTTGCTTTATGACCCATTTTTCAGAACTGTAATCTGTAAATCTGCAAAAAGAAACCGCTCAGACTTGGATGATTGTTTAGTGGTGTCTTCTTGTGTGTGTGAGGTTTTGACGAGCAGCTGACCCCCGCTGAAAAGGCCAAGCTCTACACCGCCATCGGCAACAGCAAGACCGCGGCTAACTCCAACCTGCCCAAGGAGGTGAGTCACCAAACCAACCGGAGGCACTTCCTCCTTTTGTGATACAACAGCGCGTTTATGTAAGATTATGCAATGTGATCCACCGGCGTGTGAAAGGCTCTTGTGTTTTCATTCTTGTCTCTCAGTTTGAAGACATGAAGGTGGATTTCCACATGGAGAAGCTGTCCGTGTCCATCCAAGACGACAGCGACAAGAACGAGATCCTCCGCCTGACCGTGGGGGAGCTCATGTCCACGCTCACCAAGCGGTCGGGGGCACAGGCGCTCAAGTAGGTGCTCCTTGTGGAACAGGTTATCCGCAGGGTCTTCTAAAGTCGCCTCATTAAGAACCCTAATGAATATTACAAGTTCTTGAAATGATTTTCTAGGAGTGAAATGGGTCTGTAGTTTGTGAAGTGATTCCGAGTTCCATTTTTGAACAATGGCTTAGTCAGAAAGAAGTCTGTTTGTAGATGAGATTATATAACGCTAACAGCCCTGCTCACTTTAAAGGAATAGGCCACCGTTTTTACATACTGAGATATGTTCTTACCTAACCTTAGTCGAGTTAATATATCCCCGTCTGGTCTTTGTCCGTGCGCTCTGTAAGGCAAACGGAGCACATACGCAGCCTCTCCCACATGTCATGTAGCTCCAAAAAAGCTCACGATAGAAGCTACCAAGCTCTTCCACGTGTTCCCTATTTAAATAAAGTTACGTGAAGTGTTTTCATACGAAGTATATTTACACAGAAATGTAGCATGTCGATTTTATAAGCAGATAAAAAGGGGTACTATATTGTGAGGCGTAATGATACGAGGAGCAAAACGTCCGCGCAGTAACTCCTAAAGACTTCCCCCGCTCACTTCTGTCAATAGAAGCTGCGTCAACAGAGTCATGTAGGACCTGCATCACTAGTTTACCAGATAAATCTAAAGGCCTTTTACACGCGTCCATGTGCTGTGTCACACTGGAGCGCGGTGCGTCACGGCACCTCAAAGGCTTTTCTCAAACTGCGCGCACACAAAACATCGCAACATCAGCCACGTAGCAACGAACTTATTCCCATGACAACTAGCATCAACCTGTCGATGTGCCGACACCGACCCGTCCCGCGTGCACGTACAAGCACACTTCCCCGATGTTATGGTCACTCCTCTTCCTCGTGGTTAAATACAGTGAGGGTGATATCCTATACGCGGAGCGTGGAGAAATTAATCAGCACATGAAGAGGAAAGTTTCATTGCAGCAGGAGGAAGGGAAAGATGGAAAAGAGAGGCGTACCTAATGATTTACAGTTGATCCATTTTGCCTCGTCAGAGCAGTAATCCAAACGCCCTCAGGCAGCGCGTAGTCATTCTTTCTTTGTGCAAAAAAGACGCATCAAAGTGAGAATAGTTCACCAGACGTCGGCCACATTCACACCACACCAGCTCCGAAGCAGAGGACGGCTCAGGCTGCTCCGAGACCAGCTGTTTCAGCCACAGTCGGAGCGGCTGTTTAAGCCGTCTTAAAGTGCTGCGCTCAGATTCACACTGACCCTAAAAGTCTCTTAAAGTTGACCTGTGTGAAAACACCCTAAAAAAGCCTGAACTCATGAGCAGCTTCGGCACAAATGCAGATGTTCTCTTAAAGCGAAGCAAAGCTACAACTTACTAACACTTTAGTTATTATGGCAGAGCCGCGGCCTGAGCCAGGACTAAACCAGGACTGAATAAGAAACTAGATTCTTGGACAAAGAGAAAAGCAGCGACAACAAGAAGCATATCAGCTTTACCTTTAGCCCTGCAGAGCCTGCTGTTACTAAACTCCAGCTGCACCGGAGCCATTTGGGATCAAAGATTGTTTGTGGATAAAGTGAGCGCTCACTCTGCATTAGCCATTTTTGGAATAGTTTTGGTAAATTATTAGTGACAGAGTGAGCGCTCTCACTATGTAACAGCTCAGTGAGTTAAGAAAAGTTTATCTGAACGAAAACAGTCCTGATGTGGATCTGTCTCTGTAGCTCAGGAGGGAATAATGTCCTTTCTCTCTTTTTATCAACGCTTAAGTTGGAATTCTGCTCAAAAAACTGAAGTTACAGGAGACGCTGCTGCGGCCTGAGTTCTTTCTATTGTGCCGTTTTTGGACTTTCTCCTGAACGACACTTTTTATACACATTATTTCAATTAAATTTAAATAACAGGTATCGAAATAATTACCGTTTAGGCACCGGTACCAAAAAACACATCATTTAATATGCATACGTCACATTAAAGGTGACTATAGCCATATGTTATTGAATAATTTTAATAAGACATATTAAATCCAGAAATATTTTAATGCCGACTTCAAAATATAGTTTTCATATAGAATATACTGCAGGCGACAGAGATATTGCACATTTGAAAGACGAACACTTGATTAGAAAGATTAAGAGATTAAGAACATTTGGACTGAAATGACAAAATTGACAAAAGTGTGGATCTAACGGTACATTTTTGCATAATTTATATTAATTTAAAATAGACATTATTTTATTGGACATATTTATCTTCTGGTTTGTTTCTCCAGAGTGGCGGCGGAGCTGACTCTGTTCGAGGTGACGGGCCTGGCCAAAGGGCACCCGGCCCCCACCCTGCTGTCCTCCAGGAAGGCGGCCACGGCGACGGGCACTCCTCTGCTGAGCCTCCTGTTCGAGACCAACCCCATCGACGAGTCGGCCAACCAGCGCCTCCACGTCCACTCCCAGCCCCTGGAGATCATCTATGACGCGGTGAGCGGTGGCGGAGACGGGAGGTTTATGTTGTTTGTCGAAGACGCACAAATGTTATGGAATTTTTATTTGGTGATTGCAACCTTTGAGGCTGCAGTTAGTCTTGCGGCCTTTTTAAAGGAATTATAGCTGTTATGACGAGTGGTTCGGTGTAAGAACATATCCTGGGCTTTATCTGAGGGATTTGGACGTCTCTTCATCTTGCAGGGCTTTTACAAATCTAAAGTTTGGACGTGATGAATGAATAACTATTTTTGGTTTGAAGCATGTTTACATCACTTCTATATACGATTATGGGCCTTAAAAAAAAAAAAAACCTCCTTTAAAGGAGGGTATCATGCAAAAGGACTTTTTAGAGCTTTGTACCTTGTTACAATGTTGTACTAATAAGCCGAATGCCCGTTGCATTATGGGTAATGGAATTTCTTTTTTTTACCAAACAATATTGATAGTTAGCGTAAAACGGCGCAGAAAGCTCTGATTTGGACGGAAAGTTGATAATTGAAAGAGTTAGCTTTAAGTCTATTTTTACACCAGGGCTGTGAATGGAGATAAACAGAAACTGAAAGAACTGAATGGCCATTCATATAAGATAAGATAATCCTTTATTGATCTCACAACGGAGAAATTCACTTGTTACAATCAGCATTCAATAAGATCACTCAGAGTGTGCAAAACAGACAGTTCAATAGTAGAAAACGAGGTATCTTATATACAATAAGTAATCTAGGGGGCAGAGTTATAACAATAAGGGAATAGTAATAAATAATAATAGGATAAAAATTGTAGAGATGTCAAAGTGACGACCAGTCCTTGTTCACATAGTTGGAATAACTATATGAGAAAAACATTTCTGACCCTTGAAGGCGACTGTTGTACAAAGTCCAGGGTCTGAAACTGTGGCCTCATGTCGCCGATATTCAGGACATTTAAACTGGAATGAGAAATAAAAACATAGAATGATTTTTTTGTCATTAGGGAAATGGACAGTAAACAAGATCTTTTTTTTAATAATTATGACCTGATCCACACACACATATGCCTCTAAATTGATTTAAAAATCACAATCCTCCTCATTAAAGTGGTTCATGACTGACACGTGTCTAAAGTTTGTTTCCCGTCTTGTGGCAGACCACGGTGAACGGCATGGCCGCGTTCTTCCGACCTCCAGACGACCTGCCGTTAGACGAGCTCACAAACGCAACGCTCATGAAGCTGGAGCAGTTCAGAGACCGCACAGCCACCGGTCAGTCTGGATTACTCTGTCATTGTCCTGTGCACACGGCTATGTGTTTACGTATCTGTGATTCAAAGTCCGAACAATGATTTTATTTGTATCACTGACCTGTTTTTCAAATGTCTTTTTTTGTATATCTAATATCCTGTAAAACATGTGACTTTAACGCTGTCGTACGTCCTGCAGGTCTGATGTATGTGATCGAGACCCAGAAGACCCTGGACCTGAAGGTCAACCTGATGCCCTCCTACGTCATCATCCCACAGACGGGTTACTATGACAGCACTCAGAACATCCTGCTGCTGGACCTGGGTCACTTCCAGGTGTGGCGGTGCTCTTTAATTACCTGTTTATTCACCTGTCTGAGGGGACATGTGGATGAAACGTGTTTGATGTTGTGCTAGATGTCCAGTCAGAGCAGGAAAGACCTGCCCCAGCTGTCCGTCACCTGCAGCGACATCAGAGACATCATCTCCAGAGCCTACGAGAGCTTCGACATCCAGCTCAGTAACCTGCAGCTCCTCTACAGCAGACCAGGTACAGCTCTACAGGAGAGACTGTCAGACTTCAATATACAGTGTGTTCCACATGACACATTCACCCAAGGTACTTCAACAAATATGGAGAAATTATCAAAATGTGGGTTTTTACATAATAATT
This sequence comes from Gobius niger, assembly GCF_951799975.1. Lineage (NCBI taxonomy): Eukaryota > Metazoa > Chordata > Actinopteri > Gobiiformes > Gobiidae > Gobius > Gobius niger. Next base: position 71,945,703 of record NC_136852.1, on the reverse strand, counting down.
TACCACAAAACTACTGATGAGAGCGAATCCCCCTACACCTTTACTGTAAGTTTGATATAGGAACTTTATTGGGGTTTTGGACTTTTGCCCAATTACCTCCGGTAGTTCCTTAATAAAACGTTTAAAGCATGCGGGAATTCACGTACTTCAAGGGGCAGTAGGTCGGGAGATGTCCACTACAAATTCATGACCTATGAACAAACAGTAAAGGTCAGCACAAACTGCACGGCTTTTCTAGTCGCAAACGATTTTATATAGAATGGGGAGTCCACACTACACGACTGGATTCAGTGCGATTTTCGAACGTCTGGGGGTTCACATTTAACAACTGAGAATCGTAAGAGTGAACTCACTACACGATTCTGACAAACAGCTGATGTTTTATAACACAGCGCGTCTGTCCTCTCTACGGCTTCGAAAACTGACCCCAAATCCGCAAAGACAGGCCTGTGTTTGAGAGTGTGGGATAACGTGTGTGTCCCGATTGGTCAACGGTGTCAACAATGTCACAACACCGCAGCGCTAGCTTACTGCTACTACGAAGCTTCAACTTGGCTATAGTTCTCTTTCAACATTCGTTTCGGTATCTCACTATGGGAACGCTCTCACGCTGTTTCCCCCAGAAGCCCAATTACATTACGCCAGTCTGCTGACTGGCTGTCAGACGTGACGTCGCTCAGCAGAGGAGGAGGGACTTCCTCCTACTATAAGAGCGTCATAGCACGTCATAACATTAGTCTAAAACCTCTTCTCGCTCCCAGAGGCTTCTCTCAGACGGTGAGTGGTAAACGGGATAGCATATTGTTCATAGGAAGAGCTAATCACTCTGACGCCGAACGCTACCTATTACCGCGTCGCCATTTGTGAGTTTTTTGTGTGTAGCAAGTCTGTCCCCAAACAGGTGCTATTTTAGCCGCTAGTCGCAATACTAGTTGCTTGCTTCAAATTAGCGAGAGATCACGGCACTACGCTTCTTCCTCACCATGGAAAAAGACGTGCTGCCACCAAAGCCGTGCAAATGTGGGAATAAAATTTCTGTGGCAGACAACCATGCTGTTGACACTTCATGCTGGCCGATCCGATCCGATACAGTGTTTTTCTATAACAAAACAAACAAGTCATACAATACATATCATTATATATTATATATTATATATTTTAGGCTATATATTAGTCTATTACAGTCTTTTCTATAAATATTCAATAAGTTCTGGATTTAGCTGTGAATGTTTAATTAGAAGGTTGGGTAATACAAAGGCTAAAATGGGGATTTATCATCCATCCATACATTTTCTTCACATTGCACCAGCCCCTATGGCTCCTCCTGCAAGTGATGGGTCCACAGAAGGACGGCCTCATGGTTCTAACAGGGCCTGTTGGTCTCTCATAAGGGGCTTCTGAACCGGGCTTTGTCTGACACGTCACCCAGGACCTGTTTGCCCTGAGACAACAGAGCTCCAGGATCATTCGGGCGCTCAATCCCCTCCACCACGTTAAGGTGGCGACTCCACGAGGCGGCTAATTATTATGCAGAATTATAAAGAGCGCGCACCTATGAGAACGCTGTCATCTCCGCTGTTAAGACTCGATTCTTTCTGGCTCTTCTGTAAAAGCGAATGACAGCACTGCAAAAGGAACCAAGGACATTTCTCTGCCAGTGTTTGAGTTTTAGCAGCTGCGGAGAGTCCTCAGTGTGGATCCAGTCATCAAATCCAACCCGATACTCTCAGAATGCCCGGATCTGCTCCTCACATCATCAGCTCAGCCTCTCATCAATATCCCAGACATGTTCCTAGTCAGCTGCTGTGTGTTTCTGTAGTTCTATACTTTTCAGTGAATGATGTCAAATCCAGTGCTTTTCGTTGACAGAGGAAGACTGGAAAAAGGCTCGTAAGCAGAAGGAGTCGCCCTTCCACATTCTGGAGCCCGTGGACCTGCAGGTGGTGTTCAGCCGCTCCATGGTGGTCAAAGACTGCCACATGGCCAAGTACGTCTCCAAAAAACGTGATGCTACTTCAAATAGCGAAACCTTCTGACTGCTCTCACCACCTCTGTCTGCATTTCACCTGCCCAGGTATAAGATGTGGGGAACGCTGCCGCTGCTGTCTCTGCGGATCTCCGACGACAAACTGCGCAGCGTCCTGGAGCTGGTGGACAGTATCCCTCTGCCCGAGAGTCGCCCTCCTGCCCCAACCAACCCTCACCAGGGCTCCATCAGGGTACAGACAGACACAGACACCTTCATGACATTAAAAAGCATGAAATTGGACTAAAATTGGTATTAAATAAAATGTTGGTTTGCGAGGTTTGAAATCAAATCGAATCTTAAATCGATCACATTTTTTGGGGGAGGAAAATTGTCCAGCTCTAGTTCGGTTTTACCCGAATCTAAAAGCTTCTCGACTGCAGAGCAACAGAGTAACACCTCATTTGAAAGCTTGCCTTTTTGTGGCATTTTCTTTTTGTTTTTCATTGCTTTTTTGTCGTGTTTTTGTCACTTTTGTTTGTTTGTCACTCTTTTATTTTTTTAAGCTTTTACATTTGGGTATTGCCAATCTGGAGTAAAAGGTGCTCAGTTTAGGTGGGGGTTAAGAGGTTAACAAACACTACAGTTAAAGGATCTGTATCCCGCTATTTTAGCCATTCCAAAGTAAAGTATAGGCATTTATATGATATATTGTACCTCTACCACTATGGAGCACTAATGTTTGTGATAAATATAAGTATATTTTGGAGGTATTTCTATAACCCAGAAGACATGACGCTTGGATTCAGTGAACTCCACAACCTCACTCCGCTTATGTACCTTTTGCAGTAGTAGAAATATAAATACCACAGCAAAAAGTTACTTCACAGTGCAGTTATAAGGAGTTGACATCTGCAACACAGCCTCATAAATGGCTAACACACAAGCTAACACGCACGCTAACACACGCTAACACTCGTTTTGAATGACTCACCACTCTGTCCGGGCGAGTGGCCTCTTCTTTAGGAAGGTTGAATAAAGTCCTTGTGGCCAAAAACGCGTATTTCTCCGTGACATTATCGCTAGGTAAGAAAAAAGAACAGGCGTGTCCAGAGTAGGTTAGAAAGAGCTCCATCTTTACAGCTTTCAGTGCAAACATGACATCTGTTCAGACACTCAGGGGAGGCGTTTGTTTTCACTGCAGGGTATTGCATGATATAGGCCAGGGGTAGGCAACGTCAGGCCCGGGGGCCAAACCTGGCCCTCCAGCACAGAACCTCTGGCCCCCCAGATGATTTTGAGAAATATTATTGTGCAAATCAGAGATCAAATACCTGTTAAAATTGTCTAAAAATGCGACAAATAGTGTCAGTAATTTAATGTCCTGTCAGAACTTCCCATGTTAAACAGTGATTCTCTCCTGGTGGGTCGAGACCCAAAAGTGGGTCACGGAACCATTTTCAGTGGGTCGCGAGTCTATAGGGAACTTAAATTCAATATTTTCCATCTGAAATTGCATGGAAACACTAACTGTGCCTTCAGTTTCAGTCTTAATGGGAAATCTACTGCTTGTCCAACAAAATCTTGTGTGGAAAATACAATATTTTATACAATATATGGCCCTGCCACCTGAGAACTGATGTAAAACATTGGCATTTGCTGAAAATAGTTCTTTACTTTAGGCTACAATGTTGAGGTTCGGCCCTTGGGTGTTTTGGGAATGATGAAAATCGGCCTCCACGATGCAAACTTGTCGACCCCTGATATAGGCCCTTTAAAGTTAAATCTTCCTGTCTCTCTGCCAATTTACTTCTGACACGTTTGTTGGAGGAAATAGTCAAACACTGTGTTGGAATCGGGTGACACTTTACCTGAACACTTGCACGATACAGCTATGGCATTTAAGAGGAGAATAAAAATATTGTCCCACATGCTTTCCTGTCTCCACCATTTTGTCTCACATCCTCTCTCTCTCTCCTCTGTTCAGCCAAAGTCCTTCACCCCTCGTCTCTCTCAGAAGAGACCGCTGAGCCTGGCCAACCAGCGCAACTCGCTCATATTCGAGTCACTGGGTGAGTTACAGAGTTACTTTTCTTTACAGCCCGGACTGTAGGAATCATGTGGAACTGTCTCTCTCTCCCAGGCTCTCAGGAGGATCTGTTCTACGACGCTCCCAGCTCTCCCATCGACGACAAGGCCTTCTTCCCCGATAACCCCCTGCCTCTGCGCTCCATCGACAAAAAGAGACATGTGCTCAAAGACAAGGCCCAGAAGAACATGACCGACTTCTTCTTGAAGTTTGAAATCAGCGAGGTTCGTAAACACTCGCAGTAACTGATGCCTTAGGTAGGGCTGGGCACCGTTAAAGGATATCTGTCTGGTATCTGTAAGAAAGTATTGGAACCGTGAAATAAAATCTTCTATAACTGCCTCTAAAATCCTGCACTGTCACTCAAAAAGTTGTTACTTCGGGTCCGAATTGTGCATAACTTCATTCATATCATATAGAAGGTGCAGTTACACGTATGACCTGAGGTGGCAGTAGTGAGTATAAAATGGCCAACTTGCATCTAGCCCCTTTAAATCTAGTGACTGTTGTTTCAGCTCACCTAAATTATTTTTTCCCCCATTCCTTTCTCAATTTTTCACATTTTTTCCCCCCTATTTTTCCAAAATGTTTCAGATTTTTTTGCCCAAAGTTTGCTCCATTTTTCCAATTTTTTCTGCTAATTTTCCCCCCTTATTTTTGCTTATTTTGTATTACTAATATTTTCCCTATTTCCCCCCATTTTTCCCAATATTTCCCAATTTATTCCCTTTTTTCCTAATTATTCCCCATTCTTCACACATTTCTTTTACATTTTTGCTGAGCCTGATATTGTATTGTATCGTTCAGGTATCGTTAAAGTACTGGTATCGAAAAAAGATCTACTGTTCCCAGCCCTACTCTTAAACTGTATTCTCTAAATGAAACACTTTACACCTGTGTCCTGTTGCTTTTCCAGTTGTCCGTGCAGTTGTGTCGTCTCTGCGAGGGCGAGGAGATCCCCATGCTCCATCTGGACATCGAGGGACTGGGCACTGAGCTGAACATCTGCACCTTTGATATGAAGTCGTCCACTTACCTGCGGGAGATCTGCCTCAAGTGCCCCGAGTACATGGGTCAGCCGAGCAACAGTGGTTCTCTGATCTGTAAAGGAATGTATGAATAAACCAATGTTATATTCTAGATTCTGAAGACAAACAGGTTCAGCTCATAACGACGCTGGACAACGCAGAAGTGGACCTGCTCACCTTGGAATATGTCAAAGTAAGAAAAACTTACGAAACTAGACACTCTATTACACCTTATGTGTGGTTTTGGTAGCTCTGTGATGAACAGAAGTGAAAAGTACATTGGGTGCGGGCGTACATTATATATATATACACTGCTCACAAAAACTTAGGGCACACTCAAAAAACACATCCTAGATGTCAATCAATTTGATTTTTGATGAAAATCTTTATTCATTGTGTAGGGCAATGTGTTGAGAACAAAATAACATAAGAATGATAAATGGAAATCAAATTCTCAGCCCCTGGAGGTCTGGATCCAAAATTATAGTCAAAATCAAAGTGACAAATCAGGTCACTGATTGATCCAAATTCTGTAGAAATTCCTCCAAACGAGTCTGTATCATCCTCAGTAGTGTGTGTGGCCTCCACGTGCCTGAATGCACTCCCTACAACGCCTGGGCATGCTCCTGATGAGACCACGGATGTGGGATCTCCTCCCAGACCTGGATTAGAGCATCAGTCAGCTCCTGGACAGTCTGTGGTGCGACGTGGCGTTGATGGATGGACCGAGACATGATGTCCCAGATGTGCTCTATTGGATCTAAGTCTGGGGAACGGGCAGGCCAGTCCAGAACATCAATACCTTCATCATGCAGGACCTGCTGACACACTCTTGCCACATGTGGCCTGGCATTATCAGGCATCAGAAGGAACCCAGGGCCCACAGCACCAGCATATGGTCTTACAATAGGTCTGAGGATCTTATCCCGGTCCCCAATGCCAGTCAGGGAACCTCTGGCTCGCACATGGAGGGCTGTGCGGCCCTCCAATGAAATGCCTCCCCAGACCATCACTGACCCACCACCAAACCGGTCATGCTGGATGATGTTGCAGCAGCAGAACGTTCTCCAGGGCGTCTCCAGACTCTGTCACGTCTGTCACATGTGCTCAGGGTGAACCTGCTCTCATCCGTGAAGAGCACTGGGCACCATTGGCCAATCTGCCAATCGCTGTGTTCTCGGGCAAATGCCAATCGGGCTGCACCGTGTTGGGCAGTGAGCACCGGCCCAACCTGTGGACGTCGGGCCCTCATACCGCCCTCATGGAGTCGGTTTCTGACCGTTTGAGGACCAACATGCACATTTGTGGCCCTCTGGAGGTCATTTTGTAGGGCTCGGGCAGTGCTTCTCCTGTTTCTCCGTGCACAAATGAGCAGATTGCGGTCCTGCTGCTGGGTTGTTGACCTCGGTCGCCCCCCCCCCAGGTCTCCTGGTGTACTGGCCTGTCTCCTGGTATCTCCTCCATGCTCTGGACACTGCACTGGGAGACACAGCAAACCTTCTTGCCACAGCACGAATGGACGTGCCATTTTGGATGAGCATAACTCCCTAAGCGACTTCTGCGAGTTGTAGATGCTCCTCATGATACCTCTAGTGGTGAGAACACTGGACAAATGCAAAAGTGTTCCAATAATACGGTACAAAGGATGAAGACAGGGAAATGGTCTGTGGTCACCACCTGCAAAACCATTCCTCTTTTGGAGTGATCTTGCTAATTGCCGCTCATTTCCACCTGTGTCTGTTTAATTTCCACAACACCAAGTGAAACTGATTCACAATAAGCGTGGCTTCCTAACTGGACAGTCTGATATCCCAGAAATTTAAGAAATGTTATGAATATCAATTAAATTATTAAATTATTATGCTTTTTTCAATCACATAGCACCAGTCTATATCACACTACAATGATGACCAAACCTTCTGCTGGTCTGTAAATGCAGTAAATTAGAATAACTGCCTTGTATAAAATTGCTCTCTCAAAATGGCTGTAGTGAATGTCTTGAAATAGGCCTCTGTCTCTTTAAGAACCTCTGAGCCTTTCCGACACGCCCCCTCCACACGCTGTCTGTGGCATCAGTGGGGAGGGGGTTCTGCTGAGGAGCAGTGGTTGGTTACTCGGCTGGTGACGAAAGCTCGGAGGCGTCTCCAGGAGGTGGGGGCGTTCCTAGGAGGACTCAGGCAAACCTATCCCTAAAATGGCCGCCATCAGAGTTTTTACAGATTACTCAAAAATATGTGAATGTGCCAAGGCAACACTTCAGGCATGTTTTTAATGAGGGAATGACATAATAACATGATGTAAAGCTTGAAAAAGTCAATTTTGTATAATACCCCCCCTTTAAAGCAGGTACAATTTTCTTTATACAAATCTAGTTCTAAGAATTTTAGATGTGACAGAGGCACTAAAGAGTTCAATTGTAAAAGTCTTTGTAGTTTGTTCCATTTGTGGCCAGCATAATAAGAAAAGCCTCTTTTTCCTGTGTCACTCTTTACGAGTCAATTTTTCAGAACTAAACAGTCATGTGACCTCGTGTTGTATCGACTTGAGCTGTAGTTTAGTTCACATGCGAGATAATGCTGTTGAAAATGGACTTGAAACTGAGATATTTAAACATTTGCCTCTTCCCATAACGTCAGTGTCCGTCCAGAGAGGAGAGAGGAGTTAATATGAAAGGACAGTGTTTCATAAAACATGCAATATCTCAGTTCCTAGAAACAAATCAGTGATTTTGATCAAAACTAGCCTCTGTTTGGCTTAGATTTCTCAGGAACCCAGGCACGTAGAATTAAACTGTTTTTAAAACTTTTTACCCATGGAGAGCTTAGAGTCTCCTTTAGAGTCCCTTTCAAACGAGCCACAGCATGTGTCGATAGGTATAACACTGAATATGCTGTGGTATCATGAAGAATGGTCTGGATTGTTGGCACTCTAAAGCTAAATCCCCAAAACAGCGCGGCCTCAATGTGTTAACCCCCACCTTAACCGAAGCTAAGACCTACAGATCTGATCTAAGCTTCTTCCTTGTTAGGATTGATGAAAAACGGCGCAAAATTAAATTAAAACATGACAAATGTGGCAAAAACATGCAACAAAGCAATGACAACATGATAAAAACTGAAATGAAATAAAGGCTTGTACTAATTCAGCCAATACAATATAATGATGTTCCTTCTTGTGTTTTAGGCTGATAAAAACGGGCCTGAGTTCAAGACGAAGCACAACAACACGGAGCAGCTCATCAAGGTGAGCTGCACTTCACACATCTGCCAGAGGTGGGCAGTGTAGCTTCATGTTGTATAACGTGGTCGTGCCGTCAGGTGGAGTTCTCTTCCCTGGACGTGCATCTCCACACCGAGGCGCTCCTCAACACCATGAACTTCCTGGACAACCTGCTCCCCACAAACACCTCCAGCAAGAACAAGGATCCGGGCCCCGAGGAGCTGCCCACCATCCCAGAGGAGGACAAGAGCGACGGGGAGAAGGAGGAGAAGGAGGAGAAAGAGGAGAAGGAGGAGAAGGAGGAGAAGGAGGAGGGGAAGAGAGCAAGTACGGCCAAACCCTTTGGAGCACATTTTATAATAATGGTTTAAACATTGTCTCTAATATTGTTTTTTTTTGTAGGTGTCAAGAATCGCAAGTTTGCCAAGGTGGTTAACCTGCACATCCGAGCCGACCTGCGCTGCCTCAAAGTGTTCATCCGAGAAGAGAAAGCCAGGATTGCAGAAATCAGATTTGAAGGTATTTCTCTATCTACTTTTATCAGGGTAGTTGATGGAACGGTGCACAGGGTTTTTGCTGCATTTTTTGTCGCTTTTATGTAGCTTTTTCATCACTTTTTTGTATTAAATTTAAAAGGGACAGTGCATTTACAAAGAGTGCAATATACTTGAAATGCAGGATTACAGCTAAAGCTGATTTCCATCCTCTGTCCAAAACCGGACCAGGCCCAGCTACAGCACACACCACTAACTCACACAGTCCTATACCCCTCTAAAACAGCCACTTCCAACCTGCTTCCCCCTACCCACACACTCTCCGCCCGCACCCACCCGCATTCCCATACCCACACACTCTCCGCCTGCACCCGCTCACATTCCCATACCCACCCGCTCACATTCCCATTCCCACCCGCTCATATTCCCATACCCACACACTTTCATTCTCGGCCTGGACGCCTCATCTGTCTCGTCTCAATGCACTGGCCCAGGCTGCGTCTGCAGAAGCTCTCATGCCGTCCCTGTCGTCTGCAGGTCTGGTCTCTGAGGTCCTGATCAGAAAGAAGGAGGTGGAGGTCCTGGCTCACTTAAAGAACATCATCATCCTCGACTGTGACAAAGACGCGCTGTACAAAAAGGTCGGCCAGTCTCCCAACGACCCGGTGCTGTAAACCATGAAACGGTGTCATTGTTTGTGGTGTGTTTGACTCGCAGGTCGTGTCCATCGCCGATAAGGAGGTGTTTGACTTCCACATGGTGAACTACACGTGTGCCACAGACGGAGACGCCTACCTGGACATGTCTAAGGTGGACACGTCTGTCACGCTCAATGTGGGCTGTATTCAAGTGGTCTTCCTCAACAAGTTCCTCTCCTCTGTCCTGGTGAGTGACGCTTCCTGCCTCGAGCTGTTGTTATACCTTTAATTGATCATGTCATCGCTCCACTTCCAGGCCCAACAGAGCTATAATTTAATAGGATTTAGCTGATTTTAAACATCTGATCACACAGAAATATTACTTTTTTTTTTTCATTCACAATGAAGGTTTATTTATAAAGTATCTTGGGAGAAATGTTGAGTTGTATTATTCTAATTAGGGATTAAAACAGCCTGCTACTACAAGCAGGAAGACCATGCCAAAAACTGTTTTAATCAGCTGACATCATTTCTCATAGTCATTTGTCACTTTGTAATAACTTAGGGCAATTTGATAATTTTGGAGTTCAATTTCTAAACATTGCTGGGCCTTTTCTCCATGAAGCTTAATTCAAGGGCCAAGGTATTATTGGTTAGCTTATTGTTAGCTCATTTATGTGAAATAAATCTAAAAGCTACTTTTTCAAACCTCTTTCATGCAACAAAGTGGAGCCTGTAAACATGAATACTGCCAGTAGCTCTTTGAGAGAAGATTGAGCAGTTGTTTACATAAAGTTTGATTTGATTTGATTAGCATGTGGTGCTATAAGAAAATAGCACATTGTCATTACTGTGATAAATATACAGTATGCTTCTACATAACTGTTTATAAATTAGTTTGGCACAAATTTAGCTTCTTACAGGGTCTTGATTCTCCTCAGTCCATGCTCTATGTAAATACAGATGCCCCTTTGGCAACAGCTTACAAATCTTGCTTCTTTTAATGGAATAGGCCACCGTTTTTATATACTGAGATATGTTCTTACCTAACCTTAGTCGAGTTAATATATCCCCGTCTGGTCTTTGTCCGTGCGCTCTGTAAGGCAAACGGAGCACATACGCAGCCTCTCCCACATGTCACATAGCTCCAAAAAAGCTCACGATAGAAGCTACCAAGCTCTTCCACGTGTTCCCTATTTAAATAAAGTTACGTGAAATGTTTTCAGCTGACCAGTGGACACAGTTTAAAAAGATTAAAAAGTCTTGTTTGTGGTTTCTTTTGCATAGAACTAAACAAAATCCCTAGTTGTTTATGTAGTTTTGTGTGGAATGCTTGGGTGACTGTGTAACATGCAGAGCTGCTCTATAAAAGCTCTCGCCCTCTTCTTTCTAATGCAAAAACTGCAAGTCTCTGCAGTGTTTTGGCCGATGTTTCTTTGGGAGACAATATCGGCCCCTGTTTTTCATCTTTGTCCATTCTCTTTTATTCTCGTCACCAGGACTTCATCGACAACTTGGAGGCGAAGGCGGCCCTGACGGAGGCGACCGTGCAGGCGGCGGAGAAGGCGGCGTTCGGGGTGAAGGAGCTGGCGGAGAGGAGCACGCGGATCTCCCTGCGCGTAAACTTCAACGCCCCGGTCATTTTCCTCCCGCAGTCGTCGACCTCCACCAACGTCATCGTGGCCGACCTGGGCCAGCTGTCCGTCAAAAACAGCTTCGCCACGCAGCCCTTCGAATCCGACGCCACGATCCCGCCCGTGGTGGACATCATGAGGGTGAAGCTGACGGACCTCAGGATGTACAGGTGGGTCAGCGCTTTGGGGACCTGTTTTAGATCATTGTAGCATCTTCTGACCTACAGAAGTGCAAGACGACTCTTTACAATGGAATTCTCTTGTATTTTCCAGAACTACCTACAAAAATGACAAGTTCCAAGGAGAGACGCAGCTGTTGATGCCGGTCAGCCTGGATTTAGAGATCCAGAGAAACTTGTCCTCGAACTGGTACCGCAGCATCCCCGACATCGAGATTACAGCCCACCTCAAGCCTATGAGCGTACGTGGACTTCTACATGGTCATGAAATAGAGTTATTAACCTCTTAACTCCCACCTGAACATGTTTTCTCCTGTTCTCCAAATTCTCCGAATCTAAAAGCTTCTTCAAAATGGCGACAAAAAAACGTGAAGAAAGTGAGGATGTAAATTGACAAAAATGACAAAAATCCAGCAAAAAAAATAAAAAAATCCAGCAAAAAAGTGACAAAAATCCAGCAAAAAATTGCAAACATCCAGCAAAAAATGACAAAAATCCAGCAAAAAATCCAGCAAAAATCCAGCAAAAAAAAAAAGACAAAAATCCAGCAAAAAAGGTGACAAAAAATCAGCAAAAAAAGACAAGAATCCAGCAAAAAATATATATAAAAAAAAAAAAGAAAAAAAAAAAAGAAAAAAAAATCCAGCAAAAAAAAAGACCAAAATCCAGCAAAAAATGAAAAAAAAAATCCAGCAAAAAAGTCATGTCAACTTGTGCCTTACAAATTTCTTTTATCAGTTATTCCTTAAAGGGACTATACAGAGTTTAAAAATGTTAAAATAGTGTATTTTTCTCCCCCTACATGTTCCAGCCATGTCCTAATGTGTAGAATGAGCTCAGACCTGTTCACCACAACTGCCTCTAAAATCCTGCACTGTCACTCAGAAAGGTTTTAATTCGGGTCCGAAGTGCCGTCATGCACGAGCTTGATATAGAAGGTGCAGTAACACGAATGACCTGAGATGGCAGTAGTGAGTATAAAATAGCAAACTTGCATCTAGCCCCTTTAACAGCATTTCATAAACTAAAACACACAAACACTTGGCCACTCTAGCAGCGGACAATGTCCTTTTATTCCTTTAGATATTTCGATCATAGTTTCTGACAGAGCCTTGATTAGTTGCCGTTAGCATTAGCATGCTCCTGTTAGCTTTAGCATGCTTTTTTGTCACTTTTGATTGATCAAAAAGATGTTTCCGGAGGTAAAAATAACTCAGCGACAGAAGTCTCCAGATTCTAAGCTTCAAAATGACACACAGCAGGCCCATGGTGAACGTTGTGTTTTTAAAGCTGTGAGAACTTTTCAGTGTCAGATATCTGTAGCCGATTCCCAATATCGTATTTTTTTTCAATATCAGCTCCGATGGCCGATACCAGTAGGATTTAAGTTACTCTGAACAGTTGCATTACGCTGTTTTTACTTGTCTTCCTTATAGCTGTTCTTGAGCCAGGACGACTTGATTATGGTGTTGAGGACACTGAATGAAAACCTGTCGGAGAATTCGGGGGCCACGGCGCCCCCAGGACCTCCGCCCTCATCCGAGCCCTCGTCCGAGCCCTCGTCCGTGTCTTCCAACAAGGACTCCACCTCTTTACCCAACACCAGTGAGTCCTCTGCACTTCTGCTCTTTATTACAGGCAAGGGGCTCGTCTCCAAACCCCCAAACCCGCTCTTGTTCTGGGCGTACAACTCTCATCCCTGAATCCTGATAGTGAAATATGTAAATCCTTCTGCAATACTAAAGTTGAATGTTTTTGTTGCAGATAACACGGTGGTGACTGCGGCGGTGGTCGAGGCAGACACGCGCACAAGTCTGAAGACCACCCTGAAACTAGACTTCAAGTTTGACTCCATGACGCTCATCCTGTTTAGTCCAAATGGGAATGAGGTAACGCACACTTAACACAGAATGAAGAAAGTTAGACATTCTTCTGCTCTAGAATGTGTAACCGCGCGATAACAGATCGTTCAGCCTCGTTGTGACGTTCTTGCCCAGGCCCAGCTCCTGGACTCCCACGATGAGCTGCTGAAGTTGGCGGAGTTCACTCTGGGCACCGTCTCCACCTCTGTGCAGATGTTCTCCGACGACTCCATGAAGGCCTTTTTACTACTGGCAGCTTGTTTTCTGGACGACAAAAGACCCAAGATAAAGATGGTCACGTCAAGGTACTTAGATTTAGGATCACGCCCCCTCAGACTAACACCACGCCCCCAAGGGCTAACACCACGCCCCCTCAGACTAACACCACGCCCCCTCAGACTAACACCACGCCCCTCAGACTAACACCACGCCCCTCAGACTAACACCACGCCCCTTCTGACTAACACCACGCCCCCTCAGACTAACACCACGCCCCTTCTGACTAACACCACGCCCCTCAGACTAACACCACGCCCCTCAGACTAACACCACGCCCCTTCTGACTAACACCACGCCCCTTCTGACTAACACCACACCTCCTCTGACTAACACCACGCCCCCTCAGACTAACATCACGCCCCCTCAGACTAACACCACGCCCCCTCAGACTAACACCACGCCCCCTCAGACTAACACCACGCCCCTCAGACTAACACCACGCCCCCTCAGACTAACACCACGCCCCTTCTGACTAACACCACGCCCCTTCTGACTAACACCACGCCCCTTCTGACTAACACCACGCCCCCTCAGACTAACACCACGCCCCCTCAGACTAACACCACGCCCCCTCAGACTAACACCACGCCCCCTCAGGCTAACACCACGCCCCCTCAGGCTAACACCACGCCCCTCTGACTAACACCACGCCCCCTCGGACAAACACCACGCCCCCTCAGACTAACACCACGCCCCCTCAGACTAACACCACGCCCCCTCAGACTAACACCACGCCCCCTCAGACTAACACCACGCCCCCTCAGACTAACACCACGCCCCTTCTGACTAACACCACGCCTCCTCTGACTAACACCACGCCCCCTCGGACTAACACCACGCCCCCTCGGACTAACACCACGCCCCCTCGGACTAACACCACGCCCCCTCTGACTAACACCACGCCCCCTCAGACTAACACCACGCCCCCTCAGACTAACTAACCCTCTTGTAACCGCAGGATGATGGCGCTGCGCCCCGGAGCAGAGCAGAACATGATGGTGGAGGTGAAGTACCACCAGGACCACGATGGGACCGTTTTGGACATGCTGGTGCAGGACATCTACCTGTGTGCCAGCATGGAGTTCCTGCTCACCGTGGCCAACATCTTCCTGACCGCCTCACAGCAGGGCTTCGAACAGGCGGCGCCCAACAAGAGCAGCGCCGGAGTGGACAAGAAGAACTCCAACAACTCCATGGCTTCCAAAGAGTCCAGTGAGTCGGCAAATTCACCAAGACTTGAGACATCTCTAAAGGATACACTGAAGATTAATCTTTCCTTTCTCAATATTTCTATTTTATCATACAACTTAATCAATTCACAGATAAACGGACAAAATCTAACTTTTTTTTATTGTTCAAAGAATATGAAAGATAACAGCATTTTTTTTCACTCAGTGAGTGGTCGTGTGAAGCCATTTACAGTGAAACAACTGAGTTTGATATTTTTAAATCAGAATGAAAAAAAAAAAGTACTAAAATGACCCTGATACAAAGTTTATGATGAAGAGGAATGGGCCGCTTTGCCATTAGATTATATACAGAACCTTCTCCACAACCACCACAAAAGCCTCAAAAACTGTCATTTATTTATTTATTTAATTTAAGAGAAAGGGGGAACAATACATATTAATGAACATTTAAAAAAAAAAAAGCCAGATTATAGCCTTATCGCCTGGCTAATTTCCATCTGCAGACCCCCTGGCAGGTTGATGTCACAAAGACATAGATACACTATACACTATATACACAGACTATGTACACATATACATACAGCACAGGATAAAGACTTGCACAGAGACAATTGAACACAAACAGTGGAACAATGACAGTGGAACAGAACCAAAGTCGTATGTATGGCACATCCTCCCATTACAGAGCCTCTTTTAATTGAATTTGAGAAACACATGACTGCCATTGCACTGATCCCCTCAGCCCACATCTCTATTGCACTGATCCCTTTTGCCTTATGTCAGCTCCAGCTCCAGCTCCAGCAGCCGTGTTCAAGTCTGAGATGAATGTGGTGGTGAAGAACCCAGAGATCGTGTTTGTGGCAGACCTGACCCGGGCTGACGCTCCCGCCCTGGTCATGACCACGCAGTGCGAGCTCATGATGGAGAGCGGGCCCGAAGGATCGAAGATGACGGCGGGCATCAACGACCTCAAGGTCATTTATATTTTCCATCAATAACAAACCTCATGGGAAAAAATGTCCCAAAAATACAATGAGTGTGTCTTAAAGGGCGACTGGTCTGTGTTTCAGGTCGTGGCGTGTCCGTTCCTGGAGGAGAAGAGGATGCACAATGTGACCACAGTGTTGCAGCCCACGCAGGTGTTCTTCCAGAGCTCCCAGACTCCAAACACACCGCAGGTCATGGAGATCTCCATCAACGCCCTCACTCTAAAGGTCTGGATTTACCTTTCTGAACTGTCCCTTTTCTAAGAGATTAAAGACGTCTCTCTCTGTGTTTGAGGCTAACGCTAACATTAGCATCGAGGACGTCTCTGTGTTTGAGGCTAACGCTAACATTAGCATCGAGGACGTCTCTGTGTTTGAGGCTAACGCTAACATTAGCATCGAGGACGTCTCTGTGTTTGAGGCTAACGCTAACATTAGCATCGAGGACGTCTCTGTGTTTGAGGCTAACGCTAACATTAGCATCGAGGACGTCTCTGTGTTTGAGGCTAACGCTAACATTAGCATCAAGGACGTCTCTGTGTTTGAGGCTAACGCTAACATTAGCATCAAGGACGTCTCTGTGTTTGAGGCTAATGCTAACATTAGCATCGAGGACGTCTCTGTGTTTGAGGCTAACGCTAACATTAGCATTGAGGACGTCACTGTGTTTGAGGCTAACGCTAACATTAGCATGGAGGACGTCTCTGTGTTTGAGGCTAACGCTAACATTAGCATGGAGGACGTCTCTGTGTTTGAGGCTAACGCTAACATTAGCATCGAGGACGTCTCTGTGTTTGAGGCTAACGCTAACATTAGCATTGAGGACGTCTCTGTGCTTGAGGCTAACGCTAACATTAGCATCGATGACGTCTCTGTGTTTGAGGCTAACGCTAACATTAGCATGGAGGACGTCTCTGTGTTTGAGGCTGAGGCTAACGCTAACATTAGCATGGAGGACGTCTCTGTGTTTGAGGCTAACGCTAACATTAGCATGGAGGACGTCTCTGTGTTTGAGGCTAACGCTAACATTAGCATCAAGGACGTCTCTGTGTTTGAGGCTAATGCTAACATTAGCATTGAGGACGTCTCTGTGTTTGAGGCTAACGCTAACATTAGCATGGAGGACGTCTCTGTGTTTGAGGCTAACGCTAACATTAGCATGGAGGACGTCTCTGTGTTTGAGGCCAACGCTAACATTAGCATTGAGGACGTCTCTGTGTTTGAGGCCAACGCTAACATTAGCATTGAGGACGTCTCCGTGTTTGTCCAACATGTTTTACATTGAGATGGTATTTATTCTCCAGGTCTCTCCCGTCATAATCAACACGTTGATCACCATCCAGTCAGCGCTGACGCCCACAGCCGAGACGCCCCAGCAGCTGGACAGCCGGGTGCCCGTGGACCTGTGGAAGAGGAGGAGCTGGAGGCACCTCAAACTCTGGTTCCTGGACGAGAACAGGAGCGAGGACCAGCAGCAGGCGCTCCTCATCCCACAGGGGGAGTCCTTAAAGGTTTGTTTGTTTATAGACTTTGTTGTCCCTGTAGGGAAATTTGTCCTCTGCATTTGAACCATTATCGATGCCGCTGGGGCGACCCGTAGGGAGCAGTGGGCAAGTGCCACACCCGTGGACCCACCTCCAGGTGTGGAGCCAGGCTGATGGTCAGAATCACCTGGCTGGAGGTTACCGTATTTTCCCGACTATAAGTCGCTCCGGAATATAAAACGCACTAGCCATAAAATGCCTAATGGGATAAAAACAACAGGCTAAGTAGGTGTACGGTTTGCTAACGTGACACATTACACAATAAACTAAATAAGTGTCTGTTGTGTTAACGTCACATAAACAGTTCAGATACAAAAGCATAAGGAACAGACAACTGCTTTACAGTGGTTCCAGTCGTACCTATCCGGCAGAACCGAGTCTGTCCAATTGGGGACATGCAAATCCAGGCCACACCCAGTCACGTGTGGGGTCCCACAGGGGTCGGTACTCGGCCCCATACTATTCACAACTTACATGCTCCCCCTCGGTAATGTCATCAGCAAACATGGGATATCCTACCACTGTTATGCTGATGACACACAACTTTATATCCGAACTGCCCCAAGTCCACCTGCAGCACTGAAGCGAGTCACGGCATGCCTTGAGGAGATAAAGGCATGGATGCAGCAAAACTTCCTTCAACTAAACAGTACCAAAACTGAGGCAATACTTGTTGGCACATCTCATCAGACTCACCCCTCATCCATACCGCAGCTCATCCTTGACAATCAGACCATAAATCTCTCCCCTGCAGTCACAAACCTCGGCGTCCGGTTCGACCCTCAACTAAACTTCTCTCATCATATCAAGAACCTGTGTAAAACGTCATTTTTCCACCTCCGAAACATTGCAAAACTCCGTCCTCTGTTAACCGTTCCTGACGCAGAAAAACTCATCCATGCCTTTGTTTCCTCAAGGCTGGATTACTGTAACGGACTTTTTATTGGGCTCCCTGCCAAAGAAATCCAGAGACTCCAGTACATACAGAACAGTGCAGCGAGACTACTTGTGCGAGCCAGGAAGTACGAGCACATCACACCTGTTCTGTTCTCACTGCACTGGCTCCCAGTTTCTGCCCGGATCGACTATAAAATCCTTCTACTCACCCATAAATGCATCACTGGTCACGCTCCACAATACCTGCAAGAACTCATATCACGGAAACCCTCCAACCGCACCCTCAGGTCATCCAGTAGCCTCCACCTTCAAGTTCCTTCAACCAAACGCCGAACCATGGGGGACAGAGCCTTTTGTGCTGCTGCACCAAGGCTTTGGAACAGCCTCCCCGCGGATTTGAGGGAAACAAGCAACCTGGACTTTTTTAAAGCTAATTTGAAAACGTTCCTTTTTAAGAAAGCTTATAATTGTTGATGTTTTTAATGTGTGTGTGGTCTTGTAGCACTCTGAGATTCTTTGAATGAAGAGTGCGTTACAAATAAAATTTATTATTATTATTATTATTATTAACTGCACCGTTGACAAACCTCTCCCAGCAGCCTGTTTTTCAAGCTCTCATTTGCAAAGTCGTTCCTCTAAATGTGGCCATCGAGCTTTTAGCCTGTGATTAGCTTTATTTTGTTTTCTTCTAAGAGTAACCGCCGCTTCTCGCTCACTCCAACTTTCTTTCTGCTGCTCGATTAGCCTGCAGTGCCCTCTAGTGGCAAAATTATATAATTGAATTAAAAACTTAAAAAAATCCACATATTAGTCGCTCCGGAGTATAGGACGCACCTCCTGCCAAACTATGAAAAAAAGTGCGACTTATAGTCCGGAAAATACGGTTTTATGCATGTTTTTAGTGAAAGTGAAAGGTGACTTTCGCACATCTGTTAATGTTCCCTTTCATACTCGATTGCAAATTAGCTGGAAACCTTTGATCACAGATTGAGCTAAATATAGTAAAATGAGCTACAACAGCTGAGAGAGATTTGGATGAGACTGAAGGGCCGTCCCATGGGTGAATTTGCTCACTTCACATTATTGGGGGTAAGAAAATATGCGCCGCATCACGGCACTTCAGAGACTTCTAAAACTGTTCGGGGCTTTAAACACGTGATTTATACATTTATCATAAATAAAAGAAGACACGTATGTCCGTGTTGTAAGAAAGAGAGCAAACGTGGCTCTTTTCCACAGGTTAATAGTGAGTTGGCGAGTTTAACAGGCTTCCCCTGATGCCTGAGCCCTGACGATCATTTCTTTGTCTCCACGGATTCTCTCGTCCCTTCTAACAAAGTTTACGGTGGTCTCCCGGTCTGTCACAGGCCAGACCCGCACCTGTGTCTCTGCAGGAGGTTTAAAGCCTGTGTTTAAAGCCGGTGTGCGTTCTCTCATAGAAAATAAAGGAGGCGGCTCTTTTGCCGTGTGCGTTGGGCTTTACTGTGTGACTGAAGTGAAATACGACTCGGTTATGTTTATATGGACGGAACAATGTTAAAACATGGTTAAAAGCACCAGGTCAACGTTACTGCAGTAGAGCACAGCAGTAAGGTCCTTCTCCCTCTCTGCAGATGACCATCAAGTCCATCTGTGTGACTCTGGAGGCTGGTGTGGGCCACAGGACTGTCCCCATGCTCCTGGCAAAGTCCTCCTTCCACGGAGACGTCACCAACTGGTCCACTCTCATCAACCTCCACAGCGCTCTGAACCTGGAGGTCTGTTACTGCACTTGTATTCCATTTGAAATGGGGGGAAAAGAGGAAACCGATGTTCAGAACTGTGTGATGTTGATGCCGCCTTTAGGTTCACTACTATAACGAGATGTTGGGAGTGTGGGAGCCACTGGTGGAGCCGCTGGAAGATCAGACGAGGGATGGTTTCAAACCCTGGACCCTAGAGTTTATGGTGTGCACGAAGATCACTTTTACTCCTGGTCTATTTATCTTTCTGTTTGGCTTACGTCTATTATTCCTCGTTTTCAGATGAAGAAGAAGGCGGTGAAGGACCCCGGTATGTCTGATGAGGTGGACTACATCGTCCCTGATTACAAGACCGTCATAGTGATCAGCAGCAAAGACCAGCTGAACATCACTCTGTCCAAATGTGGCCTGGCCATGCTGAGCAATCTGGGCACGGTGAGAGAAGAACACACAGCTCTCCTCCTGCTTACGAGTCAGGATGGTGATACGTATTTGTGTCTCGCAGGCCTTTGCCGAGGCAGCCGAGCAGACGGCCGAGGGCTTCCAGAAAGACGAGGCTCCGTTTGTGGTGAAGAACCGGCTGGGCCTGCCCGTGTCCGTGCGCCACAGCGAGATGTTCAACCTCATCGGACAGGAGAGCGTCAACGGGACAGTGGAGCTGCAGGACGGAGGGACCATGGGCATGGACTATTCGGCCATGATCTCACTGAACGGGAAGGACTTCTTCATCCAGCCCAGTTAGTTATTATGTACACGTGTAGAATGATCAGGCTGCCTTCATGTTTCTATATAACACCTCATTTACACTGAGTACGTTATGTTCACGGCCCCCTTTTGTAATAATGTAGGCTTTTAATCACATAATACAGTAATGCTTGTTTTTAGTTAACCTCTTAACTCCCGCCTGAACCGAGAGGATCTTTTTCCCTACGTCATCAGATTTTTTGTTGGGTATTCAACTTATTTTTGTAACTTTTTTGTCATTTTTTACTGGTCATTTTTTTGTCACATTTTTGTCATTGTTTCATCAATTTTTCGTCACTTTTTTGTCAATGTTTTCTCACTTTTATGTCATTTTTTTGTTACTTTTTTGTCATTTTTTTGTCACTTTTTTGTCATTTTTTTGTTACATTTTTGTCATTTTATTGTTACATTTTTGTCATTTTTGTGTCACATTTTTGTCATTTTTTGTCACATTTTTGTCATTTTTTCGTCATTTTTTTCTCACCTTTTTGTAATTTTTTCATCAATTTTTTGTAATTTTTTTGTTAAATTTTTGTCATTTTTTTGTCACATTTTTGTCATTTTTTGTCACATTTTTGTCATTTTTTCATCATTTTTTCGTCACTTTTTTGTCAATGTTTTCTCACTTTTTTGTCATTTTTTGTTCCATTTTTGTCATTTTTTCGTCCATTTTTGTCATTTTTTTGTGACATTTTTGTCACTTTTTTGTCAATTTTTTTCTTCTCAGTTTTGTTGCTATTTTCACAGCTTTTTTCCAGAAGCTTTTGGACTGGGGTAAAGCCAAACTGGAGAAAATGTGCTCGGTTCAGGTGGGAGTTAAGGGGTTAAAATGGAATATAAGAGCTTACTTTTTTAGGCAATGCTCAGTGTTAATGTCCCTGCGCCTCAGGAATCATCACATGGAGCCGTGATCTGCCAGCCGGTGGCCTGTGTCCTCTCTTCTCCGATCATCACCATCCTCATATCCAACGTCTGAAGCAAACGTGCTCTCAGTCTCGGAGTTTCAGATCGTAGTTCCAACCGTTGTTTTGAAGAGCTTGTTTATTGTTTATTGTCCCACTGATATATGGAAAAGCAGTTCCGCCTTGTTTATGTAAAAACTAGGCAATTATCCCGTGTTTTCCCCTTTTGATGGGCACATGGCTCATTATGCAGAATAAACAAACTACGTATGTAAAACAGGCCGTGGACATAAGGTACTCGGTAAGACTTGAAATATAATAAGTGGTTCCTTAAACTTGCTACATTAATCCTCTATTACAGTCCTGTAAACTGCAATCTAACAATCGTATCATTAAGAAATAAAGAATTAATGGTTTAATGTTTAATTGTGTCCCCAGCTCCGGTCGGCCACACCTCCACCTGTGTGATCCCCCTGATTAAAGTGGGCAGGGGGCTGTACAGCGTGGTGCACAGAGACTCAGGAGTTACCCGCTTCTTAGTCTGTCAGATCTCCTCTGTGGAGGGCAGCAAGTACATCAAGATCCGCTCTCCTTTCCAGGTGCGTTTCATTCCACAGTCACACCCTGACCTGGTGCAGGAAATGCCCCATCATTTTGTAACGATGTCTGTCCTTTGCAGATCATAAATCACTTCACCATTCCGTTCAAAGTATTTGAAGGTTCCACGTGTCTTGGCACTGCGCTCCCCACTGAGGAGTTCTGTGTGCCCTTGGACTCATACAGGTACGTAATGCGTGTTGAAATAGTTTAGCAGAAAGGTTATTTACCAGCCGGATGCTTTGTAATGAAGGCCGTTGAGCTCGTAAGGAGGAGGCTTTCACAGAGAAAAGGTCACTTAAATGTGTGGGAACAAAATACCTTTTGTTTTTTAAGCACTCCCTTTGAAAACTATATACAGTGGGTGAAATATTTCTCAAGGTGGTGTGGACATGACATTTTTACCGACCCTTATACCCCCCTCCCTTTTTGTGGTTTCTGTGTTCCACATTACTGGATACATTTATACATTTTTGCTGTGTGGTTCAGTGTTGTTGTTTTTTTTTTCATGCCATGTTTTTAAAAGTAAAAAAAAAAAACAGCTAAGCTAGACATTTGAGACCTACACATTTCTTCTGAAACATACTGAAGAGGCACCAAGAGCCCTCCACACCTGAAGCACAGTGGAGGCGCTACAGGAAACTAAAAAATGGACAAATGAGGAGGTATCTAGATGGTGAAAGCCTGTTGTGAAGCGGAGGGAGCTCCGGAGGGAGAGGAAGGAGAAGGTGGAGGAGACCCAGGAGACGCTCTACCATTTCAGAGGCAGTGACAACCGTGCTCTGGTTTCCACTACCTTTAAAAACATGCTGGTCTGGTTGGCCCACGGTGGCTCAGACGCAGCGGCTCAGGACTAACCCAACACCTGAATTTCATTGACTTGAAATGATAAAACTTACTCACTTACTTTGCTGCGAAACAGCTGCACAGCTGTTTCACTAAAGAGTAAAAATAAGACGGTAAGAAAAAAAAGTCTGTGGCTTTAGTGAAGCTATGGCGAGTGTTTTCGAGGATTAAGTTTAGCAAGATATGGAGAGGTGAGGAAAACATTTCCTGGATACGTAGGACACAGGAGGAGCCTTTTGGGAGATCCAAAGATATCTCAAAGATGTGCTAGTGGCACACAGCTTTAGGTATGTTTTGATGGGAGAACAACATAGTAACATGGGATAAAGCTCTAAAAAGTTGATTTTGCACTCCCCCTTAAAATATTCTTATGCAGTGATGCTCGCAGGCTGACCAATTCTTTCAAAGAACACAATATGGTTCTCAGCAGCCATCGCTTATCATTCTAAACTTCATTGTTGATGGAAAAATGTGTGAAAAGTTCATAAATGTCATGCAGCCAACACTTACTTCTTCCAATGTTATGTAAACGTATGGTAATGTTTTTTTATTTGTTATTTTCTGGCATTGTGTTCTTATTATTACTCCTACCTCTCTGCGCTCCTCAGGTCTGAGCTGAGCCTCCAGCCGGTGACCGGAGAGGACATGGACGTGGAGAACGACGAGTCCGTGTTCGACTGCTCAGAGGGCTTCTGTTACGAGGACCTGAGTAACCAGCAGCCGGAGCAGAGGATCCAGCAGATCTGCCACTGCCGCTCCAACCACAACCAGGTCCTGACCGTCAACATGGTGCCGCTGAAGGACACGGTGACCTTCAAACACACGGCAGGAGCAGGCGAGAACTTCGACGTGCCTTTTGTCCTGCACCTGTGGCCTTCCGTAGTGCTGCGCAACCTGCTGCCCTACCCCATCACGTACACGCTCAAGGTGCCATCGATTTGCTGGCATGTCGTTTGTTTAAAGAAAAGTGTTTCGTAGCTTGTTTTTTATCACCTTCTCCGTGTGATTGACAGGACAGTGGAGAGTCCCCCCCTGAGGCCACTCTGGAGCCCGGTCACTCAGCACAGCTCCACACCGCAGTCATAGACCAGTCCAGCTTAGACCTGCGCCTCATCAGCTACCTGGATCAGGACTGGGCCTCAGAGTACAGGTGAGGAGACCGGGCATGGCGGTACGGCCTAACATTTACATCACGGTAAAAACAGGCTAAACAGTGAACTGCAATTTAGATTTATTCATTTTTTTGCCATAAAAGTCCATGTAAAAGTGGAATGATATGGTATAGTTGAGTGAAGCCTTATAACACTTTCCTGGCAAAAAAGTCCCGTAAGGTTCGAATACCTCTTATCGACAAGCTTCATTATTGCACTTCTCATAAACTAGGGATGCACCGATACCACTTTTTCTAAAACCGATACGAGTACGAGTACTTTGATTTAAGTACTCGCTGATACCGTATGCCGATACGAGTACAAGGCATTTTCTTCAACATTGTTACTTTTTTCACAGCAGATTGGTTTGTAGTTAGTTAATTTACTCATTTACATTTCCTTAAGTAAAGTAGGAGACACATTTAAGAGCAGTTATATTAGACTTGTGCTGATGCCATTTAGGCTATTTATTTATTTATTTTATTTTCATTCAATATAATTTTTTAATTTTTATTGCTCTGTCCATCATAGACAGAAAAGCTCATGTCCAAAAGCTCCCAATGCCTGTACTTTATTCATTTATGTATTTTTATTTAACAATAGTGTTGAGATGTTACTTAAATGGTCTCTTTTCGTCTTTACTTCAGCTCCGTGTGGATTTTCTCGTGTGTTTGTAGCAACTTAGCGAGAAGCTACAGCGTTTTCATTGTTCTGCTGCAGCTCATTTTCGCTCAATATAAACATGCTGCATCTCTTTAATTTGGATTTTCTGAGGACTTTTTAGTTGCTGGGTTAGTTTTTCAGATGAATAAACCCCTGGGCTTAAAACGGCGTCAGAATGGCCAAAACTGTTAGCTGCGAGTTAGCATCGTTAGCCTGTATGTTGTAAACACTGCAGACGCTGCAGCGCTAACAACATTAAGCTCTGGTTAAATCCAGCACAGACTCTGATTTAGAGAGTGCAGTCTGTAATAAAGTCAGCTCTATGTGGAATATTGTATTTCCACTAAAGAATTCTCCAGTTTGTTGCTTCTTCTCTCCTCAGCTGAGAGCTGCGCCTCGTAGCAGCGCTGGCCGCACGTCAAATGGTATCGGTTTCTGGTATCGGGACCTCATGAATGAGTACGAGTATGAGTACAAGCATGTGGTATCGGCCCGATACTGGCATCCCTATCATAAACATAACTCAAGGAAAAGACATTTAAAACAGGCGTGTAGCGTTTGCAGCTTGATATTGATGTTTGAATGATCAGATCAATCACAAGCCGATAAATTAGAGTCATTTTCTCTTTTCATGGAGCTCCAGTGGGCGGGGACGAGTTGTGTTGAAGCAGCGATGCCAGGAGTAAAAAATAAAGCATTTAATTGTTTTAGTAGCACAATATAGAATAATTTCAGAACTGTGTAGTGCCTTTTCTAGTTACAGTCATGTGTCGAAAAAGAACCTGCTGAAAAAAATCAAAGAAAGTGACAATTTTAGAAGCACATGAAAGAACCTCATTGTTAACATAATTTTAGTGAATAAGGGAAATGTTATGATAAATTTAGCTTTCTTCATTGTCCTACCCACAGCTTTCTCTAGTCCCGAAGTGCTTTGGAGAAAACTCTGTCCTTGGGAAAGAGTTTACATCACTCGTCTTTCATTCACTTTCTACCCTCACACCACACTTTAATGCCCAAGTCCATAACGGAAACATCTAAGCCTAAGCCCGTTTAGGTCGGGTTTGCTCCACCGGCATGAGAAAAGAAACTCTAACTGCGTCCTGTTGCTTTGTCGCAGCCTCCGAAGCGAGCAGGAGGAGATCACCTTCACCGTGTTCAAGTCTCTGCGGGAGGTGGAGGACGACGTGAGCGACGGCGTGGAGATGAAGAGAGCGGAGCTGGACATAGCCGTTCACATGCACTGCGATCAGGGCCAGACGGTGGTGGCCATCCACTCTCCGTACTGGATGATCAACAAGACGGGGCGCCTGCTGGAGTACAAGGCCAACGACATCCACCACAAGCACCCCATGGACTACGACATGCCCCTGCTCTTCTCCTTCAAGCCCAGACACTTCTTCAAGAACAACAAGGTGCTGCCAAAACCCTCAATCATACTCTGCGTTCCAAATTATTATGCATTTTTCTCAGATTTTCTAAATTGTCAGCTCAAATGACAGTCAACATAACGTTTCTGTTCATGAGCTTCAGTTAACAGTTTAAGGGAGGCCGGATAGAAGGTTTATGCACAACTGCAGCCTCTGGAGGGTCATACACCTTGATGTTCGGGGGACTCCAGAGGCACCAGCAGCTTCAGATACCTGTTTTGTAGCAGCAGTTCTCTTAATCTGATGTGTTTGTCTGGCAGAAACCGTCCTCATTGTGCCTTTATCTGCACAAACCCGTGTGTGTCTGAATCATCCACAAATCTCAGTACGATGATTAAGCTTAAACTCTTAACTCCCGCCTGAACCGAGAGGATCTTTTTCCTCACGTGATCAGATTTTTTTTCCATCTTTTTTTTTGTTGGGTATTCAACTCATTTTTGTAACTTTTTTGTCATTTTTTTGGTCATTTTTTTGGTCATTTTTTATCATATTTTTGTCAATTTTTTATCAATTTTTTGTCATTTTTTTGTCACATTTTGTCACATTTTTGTCATTTTTTCATCATTTTTTTTTTCAATTTCTTGTGACATTTTTGTCACATTTTTGCCAGTTTTTCATACATTTTTCGTCAGTTTTTTGTCAATGTTTGCTCACTTTTTTGTCACATTTCCATCATTGTTTTCGTCTCAGTTTTGTTGCTATTTTCACAGCTTTTTTCCAGACGTTTTTGGACTGGGGTAAAGCCAAACTGGAGAAAATGTGCTCGGTTCAGGTGGGAGTTAAGGGGTTTATCTTTCATGAAATATTGAAGGTTTTCATACCTAGACCAAGGCATTCAACTATTTCACATCAGCAGAGAGATCCTTTTTCTTTTCCATATTGCTTGAAAATGCTGGTCTGCTTAATGTGGAATGTCCTTTTTCAGTAGTTTTTCCCTTAACTGGGCTTAACCTGAAAACTAATCATAGGTCTCTGAGATTAATGTCAGTGATTCAAAGAGCCTGAGACACAACACCATCCATGAGTTTCATTGAAAACCTTTTTTTTTTTGCCTTTATGGCACGGAAATACGATTTGCATAATAATTTACTACACTTTAAAGGGATATTTCAGGATGTTTGACATAGGGCCTCATTTCCTAGTTATCCAGAGTGTTGCTGATTTCTGGAGATTTTTTTTTTGTAATTCATGCAGTTCTTATATTTGAAGAGTTACGTGGTGCTAGGTTAGTGCTAGGCTAATGCATGTCTATGGTATCAGCTACACTGCATTAAAAACAGTCTGACCGCTCCACAGAGCACCTGAGGCAAATCACTTATAACACCAGACTAACCATATAAATGTCTGTGTCGATAGAATAATTTTAACCATTTTGCATTTAAAATACCTTATATTTGAGAAGCATCAGCTTCGTGGTTGTTTAAGCTACGCAGCGGCGGAGTGATCTGCTAGAAAATGGTCCCGCAAAATGCGATCATTCATGTGATGCAGGTCAGTTATATTCCAATCATGATTCTATGGACACAGACATGGTTAGTCTGGTGTTAGAAGTGATTTGCCTCAGGTGCTCTGTGGAGCGGGTCAGACTGTTTTAATGCAGGCTAGCTGATACCATAGACATGCACTAGCCTTGCATTAGCCTAGCACCATGAAACTCTTCAAACAGAAGAACTGCATAAATTACAAAAAAATATCTCCAGAAATCAGCAACACTCTGGATAACTAGGAAATGAGGCTCTATGTCCAAAATCCTGAAATATCCCTTTAAGACTTGACCTTTTGAGATCATTTGATAACATGTACAATGAACTTTTCCAGGTGCGCCTCATGATCTCCGGCAGTGATCTCTCCAAAGACTTCTCTTTGGACACCGTTGGCAGCCACGGAAAGGTCAAGTGCAAAGGCGAATACAAGGACTGCCTGGTATGACGTTACTGTAAATATGAGTCAGTGAGAAAGTAGAAAAGCATTCAGAACCTGCAGTAAAGAAGTATGACCTGGTGTTCTTCTGTGTGTGCTCACAGGTGGGTGTGAAGATCGATGCCAGCAGTTTCAGCCTGACCCGCATCGTGACCTTCGTGCCGTTCTACACGCTGATGAACAGAACCAAGCACAGGGTGTTCATCTGTGAGGAGGGCCTGCAGAACTGGACTGTGGCCAAGCCCGGACAGGTCAGAGCGCTCACTGCACAGGCACCGTGTGGAGGCCAGAGCAGCAGATCTGACACAAACGCTTCAGAGAATATGGTTGAGGCAGCATTTTGCATCTGCACCTTGAGCCTCACGAGTGCTGCTGATTACAAAGAGTAATCACTGGGCTGTAAGCGTCATGTGTCACCATCTCTGATATTGTTTGCACCTATGTTGCAAGCAATGGCCAGTAAAGTTTGACTAATCACATGCATGGGCTACAAGTGGCTGAATCAGCTGGAGCAGCCTGAGAACATGAAAGAAATCTGTGTTGGAATGAATCCTCAGATAGATGTGTGTGAAATGTAACAATCTCATGAATCATCTATTCTACAGGAATCACCATCGCACAGACAGTACCGTTTTTAGTCTATCCATCTATAAAAAAAAAAATTAAGAAAAGGAAGCAGGGATTTATGTATTTATTTTCTGTTCATAATGAAAAAGTCCTTTTTAGTTAGTAGTAAAATATATTAGGAAATATTGATTTACTCCAGAGGTTCCGCTAGACTTTTTGTTTTGGCGGCTGTGTCGTAACATGTCAGCCATTCACAAGAATTACTGGCCATAAAAAAATATACATATAATGAATGTGGCTTATTATCAATAACAATGCACCTCATTTAGACAGAGCTACACGAGTGCTTTAGTGGATCCAAAAACATGGCTATTTCTAATGAAAGAATGACGCGAGAAAAACGCAACAACAGCTCAAATACAAACATAAAGTTGTTGGCGACGATTAGGGATGCACCGATACCGCTTTTTCTAAAACCGATACGAGTAAGAGTTCTTTGATTTAAGTACTCGCCGAGACCGAATACCGATACGAGTACAAGGCATTTTCTTCAACGTTCTTACTTTTTTCACAGCAGATTGGTTTGTAATTAGTAAAGTAAAGTAAAGTAGGCGACACAGTTAAGAGCAGTTATATTAGAATTGTGCTGATGCCATTTATTTATTTTATTTTCATTCAATATAATTTTTAATTTTTATTGCACTGTCCATCATAGACAGAAAAGCTCATGTCCAAAAGCAGCTAATTTTCGCTCAATATAAACATGCTGCATCTTTTTAAGTTGGATTTTCTGAGGACTTTTTAGTCGCTGGGTTAGTTTTTCAGATGAATAAACCCCTGGGTATAAAACGGCATCAGAATGGCCAAAACTGCTAGCCGCGAGTTAGCAACGTTAGCCTGTATGTTGTAAACACTGCAGGACGAACAACATTAAGCTCTGGTTAAATCCAGCTCAGACTCTGGTTTAGAGAGCGCAGTCTGTAATAAAGTCAGCTCTATGTGGATTATTGTATTTACACTAAAGAATTCTACAGTTTGTTGCTATTTTCTCTCCTCAGCTGAGAGCTGCGCCTCGTAGGTGCGCTGGCCGCACGTCAAATGGTATCGGTTTCTGGTATCGGGACCTCATGAATGAGTACGAGTATGAGTACAAGCATGTGGTATCGGCCCGATACCCGATACTGGTATCGGTGCATCTCTAGCGACGATGGAGAGCATCGTAGCAGAAGAAGAAGATCTTTATTTATATAGCACCTTTCACAGACATAGTCACAAATCGCTTTACATGAGACAGTTGTATATTCAGTCCATACTCGGTGGTGATGAGCTGCCTTTGTAGCTTCAGTTTCCCCTGGGGGAGACTGACAGAAGCGCTGTCACACCGCACACGTCTGCGCCAACGTCCCCTCTGACGCCACCATACACTCACTCACATCATTCATCCTGGCCTGTCCTGCAGACAGAAGGTACAGTATCTATGACCCAAACGTTGTCCTCATCCAGCTCTGACGCATCAGCTGCAAAGTGAAGTTTGGGCTGCAGATGCCCTTCCGAGCTTTAATGTGGCTTCTGGTGTAAAATTAGCGATTAAGTCTCTCATCGCTGAAATGTTTTGGAGGGACAAATCCACAGTGCTAAAGTCATCAAAGTCAGTCTGGAGCAATTCACCACGGACCCAGCTCTGCCGTACTCAAGAGCGGCTCCAACACCGGTAACTAACCCGAGGCGTCTGCGCAGACACCGGTAACTAACCCGAGGCGTCTGCGCAAACAGGCCACCCTGGTTTACCCTAAATGAATTATAAAGTTATTATAAAGTTACAAAAGTGAATTAGTCTGAGAAACACCATGTGCACTTCACAATAACACCTCGTCACATACAAATAAAATAAAAAGATAACTGACCACAATACATTCAACTAGCCAATACTGAAAGCCCGTGAGAAGAAGTGTAAAAAAAATAAACGCAAGTAAAAAGTTTAAATATTTCAGTATACTGTATCCCAGTGTTTCTCAACCAGGGGTACGGGGACCCCTTGGGGTACTTGAGCACTTGGCAGGGGGTACTTGGACTTACCTCAGATTTAAAAAGGGGGACAGAGATAGTTTCAATATTGCTTTCAAAGAAAAGTTAGTTTTTTTTATGATTTTGAGTAAAAGGCTTGACTTTGAGAGTATTTTTCTGTATTTTGAATATTACACTCTACTAAATACTGAATAATCCATGTTTAGTTGCTTAATTTGTTACGATTTTGGCAGGATCTTTGAGTTGTTGGGTACTCGGAGTATAAATTAATGCCTCAAGGGGTACATAGGACAAAAAAGGTTGGGAACCACTGCTGTATCCCACAGTGATACTGCGATTGTCCCAGCACTAACGGTCAGAGTGAGCTTAAACAGCAGCTTGGTGCCGTCTGCTCCGTCAGCATGGCTCTGCTCTTGTCTGAAGCTCTGCTCTAGAAGTTTGTCTGTCTCAGGGACTGCAGATGGAAATGAGCTCCAAGAGCTAAAGTCTGGTACAAAGCATCTTGCTGATTAATGCTCGTGTACATGGTCCCTGTCAAATAAATAAGTTCACTATAGTATTTACTAGTATAATATATAATATAATATATATATAATATTACGCCATCTAATGGCTGTTTTATACTGTTTCCTGTTAGGCCCAAGGCTGTGTCTGCTTTAAGGGCCCCGCCAGTGCTTCTGGTGAGCAGACATATACATAGGTTCTGCTGAGGAGGTCCTGTTGAAATAGAGCTGCTTTTAGATTGAAGATGTTATTATTTTGACTTGTTTTTGAGGTTAAATTCCCCTTTTGCCTGTAGTCGTCAGTTCCCTTTTGGCCCCAGAACGACACCAAGAAGCTGAAGATCAAGGTGGAGGGACTGTCTCCTCCTCAGATCATTGACTTCACTCGGCCGGAGAACTGCCTCCTGCTGCCCCTCGACAACTCGGTGAGAAACCCCTCATTTCCATCGTCTTTTCTGCGTCTAAATGCACATTCATCACACGCTGGTTTGTTTGTGTTTTGCAGGTGGGCGGGATCATCGTAGACGTGAATCTGTCGGACCACTCGGCCACCATCCGCTTCTCCGAGTACCACGAAGGGGCGGCTCCGTTCCTCATCATCAACCACACCAAAAAGCAAACTCTGCTCTTCCATCAGAGGTGAGAGGGAAGTGACTGGAATATGATCTCACTCAACAGGCCATAAATGAAACGGAATATGTACAAATGCAGACGTTTTATTTCGATTGTCTGAATGTCCCAGGTTTTTTCTGTATCTGTGCTTGTAGTAGGGATGTCAAGATTAACCTCACGGTCGGTTAATCCACGGTAAACCGCCGTCACATGAGGCTCAGTGTGTTTGCCAAAAGGTGCACACTCACCGGTGACGGCAGAAGAAACTCCATCTGTGCAGAGAACTAATCGTATCAGTTTTCACATGATGACTGCGTTATGTTGCCAAGGGAAGAGTCCCAAAAGAACCATGTGCTGCTGTGTTTGTTATGTCACAGTAAAAACTAAAGTGAAGCAATGCGAGCGCCTGGAAATCAGATGAAAGGAAGAGAAAGTATCTTGTAGAATATCTTTAGAAAACATTCTCACCAATTTGCTTCCTTTAGGGAAGTCCTGATTGTAACAATATTAATGACATTCTATGACAGGGCGGCCAAAGCGTTTGTCTAAAATGTTTGTCTTTTTAGATCTACATTTGCATTGTATTTTATCCGTGCTAATAACATGCTGCATAAAAACATATGTTAACTCTGGCAAACACCCAGTTTTAGTTGAACAAAATCAACAATTTGACCAGACAATTGCAGCAATATGGTGCAAAATGTAAACAACAAGAATCCTTGCATCTTTAACAGTACAAACTGCTTATACCAGTGAGAGACACATTATTAGCCTGTTAATGTGTCTGGTATGTCCTCAAGCTGTGAGTCAGTGACCTCTGAGTCTGGACTTGTTGATGGTCATGACGAAAAGTCTGCTCACAGATGTAAATTCTACCAAACCTTGTAGTTTTACTTGGACTGTTGTTTGTTTGTTTGTTTTTCTTCGTTACTTCTCACTACAGCAAAACGAGGCTCATCAGTATCATGGCGGCGCCTGTACCTACTTTACATTATTCATTTGTTAACTCAAAGAAAATGCAACATTCAATCATTTTAAAAGCGTCAGTTCAGCATAAATTATTTTATAAGTCCGTTTTTAACACGTGCCTTTGTTGTTGTCAACAACCTTTGCAATAAAAGTTGGAAAACTGGGAAAGTTGCTACGACTGGGGCTGGGAAAAAATCAATTTGATTTAAAATCGAGTTGGTCAAATCGATTCATATTTTCAAAAACTCTCTCTGCCCTCTGCTTAGAGGAAGAAGGTCCTGCTGTACAAATGTACAACTGTATCCTCAGTTAACTGTTTTATTAACTCAATCCAAACACAGTATAAATAATTTGGATGTTTAACAATCTTTGTTGCACAGTGACTTTTCAGGTAGAGAAAGTGTTTGCCATTGCAATTTATGTTGATGCACATTAATTAATTAAAATAAATATATATATTTAAAATATTTTTTACAGTTCAGTTATTTTGTTTGAAATGGGGGGGAAAAAATCGATTCTAATCGTAAATCAAGTTTTTTGTAAAAAATACAAAATCGTGTACTGCATCCATACTGTAAGGACTTACCTTTGAGAATGAATAGCAAAAGTGAGAGAGTTAGTATTAACATAAGCGGTGCATTGTCCCGCCCTCTGGCGGGACAATGGAACTGTTCCCCACTACTATAATATGTAAAAGCATAAAGATAAAAGTTCAATAGGTTTTTCAATTTAAACAACCCTTAAATAAATATAAAAATGTGCATATAATGTCAGATTCTCAGTGTTTTCTTGCTTAAATCATGAGGTAACTGTGAATGATCGTAACATAATAATAATATAATAATTGTGACTCGAGCCGTGACATCCCTAACTTGCACTTTCCGATACATCACGATACGTGTTTCTAATGGTTTGTTTATGTTTGCCGTGGCGACGCAGCACTGAGAACTCGCCATACATTTTATGTATGCGGTCGTTGGTATCTAAGATAAGGCTGCACAATATGAAAAAACGATGTATTTAGACAGTTTTCTCTCGGTTCCTCTGTGTGGGTTCTGGAATGCTGTTTCCTGGATGCGCTGTTGCCCTCTTGGTGGTTGGCCTCTAACGCTGTACCTCTGGTCCTGTGGGAGGTTAGACGCCGGGTTAACTCGTGTCTGTGCGTGTGCAGTTCCCAGGAGGAGGCTGAGCAAGAGGAGCTGGAGCCCGGGAAGGCCGTGTACTACACCTGGACCCAGCCCACGGGATCCAGGGAGCTGTGCTGGAAGTGCGGCCCCTACAGCGGCAAGCTCCAGAGTGTCAAGGTGCGGCTGCTCCCCATGCTGTGTTCAGCTTTACAAGAATGTTTGGATCTGTTTCACATGAGGCTTGGATTCAGATACAGGAATTACTGTCGTGCACTTACAATATCAGATTATGTCATATGTTTCCTGTTTTCTCTAGAGTGGGATGTAACATTTTCCATCCAAATACGGCCAATTACAACGCCTATACCAGGTCTATAACTGGAATTAATCCTGTTGAAATCAGGGCGAGTTAAGATCTAGAACAGGACTAATTCACAAATAATGTAGTTCCAAATCAGGTCTGAGGCAAAGGTGGCTGAGCGGGGGAAAAATGGTTTTAAAGTGGAAGTAAACACTGAAACAGTCGTTTTTCTACAGGTAAACTGCATTTAACCTCTTAACTCCCGCCTGAACCGAGAGGATCTTTTTCCTCACGTCATCAGATTTTTTTTCCATCATTTTTTTGTTGGGTATTGAACTCATTTTTGTAACTTTATTTGTCATTTTTTGTCGTCACATTTTTGTCATTTTTTCGTCCATTTTTTCGTCCATTTTTTGTCGTTTTTTGTCACATTTTTGTCATTTTTTTTGGTCACATTTTTGTCATTTTTTGTCACATTTTTATCGCATTTTGTCATATTTTTGTAATTTTTTTGGTAATTTTTTGTCACATTTTTGTCATTTTTTCGTATATTTTATATCACATTTTGGTCAATTTTTTTGTAATTTTTTGTAATTTTTTGTCAAATTTATATCAAATTTTTGTCATTTTTTGTCACATTTTTGTCATTTTTTGTCATTTTTTGTCACATTTTTGTCATTTTTTGTCACATTTTTGTCATTTTTTGTCATTTTTTGTCACATTTTTGTCATTTTTTATCACATTTTTGTCATATTTTTGTAATTTTTTTGTCACATTTTGTAACATTTTTGTCATTTTTTGTCACATTTTTGTCATTTTATCGTAAATTTTTTGTTATTGAAAGAGTGCTCAGCAGTTCTAATACACATTGAGTTGCCTTGTGTACAAAATTGATCTAAATATTTGTCCCTCTTCAGGACCACAAAGAGGACATGAACAAAGAAGGGAAGCTGTATGTGGTGTCGTTTTATGAAGGTACGTGTCATGTCTGATGTTTCCCCCAGTTTTCCCTCAGTGTTCTGATGATCCCACACTGTTCCTCTCCCTCAGGCCTGCAGCGCGTGGTCCTGTTCACCGAAGAGCTGTCCATCTTCCTGCTGCTGTCCGAGAGCGAGAAGGCCCAGCTGGCTGAGCAGGAGATCGTCCTGTCCCTGCAGAGCGTGGGCGTGTCCCTGGTCAACAACTCCACGGGACAGGAGGTGTCCTTCATCGGCATCACCAGGTACTGCCCACTGCACGAGAACTGCAGTTATTACAGCATATCTAATCATCTGAGTCTGGAGGAGAGGATTCAGTTTGTCTTTCAACTTGGTTCTTCCTCGGTACTGTACTTTTCAATTGTCTAATACATTAAATATAATTGTTAGGGAAAATAATTGCTTATTTTTACTGCGATAGATCGTTAAAAATGCAGATTTGGCTGAAATTGTGCAAAATCTGTTGCTCAAAAGTTGAATCCAATTCGATTTTTATTATTAAAATGTCCCCTCAGCCCTGTTCAATGGAAGGTTTGCAAATTTTAAAGCCTCTCCGCGTAACTTTTCCGCCCAATAAGGCAACCACATATAGGTCCCATTCACAACCCCCTCTCGATCCGAAACCAGGCCCGTTTGCGCAGATCGCCCGGTTCGTTTGAGGTGCAGTGAACTCGCACAAACGGGCTCTGTTCCGGGAAAACAAAGAAACGAAACCCTGGCCCGGCTGAAAACCTGGGACTCGGTCCGGTTCAAACGAACTCTGTCGCGGATCATTTGGGTTATGAAAGTAACTGAGCCAGAGAGCGGAACAAAACCAGGAAGAGAAAGTTGTAGGACGTTGTCTTGCGTCTCTTACAACCAAAACAAACGAGTCACGCAAAGACAGAAAAGTGCGGAGACAATTACAACATTCATTACGTAATGTAAATGAGAACGCATGTGCAGACACGTTAGAGCGAACAGTTCATACGACATTTACACCTAAAGCCATGACTCGTAAATATGAAGCCAGAGGCCGGAGAGCAAAGCCCTGGTCAGATCATTTTTACTACCTCGCTCCACGCCTCTTTCTCTCAGACAGTCTTCATTAGCAGTTTTCGATGTCTCTGCCCGGAGCCTTCGCAGTCGTCATATGAAGAAAAAATATCTCTGGGGATCGCCAGTCCTGGTTTAGTCCCGCTTTAGTCCCGGTTTTGCCTCGTCTGGCATGATCTCATCTCATTGACGACTCATTTATCTCCCATTTCGTCCGTAAACAGATCTGTGCGTTCTCAGCGTAGCTAGAGTCACTGTTATATTAAAAAGTGCGGAAAGAAAAGCGAACACAGCCACAGGTCTGATCCCGCTCCATTTTGTAAACAGAAGACGGAACCGGAAGTGGAGTTTAATCGACGAATCAGAGAAGCGTGTTTCTTGTTCACTGTTTTTCCTGTAGACGGTTTTGATACAGCGCCCCCACAAGCGTGTAGGGGAGCTCTGCATTTAGAACGTTGGTTCGATTGACAAAAAAGAGTTGTGAATGCAAACCGCACCACTTTGAGAGCTGAAACAATGTTGCAACTTTGGTCCCCAATCGAACCGAGTCCCAGGTGTGAATGCGACCGTATTTGCGACTGTATTTCCCACATTTTTAGAGTACTTTAGCAGGTATTGGTATAATATTATTTGTCATCTTGGGGCCAGAGGTTCTGTGCTGGAGGGTAGGATTCGGCCCCCGGGCCTGACGTTTCCTTCCCCTTTGTTACGTCCTCATCCATAAAAAGTAAGGTGAGTATTTAACCCTTTGTTTCCTGTGACGTAGCTCGGACGTGGTTTGGGAACACAAGCCGAGGAAGAAGAGGAAGAAGAAAGATCGCTGGAAGACTCTGAGCATCAAAGAGGCGGAGATGTTGGAGAGCAGTTACCAGAGCTACCTCGCCACTGAGCCGGTGGACAACGCCATCAAGGACCTGGAGAACGGCTATCAGGTTTGAGCCCTTTTTTCAGCGACCAATAAGGCTTCCATTTGACTTGGCTGTAAGTTTGATTTTTTTCTGCCAGGAGTTACTTTAACCCCTTAACTCCCACCTGAACCGAGCACATTTTCTCCAGTTTGGCTTCACCCCAGTCCAAAAGCTTATGGGAAAAAGCTGTGAAAATAGCAACAAAACTGAGACGAAAACAATGAAGAAAATGTGACAAAAAAGTGAGAAAACATTGACAAAAAAGTGATGAAAAATGACAAAGATTTGACCAAAAAATGACAAAAATGTGACAAAAATGTGATAACAAGATTGCCGAAACAATGACAAAAATGTGACAAAAAATGACTAAAAAATGACTAAAAATGTATACATTTGACAAAAAAAATGACAAAAATGTGACAAAAATGACAATAAAATGTCAAAAAAGTTACATAAATGAGTTGAATACCCAACAAAAAAATGATGGACAAAAAAATACAAAAAATTGACAAAAAATGTGACAAAAATGTGATAACAAGATTGCCGAAACAATGACAAAAAAATGACAAAAAATTGATAAATTTGACAAAAGAATTACAAAAAATTGACAAAAATGTGATAAAAAATGACAATAAAATGACAAAAAAGTTACAAAAATGAGTTGAATACCCAACAAAAAAATTATGGGAAAAAAATCTGATGACGTGAGGAAAAAGATCCTCTCGGTTCAGGTGGGAGTTAAGAGGTTAATGCCATCTCACACTTGAAGGATGCTTGAGTAACGATTGGACTCAGTTCTTCTGGTTAACATATTATCATTTCAACACAATGAAAGAAAATTGACTTTATTTACTTTAAAGCAGATTTGTAACAGTCTTTTTCTGCACAATGAGAAAGTGCCTGTTAGCTGTCCGTGTGCACCATCAGTAGAACTCAGTCCACAGAATCCTAATGTTTGGTGTTGTCCTCAGGTCATGTTCACTCCTAACGGTGTGGACATGAGGATGCACCAGCCCACAGACGCTCCTCTGAGGAGACACTTCCTCCCCGGAGTGAAGATCGAGTACAGTGTGTCGCCGCGCCAGAGTTCCTACCGCGTCCAGATCCACCGTATACAGGTCATACAAGCCATGATTCACATCTCTCTATTTAGCCTTGGCTACAGAGGCATGCTGGGTAATCAGGAGAGTTGGGACAGTTCCCGGTTGGCGACTCTGTTGCGGAGCTTTTGGGCCGGGCCGTCAGAATAGAATGAATTAATTAATTAATTAATAACATACTCACAGTTGTGCTATTCCAGGCCTAAAGGCTTTATCTGGCCTGCTGTTTCAGATATAAATGAAGTAACACAAGCGGAATTGTCAGGTGTTTAAGGATATTTAACACATTTAGTGCCGCGCTGTTTTGGGGATTTCACTGTTGATTTGTAGCACCAGCATATTCTGTGTTATAGCTATGGACACATGGCTCGTGCTATGGCTCATTTGAAAGACGGGAATCTAAGCTCTCCATAGAAGCTCTCTGA
The DNA here is from genome assembly GCF_951799975.1 of Gobius niger. Taxonomy (NCBI): domain Eukaryota; kingdom Metazoa; phylum Chordata; class Actinopteri; order Gobiiformes; family Gobiidae; genus Gobius; species Gobius niger. The sequence continues at coordinate 71,907,157 of NC_136852.1, read as the reverse complement.
GAAATCCAAAGCTTAACACAGGCTACTTTGATCAAAATCACAGATTTTTTTCTAGATTCTGAGATAACGGGGGTTCTATGCAACACTCTCCTTTCTGATTAACTCCTCTGTCCTCTCTGGACGGACACTGATGTTATGTGAAGAGGCAAATGCCTAGATATTACCGCATCAAGTCAATTTTCAACGACAACATTGTTGACACGTTTTGAAACACTGCGTGTTGCCGCTGATCGATCGCTTTTTATGGCGTGTGCATTTAAACAGCCTGGTTCTCGGATTAACAGGATGTTTTTCAGTCGTCCTTGGGTCAATTTTGACCATTTGAAAACTAAACGTTAAAATCTCAACTGTTTCGAGTTTTCCATGGGAAGCCGCTCTGAAGCTGTTCACTACACAATACCACGCCCCCTCAGACTAAAAAAAAAAAAAAAGGAAGTCAATAATATACAAACCCCGCAAAAACGAGTTTTTCCGATTTTGGCACTCAATGTGTTAAGTGGAACAGCCCTCTGCTTTAGTTCAAGTTGGTGCAGCCCAATCCAGTGGAGACAAGCATAAGTGTCTGCGCGAGTAAAGAGAGAAAAAGGCAGTGAAAGGTAGAAAAGTGGACCATTTTTATCTACATAACTTGGTGCTGATTGTGGGGTTGTATCAGGCTCAGACTGTGTGTGCAGTGGCCCACATAGAAATAGAAATTGTTAGAAATTGTCAAAGTGGTATTTGATCCACCACCCTCTTGTATGTGAGACCAGTGAACTATTACAGAGCTACAATTCCGGGCCAGTCTTCTCCAAATTCCCTGGCCGACATTAGTTCCCAGTACTAATGTCGGCCTTGACCTTGTCAAGTTTATTTCTATAGCACATTTACAACAACCACGGCTGCCCAAAGTGCTTCACAACACAAACAGATGATAAAAACTATGAATACAAATACAAACAAGGCATAATAAACTTTACGTCAAAATCAATTTAAACAAAAATACAATGGAGAAAGTTGAACATATTAAAAAGCCTGTGGAAAGAGGTGGGTTTTAAGGGAGGACTTAAAACTGCTTAGAGTCGGGGCCAAACGGATGTTGAGGGGCAGACCGTTCCACAGTCGGGGGGCAGCAGCGGAAAAAGCTCTGTCTCCTCTGGTTTTCATGTGCGTTTTGGGTTATGTAGAAGTCTGATGCTCTCAGACTTGTACACAGGCTGTAAATGGAATATACCACAGACCTACAGCTATAGCACTAAACAAAACCTGCACAATCATGACTCTCATTACATTCTGCTGTTCTCAGATCCAGAACCAGCTGCCTGGAGCCATCTTCCCGTACGTGTTCTACCCAGTCAAACTGCCCAAGTCGATCGTCATGGAAGCTGGTGAGCACATAATGGGAGAAGCATTTTAAGTGCAAGACTTTTTGTTCTGATATTTGATCTAATGTCCAGAACCCAAACCTCTGGCCGACATCAGCATCGTGACCAGAGCAGCAGGACACTCGGACATCTCCAGAATCAAGTAGTTATAAACACCCTAGATCTTTGTATGATTTCATGGAGCATCATCTCATTGTTTATTTCTTCCGCAGGTACTTCGCGGTCTTAATCCAGGAGATGGACTTAAAACTGGACTTGGGTTTCGTCTACGCCATCTTAGACCTGCTCTCACCAGAGAACGCCAGCATCGAGGAGGTAATGTCTATTTCCTGTTTATCCATCCCCCGTTGATCCTTATGTAAAGTCGTGATTTCTATGCCTTTGCCTGCAGGTGGAGCTATTTGAGAAGGACATAGAGTATATTAAAGCAAAGCTAAACAATGGCTCAGCTGCTGATAACTCTCCCGTCAGTCTCTTCGAGTACTTCCACATCTCTCCTATCAAGGTGCCATTCCTCACTTGTGAAAAAGCTTGGATAATGTCATGCAGAGGAGTAAATCATTCCGTGGCCTGTGTTCGCAGATGCACCTGAGCTTCTCCCTCAGCACTGCCGGAGAGGACGGTCTGAAGGAGAAGAGAAAGCGGAAGTTGATCCCAGTGCAGTCGCTGAAGCTGCTGCTGAAGAGCATCGGGGCCACGCTGACCGACGTGGAGGACGTGGTCTTCAAGTGCGTCCACATTCGCGCACAATACTCGCCGCCGCATACGCTCATTTCAGACGCAACAGTGAGATGTTTTCATGTGTTTCAGGCTGGCCTTTTTCGAGCAGAAGTTCATGTTCTGCACCACACAGCAGCTGCAGCGGCGGGTCATCAGGCACTACTCTAAGCAGGTAACGCACTCGCAACAATAAAATGCAGTAAGCGAAGTGTCAATTTAAATTTCGGTTTAAATTTGGGCTGCCAAAGAACTAGGGCTGAAACAACTAATCGATTAATCGACAACTAATCGATTACTAAAATAGTTGTCAACTATTCCAGTAATCGATTAATCGTTTTCTAGTAAACACAGACTAAAATTGAGCAAAAAAGACATGACAATTATGTATTTTGGATGAAAACCTACTTTGTTTTTTAAAGTTAGGGTCTGCAGTGTTTTGTACATCGTAAATTTCATAAATATCTGTCTTTTTCTCGTCCAATCAAAGCAGAATTAGCACAAAGAGCCTCCGACAAACGTTTACTATAAGTTTACTCCATCCACGTGTCCTCAAGCGGCGCCACTTTAGCTTTAAGTGATAAAATTAAAAAAAAAAAATACAATTTCCATGCACCTTTCACAGCCAAGCGATTAATCGTAAAAATAATCGGTCGATTAATCGATTACCAAAATAATCGTTAGTTGCAGCCCTACAAAGAACCCACGCCACCATTGAAATGGACCGTGAACACTGAAGTATATTGAGCCATAGCCTTAGCCTTTATGTCTTAAAGCGGGGGTATTATGCAAAATCGATTTTTTCAAGCTTTCCATCATGTTATTATGTCATTCCCTCATTAAAAACATGCCTGAAGTGTTGCCTTGGCACATTCACGTATTTTTGAGTAATCTGTAAAAACTCTGATGGCGGCCATTTTAGGGATAGGTTTGCCTGAGTCCTCCTAGGAACGCCCCCACCTCCTGGAGACGCCTCCGAGCTTTCGTCACCAGCCGAGTAACCAACCACTGCTCCTCAGCAGAACCCCCTCCCCACTGATGCCACAGACAGCGTGTGGAGGGGGCGTGTCGGAAAGGGTCAGAGGTTCTTAAAGAGACAGAGGCCTATTTCAAGACATTCACTACAGCCATTTTGAGAGAGACATTTTATACAAGGCAGTTATTCTATTCTATTCTTCACGTTAGGAATTTGTCTCATACTCGTGTAAATGATAACTCAAGTGCAGAAAGTAAACAAACGGGAACCCGGGCCGATGGGAACGCTGCGGAGGAGCTGATCCGAGCGTAACTTTGACACAGATTTAGCCACTTTTCAAACCTCCTGTGACGATATTTGGAAACAGGGGGAGAGTTGTGTGACCCTCCAGGGTTTTAATAAAGTCACCATCGCGTCTTCAAAGCACGTCCAGCTGCTCCGTGTGCAGGTGAGTCCCACGCCTCAAAATAACTCCTCCGATCAGCCCGAGCGTCTCGTCTTCTCTCGGGACCGTCTCATGATCGATCACAAACACAAACGCTCCGTCTAAACTCGCCTTTTACACAAGATAACAACAAATAATCCGGTCCGCGGTAAAAACGAAACAGAAACCTGCAGTGACATTGATGTCAATGCTCCTCTAACAGCAACGAAACACTTCCTGTTGTCCCGACAAAATAAAAGGCGTCAATGTTCCAGCCGCTGGGAGAGGGTTTGAAATGTTAATTAACAAATGAACCTAATATTTTAGGTGCAAATGGACACAAATCTTCGTTTTCCTGGTCGTCCGTTTTGCTGAAATAGAAATAAAGGCCTGTCTCTAATTGTGGCCTGGTTCCAATAAAAGCCTGGTCCGAGATGTCCTTGAGTAAATAAAGGCCCGGCCTATATTAGAGCATTTACGGTAAACAACTTTCCAGTGATTTGAAATTGCCCAAATCCTAGCTCTCCTTATTGCTTTTCTCTATCTGTGAATAGCGTTTTCTTGTAGCCAAAACATTTACCTTACCCATAATGCAACAAGCAGCTCGAGATTGGCACTTTGCTTATTACTTGATCACTATTTTTACCCCAAACCTACAAAGACAGTTTCGTTGATCATTATTGTGGCCGAATCTGACACCATTGTTGCCCCACTGCAGGCGATCAAGCAGATGTACGTGCTGGTGCTCGGCCTGGACGTCCTGGGGAACCCCTTTGGCCTGATCCGAGGTCTGACCGAGGGAGTGGAGGCCTTCTTTTATGAGCCCTGGCAGGTACTGCGCACGTGCAACACACATACCCTTCCTCAGCCTCCGTTTACTTCTGTACTGTAGCCTAACTGCGGTGTGGTGTTCCTCAGGGAGCGATCCAGGGGCCGGAGGAGTTTGTAGAAGGCATGGCTCTGGGGGTCAAAGCTTTAGTCGGAGGAGCTGTAGGTTAGTGCATTCTGATTGTCTATATATATATTAATGTCAGTGAAGTCCTCAGTCCTTATAGCCTCTTGTGTATGTGAAATTGTCCAGGGGGAATCGCCGGATCAGCGTCCAGGATCACCGGAACCATGGCCAAAGGCGTGGCTGCCATCACCATGGACAAGGAGTACCAGCAGAAGAGACGAGAGGCCATGAACAAGCAGCCCAGCGGCCTGAGGGAGGGGCTGACCCGCGGGGGGAAGGGACTGGTGTCTGTGCGTATCACTGCCACTCATTCACAAGCTCTGACTCTGTTACTGTAAACATCTGTCAAAGTAATTGGGGGGGGTCCCGAGATTTTTTCACACAATTGACAAACAGGAACAAGGGGTTAGTAAGGAAGTTCCCTGTTGACTGTTGCAGCTTTGAGGCTTTGTAGCTTTTACATTTTACGCTTTATAAACTAAACATAGAAAGGACAGATGGCGTAACGACCTCCGGAAAGAGTTATCAAGCGGCTACTCTGGGAACCGTTGAGAACTCTATATTTTGATCAGTTTAATTTTCTTAAGGGGAGACACTACAGGCAAAACTCAATTTTTAAGTTTTCAGGTTTTGGGCCAAATTGGTTTCACCCGGAAACAGAAAATATGCCTAATCTTCACAATAACATGTTTAAATATTGCACTGATTCAATGTTCCCCCATAGACCTATATGGGACAATGCAATTTCAAGGGCCTTTTTCTCAAAACACATTTTTCTGTCATTGTGGCGACACTATGTCCACGTCAGTCGGACCTAAAGACTTGGACTGAACAATATTTGGAAGATTTTTTCAGAGGGATTTTTTATTATTTAATCCCTTGCCCCATGTATTGAGTTTTGAATGTCAAAAAATAAGGCGAATTTTTTTTTTTTTACAAAATCTTCCACTAAAAAACAGCTTATTTTTTTAAAACTAAACAAGAAATCCCAAATCCCCTGTGAAAAAGTCTTGGTAACTCATTCATCAATAAAATGAAACCATAAATGTGAATGTAGCTCTATCCATTATTCAGATTTCGTTGCCGAAAAGATGGGAAATTTGGGGAATTTTTTGGAATAAAACACCTTGTTCTTATATGAAAAGATAAAATGACAGAAAACTTGCAATGTATTTTTTTCTTACATTTATGCCAGTGATCGACAGCAAAAGTTTCAAATTGATATCTGTAAATATACATTTTTTCCCTATTCACCTGCAGTGTCTCGCCTTAAGTACCATTAGCATTTAGCCTCAAACATCGCAAATTATGAACAATGCAGATGTTGTCCCATGTGCATCTTTGTGTGAAGTTTTTCACTGACAAAATTTTAAACCTGCGGTCAACTTTGTCTCCTCCAGCCACAGATCCTAGTGTTACACCTGTGTGCTCTGCAGTCCTTTGTGATTTTGACTGTGTTCTTCTGTCCGATCTGTCTAAAATTGTTGACAGTTTAAAATCCTCAGTTTGTCCCCTAGATTGTATTCCAGCTGGACTTCTAAAAGCTACTTTTGATTCTGTTGGGACTTGTATTGCACATTTGATAAATGTCTCTCTGATGTCAGGCTGTGTGCCCGCTGCCTTTAAACAAGCTGTAGTACAACCACTTTTGAAAAATCGCAACTTAGATCCTTCTGTTTTATCTAATTATAGGCCTATCTCAAAGCTGCCATTTTTATCAACATTTTTTAGAAAAAGTGGTGTATGCTCAATTACAGTTGCACCTTCAATTGTTTGATATTGGTGAAAAATTCCAATCTGGTTTCAAATCGTTGCACAGCACTGAAACGGCTCTTTTAAAAGTTTTTAACAACCTTCTTTTAATAACAGACTGCGGCAGCTCAGCTGTTCTTGTGCTGTTAGATTTAACTGCAGCCTTCGACACTGTCGACCACAAGATTTTGATTTCCCGTCTTGAGTCTTGTGTGGGATTGCGAGGTACAGTGCTCAACTGGTTTGAATCATATTTGACAGATCGGTCTTTCATTGTAAATATTGATTCTTTTAGTTCTAAAAGGGCCCCCTTGTCTTGCGGTGTGCCTCAAGGCTCAATTCTAGGACCCATTCTTTTCGCATTGTATTTGCTGCCTTTGGGTTCCATATTTAAAAAAATATGGCATTCAATTTCATTGCTTTGCAGATGACATACAAATGTATCTTCCCCTCAATGTGAACTCACCAAACATTTTGCATCAATGTCTTCAGGAAGTGAAGGACTGGATGTCCCTTAATTTTCTAAATTTGAACGAGGACAAAACAGAGATTGTTGTTTTTGGTGACCTCAATCTCTGCAAAAATGCTCTTGGCCCACTTGAGTCTCGTTCTCAGACCAGCTCTTGGTGTTTTTATTGATAGCTCTTTTAAGCTGGAAAAGCAGCTGAGCACAGTGGTTAGAGCGGGCTTTTTTCATCTTAGGCTTCTTGGGAAGGTGAAGCGCTACTTGCCCCCTAACCAATTCGAAACGGTAGTCCTCGCCCTTGTAACCAGTCGCCTGGACTACTGTAATTCCCTTTATTTAGGCCTGAGCCAATCCTCGATTCAGCGCCTCCAGATGGTACAAAATGCTGCTGCCCGACTGCTCTCAGGAGCATCACGATATGATCACATCACTCCTGTGCTTGCATCTCTTCATTGGCTCCCTGTTGGATTTAGAATAAATTTTAAAATCCTCTTGTTTGTTTTTAAATGTCTAAATGGTTTAGCTCCACCTTATTTGTCAGAGTTGATATCTTTGCACAGTCCTGTCCGAGCTCTGAGGTCCGCTGATCAATATCTTTTAGACCATCCCAGGTCTAAGCGGAAGAGCAGAGGGGGCGGAGCCTTCGCTGTAGCCGGCCCTAAATTGTGGAATTCTCTCCCTTTACACATTAGAACTGCAACATCTTTGGAGAGTTTCAAGAACTCGCTGAAGACTCACTTTTTTGCACTGGCCTTCGGCACGAGCTGAGCTGAGCATTTTTCTCATGTTGATTTTATTATTCTATTTGTATTAAATGTTGATTGTTTTATTTTATGAATCTGTACAGCACTTTGGGGCAGTGGCTGCTCTTTGTAAATGTGCTCTATATATAAATTTGACCTTGACCTTGACCTTTTTTAGCTAATGGTGGATCGGGTTCACGTCTAACGGCCTCTAAACATCACCTAATAATTAGTTCTGAAAGGGTCTGAAATGTTAATTAATAAATGAAGCTAATATTTTAAGTGCAAATGGACACTAATCTGTTTTTCTTCGTTTTTCTGGTCGTCCGTTTTGCTCAAATAGAAATAATGGCCTGTCTCTAATTGTGGCCTGGTTCCGATAAAGGCCTGGTCCTAGATGCCCTTGAGTAAATAAAGGCCACGGCCTGTATTAGAGCATTTACGGTAATTTCTCTTTAATATTGGCTACTATCCATATTTAATCTTTAAGCATTTTTTAATTGGCCAAAGAACTTCATGAACTGACGACTTCATTCACTTCTCTTTTGGTGCTTATGTGCTCATGGGAAAGGCCGATGTATTTCTCTGTTGTATTTACTCACATGGGAGTTTGTCGCTGTGATGATGTGACGAGTGTGTCGCTGTGATGATGTGACGAGTGTGTCGCTGTGATGACGTGACGAGAAAGTCGCTGTGATGATGTGACGAGTGTGTCGCTGTGATGATGTGACGAGTGTGTCGCTGTGATGATGTGACGAGTGTGTCGCTGTGATGATGTGACGAGTGTGCTCTACTTTCAGGGCTTTGCGAGTGGGATCACAGGCATCGTCACCAAACCCATCAAAGGTAAGTCCAGTTTACGTCAAATACAACTCGTACACGTCACAGGCAGGAGGCGACGGCAAGAAACAGCTGTAACAAACTAAAGGTGTATTATATAGAGAAAAAAACACATTTGTGCTGTACATTAAGTGTGATATTGGATAACTGTACTGAGTATTTTGCTAACAATATTGCGATATTTCACCTTTCTGGTATTTCTTGTGCGTGTGAAGACCTCTGTGACGGCTCATGTCTTTGATATCGGCAGGCGCTCAGGAGGAGGGGGCGGCCGGGTTCTTCAAAGGCGTGGGCAAAGGCCTGGTGGGGGCCGTGGCCCGTCCCACCGGAGGCATCATCGACATGGCCAGCAGCACCTTCCAAGGCATCAAGCGGTGGGATCATATCATCAACACGTACAGTTCTCCTGAGTAACATGTGGGAATGACGACGGCTTTTGTGTCCAGGGCAGCGGAGACGTCCCAGGACATCCAGTCTCTCCGGCCCCCGCGCTTCATCCATGAGGACGGGGTCATACGCCCGTATAATGAGAGCGAGGCCCTGGGCAGCCAGATGCTCCAGGTAACGGCACATCAACACCATCCTTTAGTTTATTCTACACTGACGACAACTGAGCCTCCAAACCCGCTCTGCTTCAGGAAATACTTTGACTTTTACAGTAAAAAAAGTTAAAGGGACACCATTGAGTATTTAAAATGGAAGGAAATCCAGTGAGACGCTTTAAGAGCTTTGGGGTTTATTCAGTTTCAATTATTATGATTAAAGTAGATTTTTATGGACGTTTCTGCCAAAACGTTGACTGACGGATGAATGAAGCGATGTCGAGTTCTGGGGGAAAAGGCTCTAACGTCTGTCATTGTAGTTAAACATCAACTCCACTCTCTTTCAGAAAATCGAGAACGGGCGCTTTGCCAAGTACAGGTATTTCGCCCACGCCAAGGTGAACGACTCGGACTTCCTCATGATCACAAAGAGGTGAGAGTTCAGCTGGATGAGGCTTAAAGCTGCAGAGCGCCTTTAACTCATTGACATTTTCAAATCAGAGTTCCCACTGCCAGAGGGTTTTCACGATTTTGACTGCTTTTTCAAGACCCACAGAATATGTAGGTCTGTGTCAACACAAAACCCTCCAAATGAAAGATTAGACTCTCTTCTTTCATCTAAAAAAAACAGTTTGTTTGTACCTCTTTCCATTCTTTAGTAATCGTCCGTAGAAAATAGGTAAAATCACCCAAAAAGCTGAGAAAACGAAAGAGCAATGATGCCACCTAGTGACTCAATCAAATAACTTGTAGTTCTTTTATTGAGTCACTAGGTGGCAGCATTAGGCAAGATTTTAACACCAGACATGCTCAAGGCGTTCCTGCAGCTGTTCCCAGGTGTCATTGGCAGTCAGTGAGTTAAGAGTCGGTTTGTCTTGTTTTTTTTTCCAGGGGCATTTTCTTCTTCACCAAAGGGATGTTCGGGCAGCTGACGTGTGAGTGGAAGTATCTGTTCGAGGAGTTTACGAAGGAGCCCATGATCGTGGAGAGTCGCAGGCTGCGCATCGAGGCCAAGGTCCTTCACCTACACAACACAACCTAACCTCTGACCCCCCGCCTGAACCGGGTTCAGCTTTACCCAAATGTAAAAGCTTCACAGTGCCACATTTTTTAAGCGTTTTCGTCTCTTTTTGTGGCTTTTTCGTCGCTTTTCTTCATTGCTTTTTCAGCGTGTTTTTGTTACCTTTTTGTCCCTTTTTTGTCGTGTTTTTGGCGTGTTTTCGCTACCTTTTTGTCCCTTTTTGGTCGTGTTTTCCTCATGTTTTTGCAGTGTTGTTTTTGGCAGCCCTTTTAGTTTTAGTCTTAGTCTTAGTCTTAGTCCTTTGGACGAAAATGCATTTATGTTTAGTCACATTTTAGTCACTTCAAAATGTGATCGTTTTAGTCACGTTTTAGTCAGACGAAAATTAAAAAGGTTTTTGTCAAGTTTTCGTCGGTTTCATTATAAGAAGTGATAATTAATTTCGATAAGTCTTGGAAATTGGGATAAATAATAGCTTCTATTGGCTGTTGACAAACAGATGACACCACGACAGGCACTGGCAGAAGTGGTCGGCCGACTGTGAACAGGACTTTTCCCAAAAGTGCCCGCTCTCCTCGTCCTCTGATCATCGCTTCGAGATTTTTTTATTTTTTTTTACCAACAGCGCTGTCTGCACATACGTAGCCGACCTCAACGTGCTTTCTGCTTTCATACGCCACGGTATTAAAAACTGTCCTGAGAAACAACAAAGTCCTTGTGACATGGATGTCAGACGCTGTGAGGAGGATGTACGCGAGCAGTGACCGCACGCCACGGGGAGAGAGAGAGAAAGAGGCGCCGCTGCATCATGAGCATCACGGCGCCGCTCCGGGTCACGTTTACCGTGTGTTCTCTCACTCCGCGCACAAACTCTGTGTTTGTGAACGATCTGACGAAAAACTTTCTCCCATTTTTGTCTCGTCTCATTGACGTAAACTCGTAAACGTCTCGTCATGTTCTCGTCCCCAAAGAGCTCATTTTAGCTAGTCATCGTTACGTTATCGTCATTAAAAAAAGGGGCGTCAACGAAAAGATATCGTTATCGTCTTCGTTGACGAAAACAACACTGTGTTTTTGTGGCGACTTTTTTTTTTTTTCGTTTTTATTTGTGTTTTTGTCACTTCTTTGTCTTTTGTGGCTTTTTTTTCATTGCCTTTTTGTGGCGTTTTCATCCACGTTTTTGTCAATATTTTGATGCTTTTTTTTTTTAAGCTTTTAGATTTGGGTCAAGCCAAACTGGAGAAAATATGCCTGGTTTTAGATGACAATACATTGCTGTTCCCACATTAAAAACATACCTTGAGCTGTGTTTCATTAAAGTTTAGGTCTATGCTGAACTTCCATTCATTCATTCATTCAGGGTGCAGTCTCACATATAATATACTGTATTCAGTGTGTCAAAGGAAGAAATACTTATAGAACTGTTTGTAACTGTTTTGTCTCTTCCTCCAGGGGAAAGCCAAGTCCATCTTCCACGTCAAGGAGTTTGGGAAGACAATCAGCTTCGAAACTCCTGAGATCGCTGAGGTGAGAAACAGAGCCTATAGGGGACGTGATGGCTTGTTTAATTATCCTACCTCAGGGTGACCAGGCGACCGGGTTTTCCCTGACATGATCTCATTATAGGCCCAAAAAAAAACATCCATAAGAAATGTCTAAATTTCTCCAAAAAGTCTGGACTTTTAAATTTACCAGCCCGCGTCCTTGTGCAGGCAGCTTTTCTTAGTTTTGGTGATGATTGTGTCTCGCCTCCTCATAACTGTCCATCCCCCTCCCCTCCACCTTCTGTTCCCCTTGTAGATGAGCAGCTCCAAAAGACATGTAAATCATCACATGTTATAACACTTATTAACCTCTTAACCCCCGCCTTAACTGAGCGCCTTTTCTCAATTTTCCTCACTTTTTAATTTTTTTGTCACTTATAGTCACATTCTTATCACTCTTTTGTCACTTTTTTCATCACATTTTTGTCACATTTGCATCACTTTTTCATCACATTTTTTGTCTAATTTTTTGTCGCTTTTTTGTCACTTTTTCATCACTTTTTTGTCACATTTCCGTCACTTTTTCATCACATTTTTCGTCACATTTTTGTCGCTTTTTAGTTTCTTTTTTGTCACTTTTTTGTCACATTTTCATCACTTTTTCGTCACATTATTGTTACTTTTTTGTCACTTTTTCGTCACTTTTTTCTCACTTTATTGTCACTTTATTGTCACATTTTTCTCAATTTTTTAGTCACTTTTTTGTCACATTTTTCTCACTTTTTTGTCACTTTTTCGTCAAACTTTTGAAAAACGATAGTATTTCCCTCGTCATCTTTGGTCATGGTGATCTGGTCGCCCTGTCCAGTTCTATTGTTCATTCTATTGTTCATTCTATTGTTCATTCTATCGTCATTCTATTGTGTTCATTGGTTCTTCCTGCTGAGTTCGAGGTCTTCTGGACAGAAAGTAACCAGATTATTTTCCTCTCTCTCCACAGTGGGTTCTTGCCAAACTGGAGGAGGCCAGAGACAATTTTTATAAGCAGTGAAGGAGCTGCTGTTCAGTGCCTTTCAATCAATCAAAACTTTGTTTATATTTCTTTTGGAAATAAAATATGTAAAATTGTATTATTTGTTTCTTCAATAAAAAATAAATGTGAAAAAAAAAAAACTTTATTTATAAAGCGCTTTTCATACAGAGTTGTAACACAAAGTGCTTTACAGATTAAAAGCAGTTCCCGCCCACCCAACCACACACTCTTCCAAACAGACAACACTGCTCTCCCCACCCCCCTCCCCATAGCCACACACACACACACAGCCACACACACACACACACACACACACACACACACACACACACACACACACACACACACACACACACACACACACACACACACGCAGCCACACACACAGACACACACACACACACACACGATGAGGTAATGGACGTAGTGCTGAGTCTGGGTACAGATGAACCAGGTAAGGAAATGCCATCAGAGGAGCCGTCTGCACCGGGAGCGGTACATCAGCCACAGCCACAGGGCACCACCACTGGACACCCCGCGGAGGTGCAGCAGAAGCACCACACCTCCATCCGGGCACCCAGAGGACAGCGCCCACACAGCCACAGCCGACCACCGCTCCCGGGGCAGAGGGCTCCCTCAGAGGAAACACTGGAAATTCTAAAAATGCAATATACAAATAACAACATTAGAATAATAAAAACATATATATAAAACTAACTAAAAACTAGTATAATAAGATAATTATAAACATAAATAATAATAAAAATAACTGAATAAATAAGTAAGTAAGTAGAAATCAGCTAAAAGCTAAGCTAAAAAGGTGGGTCTTGAGCCTGCTCTTAAAAACATGAACGTTCTCTGCGGCCCTGAGCTCCTCCGGCAGGTCGTTCCAGAGGCGAGGGCCGTAATCAGGGGGAGCAGGTAAAACAAGAGGAGGACATTTCTCTAAAACATCAATAAAATTTGCAGCCACTTCAGGGGTAAGATAACGTTTCCTGACAGTTCTCACCGAGGTCTCCCGTTGAATAAAACCGGTGACATTAAAAAAACACACAGTAGTGGTCAGAGACAGCCAAGTGGACGACAGAGGACACAGCCGTGGACAGGCCATACGTGATGACCAGGTCCAGACTGGGTCCTCTGTCGTGAGTTGGCTGCGTGACGTGTTGGGTAAAATCCATATAGTTAAGAACATTTAAAAACTCGGTTGCCACCGGATCTAAAAGATTGTCTATGTGTAGATTAAAATCACCAGTTAAAATAATCATCTCGTATGAGTTATGAATAATAGATAAAAACTCTGCAAATTCAGTGTTAAAAGCTGTGCATTTCTTTGGTGGTCTATAAATAGTGACGGCTAAAATTGGAGGATTACTAAAAACGACAGCATGGTATTCAAAAGTGTTAAAATGCTCAAATAAAACAGGTTTGGTGGCAAGAGTATTAGAAGTTATTGATGCAGTGCCACCTCCCCTTTTACCATGTCTAACTGAAAATGCACTGCTAAAATTAGGTGGAGAGGCCTCCGTGAGAACAGTGTTCGCATCTGCACCCAGCCAGGTCTCAGTTAAAAACAGACAATCAAGCTTCTTGTCTAAAATCAAATCATTCACAATAAAAGACTTGTTCAGCAGAGAGCGGACATTTAAAAGAGCCATGTTTAATGTGGTGGGGGACTGAAAATTTTACAGAGGTATTTTGTGGTTGTGATATGGAGATGGGTCTGAGGTTATTGACGTTAATGGAATGAAAGATAGTTTTACCTTTAGTCCGCTCTCTGCTGATTAAAACCGGGATGTTCATTATGGCGGGTGTGGAGGGAGACCTTCATGATGCTTCTATTGTGAGTTCAACGTTCTGTGAGAGGAGGCGGGATCCGTAGAGGTTGGGGTGGAGTCTGTCTGGTCGGAAAAGTTCGGGCCTGTTAAAAAAGGTTAAAAAATTGTCCACATATGGGATGCTATTGTCTGTGCAATATTTCTTTAAAAACAGGTGGAGGAGCCTAAATCCTGCTGAATTGTCCATCACCAAAACGGGGTGCAGAAAAGGGTCCAGAGACGATGCAGGTTTTAGTGTTGTTTTTGATGGTGTTTATGAGTGAAATGAAGTCCTGGTTTAGTTTTTCTGACTGCTGAAGTTTGAGATCGTTGGTACCGGCATGAATTACAACTGTGGAGACTGAAGGGTGATTGTGGAGGATATTTGGGGCGGAGTTCTTGATATCCGCCACGAGAGCACCTGGGTGGCAGGAGGTGTAGCCAGTAATCACCCTCACGTGGCGGACCATGGACTCTACTTTACTTTTACTTTTGGTCATCGTCCTGGTTTACACTCACTGCCGAAAGCTGTGGGTTTGGGTTCAGACGCATGTTTTATACCGAGGCTGTTTGTTAAAGGTGTGTAAATATCATATATGCAGTAGTCTGTGTCACTGATTGTATTTCTGTTTGTTTTTATACCACGAATATGCAACGCAACTGTTTAAAAAGAAGTATAAAAGTGAAATAAAGTTATATATATATATAAATGAATGCTAATATTTGGGTTTGATACTTTGCCATTACTGTCCCCGAACCGAGCTGCTGCGGGTTTTTCTTTGACCCAATTTCAGTAAAAATAAATTGTTTAAATAAAGAGCAGTGCTGTGTTTTCTTTTTCACTCAGACAAGTCGGATAAAAAGTCGTATATTTTATTGAAAATGTGTATAAATTATTTAAATATCTTCTGACAGCAGGTATTTACAACGACACACAGACACGGTGGAGATGCTACACAACAGCACACGCAGTGGTCACTACAGGAACTACATGTGGAAAAACCCGAGGCCAGAGGTGGGAGTTCAAGTCACTCTCGAGTCAAGTCCGAGGCAGTGTTTTAAGGCAGGGGGGCCCGGGAGGCAAATTAAACTAAAAATCTGAAACAAGAGCTGCTTTTCCTGCCGTCTGAAAGATAAATATAAAATAATGTTATTGTTTTTGAGAGTTGTTTTGTCAGTGGTTCCCCTGTAATGCCCCAGCCCCTGGATACTCAGCTTCGCCCCTGCTCTAAGTAAAGCTGTCACTGCACTGCAAAAAGTAAATATCAAGCATTGGCTTAAATGACTTGAATTGAGGAAATGCATCCTGTTTTTGTCGGTTTTCACTCATTTAGACACTTTCTCTGATCGGACCAAGTTTACTTTGCTTGTTTGAGGACATTTCAGACCAGTTCTAGGGTAAATCTCCCTTGAAATAAGAAAGTAAAATTGCCAATGTGATAAGACAAATTTTCTTACCCCATTGGCAAAGAAAATGACCTGAAATAAGGACGAAACGTATTGAAACGAGTCAGAAACATCTCAGAGCAAGTGAAATAATCTAGGACAAATGCCCAACAACTTCTTAACCAGTCAACACAACTAAAATTTGGATTATTATGCTCAAATCGAGATGTTTATACTGATCTAGTTCATTACTTTTAGCAGTGCGGGCTCTGTGTGGCAAAAATCCGGCCCCCAGGACAGAACCTCTGGCCCCTAAGATTTTGAGAAATATTATTATGCAAATAAGAGATGAAATACCTGTTAAAGTACTCTATAAATGCAGTATTTTTTTTACCAGGGGACCCAAAAGGGGGTCGTGGAACCATTTTCAGTGGGCGTATTGGGAACCTTTATTTTTTTATATATATTTTCCATCTGAAACTGCAGGGAATCACACCAGAGTCTGTTAAAATTAAACTTATTGGCTTGTTTTGATCTCTTTAAAGCACATCTACTGCTTGTTCAATGAAAAATTGGTTGAAAATACTATATTTTATACGATATATGACAAATTACAGTTGTATTTTCATGTACATTTGTTTATCCTTTCATTATAGAGAGAGAGAAATCCAACAGACGTACAGTTTAAGTACAGATGTTGTTAAGGTGCTATATAAATAAATATTGATTGATTATGGGGGGCCCTGAAAAAACTTAAGCCCCAGGGCCCATTTTACTTAAATCCGGCCTTGAGTAGAGGGTAGAAAATACAACATTTTAACATTTTTAAACTCCATCTAGTCCCTTTAACTCATTGACTGCCAGCCATTTTCAAATCAGAGCGCTCCCACTGCCAGAGAGTTTTCAGGATTTTGAGGTTTTTTCAAGACCCACAGAAAATTAAGTTCTAGGTCTACGTCAACACGAAACCAACACCAAAACAAAGATTAGACTCTCTTCTTTCATCTAAAAAAAAGAGTTTGTTTGTACCTCTTTCCATTCTTTAGTAATCGTCCGTAGAAAACAGGTGAAATCACCCAAAATGCTGTTTTCTGGCCAAAAAGCCGAGAGAAAGAAAGCAATGCTGCCACCTAGTGATTGAGTCACCAGGTGGCAGCACAACTAAGATTTTAACACCAGACATGATCAAGGCTTTGCTGCAGCTGTTCCCATTGAAAAACCTAATTGACGCCTATAGACGTCATTGGCAGTCAACGAGTTAAGTCTCAAACATTCAAGTCTTTTTGGAGCTTTGGTCAAGTTAGTCTCAAGTCCTGAACGTCTCCCACCTCTGCCTGAGGCTACAGGAAAAAAACACTCAAAACCGCTTCAAACCATTCGCCCGGTCAGATTCACTACAGTAAAAGTATTACAAGTACTCCATGCGTTGCTAATAGACATAAATGTGCAGAGTGGGTTTGGATCTGAGTTTTTCTGAAATCCTCTGCTCTCCGTAAACCAGACTGTGTTTGAGCCTGGACGGGACGGCGGCCCCGAACCCGAGCTTAGACCAGGTTGAACTCCTTGAGGTTGTGGCGGAGGATGGTGTCTTTGACGGCCACGAACACGAAGCGGATGTTCTCGGTGTCGGTGGCGCAGGTGAAGTGGTGATACAGAGTCTTCTCTTTGTCCGGGTTCTGGTCCTGGTACATCTTCAGGATGAACTCCTGAGCTGATTTGGTATCCTGCTCCGGACCTGCCCAGGGAAAGACACAGTCACTACAACTGGGAAAAACAAGTGGAAAAGTTGGGGGGAAGTGTTTTTTTTCCGCCCTTTTGTAGCAGAACACTATTGCCAGGTGAAGAAAAAAAAAGCAATAACATTAATGTTTCATGATGCTGTGTTTATCTGAGTGTTTTCCTCCAAAACACTTTCTCCTACAGGCTCATGTTTGCAATAGTGATGAAGGTCGGGCAGGGTTAGTGTGTTTAATCAGGCTCTTGTTCCTTTCATGGTCGACCTTCAGGGCCGACACATTTATTTCTTTGCTCCTGTCTCAGAGTTTGTGTCTCTGCCTCACAGTAAGTGAGGAACACAGAGTTAGTTTAGTCAAAATCAGACATATTTAGTTTCTCTCTCCTGTGGCTTCACCAGAGAAGTCTGACATATCCAGGAATGGGTCGACCAAAAAACAACTTTACATCTTCATTATGACATTTTTTAGGAATTTTTGGTCCCCAAATTCCTGATTTTCCAGTATTTTTCTGTCATTTTATTAGACATGACACAGTTTAATATAAAAGAACACGACTCACATGTGCCAGGTATTGTCATGTGTTTTATCTCGGGTAAAAGTCACCGGCGTCATTGACGGTGTTATGAATTTGAGCGATAGTGTTCTAGGGTTAAAGGAAGTTTCTTGGCTGTTTCAGAAAACATACAATTATACACAAAGAAATTTTGTGTAATTTTTGTGTATTTATTTTTTTTGCCCAAAGTTTACCTCATTTTTCAGATTTCTTTTTTTTTTTTTTCTTCATTTCACAATTTTTCACTACTTTTGTCACAATTTCTCCCATTTTTTCACAAATTATTCCAAACTTTTTGCATAATTTTTGCTATTTTTTTATTACTAATATTTTCCTCCCATTTTTTTATTTTTATGAGTAATAAAAAATGAGCAGAAATGATGTCAAAAATTGGAAATAATTGGGAGATTTGTGGAAAAATAATGAAATATTGTGGGGGGAATTGGGTAAAAAACATTAGGATAAATGGAGGGAAATGGGAAAACATTTATGGTGAAAAATAGCAAAAAATGAGGGGAAAAAATTGTCAAATCAAGAAAAAAAGGGGTAAAAAATAATGAAAACATTTTTTTTTAAATTCCCAAACATTGTTGAGGAAAAAATGAGATAAAATAATTAAATTGAGCTGAAACAACCAAGGCACTTCCTTTAATCCCGTCCCTGGACCAACAGCATCAGAATCTGGACCTAGAGATACGATCCTTCTTTTTGAACCGTTCGCTCCGGTACCAGCCTGGCATGGTTTGGTCCGACCGTGGTCCGCCCGTGGTCCGCCCGTGGTCCGCCCGTGGTCACTGACCTGTGAACTCGGGGAAGTAGGTGGCGATGTGCGAGTACTTGATCTTCTCCTCCAGGACGTCGGTCTTGTTGAGGAAGAGGATGACGGACGACTTCTGGAACCAGGGGTAGTTGACGATGGTTTTGAACAGGGCCTTGCTCTCCTCCATGCGGTTCTGTCACACAGAGCTGTTAGTGTGTGTGTGTGTGTGTGTGTGTGTGTGTGTGTGTGTGTGTTCTTGTAAAGCATTACATGTGGGGACGTCCACCTGTATACACACCAGCCATGTGGGGACCTAAAACCTTATGAGGACCTCATTCGAGGTCCCCAGAGGCACAATGCTTTTAAACGGCTAGAAATGGCCTCAAGATGGGCCCCATGTACTTTTCCTGAGAAGTCCCCAGAATGTCCAAAACCTGAATTAGTGTGAGTGTATGCGACCCTAGTGGACACACTGAGGTACTGCAGTCCTCATATGACACCATGTTCTGGTTCTGTGTATCACAGGTCCCCACAAAACAGCGCCCCCACAAGGTGGCTGTTGGTACTGCACCAGTCCTCATATGACACCATGTTCTGGTAGTGTGTATCACCAAGTCCCCACAAAACACCACCACCATGTGTTTGCTGTGTTTTACTGCACTTATTACAACTTCAACCTTTGTAACCTTTTACATTATAAATACATGAAAATATTAGTTGTTTTCTTAATGTAACATGCAATTAAAAAAAAGCAAATAAGCAGGATATGAGAAATACAGTAACTGGTTTTCTTAAGTTACTAGCTGCCACTGCTAAAACTAAAATGGATATATTTTATTGGTAAATGGTCTCAACTTATATTGCACTTTTCCACCTACATTGGCAGTCAAAGCACTTTACAATAAAGGAACCATTCACTCTCTCATTCATACAACTGTGTACGCAGACACTTGAGGCATGGAGGGTGAAGTGTCTGGCCCAAGGACACAAGGTCAGTACGCAAATTTGAACCCCCGACCTTCCTATCATGAGACGACCCGCTCTACCAACTGTGCCACAGTCACCACCATTATCGTTTAATGATTATTATTTCAACTTAATTCAATATAAGCGTAATGTTAACATTATATGTTAACACAGACAACACAAAGAAAATCATAAAAAATTAAATAAATTGTCTTCAGCCTTCAGCCCTATCTGCAGAGGGACTTTTATCTGCCCTGAGTCTATCTATAGCCTGTCCTAGGAGCGATCACTGTTATTGTTTGCCTCCACGATTTTTACCAGATGAAGGTAGAAAAGTGCCATAAATGTGATTTTATGTAGGCTTCACATGACCAGGATTTCACCAGTCTAGAGCTGTGGGCTGTGTGGAACATGCTGTAGGTGTCTCCAGAGCAGTAGCCTACCTAAGTGTTGGAAGTGAATATCCAACATCCAACGTGAAACCAACTTCAATGTGCACCACATCATTTGCCTCCCATGAACTTTCATAGCGGCCTCTATCTTTTTATCTTCACTACAAGGGCGTTTATTAACAGCACTGGCTGCTTTGAATCAAGTCTAAATCAGTCATTAAATCTGTGTCATTAACCATTGAGTGAATATTTGTAAAGCACTTTGAGTTATTTTGCATGAATGGTTCTCATCAAATACAGTTGATTGACTGACAAATAGAATAAATTATAAATTGGCTTGTCTGAGTGTTGGGGAGGGACTTGTGTCCTGCTTCTGCTCCTCCCGCTCACCTCTTTGTATGCAGGTGCTCCACCCGTGAAAAAGGAGCTATATTAAAGCTGTTAATATTGTTGTTTTGTTTACAATAGTGACGTTTAAAGAACAATTAAGACTGAGAGGTCCATTAAAACGAACTAGAAAACAAACATTTAGGGATGCACCGATAGTATCAGGTATCCAGGACCTAAGAAACAAATGACAAATTAAGCCTTGGAAAAAATGATTAATAATAATGAAAATTATGTTCAATTAAAAAAAAAAGAATAAAATAGCATATGTAAGATTCTCATATAACTAAATCTACGTTTCTCAGGTAAATGGGTAACTACTAACTAGTCTGCTATGATATAGTCTATAAACCATCTATACACAAGAATGTTTGAGAAAAACGCATGGTACTCGTTTTGGTATTCGGTGTTGGCAAGTAGGCTACTCAAGTCAAAGTACTCATAACAGTTTTAGAAAAAAGTAGTATCGGTGCATCCCTATCAACAATAACAACAGACTGGTGGTGATGCTCCATCATGACACAAACTGGGATTAACAGGTACTCATAATGTCCATCTCTAAACTGTCTCATTATACAAAATGGTGGCTTGACTACATCATGATACACAAACCAGGATAAACGGGTCCTCATAATGTCCATCTCTAAACTGTCTCATTATACAAAATGGTGGCTTGACTACGTCGTGATACACAAACTTGGGTTAACAGGTACTCATAATGTTCATCTCTAAACTGTCTCATTATACAAAATGGTGGCTTGACTACATCGTGACACACAAACCTGGGTTAACAGGTCCTCATAATGTTCATCTCTAAACTGTCTCATTATACAAAATGGTGGCTTGACTACATCGTGATACACAAACCTGGGTTAACAGGTCCTCATAATGTTCATCTCTAAACTGTCTCATTATACAAAATGGTGGCTTGACTACGTCGTGATACACAAACCTGGGTTAACAGGTCCTCATAATGTTCATCTCTAAACTGTCTCATTATACAAAATGGTGGCTTGACTACATCGTGATACACAAACCAGGGTTAACAGGTACTCATAATGTCCATCTCTAAACTGTCTCATTATACAAAATGGTGGCTTGACTACATCGTGACACACAAACCTGGGTTAACAGGTCCTCATAATGTTCATCTCTAAACTGTCTCATTATACAAAATGGTGGCTTGACTACATCGTGACACACAGGTATTAGCTATGTGCTAACTACCGACCATTGCACAATATTTTACAAGAAAGAAAACATTCAATACTACATTGAAAAACTTTTCAGTTTATAAAGTTTTAGACAAATCTTCAATTGAACATTTTTTATTCTGTGTCCAAAAGTTGGAGCATAGCTGATTAGCAGACATCATGCTTTAAAACTCTTAATATTTAATTCTTCTTTTGAAATCAATGCTAAAAATAAATTGGATATTAAGGCTTTAAGTAGCTTGTGGACACAGGCACAATTTTCACTGTAGGCATATGTGAAAATGACATTCCTCCTTCGTCTAATTTATTTAACCCTTTGTCTTTTGATATTCTTTAAAAAATTAGCATTGGTTTGTTTTGGTTTGCAAAATCCCTGGCCGCCATTTTGTAGAGTGGGGGAGGAGCTAGTGGTGCCACTACTCGGGCTCTGCATCTCTCTGCATCTGCGTCCACGACAGATGTCACGTAGCCTACAGTCAACAAACTGGTAAGTCTTTTTTGGAGAGTTAACTATGTTAGACATGACAAATTAGTTTGCAATGTTCATGTTCTAAGATATGTGCTCAAAAACGTTTCAAAAACAGTGCTAAGTACTGTGGCAATGTGCTAGTTTTCTCTGTTAATTTCTACCACAATATAAAGAGACAGACTTATTTTTTGCTCAACTGTCTACTTGAAGGAAGGTATGTGAGGCTCTTTTTTTTTAGATTAGATTGTTGAAAAGTTTAGTGGATATTAGCTTGATTAGCTAGCTGCATGGTGGTTAGCTATCATGCTAGTTGTACATTAGCAAAACCAGACTCACGTGGCCTCACTTTTCTTTAACAAGGAATACATTATACAGTTAAAACGTTGGAGTAAAGTAATTAGACATTTATCTTGAGCTCCACAATACTGGTGGGCATTTTTTTTGCATTGGGTCGTCCATAACTTTTCTGTCTGACCCAGTCTTAGCTTTGAGAATAACCATAACATTGAACATGTTTAGCATAGTGGTAAGAAGCTGCTGTAGCACCATGTGCTGTGGGAAGTGGAGCTGAGACTGCCACAGAGGCATTAAACATAAATAACTCATCTAACAATGGGACAATAGACTATGTCTGAGATCTCAGGATGTTAAGCAAAGATTGTTCACAGCTACCATAGTTAACTCAACTTTATTTTTTCAGCAACAATGAATGAGTCGAAGGATAAAGAGGGACATGGGAAATCTGAGGTGAGATGTTTTTTCTTCTTCTTGTGAACCACTGTACTGTATAGAAAAGGCTTTATTTATTCATTCATTTTTTAATGCATGTATAAAAGGAATACCACTACATGGCGTTATCCAACGTTTTAACCTTAAGTCTCATGCTGTTCATAGGGCAGATACATGCAAACACAGTGAGTGATTTTTTGTTTTGTTTTGTAGTCACAAGTAAGATATTTTTGTTGTCTGCAGACATTGAGAAATCACCACGATGCCTGTGTGACCCGACAAGAAGAGTGGCTCACAAAGAAAACACACAAGAACTTTGAAATTACATCACTACCTCAAGTTGTAAGTCTGTGCATACAGTATTGTTTAAGGCAAGACACTGCAGGGTAATGGGCTATATGCACAGTGACCCCACGTGATTTCCGCCTGGACAGTCAGCCAGACGCTGTCCTTCCTGTCCGAATTAGCAGGTCCCACAGAAATGAAGCAATAGCTTAAGATTTGGTAAAGGACAGCGAGTAAAAGTTCAGATGTGACTGGAGCAGGTTAGAAAATATTACATGAGACGTAACGACTTCACTGGAGGAAACTCCGTGTTCATAACGTGGATGTTTTTGTCTTGAGGCTAACGCGGCTAACACAAAATAAAAAATAAAACTAGCGCAAAGTTTTGAACGAGCCTGCGCAAAAAAGAATCGTCCTGTTAGTTTAAATTATATTTACTTGTTTACATGTTATATTATCATTTTTCAACACTTGCCTTTAGCTCTAAGATAAAAGCTCCGCCCTTACGACAGCTGGCGTTTCCTTTGGGACAGATTCACAGTGAACATGATGTTTGTGACACGTTGCTGTGACTCCATCAGTAACTCGTTGAGCTTCTCTACATTTGTGTGGGAACCTGCTAATTGTGAATGTAAACGATCAGCGACAAGAAGTCCAGCGTCTGGCTGACTGTCCAGGAAGACGTCACGTGGGGAAACTGTGCATATAGCCTATAAGGAAAAAAATAACGCCCCATAGTTAACCGGATATTTTAATAAAGAGTTTTCTACAGCAATATAAACAAATATCTCTGTCCACATGGCAGATTATGCGCAAAACAGATTACTCTATCCCACGAAAGTTATATATTTTCCCAACACTTTTTTTTTATATAGCAAATAAGTTTGACTTTGCATTTTTTTTATTTTGCTGAGGTTTAGCTCAGCCACTCAACTCATGGAGAAACTTTAGCAAGGTCAACCCGTCAAAAAAAGGTCTCTCTGTCTAATGAATAAGTTCTGAGAAAAAAGAAATAAAGAAATCTGCAGCCGCAGTGCATGTGACGTCGCGCAGCTCGGAGAAAGTAGTGGCTTCTGTCCAAATCGCCAACAGAATGAGTGGACTATACACTACTATATAATGCAGGCCTATATAGTGAATGAGGGGTTAGGGACATTCGGACACAAGCCAGGTCTGGTCTCCTGTCCAGACCTGTTCACGTCCAGGTCTAGTTGCGTCCAGGTTGTGTCCTGTTAAATGACTGCATGCCCAAATCCATAATTGAGTCTTGTCTTTTTCAGTCAAACCCCAGAAAGGATGACATGTCCACATCTGAAGGCAGCCAAGATGAGTATGTCCCAGATCACACAAAGAGCAGCACAGACAGTGAAGACGACGATTCATCTGCCCACCAGAAGCAACCACATAGAAAGAATCTGGATCAAATAAATATAGATCCACAAGGTAAGTTAAGTTTCACAATGCCATGTACTGTTACTTCCTGTTATCTATTAAGTGTCCTGGTAACCATTTCATTTTTGTTTTTAGAGGGGGTCATGGAAGACACAGAGGCATCAGATGATGAAACTGATCCAATCTCAGCCCCAGATTCGTCATCTTCAAAATCTCCAGGTATTTGAACAAGTAACACTTGACACATGTGGGGGAGAGGGAGAGGAGGCGAAGGAGACAAAGGGAGGAGACCAAGGACAAGAAAACAAGACAATTATTTCCTGTATTTTGCTTAGATTAATCTCATTATGTCCACAGGAACCAGGAAGAGGGGAGAGCCTGCACTCCAAAACTTTCAACCAGGAAGTGAAGATCATATCCCTGGGTTTTCTTCGAAGTCTCCAGGTATTTTAAACAATCAATGAAGGAGAGAGTTTGGCTGTTTGATTCGGGAAGAAGAGATTCAGGACAGAAGAGAGAGTGTGACCGGGGAGAGGAGACGGGTGAGAGAGATACAGGACAGACATAGGGGAGAGAGGAGGAGACTGAGGAGAGAGATGCAGGACAGACGGAGGGGAGAGAGGAGGAGACTGAGGAGAGAAATACAGGACAGACGGAGGGGAGAGAGGAGGAGACTGAGGAGAGAGATACAGGACAGGTGGAGGGGAGAGAGGAGGAGACTGAGGAGAGAAATACAGGACAGACGGAGGGGAGAGAGGAGGAGACTGAGGAGAGAGATGCAGGACAGGTGGAGGGGAGAGAGGCAAACGGATGAGAGGGAGGAGGGGAGTGAGAGGAGTAGAAATGGGAGAGGAAGGGGGAGAGAAGACGAAGGAGAAACAGATGCAAACAGGGATGGAGGAGTAAAGAGAGGGAGACTGGAGCGAGCAACACAAGAGCAACAGAAGTGGAAGGATTGGTACTGGTCAGAAATGTGTGATAGTGTTGCAGAATGAAGTGATGATACATTTTATGGGAGAAACATCCAGGAACTTGTGCTAAGTCCCCGCTCAGCATTGCGTCTCTATTATTCTGTGGGTCTTCAAACACGTGTTGACGTTGGCATTAGTTACTGTGTGAACCATGTATATATTGCTTTCACAATTCATACATTTAATTTAAAAGGGACAGAAATAAAGCTGAAGCTGTAATTAAAAAAAAAAAAAAAAAAAAACATTAAAAAAAACAATTTCATGTTGGTGAGTGAAATCAATGATTTCTTTATGCCCATAGAACCAAGGAAAAGAGAATTTTTAGCTATATACTAGTTTAGTTTCCTAATAACTTGTCTTGAACACTCAGGACAGACGGGAGGAAAGGGCAGACACGGACGCCAACAGAAGAAATGTCTACTTCCACTGGTAAAGCTCATTCCAACTACTTGCAATACAATTGGTTATTGTCTGTAAAGTCATAGTAAGTCATGTCTATGTCTTTGTTGTCGTCTTGTTATATTTTACTTTTTTTTTTTTCTGCATGCCCTTATGGCCTTGTAGATTTAAAGTTTGTATAGCTTATTTTTACCTGAATTCTATGTTTGTTGCACGATTGTACTGAGAAACATTGCTAGTTTGTGAACCTGTTCTCAAACAATGGCAATAAAAAGTGTTCTGATTCTAGTTTTTGCATATCTTCCAGGATCTAAAGGAAAAAAGAGACCGTGGACAGTGCAGGAAGTGAATGCAGTAGAGGAAACCCTCATGGACAACATTCAGTCTGGAAAGGTCCCTGGTAAGGCGCAGTGCATCCAATGTATTGAAGAGTCTTCTGGGGCACTTCAAACAAGGACATGGGAGGGTGTCAAATTTTACGTCAAAAACCGGATTGAGGCTGGGAGACGACAAAGTTGTAAAAGAAAGTAATAAGTAAGTAAGTAAGTGCTTATGACACATTAGGTACGATGACAGAAACCGTTTTTGTAAGAGTTGGCTAAAGAAAACGTTGTCCTGTTGTATATATATTTTTTGGCTTTTATTGATCCTTAAAGGAACAGGCCACCGTGTTTCCATACTGAGATATGTTCTTATCTTAGCTTTGACGAGTTCTTTAGGACCTGTCTGATCTTCCCCCGTGGCTTCAGTCACGTAAACACAGCGCAGACGGCGTTAGCATTTAGCCTCTCCCTCTCTCCTCTATAGCTCCAAAACAGGTCAAGATAGAAGCTACCAAGCTCTTCCACGTTTTCCCTATTTAAATATGGTTACGTGAAGTGTTCCACTACAAAGTATAATTACACACAATTAAACAATGTGGATTTTCTAAGCGGATAAAAGGGGGGACTATATTGTAAGGCGTAATAATACCAGGAGTAATTTGGCATCCGCACAGTAAAGTGAAGATTACTGCGCGGATTTCGAACTACTCCTGGTATTATTACGCCTTACAATATAGTTCCCCTTTTTATCCGCTTAGAAAATCCACATTGTTTAATTGTGTGTCATTATACTTTGTAGTGGAACACTTCACGTAACCATATTTAAATAGGGAAAACGTGGAAGAGCTTGGTAGCTTCTATCTTGACCTGTTTTGGAGCTATAGAGGAGAGAGGGAGAGGCTAAATGCTAACGCCGTCTGCGCTGTGTTTACGTGACTGAAGATCAGACAGGTCCTAAAGCACTCGTCACAGCTCAGGTAAGAAACATATCTCAGTGTGTACAAACAGTTGCCTATTCCTTTAAAGGAACAGGCAACTGTTTTTTCAGTCTGAGATATGTTCTTGCCTGAGCCTGATTGTGATTTGATGTGTGAAACCATAGACATTAGCATTTAGCCTCTCCTCCTCTCCTCTATGTGGCCAAATGGGGGTGAAGTTAGAAGCGACCAAGCTCCTCCACGTTCCCCCTATATGGTTATGTGAGATCCAAGTATAGTTACACAAAATTAAACATGTCAATTTTCTAAGTGGATGAAAAGGGGAACTATATTGTAAGGCGTAATAACACTTAAGAAGCACTTTGGCGTCTTACTGCGCAGATGTCGAGGTGCAACTACTCATGTAACTGTATTTAAATATGGGAAACGTGGAAGAGCTTGGTGGCTTCTAACTTAACCCCATTTAGCCCCATAGAGGAGTGGAGATGAGGCTAAATGCTAACAACATCTTTGGTCTTTTTGACTGAGTGCACGCACAAAGACCAGACAGGTGCACATTAACTCGTCTAAGCTCAGGTAAGAACATATGTCACAGGGAAAAGGGGCTCTACCTGTGCACTAGAGGTTAGATTTTAGGCCCGAGCCCGGCCCGAGCCCGACCCGACATTCGGGCCGGGCCGGGCCGAGATTTCCCGCATGAGAGTCGGGCTCGGGTCGGGCTCAATTTTTTTTTTTTTTTTTTTTTAAGTTAATGTCATTATAATCTCTAATAAAAATCTATGCAATAGGCGGAGTCTATTGGATACAAAATGTGGCAATACGCAATATAAAATAGAGGAGTCCGGGAGGGAGGTGGTGCAGGTGCGGGGGGCGGGCGCACGTGCTGCTGTGTTGTCACGTTTAAGCAGCAGGTCAGGCTGTGATACCGGCGCCACACAGAGAACATCACTCTAAGCTCTTTCTCTCAGGACAGCGTTTCATTAACAGTGGATAAATAAGCAGTTTGGTTCCTGTTACTGCGTAAAAAGTAGCTTTTGTAGAGCGCGATGTTTATGAAACATGAAGGAGGAGGAGAGAGAGATACGGAAAAGAGGAGACAGACACATTGAGCTGCTCCGCGCTGCGTACGTCTCTGCCCCCCCAGGTATGTGCGCTACTGCTGCGTGCACGTATGCCGTGCGCGTAGCCGCGTACCTCGCAAACATGGTGCTGCTGTGCAGATGCACCTATCTGAGCCTTAAATAAATAATTATTTACGTCGGGTTTGTTTCGGGTTCGGGCTGACAATTCACGTTAATTGCTCGGGTCGGGTCGGGTCGGGCTTGATTTTTTGGGCCCGATCTAATCTCTACTGTGCACGTCCCTAACTTAACTTATGCATAAGTTATGTATAACTATAACTTATGCATAAGTTATAGTTATACATAACTTATGCATAAGTTATAGTTATACATAACTTATGCATATGTTAGGCTGTCGTTGGGCATAAGTTGTAGACTCGTTATGAATACTAAAGTTCAGTGTTTGCAGCGTTTGGCTCGATCATCAAAGTGTGACAGCCCCATGAAGCTGAACAGGAGAAAATGTGTTTACGAGGTTAATTATTTAACTTTTGCCCAACAAACGCGCAAAGTTATGTCAAAGAGTGACTGAAGTTCGGATTATGCAGCAGAACGTCTCAGTGATGGTTAACCAGCGACACCACATCACCTGCATCACCACAAGGGAAGTTTCACTGACACAGATCAGTGTTTTCACTGGCGCATGAGAGCGTAGGGGGGGGGGGTCTGTGGTTTTTTCCTTTTTGAATCAAAACCACCTGACAAGTCAACTTTAAAAACAGTTAAGGGGGAAAACAATTTGGAGAAAAATGTAAACTTTCTCTAATTATTCAAAAACAACTTTAACAAACGCTGAATTATGAATATAGTTTGTACTAAATAAAGATACAAAGACATGGAGAGGAGCAAAGTGGTTCAACAGCCCATAAATACATAAATAACAGCGAATAACTAGCTATGACTGCCGTTTTGTCACTTCTACTGAACGATCTGCTGTGAGAAAATATCCATATGGGCCTGATTTACACTTGACTTTATTTATGTGATAAATAAGTTCATATTCCACCAGAAAATGGCAAAAAACGTGGATTGTGTTTCTCTAAAGATTCTATTTTCCCCCTCGGAGAAGCCACGCCCCCTTCTATGACGAGATGCCGTCTGTATAGGCTGTAAGCTCCTGTTGAGAAGCTTTTAGATTTGGGTAAAGCTGAACTAGAGAAAATGTGCTCAGTTTAGGCGGGGGTTAAAACACAATATAGACCAGGGATTGGTGAAGGGCCGATTTTCTTCATTGTAAAAAGACCAAGGGGCCAGACCTGCCCATTTTAGCCCAAAGTAAAGCACCATTTTCTACAAATGCCAGCGTTGTATGTGCACGATTAGGGCTACCGTTAAATGATACCTGTCTGCTGGTATTGGGGGAAAAAAGTTTAGGTTCTACTGGTATCGAAATTAAGTTACCTCGAGGAAAAATACAGTTTTTATGTTGTTGGTCAAGGGGACAGCATTAAAAGAAGTGACTTGGTTGTTTCAGCTCAAATAAAATGATTTGTTTTCCCCATTTTTTTTTTTTTTCAATTTCTTGTCCAAGTCTGCCCCATTTTCCCCCTTTTTTATTTATTTATTTATTTTTTAACACATTTTTTATTGCAATATTTTCTATATTCCCCCAATGTATTATTATTTTTGCCCCATTTCTTCACACATTTTTTCCTTATTTTGAGCCACATTTCCCCCCAAATTATTGTTATTACTATAATTATTATTGTTCAGGTTCTGTTTGAAGATTTTTAGAAAGAATTGACATTTTACACATTTTTAGAGTATTCACAGGTATTTGATCTCTCATTTGTGTCATAATATCATCTTCAAAATCATTAAAAACATCCTGAGGGGCCACAGGTTCTAACCAGAAGGGCCGGATTTGGCCCTCGGGCCTGACGTTGCCTACCTCGATATAGACTATAGAGACAATATAACAAAAAAAACTCTTTCAAATGCATCGTCACTAAAATGGACAAAAGAGCCGTTTGAGTCATGATTTTCTACATTTTATTTCAATTTAACCTGGTCCTGATTTAACTTATGTCATTGTCTTTGTAAAACTGACCTGTTTAACTTGGCAGCGGCTGACGCTCTTCGCAGCCATAACAAAAACAAACAAACCCTCAAGTCGTGGCTGCTTCTCCAAACTGAAACTGTCACAATGTAATGACTGAAGAAGAAGTTGCTAAACCTCAGACCACAGCTTTTCAAATATACTGAATTTCTGTTACATTGTCACATTTTTGTCACATTTTTGTCGCATTTTTGTCATATTTTTGTCACATTTTTGTCACATTTTTGTCATATTTTTGTTGAAATTTTGTCACATTTTTGTTTAAATTTATGTCACATTTTTGTTGAATTTTTGTCACTTTTTTAGTTGAATTTTTGTCACATTTTTGTTGAATTTTTGTCACATTTTTGTTGAATTTTTGTCACATTTTTGTTGAATTTTTGTCACATTTTTGTTGAATTTTTGTCACATTTTTAGTTGAATTTTGTCACATTTTTGTTGAATTTTTGTCACATTTTTGTTGAATTTTTGTCACATTTTTGTCACATTTTTGTCACATCTCTGTTGAATTTTGTCATTTTTTTCTTTAGTCACTTGGTTGACTTTTTGTCACATCTTTGTTGAATTGTTGTCACTTTTTTGTTGAATTTTTGTCACATTTTTGTCACATTTTTGTCACATTTTTGTCGCATTTTTGTTACAGTTTTGTTGAATTTTTGTCGCATTTTTGTCACATTTTTGTTGAATTTTTTTCACATTTTTGTTGAATTTTTTTCACATTTTTGTCACATTTTTGATGCATTTTTGTCACTTTTTTGTTGAATTTTTGTCACATTTTTGTCAAATTTTTGTCACTTTTTTAATTGCGTTTTTGTCACATTTTTGTCACATCTCTGTTGAATTTTGTCATTTTTTTCTTTTGTCACTTGGTTGACTTTTTGTCACATTTTTGATGCATTTTTGTTGAATTTTTGTCACATTTTTGTCACATTTTTGTCACTTTTTAGTTGCATTAACTTGGCAGCAGCTGACACTCTTTGCAGCCATAACAAAAACAAACAAACCCTCAAGTCGTGGCTGTTTCTCCAAACTGAAACTGTCACAATGTAATGACTGAAGAAGTTGCCAAACCTCAGACCACAGCTTTTCAAATATACTGAATTTCTGTTACATTGTCACATTTTTGTCACATTTTTGTCATATTTTTGTCACATTTTTGTTGCATTTTTGTTACATTTTTGTTGAAATTTTGTCACATTTTTGTTGCATTTTTGTTGAATTTTTGTCACATTTTTGTTGAAATTTTGTCACATTTTTGTTGCATTTTTGTCACATTTTTGTTGAATTTTTGTCACTTTTTTAATTGCGTTTTTGTCACATTTTTGTCACATCTGTTGAATTTTGTCATTTTTTTCTTTAGTCACTTGGTTGACTTTTTGTCACATTTTTGTTTGAATTTTTGTCACTTTTTTAATTGCGTTTTTGTCACATTTTTGTCACATCTTTGTTGCATTTTTGTCACTTTTTAGTTGCATTAACTTGGCAGCGGCTGACACTCTTCGCAGCCATAACAAAAACAAACAAACCCTCAAGTTGAGGGTTTGTGACACATTGTGACTGAAACTGTCACAATGTAATGACTGAAGAAGAAGTTGCCAAACCTCAGACCACAGCTTTTCAAATATACTGAATTCCTGTTACATTTCGACACCAAAAAGTGTGTGGATCTCGCTCCCTGAGGTGACTGTCCCTTTAAAGCACGAGTGTGTACAGGGGTCGCGTCCTCTCACCCACCTGGCCGCAGTATAAATATGCCCTGGCAGTGGCCGGAGTTGCCCCGTCCAGTGATTCTCCCGACAGCTGACCTAATGCAGCTCTAAAGGCCTCTCGTATCCGCTGTGTTCTCTTATTAGAAAGGAACGCGGGGGTGGGACGGTTGCCAGTTGTGTCGCAGCACAATAAAAACAAAGCGCCTGGTGTGTGTGTGTGTGTGTGATAACAACAAGGCCCTGCGAAAAAGCACTGGACGAAGAGACGATAATAAAATCTGCAGTTTGAGATTCTTGCAGAGTCAACGTGCGTCCTGAGATGGTGAACAAAGGGTCCACAGAGAGCGAGGAAAGGGCCGACCGCGTGGTTTTGAAGAAGGAAGTTTTATTAACCTCTTAACTCCCGCCTAAACCGAATGCATGTTGTCCTCTTTGGCTATAGGCCTGTGCAACACCTCATTTGAAAGCTAAGCTACCCACAAAACTGATCTTTTTCCTCGCGTTTTTGTCATTTTATTGTTGAGTTTTTGTCACTTTTTTTTTTTTTGGTCACTTGTTGGTTGACTTTTTGTCACATCTTTGTTGAATTTTTGTCACTTTTTAGTTGAGTTTTAATCACATTTTTGTCACATTTTTGTTGATTTTTTGTCACATTTTTGTCACATTTTTGTTGATTTTTTGTCACATTTTTGTTACATTTTTGTCACATTTTTGTTGAAATTTTGTCACTTTTTAGTTGCATTTTTGTCACATTTTTGTCACATTTTTGTCACATTTTTGTTGAAATTTTGTCACATTTTTGTTGGAATTTTTGTCACATTTTTGTTGATTTTTTGTCACATTTTTGTCACATTTTTGTCACATTTTTGTCACATTTTTGTTGAAATTTTGTCACATTTTTGTTGGAATTTTTGTCACATTTTTGTCACATTTTTGTCGCATTTTTGTCGCATTTTTGCTGAAATTTTTTCACATTTTTGTTTGAATTTTTGTTGCATTTTTGTTACATTTTTGTTGCATTTTTGTCACATTTTTGTAGCATTTTTGTTGAATTTTTGTCACATTTTTGTTGACATTTTTGTCACATTTTTGTTGACATTTTTGTCACATTTTTGTTGACATTTTGTCACATTTTTGTTGCATTTTTGTCACATTTTTGTCACATTTTTGTTGGAATTTTTGTTGAATTTTTGTCACATTTTTGTTGAATTTTTGTTGAATTTTTGTCACATTTTTGTTGCATTTTTGTCACATTTTTGTTGAAATTTTGTCACATTTTTGTTGAAATTTTGTCACATTTTTGTTGAATTTTTGTTGAATTTTTGTCACATTTTTGTTGCATTTTTGTCACATTTTTGTTGAATTTTTGTCACATTTTTGTTGAAATTTTGTCACATTTTTGTTGGAATTTTTGTCACATTTTTGTTACATTTTTGTCACATTTTTGTTGAAATTTTGTCACATTTTTGTTGAAATTTTGTCACATTTTTGTTTGAATTTTTGTTGCATTTTTGTCACATTTTTGTTGATTTTTTGTCACATTTTTGTTCAGATGGGAGTTAAGCGGTTAAGAGGAGGCTTGTGACTGCGATTTTACTGTAGGTTTCATTGATTTGATAAAGGTCACGACTGTCAGATCAATATTGACAACAGCGCTGGTTTAGCACAGATTCGAGCTGCACCATTTTGTTTAACCTCTTAACCCCCGCCTGAACCGAGCACATTTGCAACAAAAGAGTGCTGATAAACTTCTTAGAGGAGTTTTGTAGGTCTTCGGTATTCAAAATATTCAAAATGGCCGGCATAACCCCCAAAAAAAAAAAAAATCACATGACTGAAAAGCAGGTTAAAGGGCTCATCTGTTTACAAGGGAGCAGCATAAGGAGCCAGTTGTTGTGGAGGATTCCCCCCCCTGGCTCCCCTGCAAATGACACCAAACTGGACAGACCGGAGCACTAATAATAAACCTGTGTGTGTGTGTGTGTGTGTGTGTGTGTGTGTGTGCGCCCTGCTGCCTCGTCTTTAGCTATAAGAGCTGCCCGGCCATTGTGTTGTAAAATACTGGCCAACAGGAAGAGGGAAAGTGCCTGCTAATCATTTCAGCCGGAGCGACACCGGTTTCCAAGGCTGAGATTCCCCAAATGCAGCAATTCCCTGTGAAAACGTCTCCTCTTAACTTTAACCGAGCAGCTTTAGCCAAATCTAAAAGCTTCCGGCCTGGAGCTCACAGCCTATAGGCCAGTTTAACTCTTCATTCAAGTCCTACAAAACTCATGTAAGATTTTTCCGAGCGTTTTCTTCACTTATTTTGTCGCCATTTGTTGCTTTTCAATACTTTTTTTTTTTTTCGATTTGGTTAATGTCGAAGTGAAGATGTGCTCGGTTACAGATTAACCTCTCGCCTTCGACATAAACACTGCTCGTCTCACCTTTGGTTTATTGACCAGACATTCCTGGTGCTTAAAGGCGAGATCAGCCGGTGAGAGACATTTTACAAAAGAATCGAAAACACCACGTCAGAGTTTGTTGATTTTACTGCATGACCCAGTTTTTAAAACATGTCCCCGTTTTTCCGCCAAGTCGACACATTTCAGTTTACGTAACCGTACGGCGTCCTGCTCAGGCACGAAGCTCAGAGCCGAGCACTTCCTGCCTTTCACCTCTTAACCCCCGCCTCAACTTCCTCCTTGTGGTGTTTTTGAGGTTTTTCTTTAAGCGTTTAGATTTTTCAGCGGCCGACACTCTTCGCAGCCATAACAAAAACAAACAAACCCTCAAGTCGTGGTTGCTTCTCCAAACTGAAACTGTCACAATGTAATGACTGAAGAAGTTGCCAAACCTCAGACCACAGCTTTTCAAATATACTGAATTTCTGTTACATTGTCACATTTTTGTCACATTTTTGTTGCATTTTTGTTGAAATTTTGTCACATTTTTGTTGAATTTTTGTCACATTTTGTTGAATTTTTGTCACATTTTTGTCACATTTTTGTTGAATTTTTGTCACATTTTTGTTGAATTTTTGTCACATTTATGTTGAATTTTTGTCACATTTTTGTCGCATTTTTGTCACATTTTTGTTGAATTTTTGTCACATTTTTGTTGAATTTTTGTCACATTTTGTTGAATTTTTGTCACATTTTTGTTGAATTTTTGTCACATTTTTGTCGCATTTTTGTCACATTTTTGTTGAATTTTTGTCACATTTTTGTTGAATTTTTGTCACAATTGTTAAATTTTTGTCACATTTTTGTCACATTTTTGTTGAATTTTTGTCACATTTTTGTCACATTTTTGTTTAATTTTTGTCACATTTTTGTTGAATTTTTGTCACATTTTTGTCACATTTTTGTTGAATTTTTGTCACATTTTTGTTACATTTTTGTCGCATTTTTGTCACATTTTTGTCGCATTTTTGTTGAATTTTTGTCACATTTTTGTCGCATTTTTGTCACATTTTTGTTGAATTTTTGTCACATTTTTGTCGCATTTTTGTCACATTTTTGTTGAATTTTTGTCGCATTTTTGTTGAAATTTTGTCACATTTTTGTTGAATGGTGTTTTTGAGGTTTTTCTTTAAGCGTTTAGATTTGGGTAATGCTGAATTTGAGAAAATGAATAAAATGTATTTGAGTTCAAACCTCTTAACCCCCACCTGAACCGAGCACATTTCCTCCAGTTCGCCTTTACAATCCGGTTCACTGTGTTTAGATTTCCATTGTTGTGTAATTAAACTATATATTTTTGGAAAGATTATGGCAGGGGTAGGCAACGTCAGGCCCGGGGGCCAAATCCGGCCCTCCAGCACAGAACCTCTGGCCCTCAAGATGATTTTGAGAAACCTTACTACACAAATCAGAGAGTACTTTTAACACTATTAGGGTTAAATGGGAGAAACAAAGGTAGAGATACTGTCAATTAGGGCTGCACAATATATCGCAAAAAATATCGTATCGCGATATTAGCTGATGCAATATCCGTATCGCGAGAAGCCACAATATATCGCAACATCACCATAGCCTTCATTTGACTGAGATCCACCCATTTTTTTTGCAAACTCAAACTCAAGCATTGAAGTCATGTGTAAAAGTTCAGTTTTAATTGAACATTTACCAGCTTTGTTAAATTCTACCCTTGTTTTGGTCCTGATTGGGTGTTTTTTAAGTCTTCTTTTGACACAATTTGCTGAAAAAAATGGAACATAGTGTGTTTGGTGAAATATTGCAATAATATTGTTATCGAGATATTGCACAACCGTATCGCATATCGCAAGTCACTTCAATATCGTGCAGCCCTACTGTCAATGCCCACAGTTAGGTCATATATTATGCACAACACTGGCATTTAAAAGAAGTGCACTGGAAAAAGAATCATCGTTTCAAGGAAGAAATGGCATAAATCTACTTAAATTAAGAGATTAAATCTAAGGTTTGAGTAGATTTGGTCTGGTCTTAGACGAGATAAAACCTCTAGTAGTATTTATTCTTTTAATTCAGATCATTTTGTGTCATTTCACGTTAAAATCAAGGATTTGTCTGATTTCAAGTGGGTTTGATTCTTGTTCCATTGGCGCTATAGCATTTGTATTTTGGATTAGTTCAAACCGACTCAAATTCAACATAGAAGAACTTTAATTCAAGCAATTTTAAGTCGTTGATCTCATTTAAGATGGTCATGTTTCCAGTGTTGTGCTTTACTTTGGGCTAATGATCAGCGGCTTCGGCCCTTGGTCTATTTACAATGAAGAAAGCTTGCCTCCCCCTGCCTTATGGTATAAGTAATGTAAAGTAAAGTTCATTTCTGTTAAATATATGAATATTTCAAAATGTAAATGTAAACGGCTCAAATAAAATAAAATGAACACATTGACTTTTTTGATTGGAACGACCAAATGGAATTTTCTGCCAAATTTTGTAAATTTTCGCCAAACTAAGTTTTTTACTCCCCATATGAATGTTAGTATAGCTCTTATATTATCACACCTTTTTTACACATCAGAGCAAATGGAAACATTGTTTTTTCTGTTTGTTTATAATAAAGTTTTGAAAAATGTATAGTTTTGATCCTCTCTGCGGTGAAATTATGAAAATGTAACAAAAATGTGACAAAAAAGCAATGAAAAAGTGCCAAAAAATGTGTGACAAAAACACAACAATAAAGCCAAAAATGAGCAAAAGAAAAGTGACAATGTGAGCTACAAAACTGACTTTGTTGTTGTGTTGTTGCTGCGTTTATCACATTTTTTAATCTCTTTTTTTAGCGTGTTTTTCTAGGGTTTTTTGTCATGTTTTGTTGCGTTTTCATCCTCATCTTCGTGGCTCTTTTGACGCTCTTTCCAAGAGGCTTTTTGGAGGATTTGTGCTCGGTTCAGGCGGGGGTTAAGAGGTTATAATTCACAAAAGTCGTGTGTATTAAAGCAGCACTAAGTAACGTGTTTACCTTAATAAATCCTCTCCGTAGTCCCTGTGGGGGTAATACAAGTGTTTATGGGATGATTGGAGGGTCTTTCATCTCCCCCTGGTGTCTCTGGACAGAAAACCATGTTTGCAACTTGACTGCCACCGGACCGGAGTCACCAATACACACTAATGAAATCACAAAGAAGAAGCTAACAGGCTAACGGGCAAAGCTAACTGCGGGCTAACGTCACTTTAAACAGTATTTACGGCAAAGTTTTTGTGAAAAAAAAAAAAGATTCCATTATATAATTGGATGCACAGTAACCCTCTCTCCCTTCGCCTTTCCTGTCAGCGTAGTATTTACTCTCCAAGACAATTAATAAGTGAAAAAAATCGTAACTTGCTAATACACCTGCAGTTGCGCTTATGGCCTCTAGGGGGAAGAGTTGTTTAGTACTGCTTTAAATCCTGTTCATCTCCCATGATACACGACACAAAGCCTCTGTAGTGTCAGATAATACCAGACAGACATGAGGAGTCTGAAATGTTTCCTAAAGCCTCTGTTTTCGCTCTTCTCTTCTCTCCGTCAGTGGGAAGCTGGTGTCTCCCAAGTGGAAGAACTTCAAGGGGCTGAAGCTGCTGTGGAGAGACAAGATCCGCCTGAACAACGCCATATGGAGGGCCTGGTACATGCAGTGTAAGGAAACCCCCACCTTCTGTTTACAAACGTATCCAGAACCAGCACAGTAAACGGGAAGTCATGTTGCCGTGTGTGGTTTACTGGTTTGGCTGGTACGGTCGGTTTTCCCACTGCCGGGGAAGTGAAGGGTTTTTTACCATTATTTAATTTTCCCGTTTTGTGTTTTGATTTTCCTCATAGTCTTCAGTGGGTTTTCCACAGTTGATGATCTAATAGGACACGTGTAAAGCTCTGTGTTCTGTATAAAAATCTGCATTTAAAGGGGGCCTATTATGCAAAATCGACTTTTTCAAGCTTTACATCATGTTATTAAGTCATTCCCTCATTAAAACCATGCCTGAAGTGTTGCCTTGGCACATTCACGTATTTTCGAGTAATCTGTAGAAACTCTGATGGCAGCCATTTTAGGGATAAAACGCCTGATTCCTTCAGGAAACGCCCTCGACCTCCAGGATACGCCTCCGACCTTTCGTCACCAGCCGAGTAACCAACCACTGCCCCTCAGCAGAACCCCCTCCCCGCAGTGTCTAGCCCTAAGATGTAAACAGAGTCATCATGGAGGATTAGCTTCATGTGTTGTGAACCGGAGCCACAGCAGACTTTTACAAAGACACACATCAGTGTTTCTGTTACCGAAACACCCAGGATTAAAACCGGTGACAAGAACACTTATTTCAGTGTCTGGTTCTGCGCTGGGCCTTGATGATGCACAGAGCCTCCGGAGAAAGCTAATGCTAAGCTAAACCTCGAGTCATCACGTGGAAACGAGAAATATGCACAAATAAAGTCAATAAAACCACCACACTCATAAAGAACCGTTTAACAATGATCACACACGGAGCCAGGCTTGTTGATTTGGAAGTTTATTGCTCACATTTCATCTACAATGGGTCATAGCCGAGTGGCTTTCTCCCGGAGCTAACAAGCTAGCCGCGACAAGCTAACGGGAAAATTCACTGAATACAAGCATATTATGCATTGAAAACGTCACTAAAACAGGCAACTGCTTGAAGCAGCCTTTATGATGATCACACACGGAGCCTGGCTTGTTGATTGTGTAGTTTATTGCTCACATTTCATCTACAGTGAGTCGTAGCCGAGTGGTTTCTCTCGGAGCTAAGGCACTATTAGCCGCGACAAGCTAACAACCTTCACCTTCACAACATTCATTGAAAACAGGCAGCATATTATGCACAAATAACGTCAATAAAGCCGGCAACTACTCGAAGCAGCCTTTACGATGATCACACAATGAGCCTGGCTTTACACATTTGTGGTTTATTGCAGACTTTTCATCAACAATGAGCTGTAGTCGATTATAACAAGCTAACGGGTAACCTCGAAAAACCATTGTCCACTTGCACAGATAATGTCCGTCTTTGAATCGTATGGGCTCCTGCAGATCCTGGTGTCGTCCATGGGGGTATAGTTAGAGATCCATAGGGCATGGCAGATGCAAAGAGAGAGACTCCAAACAGCAGTTATTTTTCAGGCAAGAGCCCCTTCCAAGCGTCCGGTGTGGAAGGTTTGTTTCCAAATAATATCCTGTGTGGCCATTGTTCACAAAGTGATAAACAGTAGCCCCTTTCCAACAATAAAAATTAAAATGCACCGATCGTAGTTTCAATACTTGAGACAACGAGCGGAGTGTTGTTGTGATGCCACAGACAGCGTGTGGAGGGGGCGTGTCGGAAAGGGTCAGAGGTTTTTAAAGAGACAGAGGCCTATTTCAAGCCATTTGCTAACGCCATTTTGAAAGAGCAATTTTATACAAGGCAGTTATTCTAATTTACTGCATTGACAGACCAACAGAAGGTTTCGTCATCATTGTAGTGTCCTATAGACTGGTGCTATGTGGCTGAAAAAAGCATAATACCCCCTCTTTAAAGGGTGATTTCAGGATTTTTGACATAGGGTCTAATTTCCTAGTTATCCAGAGTGTTAAGCAGTTCTTATATTTGAAGAGTTTCGTGGCGCTAGGCTAGTGCTAGGCTAATGCATGTCTATGGTATCAGCTAGCCTGCATTAAAAACAGTGTGACCCGCTCCACAGAGCACCTGAGGTAAATCGCTTATAACACCAGACTAACCATATAAATGTCTGTGTTAATAGAGTAATTTGAACCATTTTACATTTAAAATACCTTATATTTGAGCAGCAGCAGCTTCGTGGTTGTATAAGCTAGGCGGCGGCGGAGTGATCTGCTAGAAAATAGTCCCTCAAAATAGGGCTGCTCAATTATTGAAAAAATAATAATCACGATTATTTTTGTCATAATTGAAATCACGATTATTCAAACGATTATTTGTTGCCTTTAAAAAAAAAACATCAAAAAAATGACAAAAATCCATCAAAAAAAGACAAAAATCCATCAAAGTGACAAAAATCCATAAAAAAAAGACAAAAATCCAGCAAAAAAGTGACAAAAATCCAAAAAAAAGTGCCAAAATCCATTAAAAAAAAGACAAAAATCCAGCAAAAAAAAGACAAAAATCAAAAAAAAAGTGATAAAAATCCATCAATAAAATGACAAAAATCCAGCAGAAAAAAGACAAAAATCCATCAAAAAAGTGACAAAAATCCATAAAAAAAAGACAAAAATCCATAAAAAAGTGACAAAAATCCAGAAATTTAAAATTTGAAAAAAAACCTTAAAAAAAAAAATATTAAAAGGAAAAAACATTAAAAAAAAAAATGTGAAAAAAAAAATTATAATCGATTTTTTGCGATTATGCTAATTTTGTAATCGTTTACTGTTGTAATCGAAATCGTAATCGAATTTCGATTAATTGTACAGCCCTACCTCAAAATTCGATCATTCATGTGATGCAGGTCAGTTATTTTCCAAACATGATTCTATGGACACAGACATTTATATGGTTAGTCTGGTGTTATAAGTGATTTGCCTCAGGTGCACTGTGGAGCGGGTCACACTGTGTTTAACCCCTTAACTCCCGCCTGAACCGAGCACATTTTTTCCAGTTTGGCTTTACCCCAATCCAAAAGCTTCTCGAAAAAAAGGTGTTAAAATAGCGACAAAACTGAGACGAAAACAATGATGAAAATGTCACAAAAATGTCACAAGAAATTGACAAATGTGACAAAATGTGACAAAGAAAATGACAAAAAAAATGCCCCCAAAAAAAAAAGACAAAAATGTGATAAAAAAATTTCAAAAAATGGACCAAAAATTACCAAAAACAAAAAAAAATATGGGAAAAAAATCTGATAACGTGAGGAAAAAGATCTCTCGGTTCAGGCGGGAGTTAAGAGGTTAATGCAGGCTAACTGATACCATAGACATGCACTAGCCTTGAATTAGCCTAGCATCACGAAACTCTTCAAATATAAGAACTGCATGAATTACAAAAAAAAATATCTCCAGAAATCAACAACACTCTGGATAACTAGGAAATGAGGCCCTATGTCAAAAATCCTGAAATATCCCTTTAAGACTAAATTCACATGACTTTCTCCAAAATCCCAGCAGAGCAAACTTCAGTGACTTCATGTGAAACTTCATACGAACAGCTTTGCCATTTAGCTTGGGTTTGATTTTCTTATATACAGAGTGCTTTAATATTAAATGTATTGTCATCTAATTGCTGTAGATAAACTGACTCGTGCGCTGTAGCGGCAGCTCCCGTCTCTGTTTCCGCTCAGCCCCAAAATAAACACGACCGCAGGGCCTGGACCTTTAGTTTATTTTATTTATTTGACAGGGACATGTACAGGAGCATTAATCAGCATGAAAAGATGCTTTGTACCAGACTTTCCCTCTGCAGTCCCCGAGACAGACAAATACAAAACACTACAAAAAGCATAAAAAATACAGTTCACAATATTTACAGACAGTATTTACATTTATATACAATTTTTTTTAAAAAGTACATTATTAAAAGGAAAACGTGTTCCTCTATAGTCTATACCCACCCCTACCCTTGTCAGATGTCAAATTTAGTTGTTGCTGTTGTTGTTTTCTTTAATGCTGACATGTTTGATTTCCCAGAAAATGTTGTTTCACACTCGGGCAAAATCGTTTAAAGTTTTTGCATAATTTTAGTGCAGTTGGAAGTTTGTTCCATTCAGAGATAGTTTTAAAAGAAAATGCTGATTGTCCTAATGCTGTTTTTCGTTTTGGTTCATTGGCCTCTGACTGTTGACCTTGTTGTTCTGACTCTGATCAGATGTTCATTGGACAAACTTTTTTAGTGGTGGAGGAGCCACATTATTAACAATCTTGAATAGTAATTTTAGATTGGCTGATTTAACCATATATTCAAAATTGAGCATTTTATATTTGGTCAATATTTGACAGTGATGATACCGTCGCGATTTCCTATCTAGAATCCTAAGTGCTTGTTTATAAAGAGATTCTAAAGGTTTAATTGTGGATTTTTTGGCTTGTGACCAGCATGATACACCATAGAGTAAGTGAGGTAATATCATTGCATTGAAGTACGTTTTAGCTCCTTGTATTGTCAATGAATTTCTTATAGATTTAAATGTAAACAGATTATATTTTATTGCAGTGGCGGCTGGTGATGTGAAAACTAGGGGGGACTGTTGCCTCTACCTACCTATTATTTATTTTTTAGAAGATACTTATAATAAACATTGATTTTAACTTAAAAAAGAAAGTCATCTTTGGGGCATTTAATATTATTATTTTATGTAGAATATATTCAAAACTTATATAAATCATTTCTGACTAAAGTGTAACGATAGTCACTATACCTACATATTTGTGTTGTGCACCACTGATTTGTGTTTGCACCAACAGAACCAGAACAAAGGCAGGAGGTGTTTCCTCTTTGATTTCATGTACAGTTTTAGTCCCAGACCTGCTGTGATTTCATTATGAGCCTCAGAGCCACAGGTTTAAACCCGTATAAACCGTCAGACAAATGATCCGCTCAGCAATAATGTGCAGCTCACGTTTAGAAGAGAGTCCTCCTCCTCCTGTAGCACCTGGAGCTCCACCTCTGTTTCCCTCAGTGAATGAATGACCTTCCCCTCTCCTGTCGTAGCTCCTCCTCACGGTCCTGAATCTTCTCTCCATCAAAAGTCCACGTCCTGGGACATAACTGTCCAAGTCAGCGAGTGTTGTCCCAAAGTGTGAAATAAACAAGCAGCAGCTAAAGCAGACGGGCTAGTTAGCATCGTCATGCTACCAGGAAAGTCCGTTTAGACGTGACTTCTGACGGAAGAAAGTTGTCCCAAGTCCATTAGTTTGACTAAATCCTTTCACCTCCTCTCAGGAAACAACACAAAGCTTCTCCGGTCTCTCAAATGAGAAGTTTTTCCTCCGATCGTCCGTGAGCTCAGAGCTGCTCCAACAACGAGCTCCTCGCGTTTGTTTACAGGAGACGCTTCCTCGTCTTTCACCTGTTAAATCTCCGATGGGCGCTCGGCCTCAGCGCCCATCGGAGATTTATCATTGCGCGTCTCTGATTGGTTGAATTAATGATATACAGTGACGTTTTTATACCATGGTAGAGCGCCATTGGTTAGATGCTTGGGGCGCTGTTCCTCGCCGCCCCGAGCACAAAACTACACATTTATGAGACTGTGTTACAGCGGTTACAGCACAAGATGAACCAGGCAGACAAAATGACACGCTCCTTCACCTCCACTCCCCCTCCCTCCAGTGTATAAAAGACCTGTATATAAGAAAGTTAGGATTTTGCTAAGCTTAAAACTTTTTATTTTATTTGCAAAATTGATAGGAGGGGCGGCGCCCCACCGCCCATAATGGACCAGCCGCCACTGTTTTATTGTATGGCAGACCTTTTTGATGTGTTTCTTAAAGCTTAGTTTCGAGTCTAAAATGATGCCAAGGTATCTGAACTCATTGACATTATCATTTTCTTTTCCTTTTACTGTAATTAAGGGGTTCGTTTTTTTGTTTGGTTTTGTTGA
Source organism: Gobius niger (assembly GCF_951799975.1). Classification (NCBI taxonomy): domain Eukaryota; kingdom Metazoa; phylum Chordata; class Actinopteri; order Gobiiformes; family Gobiidae; genus Gobius; species Gobius niger. Next base: position 71,863,213 of record NC_136852.1, on the reverse strand, counting down.
GAAGAACATTGCCGCAGTTTTACTCACATTCAGTGTTAGACAGGAATCATTCAACCATACAGAAATTTTGTCCATTGCCACAGATAGCTTGGTTGCCACTTGTTCATGTGCCCGACCTGCCGCTCGGGCCCGGAGCAAAGCACCTTACTCTGCCCCGCCCACTCACGGATCAGCACTTCCTTTGTCCTGACTCTTCTGGTCGAACACGAAGCCTGTTCATTAAGCTGCGAACGTGGGAAAATGTTCACCAGAAAATGTGATGTTTAGTCGATTGATTTGTGTAAAATGTCCGATGTTCGTTTGCACCAACATGTCGACACTGCCCCGTTTCTCAGCTTTGTAACACCTTTCTGAGTGAAAGTGCAGGATTTTAGAGGCAGTTGTGCTGAACAGGTCTGAGCTCATTCTACACATTAGGACATGGCTGGAACATGTAGGGGGAGGAAAACCTGCCCCCTGCTGGCCAGCCCTCACACCTGCACAAGCAAACTGAGCAGCGCGGCCTGATGACATTGTTATGACAAATTTGGTTAAAGTTAAAGCAGTACTAAGTAACGTGTTTACCTTAATAAATCCTCTCCGTAGTCCCTGTGGGGGTAATACAAGTGTTTATGGGCTGATTGGAGGGTCTTTCATCTCCCCCTGGTGTCTCTGACCAGAAAACCATGTTTGCAACTTGACTGCCACCGGTCCGGAGAAAGCAATACACACTAATGAAATCACGAAGAAGAAGCTAACAGGCTAACGGGCAAAGCTAACTGCGGGCTAGCGTCACTTTAAACAGTATTTACAGCCAAGTTTGAGTGAAAAAAAATATTTCCTTTGGATTGGATGCACAGTTAACCCTCTCTCCCTTCGCCTTTCCTGTCTGCGTAGCATTTACTCTCCAAGACAATTAATAAGTAAAAAAATCGTAACTTGCTACGACACCTGCAGTTGCGCTTATGGCCTCTAGGGGGAAGAGTTGCTTAGTACTGCTTTAAGCCAGGTAACTAAGTTAACGCCATGCGGGCCTGGCTCCCTGCTGGGTGACCAGACTGGTTTCTTCCTGTATCCCAGACGAAAGATAGGCCAAGGTGGGCCATCCTCTGAAGCATTACAAAAGATCCTGGGCAAGGTCGTTTCGCACCTAAAAGACAATAGGGCCCACATGGCCCATCTCCCCAACATGACAAAGGCCTCCTCCTGCCTCCAAACGCCACCGTGATGCATTACCATGTAAAGCACCTTCTTGGTTGCCTGCAGTGACATCCCCAACTGTATTACCATTTCTATGTGCTTCTGTGCTTCCCTTTGTTGTGTATGACCCCTGTCCTGCTGCTCTGTCTTTGGTGCTCAACTTTATAAGGTGATGCGAAAGCTGACTCGGGCAGAGCTTACCATGACCCCGCGTTATGTGTAACCCTCTCCGCATGCGTAATAAACTTCACATGTTGACTAGACTAGAGATTGAGCTTCAATCAATGCTTCTCAAGTACTTTGGAACTCATAAACAGGGAAAATAAATTGTGCTATATTCTTGGGGATTTTAATATTAATTTGTTCAAAAAGGAAACACATTCTGCTACAGATGAATTTTTAAATCATCTACATTCAAACTATTTTTTTCCTTCAATTACCAAACCAACAAGAGTGACAGGAAATTCTGCAACACTGATAGATAATATACTTTTTAACACATTAAACCATGAGACAAAGTCTGGAATATTATGTACAGATATTTCTGATCATTTCCCAATATTCCAAATGGTTGCATTAGGCAACGGTTATATGCTTAATAAAGAGCCAGTTACCGGTTTCCGAGCATATAATACTGCTAACAAAATCAAATTCAAACAATTAGTGGAAAATCTCTCCTTTGAAAAAGTTTTTAGGGAAAATGATCCTAACTCAGCATATCAGATATTCATGCAAAAAATCAATGATGTTTTTGAGGGGTCCTTTCCAATTATAAAACCTCATGGGGGTAAAGTAAAAAAACAAAATCAATGGTTTACAAGTGAACTCCTAAAATCTTCACGCATTAAAAATAAGCTGTATAAAAAGTATCTTTCCTCCCCTTCCCCATTAAATTTAGCTACATATAAGTTGTATAAAAATCAATACACTCATCTTCTTAGGATAACAAAGAAAAAATACTTTAGTGATCACTTTCAAAAATCAGTGAACAATATTAAAGGTACGTGGAAAACAATAAATGAACTACTTCAAAGAAAAAGAGCTCCTTTAAACTATCCTTCAACTTTTAGAGATGGAAGTAGTACCTTTCATAATCCTTTAGATATTGCATGTAAGTTCAATAATTATTTCTCAAATGTTGGTGCTACTCTGGCTAAGAGAATTCGCCCCACAAATATCAATCCACTAGACTACATTAAAGGGACATTTTCTTCTTTTAGTGACTTTGAACCGCCTAATTCTAGTGAGGTTCAGGAAATCATTGCAGGCCTAAAAACATCTGCCCCTGGCCATGATGGAATAAGTGCTTCTATTATTAAAGATGTTGCATCTACTATTTCTGAACCCCTTTCTTATATTTTTGCATTATCTATGAAAACTGGCATTGTACCTTATGAATTAAAAATAGCTAAAGTTGTACCTTTGTATAAAAATGGTGAAAATGCATCCTTCTCAAATTATCGTCCTATTTCCATATTGCCATGTTTTTCAAAAATCTTGGAAAAGCTTGTTTATCGAAGACTTCATCTACACTTAATTAAGAACAATATATTATATAATTATCAGTTCGGATTTCGCAAATATCATTCATCACACATGGCCCTTATTGAACTAGTGGATAGAATTCATAGGGCTTTGGATAAAAAGGAATTTGCAATTGGTGTATTTTTAGATCTATCTAAAGCTTTCGACACCGTAAACCACGATATTCTGCTTCAAAAACTGCATAAATACGGATTCAGGGACAATGTCTATATCTGGCTGTATAGTTATTTAACTAACAGAGAACAGTATGTCTGCATGAAAAACTATGAATCTAAAAGGAATTCCGTGGAGTATGGTGTACCACAAGGTTCAATTTTGGGACCATTGTTATTTATTATCTATATTAATGATTTTGCTTCTGTTTCTACGACCACCTTTCCAGTTCTTTTTGCTGATGATACCAATCTATTTATTTCTGACAGGGATTTAAAGGCTCTGATTAAACATTTAAATCATGATCTTCAAAATTATTCAGAATGGTTCAGAGCGAATAAATTGTCATTAAATGTTAATAAATCTAATTTTATGTTGTTTGCTGGTAATAAAACATATGATAAAGATCAAATTAAAATCTATATTAATAATGAAGAAATAAACAGTGTGTCATCGACATGTTTTTTAGGAGTTCAGATTGACGATAAACTGTGCTGGAAGGAACAGGTCGAAAAAGTTTGCAAAAAGATAACTAAGTCTATTGGAATCATAAGTAAAATTAGAAACCTAGTAAATCGTAAATGTCTGTTAACACTTTACTACAGTCTTGTTTATCCCTATTTAAATTATGGTAATATTGTTTGGGGAAATACTTTCACCACTTACCTAAACAAAATTTTCATTCTACAAAAGAAGTTTGTCCGTATAGCTACTCTTTCCAAACCTGATGCTCCAAGTGCACCTTTGTTTTTTGAAATGAAACTCTTGAACATTTTTGATATAAATACTTTAATGACTTGTACCTTTGTATTTAGATCACTGTATGATAAGGACTGGCCTTCGTATATAAAACATTATTTTATGCATAACCATCAGGTTCACTGTTATTCAACAAGGCAGGCTGTAAAACGGCACCTTCATCTGCCGTTATATAAAACATCTCGTGATCAACGGTCAATTAGATATGATGGAGTTAAAGTCTGGAACAGACATATCCATCTTCTGGATTCCTCCACCTCATTATACATGTATAAAAACAAACTAAAACAAAAATTAATGGCTGAGTATTTGTCTTGAGTACAGAGCAGAGACTCATAAAGGAAATGATTGTATGAGTATTTTATATTTGACACGTTGTATTTGTATTTGACTCTGTATTTTTGTACTATGTAGTGACTTTGTGTGGTTGTATGTACTGCCGCAGCTGATTCTTATTTAATTGTTTACTTGGGAGTGGTGTTGTTATAAGCCTAATGGCTTCTACCTCTCCCATGCACATGCTATTATTATTATTCATTATTTTGTTGTATACTCATACATCCGAATGGATGCTTTTTGTGTTCTTTTTGACTAGTTGTGCTAAAGTGCTAAATACTAAATAAATAGACAAAACTTCTCTTAAAGGAATAGGCCACCGTTTTTACATACTGAGATATGCTCTTACCTCACTTTAGCCGAGTTAATATTTCCCCGTCTGGTCTTTGTCCGTGCGCTCTGTCACGCAAACGGAGCACATACGCAGCCTCTCCCACATGTCATATAGCTCCAAAAAAGCTCACGATAGAAGCTACCAAGCTCTTCCACGTGTTCCCTATTTAAATAAAGTTACCTGAAGTGTTTTCATGCGAAGTTAATTTACACCGAAATGTAGCATGTCGATTTTATAAGCAGATAAAAAGGGGAACTATATTGTGAGGCGTAATGATACGAGGAGCAAAGCGTCCGCGCAGTAACTCCTAAAGACTTCCCCGCTCACTTCCGTCAATAACCTTTAGGAGTTACTGTGCGGACGTTTTGCTCCTCGTATCATTACGCCTCACAATATAGTTCCCCTTTTTATCTGCTTATAAAATCGACATGCTACATTTCGGTGTAAATTAACTTCGCATGAAAACACTTCAGGTAACTTTATTTAAATAGGGAACACGTGGAAGAGCTTGGTAGCTTCTATCGTGAGCTTTTTTGGAGCTATGTGACATGTGGGAGAGGCTGCGTATGTGCTACGTTTGCGTGACAGAGCGCACGGACAAAGACCAGACGGGGATATATTAACTCGGCTAAAGTGAGGTAAGAACATATCTCAGTATGTAAAAACGGTGGCCTATTCCTTTAAGCTTTATTAAGTAAAAAAATCCACAACAACATCATCACACAGCGCTGTTTGTTTTTATGTCAGACAAAAGCATGAGCCACGGCACGTGAAAAGCGAAGGGAAAATAATCCCAGCGCCTTGAAATAACGCACGTCTGCTTTGCAAAAAATCGATCATGCTAATTTTGTAATCGTTTACTGTTGTAGTCGAAATCGTAATCAAATTTCGATTAATTACACAGCCCTAAATTTCAACATTTTTAAACTCCCTATAGTCCCTTTAGCTTCTCAAGAGGGGGAACCTCAGAATCGATATGATCACGCCCTGAGCCTGTGCTTTCAATGCGTATATTTCAATTTATGCATCAGATTAAACGTTAAAAAAACAAAGCCATTGAGAGCGATTTTTTTTCCCATCACATTCAAGCAGACTTTTCTAGGTAATGTTGTTTTTGTTGAAGGAATGATACATGGATTCTAAAGGAATAATATTCAATTCAATTTCAATTCAACTTCATTACGGACTCGAGGTCCAAAGAGACAGAGTGACATCACTTCTTATCACATCTTAAAAAGACACTAAACCAGGGCCTCCACCTCCTCGACTGAGAGCGAATACTTACAACTTATTCAAACACCATATAAAACGGTACATAAGCTCCCGCAGTTGTGGCTTTAAGCGTGTTTATTCCAGCAGTGACAAACATCTCATTTAGGGATGCACCGATACCACTTTTTCTAAAACCGATACGAGTACGAGTACTTTGATTTAAGTACTCGCTGATACCGAATACCGATACGAGTACAAGGCATTTTCTTCAACATTGTTACTTTTCTCACAGCAGATTGGTTTGTAGTTAGTTAATTTACTCATTTACATTTCCTTAAGTAAAGTAGGCGACACATTTAAGAGCAGTTATATTAGAATTGTGCTGATGCCATTTATTTATTTATTTTATTTTCGTTCAATATAATTTATTTTTATGTCTCTGTCCATCATAGACAGAAAAGTCCATGTCCAAAAGCTCCCAATGCCTGAGCTTTATTCATTTATGTATTTTTATGTAACAATAGTATTGAGATGTTACTTAAATGGTCTCTTTTCGTCTTTACTTCAGCTCTGTGTGGATTTTCTTGTGTGTTTGTAGTAACTTAGCGAGAAGCTACAGCGTTTTCATTGTTCTGCTGCAGCTCATTTTGGCTCAATATAAACATGCTGCATCTCTTTTATTTGGATTTTCTGAGGACCTTTTAGTCGCTGGGTTAGTTTTTCAGATGAATAAACCCCTGGGCATAAAACGGCGCAGAATGGCCCAAACTGTTAGCCGTGAGTTAGCAACGTTAGCCTGTCTGTTGTAAACACTGCAGACGCTGCAACAACATTAAGCTCTGGTTAAATCCAGCTCAGACTCTGGTTTAGAGAGCGCAGTCTGTAATAAAGTCAGCTCTATGTGGATTATTGTATTTACACTAAACTATTCTCCAGTTTGTTGCTTCTTCTCTCCTCAGCTGAGAGCTGCGCCTCGTAGCTGCGCCTCGTAGCTGCGCCTCGTAGCTGCGCTGGCCGCACGTCAAATGGTATCGGTTTCTGGTATCGGGACCTCATGAATGAGTACGAGTATGAGTACAAGCCTGTGGTATCGGCCCGATACCCGATACTGGTATCGGTATCGGTGCATCCCTAGTCTCACTCACACTGGTCCATCTCGGCCTCCTGAGAAGCTCACGCAGAGCGTCATAATAGGCCGCCTGCAGCCTTTGCAAAGCTCCTTTTTTATAGTTCGACCAAAGGCTGTAAACAGACCTGTAATACAAGGCAGCGAAATGTAAAGAGGAAAGTAATGTGAAGGCTGCCATAAAGAGCAGCGCTGTCAGTGCTCTGAGTCGACCTCTTTCTTTGATAAGCGACGCCCTCTCACCAGCGGCTAAAGCTGTGAGATATGTGATATGCAAGATAAGAGTTTGGAGTTGCTCTGTCCTTGGAAGATCTGGCCCCAAAGCCATTTGGTCTGAGACACAGTTGGCCACGAAACACGTTCAGAGATGTTCCACCAATGATCTGTTTGCAGATATGGCTTTAATTGTTGATGTTTCTGTTTGTATTCAGCCCTGTCGTCTCCTCCACGGTTTAAGCTCTAGAATGTTCTGACCTTCCTGAACGCAGCCACAGCTTTGTTTAAGAGGAGTGTTTTCTTTGCACAGATGTGGAGAAGAGGCAGAACCCCGTGTGCCACTTTGTGACTCCCCTGGACGGGAACATAGAGCTGGACGTCCATCGCCCCGCAGAGGTATGGTGTGTTTAACGAGCCGGGTTTGGCTCCTCGGCTGAACACGTCTGCTCCGTGTGTCCTGCAGGCCATCACCGAGGGCCGATGCTGGAAGCGACGAATAGAAATAGTCATTCGAGAGTATCACAAATGGAGGACGTATTTTAAGAAAAGGGTAAGCATTTATATGACTGTGTTTTATTACTTATTGTTGAATCTGACCTCGATTTTGCATTTTAGTTACAACAGCACAAGGATGACGACCTCTCAAGTTTACTCAAGGTAAATGAACGTGTCCCACAGTTACTAAAGTCATTCACTAACCCACAGCTCTCCACCTACAACACTGATATTAAAGGAGACTTACTAACTGGGAGATATTGGCTTTTAACAATATTCATATGCTGCTTCCATCCCAAAAGAAATAAGCTTGGAGTTGTATTCAGTTACAGGTTAATGGACCTGTGGTCGGCAAAGTGGACTTTTTCACTGCTTTTACTTTGTTATACGTCATATTTTAAGGGTTATTGGATATATAGTTAGTGTTATAAGGTGTGTTATATGGTGTTATAAGTGATTTGCCTCAGGTGCTCTGTGGAGCGGGTCACACTGTTTTTAAAGAGGGGGTATTATGCTTTTTTCAATCACACAGCACCAGTCTATATCACACTACAATGATGAGCAAACCTTCTGTTGGTCTGTAAATGCAGTAAATTGAGAATAACTGCCTTGTATAAAATTGCTCTCTCAAAATGGCTGTAGTGAATGTCTTGAAATAGGCCTCTGTAATGGAACAACAATAAAAAAAGAGAATAACTACATAATATATGGCCTAATTGGGTGTATAGACAGTGTTTCTACCTTTTTTTCTCCCATTTAACTCTAATAATGTTTAAAGTACTCTCTGATTTGTGTAATAATGTTACTCAAAGTCATCTTGAGGGCCAGAGGTGCTGTGCTGGAGGGCCGGATTTGGCCCCCGGGCCTGACGTTGCCTACCCCTGACATAGGGCCTCATTTCCTAGTGTTGCTGATTTATGGATCTATTTTTTTTTGTATTTCATGCAGTTCTTATATTTGAAGAGTTTCGTGGCGCTAGGCTAATGTAAGGCTAGTTCATATCTATGGTATCAGCTAGCCTGCATTAAAAACAGTGTGACCCGCTCCACAGAGCACCTGAGGCAAATCACTTATAACACCAGACTAACCATATAAATGTCTGTGTTTATATAGAATCATGTTTGGAATATAACTGACCTGCATCACATGAATGATCGCATTTTGAGGGACTATTTTCTAGCAGATCACTCCGCCGCCGCGTAGCTTATACAACCACGAAGCTGATGCTGCTCAAATATAAGTTATTTTAAATGCAAAATGGTTAAAATGACTCTATGGACTCAGACATTTATATGGTTAGATACTTTTTGATCCATCTTTAATGTGTGCATGGCATCTGGAGATGTTGTGCTGCCCATTGGCCTGGACTCACCCCTGCATGTGTTTGTGTCTGTGTGTGTGTCTGTGTGTGTGTGTGTGTGTGTCGTTGCACCATGGTAGGACCCAGAGGAGCAGTTGTGTCTGTTCGGGGAAGTGTCTCCAGACATGCTTCGTTTGCCCCTTTACCAGGATGAAGACATGGTCATGCGGCGCGTCCCCCGGAGGAGCCTGGAGAGCGCCCCCGCCCCCATGGAGATGGACCCGCTGTTCGACATGGACGTGCTCATGTCCGAGTTCAGCGACACGCTCTTCTCTACGCTGGCCTCACACCAGCACATCGCCTGGCCCAACCCCCGCGAGATCGGTGAGAGGAGGGGCTGTCCTGTGACGGGGGGGGGGGCGTCATCTTATATGTTCTGGTTTTATGAAGGATTGTGCATTCATGTTTAGTTCAGTTCATTATTAGGATCCCCATTAGCTTTACAGCCAGCTCGTCTTCCTGAGGTCTTTGTTAAAAGTATACATATAAAATACATTATAAAAAGAAAATACAACAAGTCCAATGTAAACTTGACATCATTCTCCATCCTCAAAGATAATCAACACCCAGTGATGAACCTGAACACGCTCTGTGAACAAAAGTTCATGAGTGTTACTGCCTGATGAACGAAACCATGAACACGTTCTCTGTGAACGGCATTCCCGTTCTATTTACGTTCGTTCAATATGGTGCCAGATTTCTTTTATCTGTGATTTAAGACCGCGGATCAGTGAATGTAATTATAAACCCTCGCCGCGCCGTCAGTTTACCAGCGGTTCTAAACTCTGGCGGGTCCACGGTGTAGCTCGCGCTCGCTCCGCTCCGCCCCCACGCCAACGGCCCGACTGTGTCCAGTCCTGTGGCGGTGTCTCTGCTGTTTATGGCCCTGGCACAGGCCCTGGCACAGGCCCTGGCACAGGCACTGGCACACGGGTAACCTGCGGGTCCGCACGGTGCCGCAGCAGCCACAGTGTGAGGTTACGAAGCGAGTTTCCCTTGTGTAACGTCTGTCGCTCCAAACTCTGCTCTGCGGTGCCACTGATTTACATAAAGCCACAATGTGGAGTTTTTTAACTACAAATTAGCTCCTTATTACATTAGGATTTCACATGATTAATTTACCAAATTAACACAAATGCAATTGAATATTTGTAGCTTCATTTTCCACTAAGAATTTACCAATTAAACTCAAAAACAATTATTATAATAATATTATGAACTAGAAATGCAATGGCTGCGCCATTGCGATTGACTGCGGAAATGCGGGAAGCGAATGCAGAAATTGCATAAACTCTTCAAATTGCATAATCAAATTTGCATAAACTGGTAAAATGCATAAAGTGGTCAAATGCATGAATGGGTTAATTTGCATAAATTATGTAAATTGCATAAACGCTTTAAAATGCATTAACTGGTTAAATCCCATAAAGTGGTTAATTTGCATAAATTGTTAATATTGCATACACATTCATATTCCATAAACTGGTCAAACAGTTGAAATGGCCTCAGTGCTTGATTGGCAGAAGCTGCACAAATGGCTGAAAGGCCTGGAGTCTCCCCATTGGCTGGATTCCCCCCATACACACCAATGCAAAAATTTCAAACTCCCGTTTAAAAAAACTGGAAATCTGCAGAAGGACAATTTTTTCTCAAAACCCACAAGTTGCATAAGCTGAACATGCACAAAGTGCAGAAATTGCATAAAATGCAGAAAAAAGTGCAGAAAAGCATGGATTTGCGGCAGCCCCATTATAAGTCAATGGGAAAAATCTCCGACATTTTGGCCGATTGCGGAAAAAACGTAAGTTGCAGAAGTCCCAAAAGTAATAGCACCTTCTCCTCAACATGCGGAACGTTTTGATGCATAACTTGCATAAATTGCACAAAGCATGAAGCTGCTGAAAGCTCTAGAAAATCGGGAAAAAGATGGAAGAGGAATAATAATAAAGAACATGAAAACCAATAATTGACTGCGGAAGAATTCCGCAGTCAATCAAATATGATTAGCAAAGATATCCAAAATCCACTCCTAACACAGTGACATGACAGAGCTGCATCACACTAAGTGAAGAGCCCATAATATGTTTGACTCATTTCTCCAGCTCTCCCAAGGTTGGCAAAAATGCATCTCAAAATACATCAGACTGTTGCTTTAAGATATGGAATATAATATACTTCTCACCCTTTTCACTGATTCACCTGATCTGTTTTCATGCCTGAATAACAGCTCGCAGCAAAAAACTCAAAAAAAAGGACTATGAACTAGTTCATTTTTGGAACTATGAACGAACTATTAACTATAAACAATAATGAACTATGAACGAACTAGTTTATATTGACATTTGTGAACTGAACTTTGAACTAGTTCATGTAGAAAATGAACTTTCCCAACACTGTCAACACCAATGTAGTTCTTCAATTGTCAAACAGATGTTCAAATCCAATATTGACTTTACTGATGAGAAAATGTCCTTACTATGACTTACTCCCTCCTTAACCGAGCACATTTTCTCCAGTTTGCCTTTACCCAGATCGAAAAGCTGATGCACGACAGAATCGTCCGCTGATCATTTTCAACAATTTTCTGATTTTTTGACGCCGTCCCTGATAAGCCAATAAAAATGTTTTGCCGATAATTGGCCCCATAATTATAAGCTCAAATTAAAATGAATCTGCAGCTCCAGCAGCTCCACCGTCCCGCTCCTCCTGCAGCCGGAGCTGAAACACACAGAGTATTACAGTATTTCTCTCTGTGAGGGAAGAGGTTTTTACTTTTTACATCAAAGTCACTTCAACATTTTCACTGCAACAAAAAAAGGAAAAGACGAGGAGTTTGCGAAGCGCGGAGAGAGCGGGTCCTAAACCGATGTTTAATCTTCGTATTCCTGTTAAAATAAAGACGACAGCCCAGCGATCGAAGCTGTGAACGAGAGAAGTTTTACATGGATGAAATGAGCCGCACAGCTCGTGTTTTCTGCCACACGACGTGGTAATGTCTTGCTCTGGTGCGATCGTATCGTATCGTGTTATTAATCAAACTTGAATCTGTCTCAGGCACGGATTTGGCATCACTTATGTCAGAGAGAGAGGATGTCTGGACTCAGCTACGATACTGGAATATAGACAGTATTTCACTAATGATTCCTGAGTGTAAAAAGTAAAACTCATTATTTGATCTATATTTATTCACTTGTGTATTTATTGATAGAGTTCATACATTTTGGGCATAACTGTGAGCTGTTACATTGATTTATGGTAATTATCGGGTCAAACTGGCATTATCGTGCATCACTAACCAAAATAGTGACAAAAACGAGACTTGAATGAGGCTGAAAAAGTCACAAAAAATGACAAAAAAGTCACAAAAGAGAAACAGAAAAAGGCAATGGAAAAAGTGACCAAAAGACAATGAAAAAGTGAAGAAAAAATGTACAGTGGTCACCTTTGTCACGTTTTTGTTGCCTTTTTGTAACTTTTTTGAATGCTTTTTTCGGAGCACCTTGTTGCCTTTACATCCTCATTTACTCATTTAAGATTTGGGTAATGCCTGGACACCTGGATAATAACTGTTGTGCGTGTGCAGGGGGGGTTAACAGGTTAATGGGAAATATCACGTATATCAGGAGCGATGTACATTCAGCAGACGCACATCTGTCATAACGTGGTATCAAATTACTGGTTCTCACACATTTCACACCAAGTCCCACCTCATAAAACACAGTATTTGACTTTCCAAATCCCACCTTGTAAAAATGTGTCACTTCATGCACAGCCTCGTGTCATTTTTTGGTCACATTTTTGTCACATTTTTGTCATTTTTTGTCATTTTTTGTCATTTTTTGGTCATTTTTTGGTCAATTTTTTATCACATTTTTGTCATTTATTTGTCACATTTTTGTCACATTTTTATCACATTTTTGCCACTTTTTCATCAATTTTTCGTCACTTATTTTGGCACATTTCCATCATTGTTTTCTTCTCAGTTTTGTTGCTATTTTCACAGCTTTTTTCCAGAAGCTTTTGGACTGGGGTAAAGCCAAACTGGAGAAAATGTGCTCGGTTCCGGTGGGAGTTAAGGGGTTAATATCAGTCACTTCATGCACAGCCATTTTTTTTTTAATCACATTTATGTCAAATTTTTTGTCATTTTTTGGTCCATTTTTTGTAATTTTTTGGTCAAATTTTTATCACATTTTTGTCACATTTTTGTCGTTTTTTGTCATTTTTTGTCACATTTCTGTCATTTTTTGTCATATTTTTCTCATTTGTCACATTTTTGTCATATTTTTGTCATTTTTTTTGTCCATTTTTTTTTATCACATTTTTGTCACATTTTTGTCATTTTTTTTGTCCATTTTTTGTCACATTTCTGTCATTTTTCTGTCATTTTTTGGTCAATTTTTGGTCATTTTTTTTATTTGTCACATTTTTGTCATTTTTTGTCACATTTTTATCACATTTTTGCCACTTTTTCATCAATTTTTCGTCACTTATTTTGGCACATTTCCATCATTGTTTTCTTCTCAGTTTTGTTGCTATTTTCACAGCTTTTTTCCAGAAGCTTTTGGACTGGGGTAAAGCCAAACTGGAGAAAATGTGCTAAGGGGTTAATATCAGTCACTTCATGCACAGCCTCGTGAGATATCTGCGCCGTGAAGGAGAAAAGCGACTCTAAATGTGACTGTTTATCATTTATCATTCATCTCATAATCATCTTTCTCCTCCCACAGCTCACGCGGGCAACGCCGACATGATCCAGCCGGGCCTCATCCCCCTGCAGCCGAACCTGGGCTTCATGGAGACCTTCGACCCCCTCCAAGGTGACCGTCCCCCCCCTCTCTCCCGTAGAGGGCGCTGTAGTGCCGCACCGGAGCTCACGCCTCTGCTAACCCCGAGGTCGTGCGGTCCCACTAACCTGACGCTAACATAGACACTCTTGTTCCAGACTTATTTCACAGCCTCCGCCCGCCCGCCTACCCCTCCGCCCCCCCCACCGCCTCATCCGTCCCCTCTCTGCCCAGCAGCATCTCCCCGTCACAGGTAAACACTCTGTCCCACACGAGGCTGAGGGGGGGTTAATGTAGAGACACATCATTAACATCACGTCTAAAAGTATTAATCTTTAACTGTAGAATAGAATCCCAGTGTACGGGGGGGGAGGGTTATTGATTTACTGAAGCTGCGCTGGAGTCCACTCTTCAGAGAGAAGCTGGAGGAATTGCTGGGTTGCAGGTTCTAGAATGTGATGTCACTGGACCCAGCAGGGGGGGGCAGGAGTCAGTTTTTCCTATTAACAGATTAGATTTTCACAGTCGTAGCTATAAACAAAATGTATGGATTAGAAAAATTATTAACCTCTTAACTCCCGCCTGAACCGAGAGGATCTTTTTCCTCACGTCATCAGATTTTTTTTCCATCATTTTTTTGTTGGGTATTCAACTCATTTTATTGTCATTTTTTGTCACATTTTTGTCAATTTCTTTGTCATTTTTTGGTCAATTTTTTGGTCAATTTTTTGTCACATTTTTGTCATTTATTTGTCACATTTTTGTCATTTTTGTCACATTTTTGTCACATTTTTGTCACATTTTTGTCATTTTTTTGTCATTTTTTTGTCTTTTTTTGGTCACATTTTTGTCATTTTTTGATCACATTTTTATCACATTTTTGTCACATTTTTGTCACATTTCTGTCATTTTTTGTCACATTTTTGTCATTTTTTGTCAATTTTTTGTCATTTTTTTGTCATTTTTTTGTCAATTTTTTATCACATTTTTGTCAATTTTTTTGTCAATTTTTTTGTCATTTTTTTATAACATTTTTACCACATTTTTGACATTTTTTTGTCATTTTTTGTCACATTTCTGTCATTTTTTTGGTCATTTTTTATCACATTTTTGTCATTTTTTTTATAACATTTTTATCACATTTTTGACATTTTTTTTGTCATTTTTTGTCACATTTCTGTCACTTTTTTGTCATTTTTTCGTCAATTTTTGTCAATTTCTTGTGACATTTTTGAGACATTTTTGCCACTTTTTCATCAATTTTTCGTCACTTATTTTGGCACATTTCCATCATTGTTTTTCGTCTCAGTTTTGTTGCTATTTTCACAGCTTTTTTCCAGAAGCTTTTGGACTGGGGTAAAAAGCCAAACTGGAGAAAATGTGCTCGGTTCCGGTGGGAGTTAAGGGGTTAATATCAGTCACTGGTCCATGATCTCTCTGTACAAGACCAAAAATTTCCTCAAAGACAAAATAATGTTTCCTCTATATAACAGTATAGGCCTTTAGAACGCTGTGATGTCACCAGAAACCCCCTCAATCTAACGGCGTTTATCATGAGATCCTAAAGTTTACGGACATAAACTAAAGGGTGCTGAGTACCCAGGGCCCAGAGCAGGTTAGGGGCCCTCAAAAATACTGCAAAAAGCGTTCTGTATTGTACTTTCTAAGTTTCCTCATAATTGATACTATAAGAACTGAACAACCGGGCTGAAATACAATGGTTCTACACCAGGGGCGGACTGGCCATATGTCCATTCTGGAAGAGCACAGAAGGGCCACCAGTCCCGCCTCAACCGAGCTTTACCCAAATCTAAAGGCTAAAAAGAAAAGCATCAAAATAGCGAGAAAAAGAGGATGAAAAGTCAACAAAAACATGAGAAAAACACGGACAAAAAATGACGGAAAAAAATCATTAATAAAACGACAAAAATATGACAAAAATGTGGCGACGTGACGAAAAGTTTCCATCACTTTTGTAGGTCTTAGCTTTCAAATGAGGTGTTTACATTGTTGCTCTCCAGTCGAGAAGCTTTTAGATTTGGGTAAAGCCCAGTATAAAAAAAACATGAATCTAAAAGGAAATCCGTGGAGTATGGTGCACCACAAGGGTCAATTTTGGGACCATTATTATTTATTATTTATATTAATGATTTTGCTTCTGTTTCTACGACCACCTTTCCCGTTCTTTTTGCTGATGATACCTAGGGCTGCTCGATTATTGAAAAAATAATAATCACGATTATTTTAGTCATAATTGAAATCACGATTATTCAAACGATTATTTGTTGCCTTTAAAAAAAATCCATCAAAAAAGTGACAAAAAAACATCAAAAAAATGACAAAAAAACATTAAAAAAATAACAAAAAAACATTAAAAAAATAACAAAAATCCATCAAAAAAATGACAAAAAAAACATCAAAAAAATGACAAAAATCCATCAAAAAAGTGACAAAAATCCAGCAAAAAAAGACAAAAATCCATCAAAAAAATGACAAAAAAACATTAAAAAAAAGACAAAAATCCAGCAAAAAAAAGTGACAAAAATCCAGCAAAAAAGTGACAAAAATCCAGCAAAAAAAGACAAAAATCCATCAAAAAAATGACAAAAAAACATTAAAAAAAAGACAAAAATCCAGCAAAAAAAAGTGACAAAAATCCAGCAAAAAAAAGTGACAAAAATCCAGCAAAAAAGACAAAAATCCAGCAAAAAATTGACAAAAATCCAGCAAAAAAAGACAAAAATTAAAAATTAGAAAAAAAAAACGTGAAAAATAAATTATTATTTTTTTTTTTTTGAAAAAAATAATTTAAAAAAATGGAAAAAAATATATATAATCGATTTTTTGCGATTATGCTAATTTTGTAATCGTTTATTGTTGTAATCGAAATCGTAATCGAATTTCGATTAATTGCACAGCCCTAATGATACCAATAAAAAAAATAATAATAAAAAGCCGAACTGGGGAAAATGCACTCGTTAATGTTAAGGGTAAGAGGTTGAAATATGTATTTGTGGAAGTGCACAGTTACACTAATTTGGGCCAGGCTGGTCAGAGTCCAGGGCTGTTTTTCAGTCCCAGTCCGCCCCTGTTCTACACAGAATTTTGCACAAACAATAATGATGGATAATATCTCAGGGCCCTGACACTAGGGCTGTGCAATTAATCGAAATTCGATTACGATATTATTATAATTTTTTTTTTCTATTTTTTTTTTTTGTTTAATTTTTTGGTTTTTGTAATTTTTTGGATGGATTTTTGTCTTTTTTCTGCTGGATTTTTGTCTTTTTTTTGCTGGATTTTTGTCTTTTTTTTATGGATTTTTGTCACTTTTTTTGATGGATTTTTGTAATTTTTTTGATGGATTTTTGTAATTTTTTTGATGGATTTTTGTCTTTTTTCTGCTGGATTTTTGTCTTTTTTTTATGGATTTTTGTAATTTTTTTGATGGATTTTTGTCTTTTTTCTGCTGGATTTTTGTCTTTTTTTTGATGGATTTTTGTCACTTTTTTTGATGGATTTTTGTAATTTTTTTGATGGATTTTTGTCTTTTTTCTGCTGGATTTTTGTCTTTTTTTGCTGGATTTTTGTCACTTTTTTGCTGGATTTTTGTCACTTTTTTGCTGGATTTTTATCACTTTTTTGCTGGATTTTTGTCACTTTTTTTGATGGATTTTTTTAAAGGCAACAAATAATCGTTTGAATAATCGTGATTTCAATTATGACAAAAATAATCGTGATTATTATTTTTTCAATAATCGAGCAGCCCTACCTGACACCCCTTTTAAAAATGTGCCAAATGGTTCAGCCCACACACCGCGTTCAGCACCGCAGTGACATGACGGCCACCAAGATAGTTTGTACCCAGGGCCCAGAGTTTGGTGCTGCGCCCCTGCTGCCCGGTATAAAAGCAACAGAAAAGTCACGAGTCCTGCCTGAAGCTTAGTCTGGAGTCTGTGTCCAGGGTTGCCAGATTCTCAAAGCCAGCATATCGTACCAAGCTATAATATGGCTCATCTCATCACCTCCCATAACTACAACACAGGCTCTCGCTCTGTCTCATTTATCACATCACGCACACGTATGACATGAGCCGCTGGATTCGGTTTGATCAGATTTAGGAAAAATAATCAGCTAATAATAA
Source organism: Gobius niger (assembly GCF_951799975.1). Classification (NCBI taxonomy): domain Eukaryota; kingdom Metazoa; phylum Chordata; class Actinopteri; order Gobiiformes; family Gobiidae; genus Gobius; species Gobius niger. Next base: position 71,845,567 of record NC_136852.1, on the reverse strand, counting down.
AGAAGCAAATGACCACGTCTGACTGCAGCCGCGGCAGGAGGATGATGTGATAGAAGGAGCTGTGGAGCTGATCCAGGGTCAGTCTCTCCTTCTGTTACACCTACATGAACACAGAGGCTCAGTCTGACTCCAGATCAGAGCGAGACCAAAGCTCTGCTGAGGGGACAGAGCATGGTTAGTGCTAGATCGTATGCTCCGGAGGGACGGTCTGCTGTGATTTTGTATAGATCTATGAGTTGGTTTGTCTAAAAATACAAATAATCCTAATCCTAATCCTTAAGGTTAACCCCTTAACTCCCACCTGAACCGAGCACATTTTCTCCAGTTTGGCTTTACCCCAGTCCAAAAGCTTCTGGAAAAAAGCTGTGAAAATAGCAACAAAACTGAGACGAAAACAATGATGGAAATGTGACAAAAAAGTGACGAAAAATTGATGAAAAAGTGGCAAAAATGTCACAAAAAATTGATAAATAAATGACAAAAAAATTGATGAAAAAATGTCAAAAATGTGACAAAAAATGGATTCAAAATTGACGAAAAAATGACAAAAATGTGACAAAAAAATGACAAAAATGAGTTGAACACCCAACAAAAAATGTTGGAACAAAAATCTGATGACGTGAGGAAAAACATCCTCTCGGTTCAGGCGGGAGTTAAGAGGTTAACCATTTCCCTGGCCCTAACCTTAATTTGTGTCATGATATCTCACGTTTTCCCAGCAGACTGTCCCTCCGGGGCAGACGATCTAGCACTAACCACAGAGCATCTGAGGTTATCCCACATTTAGGGCTTTTTTGACTGGGAAACACTTAGAGGATTTTGACAATACATAAAAAAAAACAATAAAGAAATAGAATAAATAATAAAAGTAGTCTAATTACAACTATAAAAACATGTGTTGCTTTTTCGGGGGGGTGGAAAGTAATTATCACAGTTTTTGAAACAGCATATTTTTGCCTAAAATTCACCAACTTTTTAATTAAAACTGTCCTGGGTAGAACTGGCTGTTGCTCTAACACATAGAGCAGTGTTATTCTGTAAAATGGTAATGAAAGTAATTAATATTGTTTAATGAATGAATGATGAATGAATAATCTTTTATTCGGACCATAAACAAAACATAAAAACACAAACTCGTACGACCTCAAAATACAACATGCCATGATTGTGGCAGTTGTGAGCTCAGTTTCAGACGTGCAACTCAATACATTTACATCTTAGTACAAACAATTTTGTTTTACCTTTTGCACCTTTGAGATTAGGCTGTCCGAAAAGGAGTGGGGGGGGAAGTAAACACTTATTTAGTCCCACCCCTTTTAAGTACTGTCAGTCTCTTTTTCTATATACTTTTTAGGCTTCCTTAAAACAGTAATTTGAGCACTGTGATCTAAATCAAGCTGTCATATTCAGTGTGAATACGATCAATCAACATCAGGTTTACAACAGCTGAACATGAAAAGTCAGAGATTTTCTTCCGATACTTAGAGAATATCCATTCTTTGTATTGATATTTAAACTGTCTGATATTTGGACATCGTTTAAGGTCTACGTGTAATTTATTCCATATTTTAGGACCACAAACGGACACACAGAAACTTTTTCTGGATGTCCGGGCATGGGCACTTTTAAAGTGATCCAAGCCCCTTAAATTATATTTTCCTTCTCTTTCAGAAATCAACTGCTGAATTTTTAGAGGTAGTTGCTTATTTTTAGCTTTGTACATTAATTGAGCAGTTTTAAAAGTGATCATGTCTTGAAGTTTTAGAATCTTGGCTTTAATAAACAGTGGATTGGTGTGGTCTCGGTAACCAGCGTTAGAAATTGTTCTTATTGCTCTGTTTGTTTATTTGATATGGACAAACCAGACGCCTTGTTTTTAGTGTTATTGCAAAACACATGTCCACAGGAGGCGACACATTTCACACAACACAACACAGTAAGATATTTAAAAAGGTAAACACTACACGTCATCAGTTTACACTTCATACAGTTAAGTCATATAACACACACGTTACATGTAATCTATGCACAGCCTTTCATAAATGGGCCTAATGTGGATCTGAGTAGGGCTGCTCGATTATTGAAAAAATAATAATCACGATTATTTTTGTCATAATTGAAATCACGATTATTCAAACGATTATTTGTTGCCTTTAAAAAAAATCCATAAAAAAAAAGACAAAAATCCAGCAAAAAAAACAAAAATCCAGCAAAAAAGTGACAAAAAAACAGCAAAAAAATTGACAAAAATCCAGCAAAAAAAATGACAAAAATCCAGCAAAAAAAGACCAAAAAACAGCAAAAAAAGACAAAAATCCAGCAAAAAAGTGACAAAAAAACAGCAAAAAAAGACAAAAATCCAGCAAAAAAATTACAAAAATCCAGCAAAAAAGTGACAAAAATCCAGCAAAAAAATGACAAAAATCCAGCAAAAAAGTGACAAAAAAACAGCAAAAAAATGACAAAAATCCAGCAAAAAAGACAAAAATCCAGCAAAAAAGTGACAAAAATCCAGCAAAAAAGTGACAAAAAAACAGCAAAAAAATTGACAAAAATCCAGCAAAAAAAATGACAAAAATCCAGCAAAAAAAGACCAAAAAACAGCAAAAAAAGACAAAAATCCAGCAAAAAAGTGACAAAAATCCAGCAAAAAAAGACCAAAAAACAGCAAAAAAAGACAAAAATCCGGAAAAAAAATTACAAAAATCCAGCAAAAAAGTGACAAAAATCCAGCAAAAAAATGACAAAAATCCAGCAAAAAAGTGACAAAAAAACAGCAAAAAAATGACAAAAATCCAGCAAAAAAGTGACAAAAAAACAGCAAAAAAAGTGACAAAAATCCATCAAAAAAGTTACAAAAAAACAGCAAAAAAAGACAAAAATCCAGCAAAAAAGTGACAAAAATCCAGCAAAAAAAAGACAAAAATCCAGCAAAAAAATGACAAAAATCCAGCAAAAAAGTGACAAAAATCCAGCAAGAAAGACAAAAATCCAGCAAAAAAATGGCAAAAATCCCAAAATTAAAGATATCGATTTTTTGCGATTATGCTAATTTTGTAATCGTTTACTGTTGTAATCGAAATCGTAATCGAATTTCGATTAATTGAACAGCCCTAGATCTGAGTCTCCACTTTCACCACTGTTTGTTCCTAATCCCCACATTTGCCACAGACGGGCAGAGACTCGTCCCACCCGAGGACACACTTTTGTCTGTAAACAAGTCAACTCTGCAGAACCCGCTCACGTGTCGCACTATTTCTGAGACAAATTATACAAAACGAGGAAGGAAAGTGTTTCACATTCCTGTCGTCAGACCTGTGGGGCTGAAACCGCTGCAACAGAAGAGACGTTGTTGTGACACGTCGGGGAAACTGATTCAAACAGATTTAAACATCATTTATCAACACCAGTGACGTGACGGCGCCCCCTGCTGTCCGACTCCTGCAGAACTGTCTCCCCCGGGGCCCGTCAGCACTTATCGCTCTCTCTGTTAAAAAAGGACAAAGATTTGATTAAAAAATAAAAATAAAAAGTCAAGGTGACGACAACAACGTGAGGAAAAGGATCCGTTTAGATCAGTTTTGTAGGACTTAGCTTTCAAATGAGACGTTGCTCTGGCTTATAGGCGTGAGCTTTTAGATTTGGGTAAAGCTGAACTGGAGAAAATGCACTCGGTTCAGGCAAAAGGGTAAATACCTACTGGTTAGCCTGTTCATACTCGTGTAATACACATGTACAGTGGGGAAAAAAAGTATTTGGTCAGTTTCACATAGACATTCTATTGGATTTTGGCCAAATACTTTTTTCCCCACTGTATGTTTTAGTGTTAATTACAGGTCTGTAATTAATGAATCGATCACAATTTATCGGAATCCAAAAACAACACTTTTTTGCACCTAAATAATGCAATGATGATAATATGTATAATAAATATGTGTGCTAGTGATGTACAGTATGTGTGTGTGTATATATATGTATACATATATCTGTATGTTTATGTGTGTATATATTTATATATGTATATCAAAAACACTAAGACAAATGTAATACTTACTTTAGGCGACAGTGGCACAGATGGTAGAGCGGGTCGTCTCATGATCGGAAGGTCGGGGGTTCGAATCCCACCTCCTGAAAGTGCACATTGTCGTTGTGTCCTTGGGCAAGACACTTCACCCACATTGCCCCCAGTGTCTGCGTACATTGGTGTATGAATGAGAGTATGAAAGGGTGAGTGGATCCTTGCTGTAAAGCGCTTTGAGTGCCTAATGTAGGTGGAAAAGCGCTATATAAGTTGAGACCATTTACCATTTACCATGTACCTGAACGCGTTCATTGAACGAAAGTTCATGAACGCGTTCATATTTTGGGCGAACGTGAACTGAACGCACAGTGTTACTGCCTGATGAACGAAACCCTGAACGCGTTCATTCTGGTGTCTGTGAACGGCATTTCCCGTTCTATTTACGTTCGTTCAATTTGGTGCCAGATTTCTTATATCAGTGAATATAAAACCCTGCCGCGCCGTGCGAGTTTACCAGCGGGTCTAAACTCTGGCGGGTCCACGGTGTAGCTCGCGAACTGCTGTTTATGGCCCTGGCACAGGCCCTGGCACAGGCCCTGGCACAGGCCCTGGCACAGGCCCTGGCACACCGGTAACCAGCGGGTCCACACGGTGCCCGCGAGCAGCCACAGAGTGAGGCTACGAAGCGAGTTTCCCTTGTGTAACGTCTGCCACTCCTCCGCGGTGCCACTGATTTACATAAAGACACAATGTGGAGTTTTTTAACTACAAATTAGCTCCTAAAACAATCTTAGTCACATGATTAATTTACCAAATTAACACAAATGCAATTGAATATTGTAGCTTAATTTTCCACTAAGAATTTACCAATTAAACTTAAAAAAATAATAATAAAAAAATATATATATATGATTAGCAAAGATATCCAAAATCCACTTTGAAAACAGTGACAGGCTGACATGAAAGTGAGGCCATAATATGTTTGACTCATGGCCGAAGTCAACTTTCTCCAGCTCTCCCAAGGTTGGCAAAAATGGCCTGAAAAATAAAAAAAAGAACTATGAACTAGTTCATTTTTGGAACGTAAACGCAATAAGGCTCTGTGTATTGTTTCTGCACCTACACCTCCATGAGCGGATCTAGCTTCTGGTCCAGCCCAATTGAACCAGTATATTTAATCATACATGCTACATATGAACGAACTATTTACTATAAACAATTATGAACTATGAACGAACTAGTTCATTTTGAAATTTGTGAACTGAACTTTGAACTAGTTCATGTAGAAAATGAACTTTCCCAACACTGCAGAGTAGTGTGAGTTTGCCCATATATGAGAGGGGGAAAAAAGAGAAAAGAAAATGATGCATCTGAAGTTATTTGCAAGCAATGTGAAATTTTGGCTGCTGCTGGACTCATGCGCTTCAAAAATATTTATCTTATATTTCTACTGTTTGTATTCTCTTACAAAAACTCCTGAAGCGCGTAATAGTATCTTGAACATGGGGTCGGCACATCTAAGCTTTCTTGCTTCGGCCGACTCCCTTTGAGTTATTCTTTTTTCTTTGGCTTCATGTGACATGAATGTAAATATATTAATGTAAATAATGTAAATAATTGCTCAAATCAAATGATTGAATAATTAGAGAAACATGAGTTCAACAACAAATGTATTTATTATTGTTAATCTGTATAGTTATAATAATGTCACATTTATTTACAAGTAAAGAATCAATAAAGCTAAAGGTCCATAAAAAGTGTCATCGTGGCTGGAGCCTTTGTTTGAGGCTAACGCTAACATTAGCGTGAAGCGGCTCCGTCCATCGCTGTTGTGGGCGGATGTGCGTCAGATATACGGGCCTACCAGAAACATGCAAATAGAAAGGTTCCGGCTCGGGAGTTCCAGCCAGTATTAAATTCATCGACTGTTTGAAACACATCGATGTGTTTAAGAAATACGTAAAATTATCAATGTTACAAAAATATGACACTGTAAATGATTTTGTGTTGATAAGGGGCGGACATTATAAGTTTTTACTTCTTTCCGCTCCTTTTCATTCATGCTAAATGCTGCATTTTTAAATGAATGAAATAAATGAAAAAATGAAAAAAAATGAAAAAAATAATTTCATCGGCTAAAATATCTAGTCTTAATTTTAGTCAAAGTGTTATTTTTGACGACTAAAATTGGACTAAACCTAAATTTAAAGTTTTTCATGAGACTAAAACTATGACTAAAATGTCCAGATATTTTAGTCGACTAAAATAAGACTAAATAGAAATGAAAAGGAGAGACTGAAATCATCCAAACTTCTATTGAGCGTCTGAAAGAGCCTCAGATCATGTAAATTCTCTGCCAAAGGATCAGCTCTGAGCTTTGTTCATGTGGAGCAGCTCCATGAAGCAGAGGAACAAGATTATTAAAGACTAAATTAGTCCAGCTTGGGAAAAAAATGAACACGTTAAAGTCCCAGCCCTGGTATATTTAATCTGGTGTGTAAGAAAAGGTATTGTTTTTATAATTCATCGACGTTAACATGATTTTTGCTCCTCATGGCTTCCGTTCTCCAGGCTGAGCTGCTGTCCTCCATCCAGCTCCCCCCCGACCACCTGCCGTCTGCAAACGCCCTGCTCCTGTCCCCCCCCGGTGTCCCAAACAGAGGCGACGCCACCGCGGACTTCCAGCCCAGCTACCTGCCTCTGTATCCCGAGCAGGTGGCCCCGCCTTTAACCCACGACCTGTCCTCCCTGGCCCCGCCTCCCCCCTCGCTGGACGAAGCCCCGCCCACTGTCCCGGCGTCGGACTATAGTTCTGTGTCCGTACAGCAGACGTCTTCTCCGCTCCCTGCTCTCGCCCCCATGCCCTCCCCTCCTGTGGCGCAGACTTTTGCCCTCCCCCAGCCTTACGTCCCGGTCAGTGCCAACAAGATCCGCCCGGTGAAGAGGATCGCCCCGGCTAACGCTCTCCCCGCCCAGCACCTCATCCTCACAGGTACTGCCCGGGCTCTCTGGCTTTGGTGCTTTGTTTACGCCCCCCCCCCAGAACCACGTGTGTGCCACTAAGGTGAGGTTGTGTGGTCTGTGTTTCAGGGCCGTTCTCCAGTCACGGTAATGCTGTGATCGTTACCCCCACACATCTGAAGGCAGAGGTGGTCCCGAACACTGGGGTGGTCATCGCCTCCTCTCCTCTCTCTGGGGTAAGTGCCACTAGTGCATGACCTCCAAAAACCTCTAATACTGTCAAGTTTTGTTTGTTATCTGTACTTTATTGATACTTGGTTTTCGATTCCGATACCTGAATAATACTTTTTCGATACCTGTACTAAAATATTTGTCATATAGAAACATAAAACAGATAAATAATGTTCATTCATTCCTTTTGATTCCATTTAATTTCTTTTGCATTTGAGGTGAAACAACCAAGAAACTTCGACAAAAGGGCAGGAAAAAAAACGTTTGTCTTATTTTTTTCTCCCCATTTGTTGACTTTATTTTTTTTATTTTTTTCCCAATTTGGGGGGATTTTTTTCTTGATTTTTTTCCCCCCTAAATTTCCCCCAATTTTCCTTGTTTTTTCCCCATTTTTACATTTTTTTCCACATTCCATTTCAAAATTACCCCCCCCCCCCCCCCCACAATTTTTCCCCCCATTTTTTCCTTAAATTTCCCACATTTTTCATTTTTTTATTTTCCCAAATTCGCCCCAATTTTTCCATTTTTTTCCATGTTTTCCCCCCCAAAAAATCATTTTTTCCCCCAAAATTTCTACCAAATTTACCCTAATTTATTCACTTGTTTTCCCTGTTTTTTTCCCTTAAATTTCTCCCAATTTTAATTTTATTTCCCCCAATTTTTCCATATTTTTTCCACGTTTCTCCCCCCAAATTAAAATGTTTTTCCCAAATTTACTCCAATTTATTCACTTGTTTTTCACATTTTTTTCTTAAATTTCCCACATTTTTCATTTTTTTATTTTCCCAAATTCGCCCCAATTTTTGCATATTTTTTCCATGTTTTTCCCCCAGATTTAAAACGTTTTCCCCCCAAAATTTTTACCAAATTTACCCTAATTTCTTCACTTGTTTTCCCCGTTTTTTTCCTTAAATTTCTTCCAATTTTTTATTTTCCCCCCCCAATTTTTCCATATTTTTTCCACGTTTTTCCCCCAAAATTAAAATGTTTTCCCCAATTGTTTCCCCAAATTTACTCCAATTTATTCACTTGTTTTTCACATTTTTTACATTTATTTTTTCTTAAATTTCCCCCTTTTTTTTGTACTTTTTTTTCCAAGTTGTGTTTCACTTTTTGATGAACAACAGCATCAAAAATATAAATATTTACTGTTTCTCTCGTTTCCTGCTTTCGATACTTTTTTTTTTCTGTCTGTCTTTGCGCTTTAATACTTTCTTTATGACGTGTTTCAGGATCTGCTCTGTAAACGTTTAGGTTCATCTGATCTTTTTCTGTTTTAGTCTCCGGGCTTTAACGTCGTGTCACAAACCCCGAAATCTTCTGTTTTACCGAACGACAACGGCAAGAGTTCCAAAAGCTCCAGGGCCGGTAAGATTTAACCAAAATCACCAAAATATAATATTTACTGTAGCAGGTACGAGGAGATGGTGGAAAGTTTTTATCTGGAGTTAAAACACATTCTTTTATTTTTATTCAAAGGGCTGTCCCGTCTTCTGCCAAATGAACACGTACTTAACCTCAACCCCCATCTTTGGCTTTACCCAAATCTAAAAGCTTCTTGAACAAAGCCTCAAAATAGCAGCAAAAACAAGGATGAAAATACAAAAAAAAAAGTGACAAAAAAAGCGACAAAAACACAACAAAAAGTTTCAAAAAGCGATGAAGAAACGACAAAAATGTGGCGACAACGCAACAAAAAAGCTACTCAGTTTTGCAGGTCTGAGCTTTCAAATGAGGCCTTACACTGGCCTATAGGCTGTAAACTCCAGTCCAGAAGCTTTTAGATTTGGGTAAAGCCGAACTGAGAAAATGCACTCAGTTAATGTAGGGTGTGGCTCCGAAATGACAACACAGGCACGGCTTCTTAAAGACGGGCGCTTTACTTGAGTTTATGCCGTGAAAACTATAGGACAGGACATGAAATACAATTCTTTAGACATAGTCCAGTCACAGGGAAAATAATAGGTGTGTTTAAGATGAGCGAGGCGCTGCGGGCGGCTGCAGGCGGGCGGCTGCAGGCGGGCGGCTGCAGGCGGCTGCGGGCGGCTGCGGGCGGCTGCGGGCGGCTGCGGGCGGCTGCGGGCGGCTGCGGGCGGCTGCGGGCCGGTCAGAATCGCTCTGACGCCACCTGTGCGACGGTGCCGTATTCTCGTGAGACCGAGGCGGCTGGAGCGCCTTGGGTCGGGGAGCGAAGTTGCTTTTCTCCGCCTCGCTCGGCTGGCTGAACTACAAAGGCCAAAGGGATTGTGGGAAATGAAGTGCTAAACACGTACACTGACAGAGGACTGACAGATGATTGGATACGAGTTGTGTTTAGATCGGAAACGTGTTGCCGTGACGCTCCGCAGCTCCTGCCTCCTTTTTTCTCATCACCAAGATCTACTTACATCTGCAGAAATGCTTCATATTTGACAGAAAGTGCCGTGTGTTCAACATATGGCCTACATTTTAAATAAGCATAAGTTTATTATTCCAATCCTAAACTGTAAGAGGAGAGTCTGTTATTGTAGCTGTAGTGATGGAGCGTCTGTCTGGTGTGTGGGAAAAGCAGAAATGTGTTCACAAACTTTTAAAATAGTTTTAATCCCAAACTCTTTCTAACAAACGCGAGGCGCTGCGTGATCTGAGGCTCCTCTCTGCTCTCGGGGCTGAGATGTGTCTGCCTTGATTAGAGGCGCTTTTCTCCGCCCTCTGACGCCACCGCCTGGTCTCGTCTGGAATCGAGGCGACGCGCACTTCATCTTAAACACACCTAATATATTAAACAAAATGGCTGCCTCGTGGCCGCCTGCCACTTCGGAGGTTCTTGGGCAGCAAATATTTCAGTCTTGTGCATACTAAACAAGCATACAATAATTAGACCAATGTACTTCACAAATATACAAAATAACAAAATATATATATATATAACAAAAATACCTTGTGCAGCTAGTTGGCCTCGCTGCTGCAGAGGGCTCGGTCAAAGTCTTTTGCATGTCTGGGCGAATGCAAGTCTCGCAGCCTCTTAACACTAAACCAAAAATCTCGCAATAGTTGCGGTACAAAAAATAAAAATACTCCTTTGGCAAATTAACGTATCTTATTTATAAAAATGTAACATAAATTCACAACGTGAGTCATCATAAATTTCAACAAAAAATATTAACCCTTAAAACAAAACTACTAAATGCAAGTCCTTTCAACGACACTTGCATAGGGGGTAAGAGTTTTATTAAAGTTCACTCTGAAACCTGAGCCTTCTGCATTTTTTGGCCTCTGTGACTGGAGAACATCTGTTTTGGGATTGGCTGTAAATGCCCAGACTCTCCTGTAGAACACGGGAGGGGCTGGGCAGGTTTTCTATTCAGGAATCATTATAGCAAAAGTAATATTTATTTGTGTAAGAATGTAGACTTGGCCACGTTGCACAGCCTTAATGTCTTCATGGTTTGTCATTGAGACACTGAATCATTTGTTTTTAACATTAAACATATGTTTAAACATGGTGTCTCCGCCCTGCAGGTCACAGTCAGTCGAGCTCTCCCTGTGCCTTAGACCAGGTGCCCAGTCCTCAGTCCAGCAGCGGCTCACCGCTCGTGAAGAACGAGCACCAGGTTGGTGTAATAATCTGCTATAAGCCATTATATGTTTTATTACAGCATCCAGCAGCGGTTTACTGTAACCTGTTTATTACCATCGCAAACCAAGAAGATTGTGGAGTTCTATCTGCCTAAATAAGTCTGATTCAGAGTGGACAAGTTACAAGCAGATGTCTTTTGTTAAAGGGGGTATTATGCAAAATGGACTTTTTCAAGCTTTACATCATGTTTTTATGTCATTCCCTCATTAAAAACATGCCTGAAGTGTTGCCTTGGCACATTCACGTATTTTTGAGTCATCTGTAAAAACTCTGATGGCGGCCATTTTAGGGATAGGTTTGCCTGAGTCCTCCTAGGAACGCCCCCACCTCCTGGAGACGCCTCCGAGCTTTCGTCACCAGCCGAGTAACCGACCACTGCTCCTCAGCAGAACCCCCTCCCCACTGATGCCACAGACAGCGTGTGGAGGGGGCGTGTCCGAAAGGCTCAGAGGTTCTTAAAGAGACAGAGGCCTATTTCAAGACATTCACTACAGCCATTTTGAGAGAGCAATTTTATACAAGCCAGTTATTCTAATTTACTGCATTTACAGACCAACAGAAGGTTGGGTCATCATTGTAGTGTGATATAGACTGGTGCTATGTGATTGAAAAAAGCAGAATACCCCCTCTTTAACTTCTTAGTTTTCTTCAGTGTTCTTGGTTTAATGTGGTGTGTGTCCTGCTGACAGAGCCGGAGGTCCACACACATCTCTGCAGAACAGAAGAGACGCTGCAACATCAACAACGGCTTCAAAACCCTCTGCAGTCTGGTCCCGACTCTCAAGTCCCAGTCCAACGTAACTCCTGCTCTTGGTTTAGTCCCTCATGTTTCAGCTGAATCAGAATCCTTTTCTCACGTGGTTCATGGTGATTTCCTGGTGCAGATCAGTAACGCGGTGACGCTGCAGAAGACCGTGGACCACATCGGGAAGCTGCAGCAGGAGCGGCAGCAGATGCAGGAGGAGGTGCGCAGGCTGAAGGAGGAGATCGAGGAGCTCAACACCTCCATCAGGTTCATCTCTGACTCTAGCATCACATGATCCCTCAGGCCACAGCGCTGATGTTTGTGTTCCTCACAGCCTGTGTCAGGAGCAGCTCCCGGCCACAGGAGTCCCAGTGACACGGAACCGATACGACCACATGCAGGAGAAGTTCAACGAGTACGTCAAGATGCGCACGCTGCAGAACTGGAAGTTCTGGGTCGTATCCTTCTCCTGCCTGACCCGTGTGTCCATGTTTTACACTATTTTCAATCAAAACACGGAACAGCAAAGGGGATTTCAGTGTGTAGTGTTTGTCACAGACTTGGTCACAAAGAGAATAAAAGGTGATTTATTCTCTCTACAATCTGTGATGATTTATTTATCTTTTTGAGCACACATTTTGCTCAAAAGGAGTAGGCTGAAGCAAAAGCTTATGAGCGACTTCCCCCAACTCAAAATGATAAAACTTTTCATTTCTCATAGTACAATCAATGTAAACAAAACAACAACAAGGAACAATAGCAACAAAATGAAGAACTCGTTTCCTTTCAGAACAGCTTTTTGACGCTAACCAAACTCACAACCACTGTTTGAACTATTCACATAATAACAGAACCAAACACTATTACAAGAACGGTCTTGTTTCCTGCAAGATCCCGACAAAGCAAGTAACAAAGCGACCAATCATATATTTCTTTCAGTTTCCAATGCCAAATATCAGTCATACTCACTTGTTTTTATGACATAAGGCACATTAATACACGCATTATACTCCGTGTTCTTGTTGCTCCAGTTGTCATTACCAAGCTCAACGCAATGTTAATTAATCTATGTGCATTTTTATTGCATTATTCTTATTTACTGTATATATATTTTATTATGTACAGTGTATGATGTAACCCTTACATCGAGCGGTGCGTTAAAAAGCCGGGTGTAGAGCGGGACAGTTAAGAGGGCAGTGGCTCCACATCAACAAACCTGCACCAGCCGCCCTAACAGCTGATTTTGTAGATGATGTTCGTCTGCTGTAAAGTGCATTAAACGATGAGGTTCATGAGCCCGTTGGGAGGGGCTCATTCTGTATTTTGTTTTGAGCAATAGAAATGACAACCGTTCCAAACAGTTCCAAACACTCTGCCTTAATTAATCAGTGTAAATTGATTCTATTGCTCCCTCTAGTGGCAACTCATTTCTTCTTTTCTGTACTTTTCAAAAGTCTTTTGTTTGTATTTATATTTGAACAGGTTGATGTTTGGGCATTGTTTCATTTCCATCTCCAAATTATTTAACATTTGCACAGCTTTAATTGTAGGGCTGAAGCTTTTCAAAGTTGAGCTGTGTTTCTGAATCCTAAAGTTTAAATCTTCACGTAATTCATAAAAACCAGTGCGTTCTTGGAACCTTCTATGTCGCCGAGCTGCCCTGGAGGAAACCTCTCACACTCAGGCTCGTTGATACTTTGTCTTACAAAGTCTGAATGAACCTTTAGTTCATACATTCAGGCCCAAGAACACAATGAATGACTTCTATTCAAATCTGGATTCAGACGCTGCACTTTGAATTTCAATGAATTGCACATCAAATTCGATTATTACACTAAGCTTTTACATCATTTGCATAATCTAAAAATATATATATTATTATTATTTATCTTTTTGACACGAGGCCGTTAGGGTTAATACAAATACATATTATTCCATTGTGTATCTATCCCATAGGTACAGGTTATTACACATTGTTACAGAGCTCATTACATTGTACTAAATATAGTTAGGTACAATGTATCAGGGGTAGTATAAAATAAAGTGTTACCTTTTTATTTCTTGCATTATTTCACGGCGCTGGGATTATTTTCCCTTCGCATTTCTCGTGCCGTGGCTCATGCTTTTGCCTGAGATAAAAACAAACGGCGCTGTGTGATGATGTCATCAGGCCGCGCTGCTCAGTTTACTTGCGCAGGTGTGAGGGCTGGCCAGCAGGGGGCAGGTGTGAAACAGAGACCTCTCCTTAATCGAGCCAAACGTGAAATCATTTGTACTTTTATGACTGTTCAGAAAACGGAAAATATTCAGCATCGTTTTTTTAACACCTTAACTCCCACCTGAACCCAGCACATTTTCTCCAGTTTGGCTTTACCCCAATCCAAAAGCTTCTGGAAAAAAGCTGTGAAAATAGCGACAAAACTGAGACGAAAACAATGATGGAAATATGACAAAAAAGTGAGAAAACATTGGCAAAAAAGTGACGGAAATTTATGAAAAAGTGGCAAAAATGTCACAAGAAATTGACAAAAATGCGACAAAAAAAATCACTAAAATGTGACAAAAATGTGATAAATAATGTGATAAAATTACAAAAAAATTACAAAAATGAGTTTAATACAAAACAAAAAAATGATGGGAAAAAAAAATCTGACGTGAGGAAAAAGATCCTCTCGGTTCAGGCGGGAGTTAAGAGGTTAATAAATAAATAAATATAATAAAGATAGACTTTTCTAAAGGCAACAAATAGTCGTTTGAATAATCGTGATTTCAGTTATGACTAAAATGATCGTGATTATTATTTTTTCAATAATGGAGCAGCCCTACATCCCACATGATCCTCCGCCCTGGTCCTGCTCAGGCCCCGCCCCTCACTGCCCTGATCTGAGCCCGGGTATCCGGCAGCAGAGCAGTGTTGGGCTCAATCCGAAACCATCAAATTGTAGCCTCTAAGCACTAACACTAGCAACTAACTCCTTAACCTTTCATAGGGTCGACTGTTAGATCTGTGCAGTTAGTGAACTAGAGCTTCAGCAGCATTTGAACAATCCGTCCGTCCTTAAACAGGGGAAGTGACATCAGCAACAGCTGCTTTTCTTCTTCTTTAAAGTTATTGGTGGAGTGCAGGCCAAACAAAAGTGCATGTCGCCCCCTAGTGTACAGTGTCAACAACAACATAGTGTCCAAACAAAGACATTTAAGGAGAAAAATAAATCCAAATGATCCAAACATTTCCCTTTTTTGCTATTTTATTTCAACAGCTGTTTCATAAAGCGACATTATGCAAATGATCCATGTGGCTTAAGTTTCTACTAAATGAAAACAAAAGCATTTAATCCGTTTCCTGAGTTTACTCTTTAACACTGACATGTGACTGAGCTGTGGGGACGACAGATGGATTTATCACTTTTATAAAGTTTGGCTTGTGCAGAATCTTAATTTTTAATTATTTTTATTATTAAATGTGCTCCTGTCAATCAACAGTGGTTGCGCATGAATCACTCGAGGGTGGGGGCGAGGGGGGTGGGGGGATTTGGCGCAGTGGCTTGTGGGATGGCACATAGCTCCTAATCACTGGTTAGTTAGCATCAGAGGTCCCTATGCTAAAGTGGCTATGATAGTTAGCATCAAGGCTCCTTTTCCAAACTACTTCCTAACTGACAGACCAATTCGGAGGCAACTTGCCATGGCGGACGCTGACGCACATCCGGTTTGGCGTAAGAGCTCTTTGCAATCTGCCCGTTTTGGAAGCAGCCTTCGTGTTGAAAGTGTCGTGTTGACCCTTGACCCCGTTCCCCGCAGTTCAGCATCATCATCAAGCCTCTGTTCGAGTCCTTCAACGGCACGGTGCTGACCACGAGCCGAGCCGAGCTGTGCCAGTCCACCCTGCAGTGGCTGGACCGCCATTGCTCCCTCCCCGCTCTGAGGCCCAGTGAGTGACCGTTACACACAAACAAACAAACACACACAAACACACACAAACAAACAAACACACAGGAACTCAGGACATTGTGACTCCCCTCAAACCTGCTGTTCATCATTTAAAGGGGCTGGATACAAGTTAGCCATGTTATACTCACTACTGCCACCTCAGGTCATACGCGTAACTGCAGCTTCTATATTAACACCTCTCTGAGCGACAGTGCAGGATTTTAGAGGCCGTTGTGGTGAACAGGTCTGAGCTCGTTCTACACATTAGGACATGGAGGAACATGTAGGGGGAAAATACTTGGTTTTAACATTTTTAAACTCTGTATAGTCCCTTTGAATAATGACTGTGTTTCCTTTATCAGCAGTATGAGTTTATTTGTTTAAGCACATTTAAACCCAAAGTGCTTCACAACAACAAGACTAGATTAAAGTCCTGGGGCGGTGGTTCATGTCCTGTTCGGCTTTACCCAAATGCGTTTTTGTCACATATTTGAAGCGTTTTTTTATCATAGTTTTGTCACTTTTTTTCTGGCTTTTCTTCATAGATTTTTTTTTCATGTTTTCACCACGTTTTTGTCCCTCTTTTTGCGTTTTTTCCCCCTCCTTTTTTCCTTGTTTTTTTTTACGCTTCTGTCACATTTTTGCTTTTTTTTTTTTTTCGTAGCTGTCTTGTCACTTTTTAGTTGTGTTTTTGTCGCTTGTTTAATATATTATTGTTGCTTTTCCGGAAAATTTTTGTCACTCTTTTGTTTTAGTTTTTTCTTAAGAAGCTGTTAGATTTGGGTAATGCCAAACTAGAGAAAATGTTAAAGAGGGGTTATTATGCTTTTTTCAGTCACATAGCACCAGTCTATATCACACTACAATGATGAGCAAACCTTCTGTTGGTCTGTAAATGCAGTAAATTAGAATAACTGCCTTGTATAAAATGTCTCTCTCAAAATGGCTGTAGTGAATGTCTTGAAATAGGCCTCTGTCTCTTTAAGAACCTCTGAGCCTTTCCGACACGCCCCCTCCACACGCTGTCTGTGGCATCAGTGGGGAGGGGGTTCTGCTGAGGAGCAGTGGTCGGTTACTCGGCTGGTGACGAAAGCTCGGAGGCGTCTCCAGGAGGTGGGGGCGTTCCTAGGAGGACTCAGGCAAACCTATCCCTAAAATGGCCGCCATCAGAGTTTTTACAGATTACTCAAAAATACGTGAATGTGCCAAGGCAACACTTCAGGCATGTTTTTAATGAGGGAATGACACAATAACATGATGTAAAGCTTGAAAAAGTCGATTTTGCAGAATACCCCCCCTTTAAGAGGCTAAAGTAAAGTCCGATGAGAGACTAAAACATGTGATCTTTGTTGCAGTGGTTTTGACGACTCTTCGCCACCTCTGCACCAGGACCTCCATCCTGAACGAGCCGTCCCTGCTGCCCGACGAAGCCCTCAAGGCCGTTTCTCAGACAGACCCCTAGACTCAGTGCAAGTGCAAGTACAAGTACAAGTACAAGTACACCAGTCTTCCTCCATCCTCAGCTGAACTGCGGCCTGTCAGCCGGCTCTTCCGCTCTGATGCTTCTTCTATTTAACTTCTCTTCGAGTTTCGAGGGAAAGTTCCGCTGAGTTGGAGAAGAATAAACGCCTCGATATTTAAACACATCGTGTTGAAAAGGGAAGTTTTTATCACAGTGTCTTTGTGACGGCGCGCGTGGATTTCTATGGTTTACGAGAAGATATTTTCCAACCAAAAAGTTTTCTACTTGTTTGTAAAGTTTGACTTGATGCAAAGATATGAGTTTTATTGTGAAATCGCTCCCGTATTTGCTCAGGGGAATCTGTGATGTTAGACTTTAGGGCTGAGCACCGTTAAACCAGGCAGGAACCGAAAAGAAATATGAAAGCTTCATATTCAAGTTTTGATGTTGTGAAAAAAAGTGAAAATAAAAGTGGGTACATTTGTGGAGAAATTGGGGGAAAAACATGGAAATAAAATGAAAAAAAATGGGGGGGAAATTTAAAGATTGGGGAAAAAATAAGTTTAAAAAAATTGGGAATTTTCTTTAGGAAATTTAGGGGGGAAATGGTAAAAAAAAAAAAAAAAAAGTGATTTTTTTTTAAATAAAATTTTGGTTAAAAAAAATGGCAAATTTGGGGGGCAATTGAGAAAAAAATCATTTTAAAAATGGTGAAAGATTTGGGGAAAAATATTTACAAATTCAGGAAAAAATGAGGAAAAGTAAGTGGAAAGATTTGGGCGGAAAAAAAAATTTAAGTGGGAAAATTTGAGGCAAAATTGGAGGAAAAATTGGGATTGTTTTTTTGGGGGGGAGAAAGCACGTAAAAAAAAATTGGGGGAAATTTCAAAAGAACTTGGGAATTTTTCAAAATTAAATTTTGGTTAAAAAAGTGGAAAAAAATGGGAAATTTGGGGAGAAATTGAGAAAAAAATGTAAACAAAAAATGTTGAAAGATTTGGGAAAAAATATCGAAAAATTGAGGAAAAAATGAGTGGAAAGATTTTTGGGTTGAAAAAAATATTGGGGGAAAAATTGAGGAAAAAAAAAATATATATAAAATGTTCTTCTGCCCTTTTGTAACATTATTGTTCTGTTTTCTGATTTCTACATGACAAATAATCTAGCACAGGCATCAAAAACCAAGTATCGTTAAAGAACCGGTGTCAAACAAAAGTACCGGTGCTCAGCCCTGGTAGCGTTTTGTTATTTTCTTCTGTTTTAAAATGCAGTGTACAGCCCTCTTATAGCAGTCGCACAGAGTCACACGCCACGATCACTCAGGGCTAAAGCTTGACCTTCTCGCGGCGACGAAAGAACAAATCAGTCAGGACTTCTCTAACGGTACATGAGCTTTTCCACAGCAATACAGAGAGCAAGAGCCTGATAAAGGAGAGACTCGATCCGTCCATTAACAACTGTCAAAGAAAGTCTGACACATCTAACGAGTGCTGTGTGAAGTCCAGGCGCTGATGTTCCTTCCCTTTTATCACTTTGAAAAGAAATAGTTACTGTTTGTGTCTAAGGAAATGCTGCAAAATTGCCCTTTAAGGTCACAGCTGAGATGTTTTCATGTTGATGTAAGAAGCTGCGTATTCAGTCTTATGGAGCTCGACTGTCCCGCGTCAGACAGCAATACTATCAGTAATACCTGGACAGTTTGTGAAGAGGGGTTTCTGCTGATTTAGCCATTATTAGCCAATAGTTATTAGCTAATCAACAAACCCAAATGTTGTACGTTTTGTGTCATGATTGAAGTGTTTTATGGTTATGAGATATCACATGGCGTCCAGCATTCTTTCAGAGTTTTGTTATTTATTAATTACTTACTATTTGGAAACAACTAATGGGACTTTTATCTCCCTAACAGGGCTGGACTGGCAGAAAAAAAAATGGCCGGGACCTTTGGGTCAAGACCGGCCTCTAAAGCGCCACGAAACTCTTCAAATAAAAGAACTGTATGAATTACAAAAAAAAAAATGTCTCCAGGAATCCGCAACACTCTGGAGGAAATGAGGCTCTATGTCAAAAATCCTGAAATATCCCTTTAAGGTTAGTGGCGAGGGCAGGGTTAAAGGGATGTTTCAGGATGTTTGACATAGGGCCTCATTTCCTCCAGAGTGTTGCTGATTTCTGGAGATTTTTTTTTTTCGTAATTCATGCAGTTCTTATATTAGAAGAGTTACGTGGTGCTAGGCTAGTGCAAGGCTAGTGCATTTCTATGGTATCAGCTAGCCTGCATTAAAAACAGTGTGACCCGCTCCACAGAGCACCTGAGGCAAATCACTTATAACACCAGACTAACCATATAAATGTCTGTGTCCATAGAATCATTTAAAATACCTTATATTTGAGCAGCAGCAGCAGCTTCGTGGTTGTATAAGCCAGTGGTTCTCAACCTGGGGGTCGCGAGACAAATTTGGGGGGTCGCCAGATCATTTAGATAAAATATGCGTATTTTTATTAGCATATAATGTAATATTTTATTGTAGCACGTGTTTACTATTTTACCAGAGAGACATTATTTGTTCATAATTTGATTGATTTATTGAATTTATTTCAGCCATTTGTTTTTTTTTCCTTTGTTTTTTCAGAATTATGTAGGCTAATGTTCCTATTTCTCACTGTGTGACCCGGGCGGGGGGTCACGAACCCCTTTACCTGTTATAATGGGGGTCGCGGCTCCAAAAGGTTGAGAACCACGGGTATAAGCTAGGCGGCTAGGCGGCGGCGGAGTGATCTGCTAGAAAATAGTCCCTCAAACTGCAATCATTCATGTGATGCAGGTCAGTTATATTCCAAACATGATTCTATATAAACACAGACATTTATATGGTTAGTCTGGTGTTATAAGTGATTTGCCTCAGGTGCTCTGTGGAGCGGGTCCCACTGTTTTTAATGCAGGCTAGCTGATACCATAGACATGCACTAGCCTTGCACTAGCCTAGCGCCACGAGTTACAAAAAAAAATAGCTCCAGAAATCAGCAACACTCTGGATAACTAGGAAATGAGGCCCTATGTCAAACATCCCTTTAAGCTGAAGGGTTGATTTATGTTTATGACGCTTCACTCTCATGACTTGTCACTGGTTGATCTACAAACTGTCCGAGGATAAATATTTTCACGGTCACTCATCTGGTCTGGTCTAAACTCCCGATGGCCAGTCCAGCCCTGCTCCAAAACCAAAGATTGAAAGTCGGCAGAACCATTGAGCTCTGTTGTGTTGGGACAGGACGTTTTGGTAAACCCTCAGCCGTGTCAGAGCCCTGGAGCCCGGCCTCGTCCGTGTCCTTCCTCTCTTTGGAGTGTTCTGTTGTCGAGTAGCACTTCACTGTTGTATGTTTACATCCGACTTCCCACGAATGTTTGGTTCAATGTACAGTTTTCTGATCCATCGATGGTAAAACTACACTAGAATGGAATCTGTAAATCAGGGGATTCTATAAATGCAGCTTCTTTCTCTGTCATTCTGTGTTTTCTGTTTGTGCGTATTTGATTGTGTAAAAAAATAAAATAAAAAAAATGTTCAGTTCGTCAGAGCAGATTGATGCCTGTCATGAGAATTAAAGAATATTTTCTTAAGCTCCATTCATGTGTCGGAATATTTGTGACCTGCTACATTTTGGGGCTAAAGTTATAATATATATGTTTTAACTGGGAATGTTCATGAAAAAAAATAAAAAAACAATCGTTCTAATGTGGCTCAAGGTGTTTTACTTTATTCACCTTATTCTGCCCCGCCCACTTTTGCAACTTTAAAGGGGGGGTATTATCCAAAATGGACTTTTTCAAGCTTTACATCATGTTATGTCATTCCCTCATTAATAAACATGCCTGAAGTGTTGCCTTGGCACATTCACGTATTTTTGAGTAATCTGTAAAAACTCTGATGGCGGCCATTTTAGGGATAGGTTTGCCTGAGTCCTCCTAGGAACGCCCCCACCTCCTGGAGACGCCTCCGAGCTTTCGTCACCAGCCGAGTAACCAACCACTGCTCCTCAGTAGAACCCCCTCCCCACTGATGCCACAGACAGCGTGTGGAGGGGGCGTGTCTAAAGGCTCAGAGGTTCTTAAAGAGACAGAGGCCTATTTCAAGACATTCACTACAGCCATTTTGAGAGAGACATTTTATACAAGGCAGTTATTCTAATTTACTGCATTTACAGACCAACAGAAGGTTTGGTCATCATTGTAGTGTGATATAGACTGGTGCTATGTGATTGAAAAAAGCAGAATACCCCCTCTTTAAGGTGCGTACACACCAAATGCTTTTCGGGTGTCAAAAACGCGCCTAAAGCCCGTAGTTAGACACTTGTGCTTACTGAAGTCAGACGCTTGTCACACCGACGCTCTGGCCGCACGTCAGCGTGTGTTCGTAGCGACAACATTCATCCTCGAGGCCCAAAAAACATTCCCAGCGCAGATTCAGCCACTGAAATAAGTTTTCTTGTCGCCTTTAATCCTGGGTGTTTAGGTAAAGAAACACTGAAGTGTGTCTTTGTAAAAGTCCCAGAGCTGCTGTAGCTCCGGTTCACAATGAAGCTAATCCTCCGTGACTTGTTTTCATTTCTTTTTTTCTTTCTTGGCCGGTGTAACTTCGAGATGCACTTCTTTGTCAAGCTGCACTGACAGTATCAACGCGTATGTGCAGTCAACTCTTTCCTCAGCAACTTTTATTACATTTAGACGGTCATGCTTTATGATTTCCTACTTTTTTTTGTTTTTAAAGCCTATATTTTCAACCGACAGATATTTAAAGGCAAATTGTTTTAGCAGCTACGTCATTTACTAATTACATGTAGAATAGACTGCCTAATTC
Organism: Gobius niger; assembly: GCF_951799975.1. Lineage (NCBI taxonomy): Eukaryota > Metazoa > Chordata > Actinopteri > Gobiiformes > Gobiidae > Gobius > Gobius niger. Next base: position 71,823,739 of record NC_136852.1, on the reverse strand, counting down.
GACAGTAAAATTTATGAAATCATGTTATTTGCTGAAAAAGCGGAACTCGATGGCTGAATGTAAAATGACTCGATAGTTCTGCACATGCGCAGCAACGAGAAGTAGTGCAACTCGACAAGCCGTCTGTTTCGATTGTACACCTGTATAGAATCTGCCCCGGTGGCTCAGCTACGTCACTGTTGGAGAAAGCTCCTGATTGGTCGACGCTCACAAATGTCTCCAAAAAGTTCAACATTTCCCAACTCTAGCGTGGGCCGCTCTGGACGCCCTGGAGGAGCGTCAAAAGCTTCAAAACGCGCCGCACAGGAGGCGTGTGACTTGCTGCGGGATATTTTGACGCTCCCTGAGCCGCGTCCTCCATGTGTTTTCAATGTAAACCTGACGCTTTGCCGCGTTTGGTGTGAACGCACCTTTAGCCGCGTTTTTGACGCCCGAAAAGCGTCTGTACGCAGCTTAAAGGAATAGGCCACCATTTTTACATACTGAGATATGTTCTTACCTTAGCTTTGACGAGTTCTTTAGGACCTGTCTGATCTTCACCCGTGCCTTCAATCCCGTAAACACAGCACAGACGGCGTTAGCATTTAGCCTCTCCCTCTCTCCACTATAGCTCCAAAACAGGTCAAGATAGAAGCTACCAAGCTCTTCCACGTTTTCCCTATTTAAATAGGGTTACGTGAAGTGTTCCACTACAAAGTATAATTACACAAAATTAAACAATGTGGATTTTCTAAGCGGATAAAAGGGGGAACTATATTGTAAGGCGTAATTATACCAGGAGTAATTTGGCATCCGCGCAGTAATCTTCACTTTACTGCACGGATTTCTGCACTGTGTTTACGTGACTGAAGGCACGGGGGAAGACCAGACAGGTCCTAAGGAACTCGTCAAAGCTAAGGTAAGAACATATCTCAGTATGTAAAAACAGTGGCCTATTCCTTTAATTCTCTCATGTTTTGTTTTGGCGACGTTAACTACACTCAAATGCGGATCTTTTTTCACCAGTGTCCAGCTTTATCTTGTGGATGTTGTGGCTAACAAAAATGCTGAAAGCAAAGTAGATCTTAGAGCCTTTATTAGCACAAGAGGACAGCGTGATGACAGTCGCAGAGAGTCTGCAGGTTTAACAAAGCAGCCAGCTTTTATACCACAGAGACTGGTTTACAACAAAGCATTCTTTACCAGGACACCAAAAAAATAGATGTCTTTAAACAGATGCCATAAATACAACAACTACAATCTAGCTTTATTTCATGGTCACTTAGGTCAACAGGAGGTCACAGGAGATAGCAAAGAAACAACTGTTATTTCTCTTTAAGCTAAGAACATATTATATTTAGAAAACTGAAGACAAGACACATATTTCCACAATCTGGTGCTACATTTTATTTAGGAGAGTTTGGCATTTTTTTGTTCCTACATTTAAAGGAATAGGCCACCGTTTTTACATACTGAGATATGTTCTTACCTAACCTTAGTCGTGTTAATATATCCCCATCTGGTCTTTGTCCGTGCGCTCTGTCACGCAAACGGAGCACATACGCAGCCTCTCCCACATGTCACATAGCTCCAAAAAAGCTCACGATAGAAGCTACCAAGCTCTTCCATGTGTTCCCTATTTAAATAAAGTTACGTGAAGTGTTTTCATGCGAAGTATATTTACACAGAAATGTAACATGTCGATTTTATAAGCAGATAAAAAGGGGGACTATATTGTGAGGCGTAATGATACAGGAGCACAGCGTCCGCGCAGTAACTCCTAAAGACTTCCCCCGCTCACTTCCGTCAATAGAAGCTGCGTGACTTGTACAGAGAGAGCCTTTACAACAAGCAGAAAATGTATTTTCGGAAAGTGCTCGCGCATTCCTACCTCATGGTGGAGCTCTTGAGTCCTGTGTCGTCGTCCGGGGTGAGTTGGAAATCTGTGAAACATTACTACACTATATACTTTCTGCTTGTTATCACAGCCCGGCACGATGCACGTAAAAGGCATCGTTCACAAGTTATCCACGCTTCTTCAACTGTTCTCTGCGAGCTCTACAAGTCACGCAGCTTCTATTGACGGAAGTGAGTGGGGGGGAAGTCTTTAGGAGTTACTGCGCGGACGCTGTGCTCCTGTATCATTACGCCTCACAATATAGTCTCCCTTTTTATCTGCTTATAAAATCGACATGTTACATTTCTGTGTAAATATACTTCGCATGAAAACACTTCACGTAACTTTATTTAAATAGGGAACACGTGGAAGAGCTTGGTAGCTTCTATCGTGAGCTTTTTTGGAGCTATATGACATGTGGGAGAGGCTGCGTATGTGCTCCGTTTGTGTGACAGAGCGCACGGACAAAGACCAGACGGGGATATATTAACTCGGCTAAAGTGAGGTAAGAACATATCTTAGTACGTAAAAACGGTGGCCTATTCCTTTAAATGCACTTGTAACAAGTTACTTAAAATGTAAAAACTAATATATGACCGTCACTTTATATAGCAATATGTGAAAAAAAATGTATTATATTTCTGTAACTTGTTACTTTTGTGATGCGTTAGCCCCAACAATGCCGCTTGACTGTGCCGGGAGGTCTTATGTCATATCCACCAAAGTCACAGAGGAGCCGGAGTTCCAGAGCCAGAAGCCGGCAAACACAGTCTCCATAAAAACTGTGTTGAAAGTGTAGAGGCGAACTCTGCTGCCAGAGGAGACATCAAAGAAGGAGAGCGAGTCAGCGTCCAAGTACACCCCGACCCGTCCCGAGGAGAACATTTGAGGAGAAGGCTGAGATCGTTGGGTGGGTAAAGACTGAGAGGGACTAGAGAAAGCGTTAGATGATGTTTCTTCGCTGTTGTGGCGAACAGAGAAACCGTCCACAGAGGCCCTGAGGCACCAAGACTGAAGATCTGTCCCGAACTCGCACTCACTCCTATCTCCTGTGCGGCGGATTCCTCTGTAACTCACGGCTATATCCACAAACCCTCCGCTCCACTGCACCTCATAGTAACAGGGGCTGGTGAGAGCAGAGGAGCTCAGGACCTGAGGCCACTCAAGCAGATCTGGATGCTTCTCTCCTACTGAGATCACGGTCCTGCCATTGTCTGACAGCTGCAGACACTCATTCACCGTGTTCTCGTCCAGGGTCAGTGCAGAGTAAACTGAGGACAGACATGACACATGGCACTGACTGTGGAAGTCAACAGTTCATTTAAAGTTACAAATCTGTCACTTACACTTCTGCAGACCAGGGGCCATCCACCGGACTCCAGCAGGCTTCAGTCTGAAACAGTCAGAAAATCAGTGAGAATACATCACATTTTCGGGGAATATGAAATTCTCCCATCCGGCAGATGTTCCAGAGCACACAGTTTCAAGAGCAACAGATACAAGCTCTCATTCCTCCCGTACTCTGTGTCTTTTTTTAAAATGAACAGAGTGAAGTGCAGGGGCGGGACAAAAAACCCTCAGCCCCTTACGTTACCACAGTAGCTCAAACCTCAATTTTGATTCGATAAAGGTTTATTGTGCCTGACCTGAGAGAGTCCAACGGACAGCCGAGCTGTTCCCACCGAGCCGTCAGGAGCTCAGCAGAGGGGCCTGGGTGATTGCAGCTCAGGTCTAACTCTCTCAGGTGCGTAAAGGGGCTTAGAACAGAGGCCAGAGAAGCTCCACCCCTCTCTGAAACCATACATCCAGACAACCTAAAGACACACAGCATTAGCCTCTGATGTGGACCCAGAGTGAAGGGAGTGTCTCACCTGAGTGTCTGTAATGTGCAGGCGGCGCTCTGCAGTCCCTCACACAGCTGCTCCACTCCTGAGTCCTGGAGGTCATTGTGACTGAGATCCAGGTGAGTCAGACTGGAGGAGATGAGGACTGAGGCCAGAGACGCTCCGCTCCTCTCTGAGATCAGACATCCAGACAGCCTAAAGACACACCGTATTAATCTCTGATGTGGACCCAGAGTGAGCGGAGTGTCTCACCTGAGTGTCTGTAATGTGCAGGCGGCGCTCTGCAGTCCTTTACACAGCAGCTCCACTCCTGAGTCCTGGAGGTCATTGTTACTGAGATCCAGGTGAGTCAGACTGGAGGAGCTGAGGACTGAGGCCAGAGAAGCACAGCTGAGAGTGGACAGGCCACAGGCGCTCAGACTGAGGAGAAAATGACACATTAAGGACCAGCAGCTCAACATAAATAAGGCAATAGTTCAGGGGGAGTCTTAGTGATCACTGGGCTAGTGCATAGCTCTGACGAATGGACTCACGTGGCTTTGGTGGAGGCTTTGACGACAGGCAGCAACCCCAGAAGGCCTTTCTCTGTGGGACAGTATTTTCTGAGGTCAAAGTGCTCCAGGTCCGAGTTTGAGGACAGAAGGATGTAGGACATAGCAGACCACTGAGCAGAAGACATTTCTCTACCAGAAAGACCTCCTTCTCTCATGAGGTTCTGGACCTGCTCCACCAGGCTGCGGTCGTTCAGTTCGTTCAGACAAAAGAGAAGGTTCAGCCTCCTCTCTGCAGACTGACCCACACTATTCAGCTTCTGTTTGATGTAGTTTACCGTCTCCTGATTGGTCAAGTCACTTTCTGTAGGAGTCAGCAGACCCTTCAGCAGCCTCTGGTTGTTCGCCAAAGACAGCCCCAGCAGGAAGCGCAGGAACAGGTCCAGGTGTCCGTTTGGACTCTGCAAGGCCTGGTCCACAGCAGAGCAGTCGTGGGCCTGACGGCCTCCAGCAGAGCAGTCGAGGGCCTGACGGCCTCCAGCAGAGCAGTCGTGGGCCTGACGGCCTCCAGCAGAGCGGTCGTGGGCCTGACAGCCTCCAGCAGAGCAGTCGTGGGCCTGACGGCCTCCAGCAGAGCGGTCGTGGGCCTAACGGCCTCCAGCAGAGCAGTCGTGGGCCTGACGGCCTCTAGCAGAGTGGGTGAAGGCCGACTGATGTTTTCTCCTTTTGAATGTGGACTTCTTAGGAGACTGCACAGTTGCGGTTGTGGTAGTTGATCCAGAACTCTCAGAGGAGCGTGCCTGTGACAGCAGGTTCTCCCCAGAGCTGAAGAAGGTCTGATGGACGTGAAGCGCAGCCAGAAACTCCTGCACACTCAGATGGATGAAGCAGTAGACCTTGTCCTGGTACAGGCCTGGCTCCTCTCTAAAGACCTGTGTGAAGACTCCGGAGTAACGAGCGATCTCTGCAGCGTCCAGCCCACACTCGCTCAGGTCACTCTCGTAGAAGATCAGGTTTCCTTTCTGCAGCTGCTCAAAGGCCAGTTTTCCCAGAGACCGCACCATCTCCCTGGTCTCTGGAGACCAGTGAGGGTCTGCTCCTGTTCCCTCATGATACTTGATGTTCTTTACTTTGGCCTGCACCACCAGGAATTGGGCGTACATCTGAGTCAGAGTCTTGGGCAGCTCTGGTTTCTCTGGTTGCTCCAGAAGCTTCTGTAAAACGACAGAGAGGATCCAGCAGAAGATGGGGATGTAGCTCATTATAAACAGGCTGCGGACGCTCTTGATGTGGGAGATGATGTCTGTGGCCTGCTGCTCGTCTGTGAACCTGTTCATGAAGTACTGCTCCTTCTGTGGGTCGCTGAACCCTCGCACCTCTGTCACCATGGAGACGCACTCAGCAGGGATCTGATTGGCCGCCGCGGGGCGTGTGGTTATCCAGAGGCGAGCGGAGGGAAGCAGGCTCCCCCTGATGAGGTTCACCAGCAGCTCCTCCACTGAGGCGCTCTCTGTGGGCTCCGTCAGGACCCGGGTCCGGCTGAAGTCCAGAGGAAGTCTGCACTCGTCCAGACCGTCAAAGATGAAGAGCAGCTGCAGCTCTTTAATGCTGTGGAGACCTTTGGCTTGACTGAAGAAGTGATGAACCAGCTGCACCAGGCTGAACCTTTTGTCCTTCAGCACATTGAGCTCTCTGAAGGTGAAGGGGAGCAGCAGGTGGACGCCCTGGTGGGCTTCGTCTTCAGCCCAGTCCAGACTAAACTTCTGAGTCAGCCACGTCTTCCCAACGCCGGCCACGCCCTTCGTCAGCACTGTCCTGATTGGCTGTTCAAACTTCACGCCCTTCGCTCTGATTGGCTGCTGTTTAAACATCTCCTCGCAGGTTATAGTTCGCTCTGTTTGTTTCCTGGACGCGTTCTCGATGTATCTGACTTCATGTTCCTGGTTGACCTCCGAGGCCCCGCCCTGTGTGATGTAGAGCTCTGTGTAGATCTGCCGCAGGGGGGTGGGGCTTCCTGCTTTAGCCACGCCCTCAAACACCTTGCTGAACCTCTGCTGCAGGTGAGTCTTCAGTTCATGGCTGCAAAACTCTATAAAAGCAAACGAGAGTCAGAGCAGGTTGGACCCAGAGCGACTGGAGAAAGTTCTTACGGTTCCTCAGACGCTCGGCCAGAGGGTCCTGGTCCATCCTGCTCAGGAAGTCCAGCGTGACGTTCAGCACAGCCTCTTTGCTGCGCTCCTCTCGCTCTGAGCCTCTCTCTGAGCTCTGAGCTGGGTGCTCTGATGACAGCAGGCTGTGGAAGCTCCTCAGCTGCTCTTTGACAAACGTCAGGATGTCCTCCTCCAGACGCTGGAAACACAGAGACAGACACAGAGTCAACCCTCAAGAAGAAGAACAGAGGGACAGACAAACGGAGGAGTTGGTCTGAGTGGAGGAGACACACCGTGAAAGTGGCATCGAGAGTCTGAGCGCTGAGATCCTTTGGGTCCTGGACTCTGTAAAAACAGTTTAATGTGTATCTGCAAAATACATTCAGAACATTAAAGGAATAGGCCACCGTTTTTACATACTGAGAAATGTTCTTACCTTAGCTTTGACGAGTTCTTTAGGACCTGTCTGATCTTCCCCCGTGCCTTCAGTCACGTAAACACAGCGCAGACGGCGTTAGCATTTAGCCTCTCCCTCTCTCCTCTATAGCTCCAAAACAGGTCAAGATAGAAGCTACCAAGCTCTTCCACGTTTTCCCTATTTAAATATGGTTATGTGAAGTGTTCCACTACAAAGTATAATTACACAAAATTAAACAATGTGGATTTTCTAAGCGGATAAAAGGGGGGACTATATTGTAAGGCGTAATAATACCAGGAGTAGTTTGGCATCCGCACAGTAAAGTGAAGATTACTGCGCAGTAAAGTAAGATTTCTGCACGGATTTCGAACTACTCCTGGTATTATTACGCCTTACAATATAGTCCCCCCTTTTATCCGCTTAGAAAATCCACATTGTTTAATTTTGTGTAATTATACTTTGTAGTGGAACACTTCACGTAACCATATTTAAATAGGGAAAACGTGGAAGAGCTTGGTAGCTTCTATCTTGACCTGTTTTGGAGCTATAGAGGAGAGGGGGAGAGGCTAAATGCTAACGCCGTCTGCGCTGTGTTTACGTGACTGAAGGCACGGGGGAAGATCAGACAGGTCCTAAAGAACTCGTCAAAGCTCAGGTAAGAACATATCTCAGTATGTAGAAACGGTGGCCTATTCCTTTAATGTTCTACATAGATACATGTTTAGAGTCTGCCGTGTTCACACTCCTGCCACGAAAATAGGGCGGAACAATTTTGCTAAAATGTTATTGCGATTTTGATTTTATTTCGACCCTAACAGAGATAATAAATAGTCGTGGCCATCAGCTGCAGGAGCCATCATCACGTGCCTCTGTGATTCGGTAAATGTGATAAAGTTGCAAATGCGATTAATGGCTCATCCCTGGTTGAAAGGACAGTCTGTTGTGTTTGTGCAGCTCCTGAACGTCACACCTGACTCTGAACCAGCACTTCTGAATTAGACGAAGAACTAACAGGAGCAAACTGAAAATCACAATGAAAGTGCACTCTTACTGTGAGGCTGGTCCTGGTTCAGGACTGAAGACTGGAGGGTTTCCTTTGGATTGGTCACTCTTCAGAGACACATGGCTGACTCCAGACTGAGACCTGAGGAACAGAGAGGCCTTTATAACCTGGACTCAGGTCTGTTCCCTTGTCTTTTGAAAAGTGACGTGTCCTTATAAGAGCTTTTAATACGAGCGATCGCTGTTATTGTTACTTCCGCAATTTTCGCCGGATGTTTTGGTGAATGGTCGGCTCAGCTGATGCATCCTGGCCTCTAACTCGGTTTTATAAAATGATCGATCTGTTACAGAGCAAGAGAAGCAACGCCCTGTTTATGGACATTGTTTTTGCCGATCAAAGGATTTTAATAAAATGTTTATCCAATATTGCATGGCGAATGCTTAAAAAACTAGAAGGGCGGTCAAATACAATATAAAATATGGAAAAATCCAGAGTTTTTTACCCTGATAACAGATCTCAAAATTGGGCACATAAAGGTTTATCTAAATTACAGGACTTTTTTGAGGGACCTACTCTTATGTCATTTAACCAGCTAACTGAGAAGTATGACATTTCAAGGAGTGATTTTTACCAGTATTTACAGGGGACGGACTTTATCCGAAGAGATGCTGCAGATTTGACACTTCAGGATATATCAGACACTGAGAGACACATTTTCTTAAACAAATCTGCGAGCTCTATTACGATATTTTATGACATCCTTAAAGAGTACTCGTCAGTCAACACTATGCACTTGAGAGAACTGTGGGGAAAGGAGCTTAACTGTGTTATTACTGAGGATGAATGGGAAAATATTTGGGGTAATGTGAAAACATTATGTGTTTGTAATAAAGTTAAAGCAACTCAACTTATGATTCTTCATAGAGCCCACATCTCTCCGAATCTACGTTACAAATTTAAGCCTAACTCGTCCCCACTGTGCTTGAAGTGTAACGTGGAGATTGGTTCCCTTACACACTGATTTTGGTCTTGTATAAAAGTGCAACATTTCTGGCAAATGGTTGGACACGAAATGGAAAAAAATATTTTCTGTTAATTTGAAATGTACCCCTTTGTTTTTGTTGCTTGGATTAACTGACCCTGTTAGCAACAACAAACACCATGAGAAATTGTATCAAATGCTTACGTTTTGTGCCAGGAAGTGTTTGCTGGTTAACTGGATTTTGGACCAAATTCCCACAAGGACACAATGGCACAGAACTATTTTCAGCTACATTCCCCTTGACCATTTGACTTGTCGACTGAATCACAGGGTCTTTCGAAAGACTTTGGAACTTTTCTTAATGTATGTCGGACTGGAGGTATCGGCTATTGTTAAACGGGCATTTGCATTTTGAAGTGAAAAATGTTGTTGTTTGTATGGGACAATGTTTGTTTCTTTGTATGTTTGATTGTTCATTATTTGATTTATTTACTCTTATTATTCTGTTTATTGTCTTTTTGTATGTGTATGCGTGTGTTGTTATAAAAAAAAAAAAGCAAAAAATGGCAATAAACATTTAATGGCTCATCCCTGGTTGAAAGGACTGTCTGTTGTGTTTGTGCAGCTCCTGAACGTCACACCTGACTCTGAACCAGCACTTCTGAATTAGACGAAGAACTAACAGGAGCAAACTGAAAATCACAATGAAAGTGCACTCTTACTGTGAGGCTGGTCCTGGTTCAGGACTGAAGACTGGAGGGTTTCCTTTGGATTGGTCACTCTTCAGAGACACATGGCTGACTCCAGACTGAGACCTGAGGAACAGAGAGGCCTTTATAACCTGGACTCAGGTCTGTTCCCTTGTCTTTTGAAAAGTGACGTGTCCTTATAAGAGCTTTTAATACGAGCGATCGCTGTTATTGTTACTTCCGCAATTTTCGCCGGATGTTTTGGTGAATGGTCGGCTCAGCTGATGCATCCAGGTCTCTAACTCGGTTTTATAAAATGATCGATCTGTTACAGAGCAAGAGAAGTTACGCCCTGTTTATGGACATTGTTTTTGCTGATCATGGGATTTTAATAAAATGTTTGTCAAATATGAAAATGTAAAAAGCCTAACATGACCAACGGATGTGACGACATCGCGATCGCTCGTATTGACGAACATGCCCTTGTATAAAACAGATCTGGATCATTACTTTACTTTAATCACAGTAAAATCCTGCTCACTTTGTTCAGTCACAATGCTCCTGCAGCAGAAAGCTGTAGTGTTTTGATCTGTTTTTCCATCCATCCATTTTCTTCCGCTTTATCCGGGGCCGGGTCGCGGGGGCAGCAGCCTCAGCAGAGATGCCCAAACTTCCCGGTCCACACACACCTCCTCCAGCTGTTCTGGGGGGACCCCGAGGCGACACCAGGCCAGCTCGGAGACATAGTCCCACCAGCGTGTCCTGGGTCTTCCACGAGGCCTTGTCCCACTAGGACATGCCTGGAACACCTCCCGCGGGAGGCGCCCAGGAGGCATCCGGAACAGATGCCCGAGCCACCTCAGCTGCTCCTTTCGACGTGAAGGAGCAGCGACTCTACTCCGAGCTCCTCCCGGGTAACTGAGCTCCTCACCCGATCTCGGAGGGTGCGCCCAGCCACCCTGCGAAGGAAACTCATTTCGGCCGCTTGTATTCGCGATCTTGTCCTTTCGGTCATAACCCAAATCTCATGACCATAGGTGAGGGCGGGAACGTAGATCGATCGGTAAATCGAGAGCTTTGCCCCGACTCAGCTCCCTCTTCACCACGACAGACCGATACAGCGACCACATCACTGCTGACGCCGCACCGATCCGTCTGTCGATCTCACGCTCCATCCGCCCCTCACTGAGAACAAGACCCCGAGATACTTGAACTCCTCCACTTGAGGTAAGGACTCCCCACCGACCTGAAGAGGGGAAACCACCTGATCTGTATTTTCTCATGTTTATTGTGTAAGGTAGTGGGTTCAGCATGTTTTCAGCAGTGCTGTCGTCTCCATGATGCGCAGGTATAACCGAATGTGTTAGGGTTTGCTAAATTGGACCCATAAACAGACACAACAACCCCAAGCGTGGTTCGAACTAAATTTATGAACAAAAATTATCCCAGTGGCTTGATCCTGGGGGTGGCTCCGGAGCAGGCTCGAGAACGCAACATAGATGGAACAATCCCACGATGAGTGGAGGCGAGTCTGAGGTCTTTGTATTGCACTGATGAGCAAATGGAGTCAGGTGTGCCTGCTCAGAGTCCACGCCCCACCAGGACCAAGCCTAAAAACAAAAACAAAAGAGCCACAAGAGGGAGACAAAAACATGCATCCATGGCCAAAACATAACAGAATGTCCACTACAAATTCTGGTTAGATCCGGCAGCTCGTTTGATCATTTTACCAGTGGGATGATTGGGGTTTTCAGATCCCCGTATTATGGTGCAGGTGTAGGTGAAATCGGGCAATGTAAATGTTCATTCCTAAAACCTTTTCATTCCTTCAATCAAGTTTATAATCTAATAGTTTGTTACAGTGACAGAATTGTGTTTATTATAAACCTGTGCAGGTCTTACTGTCTTACTTGTGATTTTTTTCGATCAATTTTGCGATTTCTATTTTATTTAGATGTTTTTTCCCCTTTTACCGTTCAAACATTTTGTTGTAAATAACTAAAATATAGCCTAAACTGAGACAAAGTTATTACTCATGAAATATTTACAACTGATTTATTAAACTATTACTTTTAAGTCCACATGGCCGCTCATACCGAGTTGTTTTTTTGGAAAAAGCCTAAATGAATTCTTGCTATTTTCATCCTAATTGTGTTTTAGTCAGTGCTTCTTATATTTATCCAAAACATTCCCAAACTTAAGTCTCCTTCAGGTTCTAAAGGTCTCTTTACTCTCGGTTCTCCTTCATCTCTGTGAAGGCAGAAACATGTGAATCCAGTGAGAGGTGAGGGAGTTCCTGTGATCATCAGAGCGTGTCGCAGCGAGGGGCCAGCGCCGAGGGCAGTGCTACGCTAACAGAGATAAGAAATAGTCCTTTGTGGTGGCCGTATTATAAACGAGGATATTTTCCCTGTACATCAATGATCTGCTGTGCACCTTAATGACACTGAGAAGTAAACGAAAGCAGGAGCCATCATCACGTGCCTCTGTGATTCGGTAAATGTGATAAAGTTGCAAATGCGATTAATGGCTCATCCCTGGTTGAAAGGACTGTCTGTTGTGTTTGTGCAGCTCCTGAACGTCACACCTGACTCTGAACCAGCACTTCTGAATTAGACGAAGAACTAACAGGAGCAAACTGAAAATCACAATGAAAGTGCACTCTTACTGTGAGGCTGGTCCTGGTTCAGGACTGAAGACTGGAGGGTTTCCTTTGGATTGGTCACTCTTCAGAGACACATGGCTGACTCCAGACTGAGACCTGAGGAACAGAGAGGCCTTTATAACCTGGACTCAGGTCTGTTCCCTTGTCTTTTGAAAAGTGACGTGTCCTTATAAGAGCTTTTAACACGAGCGATCGCTGTTATTGTTACTTCAGCAATTTTCGCCGGATGTTTTGGTCAATGTTCGGTTCAGCTGATGCATCCAGGCCTCTAACTCGGTTTTATAAAATGATCGATCTGTTACAGAGCAAGAGAAGCAATGCCCTGTTTATGGACATTGTTTTTGCCGATCAAAGGATTTTAATAAAATGTTCATCAAATATGAAAACGTAAAATGTCGACCACGGCCAACGGATGTGACGACATCGCGCTCGTATTGACGAACATGCCCTTGTATAAAACAGATCTGGATCATTACTTTGCTTTAATCACAGTGAAATCCTGCTCACTTTGTTCAGTCCCAATGCTCCTGCAGCAGAAAGCTGTAGTGTTTTGATCTGTATTTTCTCATGTTTATTGTGTAATGTAGTGGGTTCAGCATGTTTTCAGCAGTGCTGTCGTCTCCATGATGCGCAGGTATAACCGAATGTCCACTACAAATTCTGGTTAGATCCGGCAGCTCGTTATATCAGTGCATATAGAATAATTGGGGTTTTCAGATCCCCATATATCCTTTGTATTATATCGCAGGTGTATATGAAATCAGACAGTTCATTTTCATTCCTAAAACACAGATTATCTGATTATGATTATGTTTGTAGTGACTGAATAGTTTTTATTATAAACATATGAACCTGTGCAGGTCTTACTGTGAATCTGGTCCTTGTTCAGGACTGAAGTGTAGAGGTTGTCTTTTAGAGCGGTCACTCTTAGGAGACACACAGCTCAGACCTGAGGCCTGAGACAGACGGAGATGGAGGTCATGACACGGTCCTTACAGTTTAATAATTATTAAAAATAAAGGGAAAAAACAAATAGCTTCATAAAATAAGTCAAAGGAAGAACAAACAAGCATACTCTGGTAAAACAGCACACACATGCTACAATAGAAGAATAAAAATATAGGCTATAGCGATCAACCCCCAAATTTTTCTCCCTCGCAGGGTCCCAATCGCTTCTTAACAGATACACAACATAGTAAATATGTCTGACCTGAGATACAACAAATCAAAAACAATGTTCCCATTTTCATATGACTTTATTAGCATTAGCTTCAGTAGACGATCAAAGATGGCCGCCCCGTTTGCTACATCAACGAGCGTCATGTCTGATCTGGAGTTTTATTAAAGATCTTGCAAGAAACCTAAAAAGACCATCAATGCTGGAGTGTTATAGAGATGATGGAGGTAAAGGCGCCATAACCGCACATGCAGCCGCAGGGGTCACTCAAGGGTCAAACACACATTCATATAAAGTTATTTGTTTGCGTTAAAGTTTCATAATGCATCAGTCCAAAGTAAAGAATAACACTTGCAGTTTCACCTGGTCTGAGGGCAGCGCTCGGTCGTCCTTCGTCCCGCTGACCTCCTCTTCCTCTGTGTCCTGCTCCATCCTCACAGCGTCAAACTAAACTTGGGACATGATATGACATATATTATATATAACAAATCATATGAGAAGTCTTTATTTATACACGTGTGTGGGTGCGTGGAGGGACTTTCAGCTCAAGGATGGAGGTTGGAACTTAATCCTCACAAATAATGATCAGGGAAACATTTGGAGATTATGTGATGTTTTTAAACCAGTGAATCTCCAGGATTGTTATAATGAATCCTGCGAGTGATGGGTGATACCACATTTTTTGGAATTGATACAATACCGATACTTTTGGTTCATTTTTGTCATCGATACTGATACTGGTCATTTCATATGGGTGAATGCATCTCAATCAATATACATTTCTGAAACTGGGTTAATTTATATTATTAATATGCAAATTAAAATAATGGCACTTTAACTGGTTAACCAAACAATGGAAATGTATGTGTAAGCTCTCAGTCGTACAGGAGTTGTCCATCTTCAATGGAAATGTGAAATTAAATACATAAACAAAGATTAAAATGAATACTCTAATGACAAACAGAAGCTAAACTAGAATGATCTGGACACCTCAGTCCTCTGCTGCTGTGGAGCGTCAGTGTCACTTTTGTAGACTAAAATTAGGGATGCACCGATACCACTTTTTCTAAAACCGATACGAGTACGAGTACTTTGATTTAAGTACTAGCTGATACCGAATACCGATACGAGTACAAGGCACTTTTTTCACAGCAGATTGGTTTGTAATTAGTTAATTTACTCATGTACATTTCCTTAAGTAAAGTAGGCGACACATTTAAGAGCAGCTATATTAGAATTGTGCTGAAGCCATTTATTTATTGGTTTTATTTTCATTCAATATAATTTATTTTTATTGCACTGTCCATCATAGACAGAAAAGTCCATGTCCAAAAGCTCCCAATGCCTGTGCTTTATTCATTTATGTGTTTTTATGTAACAATAGTATTGAGATGTTACTTAAATGGTCTCTTTTCGTCTTTACTTCAGCTCTGTAGATTTTCTTGTGTGTTTGTAGTAACTTAGCGAGAAGCTACAGCGTTTTCATTGTTCTGCTGCAGCTCATTTTCCCTCAATATAAACATGCTGTATGTCTTTAATTTGGATTTTCTGAGGACATTTTAGTCACTGGGTTAGTTTTTCAGATGAATAAACCCCTGGGCATAAAACGGCGTCAGAATGGCCAAAACTGCTAGCCGCGAGTTAGCATCGTTAGCCTGTATGTTGTAAACACTGCAGACGCTGCAGCGCTAACAACATTAAGCTCTGGCTAAATCCAGCTCAGACTCTGATTTAGAGAGCGCAGTCTGTAATAAAGTCAGCTCTATGTGGATTATTGTATTTACACTAAACTATTCTCCAGTTTGTTGCTTCTTCTCTCCTCAGCTGAGAGCTGCGCCTCGTAGCTGCGCTGGCCGCACGTCAAATGGTATCGGTTTCTGGTATCGGGACCTTATGAATGAGTACGAGTATGAGTACAAGCATGTGGTATCGGCCCGATACTGGTATCGGTGCATCCCTAACTAAAATATTTACTTTTTGTCAAAGTCATCTTTTTGCTGACTAAAATCAGATTCATGTCAGAGGTGGGTAGTACTCATTGCATTTACTCAAGTACATGTAGGCCTACTCAAGTAACTTTTTGAAGTATTGTAATTAATTTTGCAGGTAGTTTTTCAGTAGGTCTACTTTTTGCTTTTACTTGAGTTATAAATTAAAATGAAGTATCTGTTTGAAATAATAAATAGTAAGTGCGAGTAAATCTTTAAGTGGAAAATGTATTTTGTGTTTTGTTAATTAATAATAAACATGTCTTTTTGTGGTAGAGGAGAGCAGGGTGATGTGGTGCAGTTTTTACATTTGCATAAACACATTTCCCATTAATTCAGGATGTTTCCCAGCTTTGGAAATGATCAGCATGTCTTCAGGACAAAGGATGAAAATATGATTCTTCTTAATAAAGTGGTCATGTGTCTCACTTTACCCACGGGGTAAACTGAGACGGACCAGAGAAATCAACAGGGTAAAGTGAACCGCTTTAGAAACACTATAATGACACATGTTATAACAATAAAAACTACACTGACAACCACACATTCACAAACTAATGTTGGACGAGTAACAGAATCATGGGGATTGGTCAAATAAGCATGTTTTTTAAATGTTTGAAAGTTACAGTGTGGGGGTCAGAACAGTTAGTGTCTGGGGGTCAGGACAGGACAAAAGGAGTAGCTATTGAAGCTCGTACACAGTCTCTGGGTCAAATAAGCAATTTTTTAAACACTTAAAAGTGATCCAAAGTAGGCCCCTTTAAAAGTAAATGAAGTACAACATAATATGACTCAAATTGTATTAATGAACATTCACAGTGTGAGTGTCAGAACAGCTGGAGTCTGGGGGTCAGCACGAAGGGTGATCCAAACCAGCGAGTAGCCGACAGACACAGCCTCGGGATCAGAACATGGACCCATCATCAGAACTAGCCAGTCCACAGTCTGGGGCCCAGAACACAGGACCATCAAAACCAGTTAGCAGAGCCTGGACTCAGGACACAGGCTGGACCCACCTGGATTATTGTCTCACTTTACCCCATAGCATTTGTCTCACTTTACCCCACAGCCACCATTTTAGAGAGAACAACAGGTGTGTTTAAGATGCCGTTGCGGCTCGCCTGGATGATCGGCGAGAGTAGCTGACAAAACGGGGGCGGAGAAAAAAGTCTGAAGCCAATCCGACCCTCCACATGCAGAGAGCAACGAGAGCCTCAGATCACACAGCGTCTCGTTCAGATATCGTGTTCATTTAAAGTTTATCCTAAATAAAAGTCATTCACCTCCTGCTCTGTTTCCTTTACTCCAGAGACATCATTCTTCATCAGAGGAAACTTTCCTATTCGTTTGTTTGTTCAAGTTTGTGAGATAAAACACGTCCTTTTAAATCATTAGTTTGTTCTGAAAAGCATCAAACATGAGCTCTATTTTAGGGGCGATGCATAACTTTAATAGTTTCAGTCATAGTTTATTTGTTTAGATCAAAAGAGGAGAGAGAGGAGGGGGCGAGGAGCACGTTTCTGATCACAGCAGACTCGTATCCAATCACCTGAGCGTGAGGACAGGTGGGCGTTTTCCCATCATGCACTGGGCCGTGGAGCCGCTGTAGTTGCCTCTGGAGAGATGCAGCGGCTGATCAAGTCGGCTGCTCTCGTTGGGGTCTCACGATCTTTCCGTCGGACAGAAATCTAACCGGCACCGAGAGTCTGCAGGCGGCTGTAAAACTGCGTCCGTCTGGCTCATCTCAAACACACCTAACATCTCTAGCAATTCAGGCTAATCTTTAACCAGCATCAAGCACATGGGTTTACATGTTGAAAGTTCATCAACATGTGTGATATAAGTTTTTCTACCTGAAGCAATTTGTTTTGACACAACACTTGATAACGTTCTCATCATTTACATGTGATACATTTACATTTTTGTGGGGAAAAAAACATACTTACCACAGCATCAGCACCAACCTCTCCTACCTGGCAAGTGTGGAATGGGAGGGGCTTGAAAATATAATGGTCACATGACCACATTTGTGTTCCGTTGACTAGATATAGGGGGTGTCTCACATTACCCCGTTCTCCTCTATCTTTGAAAATATTTTCACATTATTTCATGTTTTTGTTTTTTTGTCACGACTGAAACATGAATCAAACCAAACACTTAAACAGTTACTCAGCAGTACTCAAGTAAAAATGTCTACACGTATTCGAGTAAATATTTGGGTAATTTGTTTACTTCTACTACTTACTACTTAGAGTAAAGTTATCTTAGTGTTACTTGAGTAAATATGTGGATACTCTATACCAGTGGTTCTCAACCTGGGGGTCGGGACCCCCAAGGGGGTCGCGAGACAAATTTGGGGGTCGCCATGTCATGTAGATAAAATATACATACTTTTTTTAGCATATAATATTACATTTTATTGTCGCTTGTATGTGCTATTTTACCAGAGTGCCATTATATGTTCGTTATTTGATTTATTTTATTCTAGCCATTTGTTTTTTTCTTTGTTTTTTAAGAATTATGTAGACTAATGAGCCGATTCCTCACGGTGTGACCCGAGCGGGGGTCACGAACCCCTTTAACTGTTATAATGGGGGTCGCGGCTCCAAAAGGTTGAGAACCACTGCTCTATACTATTAAAACAAACAAAAAACGAATGAATTAAAAACTGCGTCACTGCGAGAGAGTACTTTCACTTTCGTTTGTCTGTCTAAATTAGAACTAGTTTCACTCGCAAGTGCATTTACCTTTGAAATATCTTTAAATTGGAAAATGACATGAATGAAGACGCCAGATTAGAGGCTTAATGTGTCTGTCGGACTCACCTGCGGATCGAGTGGCACCTGCAGAGCGTCACCTGAGGAGTGGCAGCTGCGGAACAGCTCCTTCGCCTCCGGAAAGCTGCGTCTATTTCCTGTTTGTTTACAACTTAAAACTTCACTGTGCCATATTTTCAATGGTCAAAAACTGATGTCGAGAGGCCAAATGCGAAAAAATCATAGACAAATAAAAAAGGTACGGAAACTCATTGCTGCCAATGTGAGTGAAACTTTTTTGACTGCGCTTTCTCGTTCGAACGTAATACCATCTCGTTCTAACGTAATACCATCACTTTTTTGTCAATGTTTTCTCACTTTTTTGGACAACGGGGGGATTGTTCTTTTGTTTCTTATTGTTTTGTTCTGAAGCACTTTGCGCTGCATGGTGAACGTATGAAAAGCTATATAAATAAAGTTTGATTGATTGATTGATATAGTTTTAACATGTCAGTTCTGAAATGTGCCAAAGCAGTTCAGGAATTTATGCAGCTTTGTTATTGTTTGGTTTGGACAAATGTGCCGAAACATTGAGAAAAAAAACCCATAAGAAGAGACGATGCAAAGAAATCCTGTCCGTGTGCGCCCTCTAGTGGCGGAGCGGCCACGTGACGGTGTGACCATTATATTATCATCGGAGAGTTTGACCCAGTTTGACGATCAGAGAGAAGTCCCGTTTCCGTGTGGGGCCCTGGGACTGTAAAGGTGAGGCCCCTGAGAAGTGAGAGCCCCCCTGTGGTCAGACTTTGAACTGCAGAGGTCACAGTCTGATAACAGGGAGCGGATGGACGTCACCACAGCCTCATGTGGAGATAAAGACCAACAGTAGTTTGGACTCTGGAGCGGTCAGCGTTACGGTTTCACAGTGTGATGTTAGCTCAGACCCCTGTATAGATGTTCTGTTTTTGACTTCCAATAAAAAACATGTGCAATAGGCCAGGATGAATGAGAGCGCTTGGGAGTGCGAATGCTGAACAAAGGATGCAAATGAGTTCTACTAGCCTTATATTTTCCCTTTCTCATCAGATTTGGACGAAAAAGCTTTGTCTTTGACCTTTCTGATCAATGAATGAATGAATGAAGGTTTATTCGGTTACGAAACATAAAACAAAATGTATGTAATGACAGAAAGGCTTTTAATATCGAGCAACTGCCCTCTATTTTCATGTGCGAATTTTATGTGTGATTTTATTCTTGTTTGGCTATTATTATGTGATAAACAAATACATTTAGTCCTGGTTTGGTTTTGGTGGTGACCTTAACCTCTTAACTCCCGCCTGAACCGAGACGATCTTTTTCCTCACGTCATCAGATTTTTTTTTCCATCATTTTTTTGTTGGGTATTCAACTCATTTTTGTAATTTTTTTGTAATTTTTTGTCACATTTTTGTCACATTTTTGTCAATTTTTTTTTTCATTTTTTTCCTCCACATTTTTGTCTTTATTTTTTTCATTTTTTGTCACATTTTTGTCACATTTTTGTCATTTTTTTGTCACATTTTTGCCACTTTTTCATCAATTTTCCGTCACTTTTTTGTCAATGTTTTCTCACTTTTTTGTCACATTTCCATCATTGTTTTCCTCTGTGTTGTTGCTATTTTCACAGCTTTTTTCCAGAAGCTTTTGGACTAGGGTAAAAACAAACTGCCGAAAATGTGCTCGGTTCAGGTGGGAGGTAAGAGATTAAATCACTTAAACATTCACTGACTTTCACAAACTTCATTTGCACAACTGTGTCTCATCCTTACATCACTGAGCCGTGGGTGCTTCCGCTCTCGTCGCATGGACTGAAGCGCAGCTGGAGCGGATGATGTTTGGAGGTGCACAGGCGTGGGCGGTGGACCCGGCGCTCTATAAAAAACCCACAAACCCCCCCAGACCCTCTCAGATCCCAGAGGAGACAGACAGGACGCGGCCTCTGCAGGTAAGACCAGCAGCCCATTGATTATGCTGACGTTTGAATGATGGAATACTGTCTTTATACCTGTAGAAGCTCAGTCTTTGTTCAGTTATTGTTTCTTTTTTCAATAATTGAGAGTGTTCTGACATTTAACATAGTCTCTTGGATTGATCATTCTGCAACAAACCACTTTATCTCAGCCTCACAGTAAAGCAGTGCATTGTGTCTGTCATAAGATCACAGACGACGATCCACTGTCCCATCACCTCGAGCTGCTTCCATCACGGCAGGAGGGGATGGACTTTTATGTATTATGTATTTTTATTACAATCAAATGTATCGAATGTGTGAGCCAAACGCACATCTCTGCCGTCATTGTGCATGGTTGACAATAAAGTTTTTCTATTCTATTCTATGGACCTCTCTGCCACGTTTGGACCATATACGATACCAGCTGTACTTATGTTGGTTGAATTTGAAATACATTCGTAAACCTTTAGATCCAAGTTATGGCGCTGTTGGTCCTGGGACAGTATTAAAGGGACTATACTGAGTTTAAATTTTCCTCCCTTACGTGTTCCAACAATATCCTCATGTGTAGAATGAGCTCAGACCTGTTCACCACAACTGCCTCTAAAATCCGGCACTGTCACTCAGAAAGGTGTTTATTCGGGTCTGAAGTGCCGTCATGCACGATATAGAATCAAATATATAGAAGCTGCAGTTACGCATAAGACCTGAGGTGGCAGTAGTGAGTATAAAATGACCAACCTTCATCTAGGAAGTAACTTGGTTCCCCCTATTTTTTCATGTTTGTCTAATTTTTTTTCTTCCGTTTTTCTATGTTGATATTTTTTATTGCAGTATTCCCCTATTTCCCACCATTTATTCCCCGTTCTTTTTTTTTTTTAAATTATCGTTATCTTTCCTCCCATCCATCCATTTTCTTCCGCTGTATCCGGGGCCGGGTCACGGGGGCAGCAGTCTCAGCAGAGATGCCCAAACTTCCCGATCCACACACACCTCCTCCAGCTGTTCTGACCCCGAGGCCACACCTCCTCCAGCTGTTCTGACCCCGAGGCCACACCAGGCCAGCTCGGAGACATAGTCCCACCACCGTGTCCTGGGTCTTCCACGAGGCCTTGTCCCACTAGGACATGCCTGGAACATCTCCCGCGGGAGGCGCCCAGGAGGTATCCGGAACAGATGCCCGAGCCACCTCAGCTGCTCCTTTCGACGTGAAGGAGCAGCGACTCTACTCCGAGCTCCTCCCGGGTAACTGAGCTCCTCACCCGATCTCGAAGGGTGCGCCCAGCCACCCTGCGAAGGAAACTCATTTCGGCCGCTTGTATTCGCGATCTTGTCCTTTCGGTCATGACCCAAATCTCATGACCATAGGTGAGGGCGGGAACGTAGATCGATCAGTGAATCGAGAGCTTTGCCCCGACTCAGCTCCCTCTTCACCACGACAGACCGAAAGTATCTTTCCTCTCATTTCTCCCAAATTATTCCCTATTTTGACATTGGAGATTAACCCAATATTGTAAATTTGCTGATTTACTATAGGCATCGGAAAAAGTATCGTTAAAGTACTAGTATTGAAAAACAATGTTACGGTGCCCCGCCCAAAAGACCATGCTGTGCTTATCTCACTCTGTCCTGTTTTTTCCAGAGCTTCCTGCCGTCTTTACAACCTCAACATGTGGATCCTGGAGAAGCTGAGGGACACCGTGTCTTTGGACTTCTCCGACGTCCATCCTGCTCAGCGTCTCCATCACAACGTCCTCACTCCAGAGAAAATCCCCGAGTTCTGTTTACCTCCGCGACTCTGCGATAAAACCATCCCGACGTTCCTCCTCCTCCGCCCCGACCGCCCGGACCCGTGTCCGAGGGAGGGCAGAGCGTCCGGTGTGGGCGGGCTTTACGAGCGTCCCAACACCAGGCGGAAGGAGTCGCTGTTCCACTCGCGGCGCCCCGTGTACCTGTGTGAGAGGTACCCGGGCACGCCCCCTCCGCGCCCCTGGAAGAGCGGCCCTCAGTGCGGCTCCATCTCGTCCCTGTCCGAGAGCCCGTCCTCCAGCGACTCCTCCCCCCTCAGCTCCCCCTGCTCCTCCGCCAGGTCTGCGGGGCTGAGGGGCGCGGCCTCATGCCCCGCCCTGGTGCAGGTGAGCGGGCTGTGTTTAGCAGCTTCTGGGAAAGGGGTGGAGTAGCCAAAATATTTACTTATAATACTAACTGAGCAAGTGTTAATTTAACATATTTTATTTTAGTTTTAGTTTTTGTCTTTTGACTAAAATTAAATTTAATTTTAGTCAAGATTTAGTCCAAAAAAACTTTTCAATTTTAGTCTAGTTTTAGTCGACTAAAATTGCACGTCAATTTTGTCGACTAAAATTAAGACTAATTTAGACGAAAAATTTAGAAAAAATGGATGAAAAAGTGAGAAGAATTTGACAAAAAATTTGAATAATTTGACGAAAAAGTGACCAAAAAGTCACGGAAATTTGACAAAAATGAGACGACTGCCCAACAAAAAAAGTGATGAAAAAAAATCTGATGTGAGGAAAAAGATCAATTTAGTTTTGTAGGTCTTTCAAATGAGGCGTTACACTGGCCTACAGGATTTGGGTAAAGCTGAACTGGAGAAAATGCTCTCGGTTCAGGCGGGAGTTAAGAGGTTAATAAATAGGATTTATGCACAAAAAAAAGTATATTGGGGGTAAATTTTGTCGAGAACTTTAATATTGAAGTCAAGACGACACCTGCCTACAGCCCCTGGAGCAATGGACTGTTGGAGCGCCATAATCAAACCCTAACTGAGATCATAATAAAAAGTGAAAGCTAGTACTGGATGTGGCTGGAGCACTGCGATGGACTGGGCCCTGATGTCAAAGAACTGTATGCAAAGTGTCCATGGATATAGCCCACATCAGCTGGTGTTCGGGCAGAATCCTAATCTGCCCTCTGTGTTAGTTGACAAAGCACCGGCTCTAGAGGGGACTACTAAGAGTGAATGGGTTGCTAAGCACATTTCAGCCCTGCATGCTGCAAGAAAGGCTTTTACTGAAGCCGAGTGTTCAGAGAGGATACGCAGAGCACTAAAGAAACAGCTACGGCCAACTGATGAGCGATATGAACCTGGAGATAAGGCCTATTACAAACGAGTGGACTGTCCAGAATGGAAAGGCCCTGGAGTGGTCATTGGACAGGATGGTGCAGTTGTTTTTGTCAGACACGGAGGCACCTGTGTCAGAGTGCACCAACTAAGGTTAAGAAAAGTTGCTCATGAACATGGAGAGCCTCAGATTGCCTGTGGGGAAAATGATCAAGGACAACGTCCAGTGGACACCAGTGAAGAGGAAGAGACAAATGTGGAAAATGCAGAGAATGATCCTTTACCTGCTCTTGAAAATGCAGAAGCAGAGAGACTGGACACTGGAAACATGAACATGAAGACTGGACAAATTGTGACATTCAGAAACCAAGAAAGTGGTGTTTCACAAACAGCAAAGGTGTTAGGATGTGCTGGAAAAGCCACTGGAAAATATAAGAACTGGTATAACTTGGAGCTACTTGAGCCTGCGGAGGTAGCAGGTAACAATGAATCAGCAGATCTGTCGCAGTTGGAGGATCTTCGTGTCCAGGAAGAGGTTCTCAATATGGATACAAACGAGGATGTTTTTGTGACCAAGGACGTGTCATTTGAGGAAGCAAAGGAAAAGGAAATACAAAATTGGAGACAGAACGAGGTGTTTGAAGAAGTTGAGGACAAAGGACAAAAGTGTGTCTCCACTCGTTGGGTGTGCACTCTGAAAGAGACTGAAAATGGATTGATACCTAAAGCAAGACTTGTTGCGCGAGGATTTGAGGAGCTACAAGTTTCAGAGCTGCAAAAGGACTCACCAACTGGTGCCTCAGAGTCACTGAGACTCCTAGTGGCAGTGTTGTGTCAAAGACAATGGGAACTTCACTCAATGGATATAAAATCTGCCTTTTTACAAGGCATGGAGCTGTCCAGAGACATTTTCATCAAGCCACCACCGGAGGCCAATGGCACAGGGGCACTTTGGAAACTAAGAAAATGTGTGTATGGTTTAGCTGATGCCTCATTGTATTGGTATAACAGAGTGAAAAGCATTATGATTGAAGCAGGAGGTATTGTGTCTAAGGTTGACCCTGCAGTTTTCTACTGGCTTGGTGAGGACAAGAATGTAACGGGTGTACTTGCTTGTCATGTCGATGATTTCATATGGGGAGGTTCACAGCAGTTTTCAGAGAGAGTAATACCATACCTCAGGTCAAAGTTCAATGTTGGTCGTGAAGCTCACAATAACTTTTCCTATGTGGGGGTGGATTTTGTGACTTTGGGCAAAAAGGTACTAATACACCAAAAGACATACATTCAACACCTGCAGCCTATACACATTACGCCTTCACGAGCAGCAGATTCAGCTTCACCTCTCACAGAAGAGGAGAGAGAAAAACTCAGGTCAAAGATAGGCCAACTTCTGTGGGTCGCGAGACAGACCAGGCCTGATGTCATGTTTGATGCAAGTAATTTGGCATCCAGTCTCAAACAAGCTACAGTACAGACCATTAATGAAGCAAACAGGGTAGTTTGTAAACTCAAGGCGAAGTCAGTTCAGTTAAATTTTCAACAGCTTGGAAAAGACTGTAACTTAAAGATGGTTACATTCACTGATGCATCGTTTGCAAATCTTACAGATGGAGGTACTCAAGGTGGGAACCTCATTGTTTTAATGGGTGAAAATGGGCAGTTCTCTCCCATTTCGTGGCAATCTAAGAGAATTAAAAGAGTTGTCAGAAGCACACTAGCAGGTGAAACACTGGCTATGTCTGAGGGGATTGATAATGCCATTTTTCTGTCAACCCTGTTTTCTGAACTTAATGCTGGTAGTACTGCTTACCCTGTACCCATAATCTGTGTCGCTGATAATTTCTCTCTGGTTGATGCACTTAAGTCAACAAAGTTTGTTGCTGAGAAAAGACTGCGTTTGAAAATCAGTTCAATTAAAGAACTGATCCAAACTAAGAGGGTTTATCAAGTATGGTCTGAAACAAAAGATCAACTTGCAGACTGTCTTACAAAAAAGGGAGCTTCCTCAACCTCACTTCTTAGGGCTCTCTATGAAGGACGCTGGACTGTTAAATGAACTAATTCATGAGTTGCTTCCCCTTAATAACTATTGATGTTATATTGTTCTAATGTTTGCCATGACAGGACAGCTGGACTATTTTTTTTTTTTTTAAGAGAGGGAGATTGTTACTCCTGTGTTGTGTTTATGTCATGCCAATCCGCTAGGAGGCGCTGTTATGTTTGTGGCGTATGTTGTACAAGGTGGAACGAACGAGTAGCCTGCTCTTGTTGTTTCTGTGCAGTTGAACATGGCGGTTGTGCAATAAACTTGCCTGAACTAAAAGTGGAGTTATCTTTTGGACTAACATCTTCTTCTTCAAATTCTGTTCGCAGGTAATGCCATCTTTACAAACTTAAAAATCAAAGAAAATGCCGTGGTGGGTAAACGTATTAGACATTTTATTCTAAATGTTATGGTTATGTGTGATTCAACAATCCTGATCTCTGTTATTTATTGTAGATGAATTGGTGGTAACTCCATTTGTCGTTCTTTTGCAGTGTGAGCTTGGGTTCCCTTTCAAAGTCAAAGCTGGCCACATAGGTAAGAAGTTGTACATAAATACAGTAAATATTATCATGTCATAATATATATTTGTTTATCCACAGAGCGTTTGGAGCTGAAGATACCGTGGAAGAATCTATTCACACAATCAGTGGAGGCCACGCTGGATGGATTCTTCCTCCTCCTCGTCCCCACAGCCAGTGAGTGATCAGACGTTTCACATTGTCTGAAACGCCTGCAGATGTTTGTACATGTTTGTATATTTCCACTTTCTGTGTGTTTTCCTCAGGCATAAAATATGACCCGGAGACGGAGGAAAGGCAGTTCGAAGAAGGTCGCCAGAGAGAGCTGCAGAGGATCGAGGGGGCCAAGCTCAAAGCTGCTGAGCAAGGTTAGAGGCCAGTTATGGTTATGTTTCATGGCAAATTACATTTCCCCTGCGCTGAGTGCTCCCGTTGCTTCACAGCAGCCGAAGCACTCCCGCGTCGTGTTGTGAGCATGGGCAGATAGAGGCAGACACGGGTTTGTGGAGTAGAGCTGGTGATTGTAGCGCTGAGTCGGGGCCGCGCGGTCGGCGCTCTGTGACTTCCTGTGTGTGATCTGATTTCACACCGCTGCGCTTCGTGGTGTCGCACTGTTAAACGCAAAGGGCAAGGGTTTAGCCTCTGTCTTCCGATATCGAAGAGAAAAGATCAGACGGAAATGGAACTGATTGGTTTATCACTTGTGCAAATGTCTGTAGTAGCCAATTGATTTAGTTTGGATTTTATTGGGAAAGGTTGCAAGAGGGAGTCGATTTATGTTTGTGAAACTGGTTTAAAGTTCATTAATGAGGGACAATGACGTCACATCTCATTTTATTTATTTATCAATCAAAAAACAATGCTGATATTTTCTGTTTTCTGAACAGTCATGAAAGTACAAATGATTTCAAGTGCGCCTTGATTAAAGACACGTCTCTGCTTCACACCTGCCCCCTGCTGGCCAGCCCTCACACCTGCACAAGTAAACTGAGCAGCGCGGCCTGATGACATCATCACACAGTTTGTTTTTCTGTCAGGCAAAAGCATGAGCCATGGCACCTGAAATGAGAAGGGAAAATAATCCCAGCAGCCTGCTAAGCAAGTCTGCTTTGCAAAAAAAAAAAATTGAAAAAAAAAAATGTGAAAAGAAATATTGGAAAAAAAAAGAAAGAAAAATATATTTTTTTTAAATTGAAAAAAAGTATAATTTTTAATCGTTTAATCGTAAATTTTGTAATCGTTTAGTGTAGTAATCAAAATCGTAATCGAATTTCGATTAATTGCACAGCCCAAGTGTCCAATAAGGAAATTAAACTATAAACATTAAAAAAAATGGCCCAGAAAGCTTTTTAGCAAAATTGTATAATATGATATGTAATATAATTGTGTGTAATGTGCGATATGTAGTTTAAGCCAGAGGATACCATCTAGTTTAGTTCCAGGCTCTTATACAACTTTGATGACTATGCAAAAAAATATATATCAAAAAATAATAATATATAAAAAATAATAATATATCCACATTTTATTTGTATAAGTAGAACCAATAATTAGATTCAGCAGGTAATATTTGCAAAAAGCCCTCATACCCTTTAAACAGAAGTGTGCACTTAAGTTCTGATCAATATGAGCTAAAACATTGCTATGTGACTTCTTGTATCACTAAAATACTTGCTCTGAATGGCAGACAGACACTGACTCAGAGGTTACTGAGCAACATTGAAAATAGAATCAATACGTGCACACGCAGTGACATTTGATCGGACTTTCTGTTTTGATCTGTTAAGGTCATGTATTACACTACCTCAGTTCCACTGCTCTAATACAGCTCTACTGCAGTAGTATTGTGTTGTAGAAGTACTGTACTATCCCAGCAGTAGTAATCGTTTATCTTTTCGCACAGTGATAGTATTTCTGGTATCTGTAGCCTGAAAAGTCATAAACAGAAGCCAGCATTAAATCACAATGAAATGTTCTTGCCGACAGAGAACCCCGGGCTGGAGAAACAAGACACCTTTGTGGAGAAGCTTGTTTCTCAGATGATTAAAAACCTGCAGGTGAAGATCTCGAACATTCACATTCGGTATGAAGATAATGTAAGTACAACCACAAAGTATTTCCTCTTGCACTCAATGTAGTCCGTAGATCAAAAATGAAAATGCATTTGACCCCCGTGCATTATTAAACACGTTGGTTGATTTTGTTTTTGTCAGATCACAAAACCGAACAGCCCTATGTCCGTGGGAGTGTCTCTAGAAAACCTCAGCCTACAGGTAAACATGTCAGACTGTGTTACAAACATTCTATAATCAATGATCCTCTTTGAACAAATCCGGTAATTCCTTTTTCCAAACAGACTGCAGATGAAAACTGGCGCCCAACTCTGCTGGACGAGAAGGCCAAGCTGTTTTTCAAGGTAAACCCTGACTTTCTGTTACGTTTAAGCTGAACCAGTGAGTTAATAGGTTCTTAGACAGACTTGGAACATAAACTTCGGTCTAATAAATGGATATATTTAATGTGAGAATGTAGAATTGAAGCTAAGTGCTTTGTTTTGTGTCCGCAGCTGGTTAAACTTGACAACCTATTTGCCTACTGCAATATCAACTCTGTTCTTTTCTCCAATAAACCATCAGAAGAGGCCTTGGTAAAGTCCTACGAAACCTATTTGATTGAAGGTTTATTTGTGTTTTTGTTATCGTGTTTTTTATACAGTGAATTTATGTAACTGAATTTTTTGCATCTCTCTATCTCTCTATCTCTCTATCTCTCTATCTCTCTATCTGTCTATCTATCTATCTATCTATCTATCTATCTATCTCTATCTGTCTATCTGTCTGTCTTTCTGTCTTTCTGTCTCTCTGTCTGTCTAGCTATCTGTCTAGCTAGCTATCTCGCTATCTCTTTCATTCAATTTTAGAGGTGGATATTACATATTTTTAGACACGCCTCTAGCTGGAGTATGTAAAAATAAACGTTTAGACGCATACATGATGAGTGTTATTAATGGGTCGGGTATCGGATGGTCTGTAGAAATATAGCCCTTTTGTTAAAATGCACGAAATACGTGCGTACGCTTCATCTACGCTTTATTTACAAAGCCGCGCATCGCCGTGTTTGGTTGTGATGAAAAACCGGAAGTTACATAATCACGTCTGCCAATGTACAATACCAAAGATGGCGCGGTCCGTGAAACAGACCACATAAGCCTGTGTTACGCCGAAAACTGCATGACTCACCGGCCTGGCACACAGCCGTGACACGAAATCAGGAAAGATATAAGACATAACCACAGCTAGCCCTGTTGTAGACGTTAGCATAAACAGCTGACACACAAAACAGAAGACATAGCTCACCCCGTTTTCTCCTTGTTAAGAAACGCTGGCTTGTTGTACTGTCCCCGTCCTTTCTCTGTGTAGTCGGGCACTATTGAAAAAGAAGCACATATTTCCGTATCAGCAAAAACAGTTAGCCTTACCAAATGTCAGAAAATACAGCGTTAATACCTGTGTCAACGCGGGGCTTTTTATCCAAATTCACAGCTCTGCTCGTTCCTGCTTGAACACTAGCGGATGTTACAGCTGTTAAAAACATAAACATACGTAATTTTTAGCTTTTGAGACACACATGCTTTTAAAACTGTGGTCTCATAGTAAGGAAAATAATTACCTTCCTCTGTGTCAGAGAAATCCACTTCATAGCATCGTTTTCCTATATGCAAACAAAGCTAGTTTAGAAAGAGAAATAATTAAATAATTGTCAAGTAGCTTCTACATACAAAATATCCTAGAAAAGGGTTTTACCGATTGAGTGGGTCATTTTCATGTTTAAATCATGCAACTAACATGCAACTAAGGTGTATTATTATTTTACAGAAGGCACAAACTAAAAGGAGAGGATGTAGATCATTGCTCTTATGTGTGTACTACATCTCATGCCGTACGTGCCACTGCGCATGCTCCACCTACCGGTCTTCACATGTAGTCATGTTGTAAAGCTGCTCTCTAAAGCTGTTATTAAAACTACACTAAAGCCAAGACGAATCTCCTCACTCATTTCCAACACTCAGGTTATTAAAAACCTGCAGGTGAAGATCTCCAACATTCACATTCGGTATGAAGATAATGTAAGTACAACCACAAAGTATTTCCTCTTGCACTCAATGTAGTCAGATCAAACCGATCAAAAATGAAAATGCATTTGACCCCCGTGCATTATTAAACACGTTGGTTGATTTTGTTTTTGTCAGATCACAAATCCGAACAGCCCTTTGTCAGTGGGAGTGTCTTTAGAAAACCTCAGCCTACAGGTGAACATGTCAGACTGCGTTACAAACATTCTAGAATCAATGATCCTCTTTGAACAAATCCGGTAATTCCTTTTTCCAAACAGACTGCAGATGAAAACTGGCGCCCGACTCTGCTGGACGAGAAGGCCAAGCTGTTTTTCAAGGTAAACCCGACTTTCTGTTACGTTTAAGCTGAACCACTAAGTTAATAGGTTCTTAGACAGACTTGGAACATGAACTTCGGTCTAATAAATGGATATATTTAATGTGAGAATGTAGAATTGAAGCTAAGTGCTTTGTTTTGTGTCCGCAGCTGGTCAAACTTGATAACCTCTTTGCCTACTGCAATATCAACTCAGTACTTTTCTCCAATCAACAATCAGAAGAGGCCTTGGTAAAGTCCTACCAAACCTATTTGATTGAAGGTTTATTTGTGTTTTTGTTATCGTGTTTTTTATACAGTGAATTTATGTAACTGAATTTTTTGCATCTATCTATCTCTCTATCTCTCTCTCTATCTATCTATCTATCTCTCTATCTCTCTCTCTATCTATCTATCTATCTATCTATCTCTATCTGTCTATCTGTCTGTCTTTCTGTCTCTCTGTCTCTCTGTCTGTCTAGCTATCTGTCTAGCTAGCTATCTCTTTCATTCAATTTTAGAGGTGGATATTACATATTTTTAGACACGCCTCTAGCTGGAGTATGTAAAAATAAACGTTTAGACGCATACATGATGAGGGTTATTAATGGGTCGGGTATCGGATGGTCTGTAGAAATATAGCCCTTTTGTTAAAATGCACGAAATACGTGCGTACGCTTCATCTACGCTTTATTTACAAAGCCGCGCATCGCCGTGTTTGGTTGTGATGAAAAACCGGAAGTTACATAATCACGTCTGCCAATGTACAATACCAAAGATGGCGCGGTCCGTGAAACAGACCACATAAGCCTGTGTTACGCCGAAAACTGCATGACCCACCGGCCTGGCACACAGCCGTGACACGAAATCAGGACAGATATAAGACATAACCACAGCTAGCCCTGTTGTAGACGTTAGCATAAACAGCTGACACACAAAACAGAAGACATAGCTCACCCCGTTTTCTCCTTGTTAAGAAACGCTGGCTTGTTGTACTGTCCCCGTCCTTTCTCTGTGCAGTCGGGCACTATTGAAAAAGAAGCACATATTTCCGTATCAGCAAAAACAGGTAGCCTTACCAAATGTCAGAAAATACAGCGTTAATACCTGTGTCAACGCGGGGCTTTTTATCCAAATTCACAGCTCTGCTCGTTCCTGCTTGAACACTAGCGGATGTTACAGCTGTTAAAAACATAAACATACGTAATTTTTAGCTTTTGAGACACACATGCTTTTAAAACTGTGGTCTCATAGTAAGGAAAATAATTACCTTCCTCTGTGTCAGAGAAATCCACTTCATAGCATCGTTTTCCTATATGCAAACAAAGCTAGTTTAGAAAGAGAAATAATTAAATAATTGTCAAGTAGCTTCTACATACAAAATATCCTAGAAAAGGGTTTTACCGATTGAGTGGGTCATTTTCATGTTTAAATCATGCAACTAACATGCAACTAAGGTGTATTATTATTTTACAGAAGGCACAAACTAAAAGGAGAGGATGTAGATCATTGCTCTTATGTGTGTACTACATCTCATGCCGTACGTGCCACTGCGCATGCTCCACCTACCGGTCTTCACATGTAGTCATGTTGTAAAGCTGCTCTCTAAAGCTGTTATTAAAACTACACTAAAGCCAAGACGAATCTCCTCACTCATTTCCAACACTCAGGTTATTAAAAACCTGCAGGTGAAGATCTCCAACATTCACATTCGGTATGAAGATAATGTAAGTACAACCACAAAGTATTTCCTCTTGCACTCAATGTAGTCAGATCAAACCGATCAAAAATGAAAATGCATTTGACCCCCGTGCATTATTAAACACGTTAGTTGATTTTGTTTTTGTCAGATCACAAATCCGAACAGCCCTTTGTCAGTGGGAGTGTCTTTAGAAAACCTCAGCCTACAGGTGAACATGTCAGACTGCGTTACAAACATTCTAGAATCAATGATCCTCTTTGAACAAATCCGGTAATTCCTTTTTCCAAACAGACTGCAGATGAAAACTGGCGCCCGACTCTGCTGGACGAGAAGGCCAAGCTGTTTTTCAAGGTAAACCCGACTTTCTGTTACGTTTAAGCTGAACCACTAAGTTAATAGGTTCTTAGACAGACTTGGAACATGAACTTCGGTCTAATAAATGGATATATTTAATGTGAGAATGTAGAATTGAAGCTAAGTGCTTTGTTTTGTGTCCGCAGCTGGTCAAACTTGATAACCTCTTTGCCTACTGCAATATCAACTCAGTACTTTTCTCCAATCAACAATCAGAAGAGGCCTTGGTAAAGTCCTACCAAACCTATTTGATTGAAGGTTTATTTGTGTTTTTGTTATCGTGTTTTTTATACAGTGAATTTATGTAACTGAATTTTTTGCATCTATCTATCTCTCTATCTCTCTATCTATCTATCTATCTATCTATCTCTCTCTCTATCTATCTATCTATCTATCTATCTCTATCTGTCTGTCTGTCTTTCTGTCTCTCTGTCTCTCTGTCTGTCTAGCTATCTGTCTAGCTAGCTATCTCGCTATCTCTTTCATTCAATTTTAGAGGTGGATATTACATATTTTTAGACACGCCTCTAGCTGGAGTATGTAAAAATAAACGTTTAGACGCATACATGATGAGGGTTATTAATGGGTCGGGTATCGGATGGTCTGTAGAAATATAGCCCTTTTGTTAAAATGCACGAAATACGTGCGTACGCTTCATCTACGCTTTATTTACAAAGCCGCGCATCGCCGTGTTTTGTTGTGATGAAAAACCGGAAGTTACATAATCACGTCTGCCAATGTACAATACCAAAGATGGCGCGGTCCGTGAAACAGACCACATAAGCCTGTGTTACGCCGAAAACTGCATGACCCACCGGCCTGGCACACAGCCGTGACACGAAATCAGGACAGATATAAGACATAACCACAGCTAGCCCTGTTGTAGACGTTAGCATAAACAGCTGACACACAAAACAGAAGACATAGCTCACCCCGTTTTCTCCTTGTTAAGAAACGCTGGCTTGTTGTACTGTCCCCGTCCTTTCTCTGTGCAGTCGGGCACTATTGAAAAAGAAGCACATATTTCCGTATCAGCAAAAACAGGTAGCCTTACCAAATGTCAGAAAATACAGCGTTAATACCTGTGTCAACGCGGGGCTTTTTATCCAAATTCACAGCTCTGCTCGTTCCTGCTTGAACACTAGCGGATGTTACAGCTGTTAAAAACATAAACATACGTAATTTTTAGCTTTTGAGACACACATGCTTTTAAAACTGTGGTCTCATAGTAAGGAAAATAATTACCTTCCTCTGTGTCAGAGAAATCCACTTCATAGCATCGTTTTCCTATATGCAAACAAAGCTAGTTTAGAAAGAGAAATAATTAAATAATTGTCAAGTAGCTTCTACATACAAAATATCCTAGAAAAGGGTTTTACCGATTGAGTGGGTCATTTTCATGTTTAAATCATGCAACTAACATGCAACTAAGGTGTATTATTATTTTACAGAAGGCACAAACTAAAAGGAGAGGATGTAGATCATTGCTCTTATGTGTGTACTACATCTCATGCCGTACGTGCCACTGCGCATGCTCCACCTACCGGTCTTCACATGTAGTCATGTTGTAAAGCTGCTCTCTAAAGCTGTTATTAAAACTACACTAAAGCCAAGACGAATCTCCTCACTCATTTCCAACACTCAGGTTATTAAAAACCTGCAGGTGAAGATCTCCAACATTCACATTCGGTATGAAGATAATGTAAGTACAACCACAAAGTATTTCCTCTTGCACTCAATGTAGTCAGATCAAACCGATCAAAAATGAAAATGCATTTGACCCCCGTGCATTATTAAACACGTTGGTTGATTTTGTTTTTGTCAGATCACAAATCCGAACAGCCCTTTGTCAGTGGGAGTGTCTTTAGAAAACCTCAGCCTACAGGTGAACATGTCAGACTGCGTTACAAACATTCTAGAATCAATGATCCTCTTTGAACAAATCCGGTAATTCCTTTTTCCAAACAGACTGCAGATGAAAACTGGCGCCCGACTCTGCTGGACGAGAAGGCCAAGCTGTTTTTCAAGGTAAACCCGACTTTCTGTTACGTTTAAGCTGAACCACTAAGTTAATAGGTTCTTAGACAGACTTGGAACATGAACTTCGGTCTAATAAATGGATATATTTAATGTGAGAATGTAGAATTGAAGCTAAGTGCTTTGTTTTGTGTCCGCAGCTGGTCAAACTTGATAACCTCTTTGCCTACTGCAATATCAACTCAGTACTTTTCTCCAATCAACAATCAGAAGAGGCCTTGGTAAAGTCCTACCAAACCTATTTGATTGAAGGTTTATTTGTGTTTTTGTTATCGTGTTTTTTATACAGTGAATTTATGTAACTGAATTTTTTGCATCTATCTATCTCTCTATCTCTCTATCTATCTATCTATCTATCTATCTCTCTCTCTATCTATCTATCTATCTATCTCTATCTGTCTGTCTGTCTTTCTGTCTCTCTGTCTCTCTGTCTGTCTAGCTATCTGTCTAGCTAGCTATCTCGCTATCTCTTTCATTCAATTTTAGAGGTGGATATTACATATTTTTAGACACGCCTCTAGCTGGAGTATGTAAAAATAAACGTTTAGACGCATACA
Organism: Gobius niger; assembly: GCF_951799975.1. Taxonomy (NCBI): domain Eukaryota; kingdom Metazoa; phylum Chordata; class Actinopteri; order Gobiiformes; family Gobiidae; genus Gobius; species Gobius niger. The sequence goes on along the minus strand of NC_136852.1, from coordinate 71,788,977 downwards.
TGATGAGGGTTATTAATGGGTCGGGTATCGGATGGTCTGTAGAAATATAGCCCTTTTGTTAAAATGCACGAAATACGTGCGTACGCTTCATCTACGCTTTATTTACAAAGCCGCGCATCGCCGTGTTTTGTTGTGATGAAAAACCGGAAGTTACATAATCACGTCTGCCAATGTACAATACCAAAGATGGCGCGGTCCGTGAAACAGACCACATAAGCCTGTGTTACGCCGAAAACTGCATGACCCACCGGCCTGGCACACAGCCGTGACACGAAATCAGGACAGATATAAGACATAACCACAGCTAGCCCTGTTGTAGACGTTAGCATAAACAGCTGACACACAAAACAGAAGACATAGCTCACCCCGTTTTCTCCTTGTTAAGAAACGCTGGCTTGTTGTACTGTCCCCGTCCTTTCTCTGTGCGGTCGGGCACTATTGAAAAAGAAGCACATATTTCCGTATCAGCAAAAACAGTTAGCCTTACCAAATGTCAGAAAATACAGCGTTAATACCTGTGTCAACGCGGGGCTTTTTATCCAAATTCACAGCTCTGCTCGTTCCTGCTTGAACACTAGCGGATGTTACAGCTGTTAAAAACATAAACATACGTAATTTTTAGCTTTTGAGACACACATGCTTTTAAAACTGTGGTCTCATAGTAAGAAAAATAATTACCTTCCTCTGTGTCAGAGAAATCCACTTCATAGCATCGTTTTCCTATATGCAAACACAGCTAGTTTAGAAAGAGAAATAATTAAATAATTGTCAAGTAGCTTCTACATACAAAATATCCTAGAAAAGGGTTTTACCGATTGAGTGGGTCATTTTCATGTTTAAATCGTCCGCTCTTGTTCACTGTCCTTGTTTTTTAAGCTGGAGATCCTCCGGTGTCTTGACGCGTACGGATAGCTCCCAGAGATAGAGTCCTGTCTTCATTTTCACTCCATCCTTTATACCCACTCGTCGTGAATAAACGCCATAAAAACATGTACGTATGTGCGGAAATCAGAGACACAATACATGCTGTAAAACTCTTTTAAAAGCATCCCACCTGTAAAAACACTTTGGGACAGATGTAAACATTTTTGGGTCACATGGGAGCGTTTGGGACAGTGGGGCTTTATAATCAAGCGCTGGGGACATCGACACGTCCTGTCAGTGGCGTGGGAACGTTGCGTCATAAATCATCACGTGTGTACCTGGGATAATGCTCGGACAGATGTAAACACTTCTGGGACAGATGTCGGCCACATGGGTACGCTTGGGACATTGGGTTATTTACAAACAAACATGCGGACAGGTTAAGGCGACTGTCAGTCATTTCAGATGCGTGGGAACAGTGGGGGGGACAGTGGGAACCGGGGATAATGCTTGGGCAGATGTAAATACTTTTGGGTCAGATGTTGGCCACATGGGTCAGATGCATGGGAGCAGGCGGTGGACAGTGGGTCATAAATCATCAAATACAGTGCGGGGTGGTGGGGGCGAAAAAAGTGCATTTTTTTAACCATAAAACGGGGGGTGCCTGGGGGGGGGGGGGGGGGGGGCGTTTTTGGTGCATGTATATTACTACTGAGTGACAGAATTACACGGGATAAAACACGCTTCCATTTAAAGAACAAGACAGTAACCGCGGAATTGGGCGGTTTTTAAAGCCATTCCGCGGGTGAAAAAAACTGTCCGCGGTTTTTTGCCTTGCTGTAATCAATGTTGACTTGATCAAAATCACTATTTCGAAGGCAAATCCCAGGCTCTGTAAGCTGCTTTTTCAATAAGGGAGGGAAATAGGGGCGGTTTCTCATCATCGCAGGAGCACATGGGCTCTGTTAACTAGTAAACAATACTACACCACATTACCGTATGGATACTAACGCTGAAGTAGATGTTCGTCTACAGCATCAGTTGCGTGGTCAGTGGCCCTTCAAACTGCGGTAAAACTTATTTCGTCAAAAACGTTATCGAAAACGTGTCGAGGATTATTTCACACAAAATTGACAACATTGTATACATTTATTCCTGCTGGCAACCACTATATGACGAGCTTTTAAAGATTTATCCCATCAATTTTATTGACGGTATACCTGAATCTCTCTGTGACGATTTGGTTAAATTCCTGCTTCTTTTTGAAAACTTTAACTTTCTTGTTGGCGACGAGACGGATTACAGCCTTTTTCTTTTGTAATTGTTTATACTGTTTAGTTGTTAAAGGGACATTCCCGTTTAAAATGTTGAGAGCTATTTCGCAGAGAGCATTGATAAAGTCTGGACTGGCTTTGCTAACAATAACTTTTCGCATGCTCGCCTTCGATTTATATAGCACTTCCATTAACGCCAAATTTCGCTGTATGCGTGAAGACATTTTTTTCACTTTTTGGATTTTTTAGGCAAGTACACTACCGGCTGGTCCGACAGAATATTTGATCTGAGTCTTAAATGGTCCGGTGTTTTAGCTTTATAATCGATGAGAAGACATCCAAAAGGTGAAGCTACGGCATCATTAAACGCGTATTTCGAATTGCCTGGAAACATCTGCCTCCCCAGTAAAGATATTTGATATTTATCACGAGGGTTATTAAACAGAAGTAGTAAGTAGTCAAGTAGTTTGTGTTTAAACTAATAGTGCGACTCGCTTTACCCTGAACAAACAGATTTTGCACAAGATAAATACAACTCAAGTTTCTGTGGTGCACATATTTGGTAAACACATTCTGGACTTCTATATTCTGCGACGCGTCGTTCATAAGATCGTCTATCACAATTAGGTTGCGTTTGCTTGTAGGGAGCAACACCACGGTGGTTTTCTGTTACCTCTGCTTTCGGCTACGTTGCCTTTTTTAAGCAGTTTTATCACGCGATAGGGACATGGAATACGCGCAGAAAATGTTCCTAGTACCGCAGCACCAGCTGGACGGATTAAAACAACAACAGGATGCCAACGTTTCTATCAGAAGAGCGGCTCAGACAGAGCTGGATAAAAACATGATGGAAGTGTTACATTTGGACGATCTCGATGTGTACAAGAAGGCTAAAAAATATGCTACTATTTTACATCGCTATCTCTCTCTGGTGAAACAAGAAGAACGTGACAAATCTGTTTTGACATTGTCTTTACCAACCGCGCAGACTGTCGTCACAGACGCGGCAACTGTAACAGATACCAGCTATAACGATGAAGTAGTGGAAGACGTTTTAAGACACATGCCCATAAAAAGCAAAAGAAACGCAGAACTTATTCTGGATACATTCAAACGTGCATCGGACAAAATCTCATGGACTAAGCAAGGTGAAGTTGTTATTGACGGACAGACTATCGACTATCATGTTTTTGATTTAATGTTTTTAAAGACATTAGCTGATTTGAACATACCATTGTCTGTTATGCCAAATAGGACGGTTCGCTCAACCATAACTGGTTTGAAAAAGGATATTAATTTACCAAGCAGTAATACTGATGGTGATAGTTATCCTTTGGCACCAACATTTGGTTTGGCACCCAGTGCTGGGTATCCTTTGGCACCAACATTTGGTTTGTCACCCAGTGCTAGGTATCCTTTGGCACCAACATTTGGTTTGTCACCCAGTGCTAGGTATCCTTTGGCACCAACATTTGGTTTGTCACCCAGTGCTAGGTATCCTTTGGCACCAACATTTGGTTTGTCACCCAGTGCTAGGTATCCTTTGGCACCAACATTTGGTTTGTCACCCAGTGCTAGGTATCCTTTGGCACCAACATTTGGTTTGTCACCCAGTGCTAGGTATCCTTTGGCACCAACATTTGGTTTGGCACCCCTTGTTAGTGTTGGCAAGTAAAGTCGTTCGGTGCATAAAAATTATAGGTATAACCCGTACAGGACTTCCGGGAATAAGGGGGAAATCCCTTGGACTGGTTTTTAATTGTATTGTGTCATGTAATCGGTTGCCCTTTTTTTTTTTTTTTTTTAAACTAGAATTTCTCAAATACAGTTTGTATAGTGTTTTTGGTGTTTTTTTTGTGGGTTTTTTTTTTACAAATGTTTTACAAATTGTTTTTGCTTTTGTAAATGTAATGTCTAATGCTTCTGAATAAAAGCGAAAGAAAGAAGCAAAGTCTTTTCTCATTAATATTTATTTATGTCTGCACACTGAACACATACAAAATTGTACCTCTGACGCGCTACCATAGGACATATTCTTTTGACAAAATGACAAACCATCGCATCATTACACATCAGATTAGACGAATACATACTTGTGAACTTTTGATAAGACATTCTTGTTTGCATTTTACATAGAAAAAACACACAATGTTGGCCGCGCACCATAGAGAGATTACTTTGAACTTGTTTGCTCGAGTAAGACACATCTGTACAGTTTTTAATAAGAAAGTATCTAATTTTCGCTGAAAACTTTACATAATTGGGTGCATTTCCAAAGCTGTCGAAAACCGTGTCTTTTTTAACCGTGTCTTTTTTCTGTGATATATACGGCCAGCCAATGCTCTCCGGGTTTGTATGAAGGGTGAGTGTTGATAATAACCATCGCTGGAATCTTTGTGAGACGTCTTGTGGGTAGTAGGTCGCAGGCCAGCACTCCCAAAGAGTTAGTTTCTCTTTTAACACACCTCCTCATAATGTTAGACAGCTCTATAGTATTCATGGTGAAGATCAGTAGTAGTCCAATAGAACTTAACTTGTCTCCGGTTCGATATCTCGATAATGGAATCAAAAACGGTATAACAAATTAAATTAACGGTTCGAGGGAGAGGTACTCTGAACCTCACTTCAAGCCGCACATTGCCCGTCTTAATTAGAGACACATTTCCACTGTGTCCTTCGTCAGGCGCCAGATTGAAACAAAATAATGTATATCCTTCTCCAAAATCATCTCGCGTTATTGCCATAGACCTGTCCTTAAGATGTCGTCCGGTTGTCTGTACCAATAGGCGGCGTTCACGATTTAGAATGTCAGTTGGAGGGCAGGGCCAGTACAACTCTATGGGAGAAATGCAGTTTTTGGAAGAAATCTCCTAAACGATAATTGACAAATGTTTTTCCTCATCAGTTTTTGATCGTGATTGGATTCACAAACCTGTGATATTATTTTCATGTCTGAAAGTCCTTTCTATTGGACAACATCACGCTCATGTTTTCACATATTGTCACCACTTTTTGATGTTTTTCAGAGATAATAATTGTACATTAGTTCATATGTGCTGACAGAGTAGATCTTGAACTTTCTGACTGTTTTTGTTTCATGTGGATTCCTCCAGTCATTACTGAGATATGAGCCCAAAAACAAAGACATAAAAATAGGCATTTTGTCAGTTACTGCAGTTACCATAGTTACCGTCAGTTGACCTCCACCTCAATGTTAAACTATAGGCTCTTTAGAATGTTGTGTCACGTGAACGCTACCTATTGATGATATTCTCTGACATATTGTCCTCGGTTAAACAAAGGCTGAAAGTATCGTTACATATATTTATACAACGCAGTAGCCGTGCGCTACTGTCACCCACAAGCTGATAATCCACAATATCGCTGTATATAAATATATTATAACAACCACCAAATATATCGGCCGGATGTGGTGCCACATCTTCAGCATTAAAAAGTATGCCCGGGTCAAATCCTAGCATTTCTGCTAGACGTCCTTTAAAAATAAAACTGAAGCCATCAGCCCCTGAAACATGAATTCTGTTAGCTATGTCGTTATACTGTAGGTTTATCTGTGATAAGACATCCTTGTTTGTGAGTTGAGAGTTAATTTCTTCGAGTAGTTTATGAATAGTATCATAAAAGCCTAATGACGGTCGGATGACATATTTCTTCGCGTCAGGTCCACGTATTGTGATGTGCGCATCGGTTTCTGGAAAACTCATCCAATTACGTGGATACTGCACCTCAATAATTGCCCCCTCATGTGCTGCATTTAGCAAAATAGGCTTAGCCAACTTTGTTCTAAAATGCCATATCTTATTATTAGGATAAACGTGTAATGATGCGTTACTCGCTACAGTGACGTAAAAACCATTCTCTCTGTTCATCTTTTCTTCTCTTGTAGATCAACAACGTCTTTTGCCGGTATCCACGAGTTAAACTTCTCAGGCCACCCTAGCCACTTTACATAGACCTTGCTTTTTTGACCTGATCCTCTTCGTTCCAAGATTTTTTCAATCTTGAAAGTCTTTTTTTTATCGACAAGCACGCGCTGTAGTTCCGGTTCATAGAATGTCCCCTTTACGTTCTCACTCTCAAGGTCTGTTAGCTTATATACTGGAGGATCTCGCGCTATGTGTTGCAAGACTGTGAAAAATTCATCTGTGAATGTTTGCTCATAACCCAGGGTTGCCAGGTCTGGGCAGCCAAACCCGCCCAAAATATCTGAAAACCGCGGAAAACCCGCGGACATACGGCGCGGCTGGAATTTTCAATATTGTTTACTAGTTAACAGAGCCAATGTGCTCCTGCAATGATGAGAAACCGCCCCTATTTCCCTCCCTTATTGAAAAAGCAGCTTACAGAGCCTTGGATTTGTCTTCGCAATAGTGATTTTGATCAATTCAACATTGATTACAGCAAGGCAAAAAACGCGGACAGTTTTTTTCACCCGCGGAATGGCTTTAAAAACCGCCCAATTCCGCGGTTTAACCGCAACCCTGTCATAACCCTTTCTAAATACTCCTCTGTGCTTTGAAATCTGCACTTTATCGCCAACGTTAAATTTAAAAACTAGCTGTTTCTTCGCCTCTGTCTTGTACAATGCTTCAAAAACATCCCTCTCGTTATCTTTATTTACTGAAACAGGTGTGGTTTTAATAGACCTGTGATAAGCGTTGTTATATGCGCTAACAACATCGTCAACAGCGTCTATATATCTCCGCGAATTGACAGACGTTAAGTATCTCCACATGCGTGTCTTCAGTGTTCTATTGCTGGGTTGCAGGTTCTAGAATGTGATGATGTCATCGGACCCAGCGGGGGGCAAGAGCCAGTTTTTCCTATTAATAACATTACACTTTCACAAGTCATAGCTAAAAAGAAAATATATGAATTTAAAAAATGATCTTTAATATCAGTCACTGGGTCCAAGATCTCTCTGTACAAGACCAAAAATTTCCTCAAAAACAAAATAATTTTTCCTCTATATAATAGTATAGGCCTTTAGAATGCTGTGATGTCACCTGCAACCCAGCAATTAAAACGCTCTACCACACTTGCTTTGATTTCATTGGATGTAGAAAAATGTATAATCCCGTGTTGTCTCAAGAGAAGCTTGAAATGTTTGTTATAAAACTCTGTACCTTCATCTGTCTGAAGTTTAGCAGGTATGCGTCCTTCGCTTAAAATGTCTTTAAAAGCATTTGAAACATCCTGTCCTGTTTTGTTTTTAAGGCATCTTACCCACGCATATTTAGAGAATACGTCGATACACGTCAATAAGTATCGTACACCGTCATTATCTGTCGTGTATTCAGACATGTCGACAAGGTCTGCCTGAAACTGTTTGTTTATACCCCCTACTAGTACTCAGCCCCGACTCAGCGCTACAATCACCAGCTCTACTCCACAAACCCGTGTCTGCCTCTATCTGCCCATGCTCACAACACGACGCGGGAGTGCTTCGGCTGCTGTGAAGCAACGGGAGCACTCAGCGCAGGGGAAATGTAATTTGCCATGAAACATAACCATAACTGGCCTCGAACCTTGCTCAGCAGCTTTAAGCTTGGCCCCCTCGATTCTCTGCAGCTCTCTCTGGCGACCTTCTTCAAGCAGTTTTTCCTCCGTCTCCGGGTCATATTTTATGCCTGAGGAAAACGCACAGAAAGTGGAAATATACAAACATGTACAAACATCAGCAGGCGTTTCAGACAATGTGAAACGTCTGATCACTTACTGGCTGTGGGGACGAGGAGGAGGAAGAATCCATCGAGCGTGGCCTCCACTGGTTGATTGAATGGATTCTTCCATGGTATTTTCAACTCCAAACGCCCTATGGAAAAACAAATACAAATTATGACATAATATTTACTGTATTTATGTACAACTTCTTACCTATGTGGCCAGCTTTGACACTAAAGGGGAACCCAAGCTCACACTGCAAAAGAACGACAAATGGAGTTACCACCAATTCATCTACAATAAATAACAGAGATCAGGATTGTTGAATCACACATAACCATAACATTTAGAATAAAATGTCTAATACGTTTACCCATGTTACGACCTCTTTGGTCTAGGGAACAAAGCATGTGCTCCACAACATAACATTAGGAGTTTGTGTGACGTTTACCTCCCCATATGCCGAGCTGGAGCTGGGACGGGTCTAGGTTGACCACGTAGTTTCCCAGGTACATGTTGAGGACGTCGACCACCAGGCTCTCGAAGACCATTTTGCCGTTTCTGTCATGAATACGTCTTGTTTACATTTGATGAAGCTTCGTCTTTTTTTAAGTTTTAATTTTTATTTAATTTAATTTATTATTTTATTTAACAGTTACAAACTGTAAGGCACAGAACAGTTCACAGCATGTCATGTCAAGGCACATTCGGTTGAGTAGAAGATAATTATAGTGCAATATTAAGGCAATTGTAAAAATTAAAACATAAAAAAGACAAAATCCAACTCAAAGAATAAATAAATAAATAAAATAAAAAAATATATATATACATCTTCAGCTTTAAGGGTCAGTTAATTTATAATGTATTTCATTCAGAAGCTCCATTGCTTTTTTAAATTTCATAACTTTTAAAGATTTGCAGTAGTGTGAGTCAAATTCCCTTTAAGGAAACAAAACACGAGAGAGCGCTCCCATTTCAGTATCTGTGCTGAATAATACTTCACTACAAATGGAAACTTTTAATAAACAGCTTGCTTTATTAACACGAGATGAGAAGCGCAGATCAAGATGGATGGTCAGTCGAGGGGTTCAAAGACAGTAGCAGTAGCAGCACCACCAAAAGCACTGGTCAAAAAGAGGCATGGTTAAAATCGAGCGAGCCATCGGCTCGAACATGTACGGCTCAGGGCCGCCGGCCTCCTCCACATCAACATCCTCCACCTCCGGTGATGAAGGTGGAGAAAAATCCTCCACCCCGTGTCTGCCTCTATCTGCCCATGCTCACAACACGACGCGGGAGTGCTTCGGCTACTGTGAAGCAACGGGAGCACTCAGCGCAGGGGAAATGTAATTTGCCATGAAACATAACCATAACTGGCCTCGAACCTTGCTCTGCAGCTTTGAGCTTGGCCCCCTCGATTCTCTGCAGCTCACTCTGGCGACCTTCTTCAAGCAGTTTTTCCTCCGTCTCCGGGTCATATTTTATGCCTGAGGAAAACGCACAGAAAGTGGAAATATACAAACATGTACAAACATCAGCAGGCGTTTCAGACAATGTGAAACGTCTGATCACTTACTGGCTGTGGGGACGAGGAGGAGGAAGAATCCATCCAGCGTGGCCTCCACTGGTTGATTGAATGGATTCTTCCATGGTATTTTCAGCTCCAAACGCCCTATGGAAAAACAAATACAAATTATGACATGATAATATTTACTGTATTTATGTACAACTTCTTACCTATGTGGCCAGCTTTGACTCTGAAGGGGAACCCAAGCTCACACTGCAAAAGAACTGTAAGAGAGGGGGGGGGGCTATGGAGGTGTGTGCAGTGGAATGAAATTAAACCAGAAAAAGAACTACTGTAATGAACGGGGGTGAAATGACCGGGTGAGAGCACACTGTTTACCAAGGAGGACAGAGAAGTGGCCAGGTGCACTAAAATTTATTACAGAATGGTTAAAAAACAGTAAAAATGCCCACAGGTAAAAACGTTGTGCTAAAAGTCCATTAAAAACAAGGTGGGCTAAAAGAAAGATAAAACTGCGCTAAAAGGGGCACCGTCCACAGTAAAGTGCTTCTGCTCCTCCTGCTCCGCCCAGCCCAGGGAGTGGATCCTCTGGTCACACGCACCGGGTCACCTGTAATTGCAAAGCATACGCCAGCACGGGGGTCCGAGACAATAAGGCCTTAGGCTACACGGATGGAGTGTCGCTACAATACTTACACACCAGGCAGAGTTATCCTCTGCCCCTGCGTGTGTCCAACGTCACAACACTCCTTCACTAGTCTCGATCCCTCCCGGCTGGCTCCCGTTCTCCGCACGCTGAGACACCTACGCGGACAAAACTAGCGGCAGTCAAAAGTTCTAACCAATCATATTCTCCAGCTAGCTTTATCCGACAAGTGCTACTACGTTCCCAAAGGGTACTTACACTGGAGGCAGAGTTCTCCTCTGCCCCTGCGTGTACGTCGCCTCGTAACACTTGCGGTCCCAGCGTGCTCGTGGTCCCCGATGCGTGTGCCGTCCTGCTCTCCAACTGGTGGTGGTGCGCCGCAGCCTTGCTGCTCCTGCTCCGGTGCGTCCTGCTTCCGTTCCTCATTCTCCAGGTCTTCCCACGCCGTGATTGCGGCGGCGGCCGCAGCGGCCGCAGCGGCCCATGCGGCCGCGTCGCTCCTTTCGTTTCACTCTGTCTGTCCGTCTGTCCGTGCGTCCCCCTTCTCGTTCCACCGTGCGCCTTTTGTTTGTTCCGTTCCCGCCAGACACAGGTGCTGTGATTGTTGCCTCTCAGGGATTGGGGTAAAACCATGTGATAAAAACCAGGTGGTAAAAGCATGTGACGACGGCGGGTCCTTAAAATTATAAATAAAGTTAAAATGCACTGCAAAGATAAAACCAATATAAAAACACACTAAAAACACAGCACACAATAAAACGAAATAAAACCCCAAGTCACTTGCTGGATCACAGAACGACAAATGGAGTTACCACCAATTCATCTACAATAAATAACAGAGATCAGGATTGTTGAATCACACATAACCATAACATTTAGAATAAAATGTCTAATACGTTTACCCATGTTACGACCTCTTTGGTCTAGGGAACAAAGCATGTGCTCCACAACATAACATTAGGAGTTTGTGTGACGTTTACCTCCCCATATGCCGAGCTGGAGCTGGGACGGGTCTAGGTTGACCACGTAGTTTCCCAGGTACATGTTGAGGACGTCGACCACCAGGCTCTCGAAGACCATTTTGCCGTTTCTGTCATGAATACGTCTTGTTTACATTTGATGAAGCTTCGTCTTTTTTTAATTTTTATTTAATTTAATTTATTATTTTATTTAACAGTTACAAACTGTAAGGCACAGAACAGTTCACAGCATGTCATGTCAAGGCACATTCGGTTGAGTAGAAGATAATTATAGTGCAATATTAAGGCAATTGTAAAAATTAAAACATAAAAAAGACAACATCCAACTCAAATAAATAAATAAATAAAATAAAATAAAAATATATATATATACATCTTCAGCTTTAAGGGTCAGTTAATTTATAATGTTGTATTTCATTCAGAAGCTCCATTGCTTTTTTAAATTTCATAACTTTTAAAGATTTGCAGTAGTGTGAGTCAAATTCCCTTTAAGGAAACAAAACACGAGAGAGCGCTCCCATTTCAGTATCTGTGCTGAATAATACTTCACTACAAATGGAAACTTTTAATAAACAGCTTGCTTTATTAACACGAGATGAGAAGCGCAGATCAAGATGGATGGTCAGTCGAGGGGTTCAAAGACAGTAGCAGTAGCAGCACCACCAAAAGCACTGGTCAAAAAGAGGCATGGTTAAAATCGAGCGAGCCATCGGCTCGAACATGTACAGCTCAGGGCCGCCGGCCTCCTCCACATCAACATCCTCCACCTCCGGTGATGAAGGTGGAGAAAAATCCTCCACCCCGTGTCTGCCTCTATCTGCCCATGCTCACAACACGACGCGGGAGTGCTTCGGCTACTGTGAAGCAACGGGAGCACTCAGTGCAGGGGAAATGTAATTTGCCATGAAACATAACCATAACTGGCCTCGAACCTTGCTCAGCAGCTTTAAGCTTGGCCCCCTCGATTCTCTGCAGCTCTCTCTGGCGACCTTCTTCAAGCAGTTTTTCCTCCGTCTCCGGGTCATATTTTATGCCTGAGGAAAACGCACAGAAAGTGGAAATATACAAACATGTACAAACATCTGCAGGCGTTTCAGACAATGTGAAACGTCTGATCACTTACTGGCTGTGGGGACGAGGAGGAAGAATCCATCCAGCGTGGCCTCCACTGATTGTGTGAATGGATTCTTCCACGGAGTCTTCAGCTGCAAACGCCCTATGGAAAAACAAATATATATTATGACATGATAATATGTACTGTATTTATGTACAACTTCTTACCTATGTGGCCAGGTTTGACTTGAAATGGGAACCCGAGCTGACACTGCTAAAGACCACCAATTCATCTACAATAAATAACAGAGATCAGGATTGTTGAATCACACATAACCATAACATTTAGAATAAAATGTCTAATACGTTTACCCATGTTACGACCTCTTTGGTCTAGGGAACAAAGGACGGAACACAGTAGATTTATAACTAAAATTGCGCATTTTATTCTTACAGAAATAAAGGAAAAAGGGAACAAAAGGAGGCCCAACGGGTAAAACAAAAATAGCTCAAACGAAAACCAAAAGATGAAAACAAACAAAACAAAAACTACTTAGAAAATTTACCAAACAAAGATTCTAACGAATATGCAAATTAGTTCCCAACACAAACAACACAACTTAATTAAACATACCGAAGAGCTGGACTGCACTCTTGTACTGACAGGACTGTCTCGTATTCATTCTGAAGACACTGAGCCTGAGACAGATTCCTGCAGCTGTGGAGAGATGAGAAGCGCAGATCAAGATGGATGACGACAGCAGCAGCAGTAGCAGCAGCAGCAGCAGCAGCACCAAAAGCACTGGTCAAAAAGAGGCATGGTTAAAATCATTAGACTTTGTGCTTAGATACAGAGTTGTATTGACCAGTGCTCAAAAGCAATCTCCAAGGTCTGCTGTTTGTTTTATTTTGTTTCCTCACTCCAGTTTACCCCCCTGAGCTCTCTCTATTCCAGAGTATGGCACTAAAATCGTACAAACATTTTCCAATTACAGCGTTGCACCACCTTCAGAATATTTGTAAAGGTCAAATCACTACATGCCACTTTATAAGAGTCATTTGCTCCGCTTTCACTTCCTCCATGCACTTAACTTACCATTTGGAATCCCACCCAACATCCACACCCATTAATCTAACTTGAGCGTCTGTTCTTAAGTCGACTGAAGAAGTTATTAACTCAAGTGTCAAATTGAATAGTACACCTCCAAAGTGGATTTACAGTTCAAAAGGCTTGAGGAAGATTTGGCCCCATCCCGAGGTTTGTCACACACGGAAACGCGCGGTGAGTAAGTGCCCTTAATCTGGGCCTAAGACGGGATTGAAAGAGGAGAGCAGAGACACATCCACCCCTCCAGGCTGCGCGGTCCCAAACGGCCTTTCCCTGCTGGTGAAGGGAGTCCAGCGCTAAGCCACCTCTCCTCTGCACGCCTCGACATACATAACCAACAGGTCAACATCCCTTCAAACCGAGAAAACTCCTCTCCACCGCGTGCGCTGCCAAGGATCAACCTGCACGCAAAACAATAACACATCGAAGCCAAGGGAAAAAAAACAAAAAAAACAGCGAGTTGCCAGGTTTTTTTAGTGCCTGTAGCCGGAGGAGATGTTCTTTTGAGCGTGCCAAAACAAATACTAATATATATATAAAAGCAATACTAACAAACGCCCTAAGCTAAATTGAGCTAACTAATCTAACAATAAAAGCAACTAGTGACTACAACTACAATATTCAACAACTAACACAACTAAAACTATACACTTATTTATAATAAAAAAGCTATCCTAATAAAATCTACCTAAATGCTATGACAACTAATCGCAAACCTGACAATCGATGATAATATTCTCTCGTTATTCCAACACCAACTCGCTGTAGGGGCGTGAGCGAGACTGAGCCGTTTTATACCCCAGAGCGGCAGGGCCCGTGACATCATCTCTCGCCTCCTGACATCATCTCTCTCCCCTCCGCTAATTGGGTGCCGAATTCAAAAAATCAAATGCAGTACCGACAGTTCGCTGCAGATGGCGCCACACAGACGGTTTGGGACACAAAGACAGGATTTCAACAAATTTGCACTAAATTGTTAAAATAGTGACATATACACGTAGACAACACTGTAAGATACCCATTTATACAACTTAGCTAGAAAAAAAAGTTGATTTGGGGGTTAGTTGTTCTTTAAGGAACTAATACTAAACGAAGCGTCTGAACGAAAACAAACATGTCACTAATAAATTTCAGCTAGCCATAGTGACCGAACAGAATGACGCTAGGGCGAACTGGGTTTCTCAACTCCCAGCCGCCTGGAACAAGGCGAAAGTCCACTGCTTTATTGGGAGTGGCCTTCCAGGTGCTGCTTCTGATTGGCGAGCCGGTTGACGAGCCTGATCTGTGGATTGGTCCGCCGTGGTGTCGGTTGTCCAATCCTTGGCCAGCCGGCGGAACAGGTGCGGACCAGTCATACGGTGGGCCTCGCCAAGCGGTTTCGCATATTAAACAAAACAGAAATTATAAACAGAAATAACGGGAGTGCACCGGGGCTGAAAATCCCCATCCGTAACACTCTCCCCCTTGAGTGGAAACTACCAGTTTTCTAAACAATTCAAAAAACGTCAAAAATAATTTGATACGGGGGAACACTTGCTCTTTATTTAAACAATTTATTTTTACTGAAATTGGGTCAAAGAAAAAAACCCTGGCCCCCGTCTGTGTGTGGAGGAGCATGCAGGAGACAAAGGCACTGAACAGCAGGTGGCGCTCCTTCACTGCTTATAAAGGGAGTCAGCATTTAGGTAAATGGTCTCTGGCCTCCTCCAGTTTGGCAAGAACCCACTGCGGAGAGAGAGGACGATAATCAGGTTACTTTCTGTCCAGAAGACCTCGAAGTCAGCAGGAAGAACCAATGAATACAATAGAATGAACAATAGAATGAACAATAGAATGAACAATAGAATGAACAATAGAATGAACAATACAATGAACAATACAATGAACAATACAATGAACAATACAATGAACAATAGAACTGGACAGGGCGACCAGATCCATGACCAAAGATGACGAGGGCAATACTATCGTTTTTCAAAAGTTTGACGAAAAATGTGACAAAAAAGAGACGAAAAAGTGACGGAAAAAATGACAAAAAAGTGACAAAAATGTGACAAAAAACTGAGGAAAAACTGACAAAAAAGTGAGAAAAAGTGAGAAAAAAATGACGAAAAAGTGACGAAAAAATGACAAAAAAGTGAGAAAAAATGACAAAAATGTAACAAAAAAGTGAGAAAAATTTGAGAAAAATATGATAAAAAAGTGATGAAAAAGTGATGAAAATGTGACGAAAAAGTGAGAAAAATGTGACGAAAAAGTGACACATTTTTTTAAAAGTGAGGAAAATTGAGAAAAGGCGCTCGGTTAAGGCGGGGGTTAAGAGGTTAATAAGTGTTATAACATGTGATGATTTACATGTGTTTTGGAGCTGCTCATCTACAAGGGGAACAGAAGGTGGAGGGGAGGGGGATGGACAGTTATGAGGAGGCGAGACACAATCATCACCAAAGCTAAGAAAAGCTGCCTGCACAAGGACGCGGGCTGGTAAATTTAAAAGTCCAGACTTTTTGGAGGGACTTAGACATTTCTTCTGGATGTTTTTTTTGGGCCTATAATGAGATCATGTCAGGGAAAACCCGGTCGCCTGGTCACCCTGAGGTGGGATAGTAAAACAAGCCATCACGCCCCCTATAGGCTCTGTTTCTCACCTCGGCGATCTCAGGAGTTTTGAAGTTGATAATCTTCCCAAACTCCTTTGCGTGGAACACGGACTTGACTCTCTCCTGGAGGAAGAGACAAAACAAACAGTTACAAACAGTTCTACAAGTATTTCTTCCTTTGACACACTGAATACAGTATATTATAGTCTTAACGGACTTTCCTGGAGGTAGCATGACGATGCTAACTAGCTCGTCTGCTTTAGCTTCTGCTTGTTTATTTCACACTTTGGGACAACCCTCACTGACTTGGACAGACAGTTCTGTCCCAGGACTTGGACATTTGATGGAGAGAAGATTCAGGACCGTGAGGAGGAGCTACGACAGGAGAGGGGAACGTCATTCATTCACTGAGGGAAACAGAGGTGGAGCTCCAGGTGCTACAGGAGGAGGAGGACTCTCTTCTAAACGTGAGCTGCACATTATTTCTGAGCGGATCATTTGTCTGACGGTTTATACGGGTTTAAACCTGTGACTCTGAGGCTCATAATGAAACCATAGCAGGTCTGGGACTAAAACTGTACATGAAATCAAAGAGGAAACACCTCCTGCCTTTGTTCTGGTTCTGTTGGTACAAAACACAAATCAGTGGTGCACAACACAAATATGTATAGTGATTATCGTTACGCTTTACTCAGAAATGATTTATTTTTTTGTTGAATAAATCTAAACAATAAGTTTTGAATATTTTTAAGTTAAAAACAATGTTTATAAGTATCTTCTAAAATATAATTGAAGGTAGGTAGGTTGTAGCTAGCTCGCGCTAGCTACAACTGCCGTTTTTTCACTTCTACGGAAAAATCTGCTGCGAGAAAATATCCATATGGGCCTGATTTACACTTGACTTTATTTGTATGTGACAAACAAGTTGATATTCCACCAGAAAATGGCAAAAAAAGAGTGAAAATTGTGTTTCTCTAAAGATTCTATTTTCCCCCTCTGCGAAGCCACGCCCCCTTCTATGACGAGATGCCGTCTGTATCCGAGCAATTCTGAGTCACACCCTTTTCACTCAGCAGCTCAGCGAGGCTACACTGCCCGGGATCACATTTTCACTCCTCTGGGAAGTCACCTGCACAGAAGTCAGCGTCTTTACAGCCTCCCGGAATGTCATTGTAGTGAAGTGAACATGCAGACACTTGCCCATGCTTAATCCCATCTGCATAACAACGCATTGAGCTACTCTTCCATTAGATTCATTCTAGAGTCATTTCTTATCTATGTTATTGGCTGTATACATGAGCCACTGTTGCTTTTCACTCGGGTTCATTTCAGGTCATATGAGGAAGGCATGACTTGCAGATGGTGCTGTTGTTACAAGTCACATGACCCTTGTTTAGCTGTGGTATAACTTTATTCACCAAATTAAAAATGTGTCTTATCATCTCTGTGCTGATGATATTTAACTGTGCTTTTCGTTTAAGGAGTCAGATGCACAGACTGTCAGAGTTAACCTCTTAACTCCCACCTGAACGGATCCCATTTTCTCCAGTTTGGCTTTACCCGAATCAAAAAATGAGAAGAAAACAAGGGTGTAAACGCAACAAAAATGTGACAAAAATTCAACCAAAAAGTGACAAAAATTCAACAAAAATTCAACAAAAATGTGATAAAAATGTGACAAAAATTCAACAAAAATGTGACAAAAATTCAACAAAAAAGAGACAAAAATTCTACAAAAATGTGATAAAAATTCAACCAAAAAGTGACAAAAATTCAACAAAAAAGTGACAAAAATTCAACAAAAATTCAACAAAAATTCAACAAAAATGTGATAAAAATGTGACAAAAACTCAACAAAAATGTGACAAAAATTCAACAAAAAAGAGACAAAAATTCTACAAAAATGTGATAAAAATTCAACCAAAAAGTGACAAAAATTCAACAAAAATTCAACAAAAATGTGATAAAAATGTGACAAAAATTCAACAAAAATGTGACAAAAACTCAACAAAAATGTGACAAAAATTCAACAAAAAAGAGACAAAAACTCAACAAAAATGTGACAAAAATTCAACAAAAATGTGACCAAAAAGAAAAATAAAACCTAAAAAAGGTGACATAACACAGCAATAACGCGAGGAAAAAGATCAGTTTTGTGGGTCTTAGCTTTCAAACGAGGTTTTACACAGACCTATATAATGACCAAAGAGGACAGAATGCATTTGGTTCAGGCGGGTGGTAAGAGGTTTATGGATTGTCTTTCAAGTGTAAAGTTGTGTCTCTGTGAAAACTGCTTTCAGCTGAATTATAAAAAGACTTTGATTATTGCTCCAAAGACAAAAATCCCCTCGATTATTGTGAGCCGCCTTGGTTCTCTGGGCTCCTTGGTTCAGTGGAGCGTCAGAAATCTTGACCATCAAAGTATCGCCTCTAAGCTCTAACACCAGCAACTCATCCTGAACCTTTCATGGGGTCAACTGTTAGATCTCTTAGTTAGTGAACTAGAGCTTCAGCAGCATTTTCCCAATTCGACCGTCCTTACCCGGGGGAAGGGGAAGTGACATCACCAACAGCTGCTGTTCTTCGTCTTTAAAGTTATTGGTGGAGCAGGCCAAACAAAAGCGCATGTCGCCCCCTACTGTACAGTGTCCAACAACAACATCATAGTGTCAAAACAAACACATTTAAGGAGAAAACCCCCCCAGAAAAATCCAAATGATCCTTTATATTTCCCTTTAGTATTATTTTATCTTCACAGGTGTTTCATAAATCTACAGCAGCAAATGATCCATGTGGCTTAAGTTTCTACTAAATGAAAGCAAAAGCACAAACTGTCTTCATTTAGTCCGTTTCCTGAGGCGGCTCTTTAACACTGATGTAACCCAGTGTTAAAAACCTGATTAAAAATATAAATATTGATACTACTCTGATTAAGATTATTAAAATTCCCTAATAATAATAATAATAATAATAATAATAAATATTGACTAAAAAGTATAGAAATATAAATAAATAAATATTGTTAAAAATATAATTTAAAAAGACGTAATATGTATTTTATTTTGACACCCCGCGCAGCCAATAGCGCTTTAGTCTAAAATCATTAACCAATAAGGTCAAGTCTCACCTCTACGTGCTCTGTACGTGCTAGTCAGACATGCCAGAGACGCAGACTGAGAGAGACCTTGTACCTGCTCCGGGGGAAGCTAACGTGTTAGTAGCAGCCTTTTTGGTGGAAAATACACGGTGCTAGGTAAGCAAATTCCAACCGTAATTAAGTAAAATATTGCTATATGCAGATAAATGACCATTCGTTTTATTAATTTAAGATTCTGAGAGTCCCAAAGGCTGCGAACCCACGCGAGCTGCGTAACCTCGTGTCCCACGTGTGAAGTAGCATGGTGAGTGCCATTCATTGTGTATGGGGGCTAGTTAGCATTAGCATGCTAATCTCCGGATGCTAATCTCCGAGTGGTATCTCCGCCAGCTTTTTCATTACAAAAACACACTTTTTAGAGTTAGAAACGATCAGCCAAGGTCCCAATTCATTTGATACGAAATACTACTTGAAGGTTTATGCAAAGTCACTTTTGTAGAGTTGTAAAATTTCCGTTTCTGTGCGGAATTGCGTATTTAGCACATGTTAATTCTTACCCCAGTGGTGCTAATGTGGGTTAGCCACTGTACAAAATTAGAAGGGTAATGTCAAGTGCTGGTACCTGCTTTGCGCCTGTTTTTATGTTATTTTGAATGAGAAATGTTTATTTTTATGCATTTAAAGTCAAGAAGTGCTATTTTTGAACTTAAAGTATACTTGCTATACATTTTTGAGAAAAACTATTTTGTTACTGAATGTAAACTAATGTAAATTGGTTTATTTTAATATTGTAATTTTTGAAGGCTAATGTTGTACAACTACTGAAGATATTTTGAGCAAATGTAATAGCTTTCTAGTAGCCTGTAGTCATTATAGAATAGAGTTTAAGCTATCGTCTGACCTGTTTCCAGGTCAGGTTTTTTAACCACACTAACTGGTATTAGTAACCCGACTGGTTACACTTTCGAACGAACACTGAAAGACTAAACAAACTTTGAAGGACTTAGACGAACACCGAAAGACTTAAACAAACATTGAAAGGACTTTGCCGTTTTTTATGGTGTTTAATTTTATTTTTGAAAGCGCTGTTCATCATTCTGTAAATAATTCTACAAAACTAATTTGCAGAACAACAAAAGATTTTTTCTGCAGCTACTTGTGTGTGTGTCCATTGATGTTGTACACCCTAGGCTCCTCCGAATCTGGAGATCTATCTGATTTGGCCCAGTTCTCCCTTCAGTCCATCCTCCACTACATAAGGGTACAGACAGCACCATAAGTGCTACACTGACATGTGACTGAGCTGTGGAGACGACAACATGGATTTTGTCACTTTTATAAAGTTTGGCTTGTGCAGGATATTATTTTTATCATTTAATGTGCTCCTGTCAATCAACAGTGGTTGTGCATGAACCACTGGAGGGTGGGGGGTTTGGCGCAGTGGCTTATGGGATGGCACATAGCTCCTAATCACAGGTCAGTTAGCACCAGAGGTCCCTATGCTTAAGTGGCTATGCTAGTTAGCATTGAGGCTCCTTTTCCTAATTCCTTCCTAACTGACAGACCAATTCGGACGCTTCTTATCATGGCGGACGCTGACGCACATCCGGTTTGACCTTAGACCTCTTTCCAATCTGCTCGTTTCGGACGGAGCCAAAGACTTTGATAATTGCTCCAGAGCTAAAACGCTACGTGTGGCCGACTCTGTTGATGCTTCTGACAGTCTCCCCCAGGGGAAACTGAAGCTACAAACGTAGCTTTCCACCACCGAGTATGGAGTGAATGTACAATTGTCTCATGTAAAGCGCTTTGTGACCATGTCTGTGAAAGGTGCTTTATAAATAAAGATCTTCTTTTAAAAAGCAGCTGAAGACATGGCTGTTCAGACCAGCTTTTAGTTGACAAGTCTGTGTTTGTTTCTGTATTAATGTTTCTGTTATACTTGTGTTTGTGTCTCTGTGAAAAACGTTGTGATTTTATCTGTGAAAGGTGCTTTATAAATAGTTTCTTCTTCAAATTCTGTTCGCAGGTGATGCCATCTTTACGGACCTAAGAATCAGAGAAAATGCCGTGGTGGGTAAACGTATTAGACATTTTATTCTAAATGTTATGGTTATGTGTGATTCAACAATCCTGATCTCTGTTATTTATTGTAGATGAATTGGTGGTAACTCCATTTGTTGTTCTTTTGCAGTGTGAGCTTGGGTTCCCCTTCAGAGTCAAAGCTGGCCACATAGGTAAGAAGTTGTACATAAATACAGTAAATATTATCATGTCATAATTTGTATTTGTTTTTCCATAGGGCGTTTGGAGCTGAAAATACCATGGAAGAATCCATTCAATCAACCAGTGGAGGCCACGCTGGATGGATTCTTCCTCCTCCTCGTCCCCACAGCCAGTAAGTGATCAGACGTTTCACATTGTCTGAAACGCCTGCAGATGTTTGTACATGTTTGTATATTTCCACTTTCTGTGCGTTTTCCTCAGGCATAAAATATGACCCGGAGACGGAGGAAAGGCAGTTTGAAGAAGGTCGCCAGAGAGAGCTGCAGAGGATCGAGGGGGCCAAGCTCAAAGCTGCTGAGCAAGGTTCGAGGCCAGTTATGGTTATGTTTCATGGCAAATTCCATTTCCACTGCGCTGAGTGCTCCCGTTGCTTCACAGCAGCCGAAGCACTCCCGCGTCGTGTTGTGAGCATGGGCAGATAGAGGCAGACACGGGTTTGTGGGGTAGAGCTGGTGATTGTAGCGCTGAGTCGGGGCCACGCGGTCGGCGCTCTGTGACTTCCTGTGTGTGATCTGATTTCACACCGCTGCGCTTCGTGGTGTCGCACTGTTAAAGGCAAAGGGCAAGGGTTCAGCCTCTGTCTTCCGATATCGAAGAGAAAAGATCAGATGGAAATGGAACTGATTGGTTTATCACTTGTGCAAATGTCTGTCGTAGCCAATTGATTTAGTTTGGATTTTATTGGGAAAGGTGGCAAGAGGGAGTCGATTTATGTTTGTGAAACTGGTTTAAAGTTCATTAATGAGGGACAATGACGTCACATCTCATTTTATTTATTTATCAATCAAAAAACAATGCTGATATTTTCTGTTTTCTGAACAGTCATGAAAGTACAAATGATTTCAAGTGCGCCTTGATTAAAGACACGTCTCTGCTTCACACCTGCCCCCTGCTGGCCAGCCCTCACACCTGCACAAGTAAACTGAGCAGCGCGGCCTGATGACATCATCACACAGTTTGTTTTTCTGTCAGGCAAAAGCATGAGCCATGGCACCTGAAATGAGAAGGGAAAATAATCCCAGCAGCCTGCTAAGCAAGTCTGCTTTGCAAAAAAAAAAAATTGAAAAAAAATGAAAAAAAAAAAATGTGAAAAGAAATATTGGGAAAAAAAAGAAAGAAAAAGATTTTTTTTTTAAATTGAAAAAAAGTATCATTTTTAATCGTTTAATCGTAAATTTTGTAATCGTTTAGTGTAGTAATCAAAATCGTAATCGAATTTCGATTAATTGCACAGCCCAAGTGTCCAATAAGGAAATTAAACTATAAACATTAAAAAAATGGCCCAGAAAGCTTTTTAGCAAAATTGTATAATATGATATGTAATATAATTGTGTGTAATGTGCGATATGTAGTTTAAGCCAGAGGATACCATCTAGTTTAGTTCCAGGCTCTTGTACAACTTTGATGACTATGCAAAAAAATATATATCAAAAAATAATAATATATAAAAAATAATAATATATCCACATTTTATTTGTAAAAGTAGAACCAATAATTAGATTCAGCAGGTAATATTTGCAAAAAGCCCTCATACCCTTTAAACAGAAGTGTGCACTTAAGTTCTGATCAATATGAGCTAAAACATTGCTATGTGACTTCTTGTATCACTAAAATACTTGCTCTGAATGGCAGACAGACACTGACTCAGAGGTTACTGAGCAACATTGAAAATAGAATCAATACGTGCACACGCAGAGACGCTGTGACATTTGATCGGACTTTCTGTTTTGATCTGTTAAGGTCATGTATTACACTACCTCAGTTCCACTGCTCTAATACAGCTCTACTGCAGTAGTATTGTGTTGTAGAAGTGCTGTGCTATTCCAGCAGTAGTAATCGTTTATCTTTTCGCACAGTGATAGTAATACTGGTATCTGTAGCCTGAAAAGTCATAAACAGAAGCCAGCATTGAATCACAATGAAATGTTCTTGCCGACAGAGAACCCCGGGCTGGAGAAACAAGACACCTTTGTGGAGAAACTTGTTACTCAGGTTATTGAAAACCTGCAGGTGAAGATCTCCAACATTCACATTCGGTATGAAGATAATGTAAGTACAACCACAAAGTATTTCCTCTTGCACTCAATGTAGTCAGATCAAACCGATCAAAAATGAAAATGCATTTGACCCCCGTGCATTATTAAACACGTTGGTTGATTTTGTTTTTGTCAGATCACAAATCCGAACAGCCCTTTGTCCTTGGGAGTGTCTCTAAAAAACCTCAGTCTACAGGTGAACATGTCAGACTGTGTTACAAACATTCTATAATCAATGATCCTCTTTGAACAAATCCGGTAATTCCTTTTTCCAAACAGACTGCAGATGAAAACTGGCGCCCGACTCTGCTGGACGAGAAGGCCAAGCTGTTTTTCAAGGTAAACCCTGACTTTCTGTTACTTTTAAGCTGAACCACTTTAATAGGTTCTTAGACTTGGAACATAAACTTCGGTCTAATAAATGGATATATTTAATGTGAGAATGTAGAATTTAAGCTAAGTGCTTTGTTTTGTGTCCGCAGCTGGTTAAACTTGATAACCTATTTGCCTACTGGAATATCAACTCTGTACTTTTCTCCAATAAACCATCAGAAGAGGCCTTGGTAAAGTCCTACGAAACCTATTTGATTGAAGGTTTATTTGTGTTTTTGTTATCGTGTTTTTTATACAGTGAATTTATGTAACTGAATTTTTTGCATCTATCTATCTCTCTATCTGTCTATCTGTCTATCTATCTATCTATCTATCTATCTATCTATCTATCTATCTATCTGTCTATCTCTATCTGTCTATCTGTCTGTCTTTCTGTCTCTCTGTCTCTCTGTCTGTCTAGCTATCTGTCTAGCTAGCTATCTCGCTATCTCTTTCATTCAATTTTAGAGGTGGATATTACATATTTTTAGACACGCCTCTAGCTGGAGTATGTAAAAATAAACGTTTAGACGCATACATGATGAGGGTTATTAATGGGTCGGGTATCGGATGGTCTGTAGAAATATAGCCCTTTTGTTAAAATGCACCAAATACGTGCGTACGCTTCATCTACGCTTTATTTACAAAGCCGCGCATCGCCGTGTTTTGTTGTGATGAAAAACCGGAAGTTACATAATCACGTCTGCCAATGTACAATACCAAAGATGGCGCGGTCCGTGAAACAGACCACATAAGCCTGTGTTACGCCGAAAACTGCATGACTCACCGGCCTGGCACACAGCCGTGACACGAAATCAGGACAGATATAAGACATAACCACAGCTAGCCCTGTTGTAGACGTTAGCATAAACAGCTGACACACAAAACAGAAGACATAGCTCACCCCGTTTTCTCGGTTAAACCGCGGAATTGGGCGGTTTTTAAAGCCATTCCGCGGGTGAAAAAAACTGTCCGCGGTTTTTTGCCTTGCTGTAATCAATGTTGACTTGATCAAAATCACTATTTCGAAGGCAAATCCCAGGCTCTGTAAGCTGCTTTTTCAATAAGGGAGGGAAATAGGGGTGGTTTCTCATCATCGCAGGAGCACATGGGCTCTGTTAACTAGTAAACAATATTGAAAATTCCAGCCGCGCCGTATGTCCGCGGGTTTTCCGTGGTTTTCAGATATTTTTGGGCGGGTTTGGCTGCCCAGACCTGGCAACCCTGCCCAGACTACACCACATTACCGTATGGATACTAACGCTGAAGTAGATGTTCGTCTACAGCATCAGTTGCGTGGTCAGTGGCCCTTCAAACTGCGGTAAAACTTATTTTGTCAAAAACGTTATCGAAAACGTGTCGAGGATTATTTCACACAAAATTGACAACATTATATACATTTATTCCTGCTGGCAACCACTATATGACGAGCTTTTAAAGATTTATCCCATCAATTTTATTGACGGTATACCTGAATCTCTCTGTGACGATTTGGTTAAATGCCTGCTTCTTTTTGAAAACTTTAACTTTCTTGTTGGCGACGAGACGGATTACAGCATTAAAATGTTGAGAGCTATTTCGCAGAGAGCATTGATAAAGTCTGGACTGGCTTTGCTAACAATAACTTTTCGCATGCTCGCCTTCGATTTATATAGCACTTCCATTAACGCCAAATTTCGCTGTATGCGTGAAGACATTTTTTTCACTTTTTGGATTTTTTAGGCAAGTACACTACCGGCTGGTCCGACAGAATATTTGATCTGAGTCTTAAATGGTCCGGTGTTTTAGCTTTATAATCGATGAGAAGACATCCAAAAGGTGAAGCTACGGCATCATTAAACGCGTATTTCGAATTGCCTGGAAACATCTGCCTCCCCAGTAAAGATATTTGATATTTATCACGAGGGTTATTAAACAGAATCAAGTAGTTTGTGTTTAAACTAATAGTGCGACTCGCTTTACCCTGAACAAACAGATTTTGCACAAGATAAATACAACTCA
Source organism: Gobius niger (assembly GCF_951799975.1). NCBI lineage: Eukaryota > Metazoa > Chordata > Actinopteri > Gobiiformes > Gobiidae > Gobius > Gobius niger. The sequence goes on along the minus strand of NC_136852.1, from coordinate 71,763,447 downwards.
AGTTTCTGTGGTGCACATATTTGGTAAACACATTCTGGACTTCTATATTCTGCGACGCGTCGTTCATAAGATCGTTTATCACAATTAGGTTGCGTTTGCTTGTAGGGAGCAACACCACGGTGGTTTTCTGTTACCTCTGCTTTCGGCTACGTTGCCTTTTTTAAGCAGTTTTATCACGCGATAGGGACATGGAATACGCGCAGAAAATGTTCCTAGTACCGCAGCACCAGCTGGACGGATTAAAACAACAACAGGATGCCAACGTTTCTATCAGAAGAGCGGCTCAGACAGAGCTGGATAAAAACATGATGGAAGTGTTACATTTGGACGATCTCGATGTGTACGAGAAGGCTAAAAAATATGCTACTATTTTACAACGCTATCTCTCTCTGGTGAAACAAGAAGAACGTGACAAATCTGTTTTGACATTGTCTTTACCAACCGCGCAGACTGTCGTCACAGACACGGCAACTGTAACAGATACCAGCTATAACGATGAAGTAGTGGAAGACGTTTTAAGACACATGCCCATAAAAAGCAAAAGAAACGCAGAACTTATTCTGGATACATTCAAACGTGCATCGGACAAAATCTCATGGACTAAGCAAGGTGAAGTTGTTATTGACGGACAGACTATCGACGGGTCCCATGTTTTTGATTTAAAGAACAACTAACCCCAAAATCAACTTTTTTGTCTAGCTAAGTTGTATAAATGGGTATCTTATAGTGTTGTCTACATGTATCTGTCACTATTTTAACAATTTAGTGCATATTTGTTGAAATCCTGTCTTTGTGTCCAAAACCGTCTGTGTGGCGCCATCTGCACCTTATCGAGTGCATTACATGCTTTACTGTTGGTTTCCTTCGTGATTAGCTCTGAGCGGGGCGCTTACGTCAGCAGGAGGGCGCCGACGTCAGCGGCCTCTCTTCTGTGGAGTATAAAAGCAGCCCACTCCGCACACGCCCCCGTAGCGAGTTGGAGTTTGGAATAGCGAGTGTCTTTATATCGATTTTCAGGTTTGCGATTTATTAGCGTAGCTTTTAGTTAGATTTATTACATAGCTTTTAGTTAGATTTATCAGCATAGCTTCTAGTTAGATTTATTAGCTTGTCGTAGTTTAGATAGTTATTAGATTTAGTTGTAGTTTAGTCTTAGTGAGAGATTAGTAGCATTTAGCATAAGAATTAGCTAGGTTAGCTGTATTTAGTGTTTTGTATTGTGTAATATTAGGTGTAGTGTTGTAGTCTTGTTTGTCAGGATGGGGAGAAAGTGTAGTGTTGTAGGTTGTCATAGTTCTGTAGGTTTACATTACTTTCCTCAGGACTTAGAAATTAGGCGCCAGTGGCTGCGCGCAATTGGCCTGGGGGAAAACTGCGAACTCCCGCCTCGTGCTGGAGTTTGCAACCAACATTTTACTTGCGATTCCTTCGCCAACTCCTTGGAGTTTGAGCTGGGCTACAGTAAGGTTCTTCGTTTGAAGAATGAGGCAGTCCCCACCCTTGCTCTTCCACGACTGAGCCCACCGACACTGCTGCCCCGCCAGCAGGACGCTTTCAGGCGCCAATCTGAGGTGAGTGAGAATAACAACAACCTAAAACTGCTACTAATGTCATGTAAGTAGAATTTCGATAGTGCACGTTGAAATAGATTGTAGTAGTGTCTCAAACAATGCGGGATCTGGCGTGTAAATAAACTATGCACTGGGTGAGGCTTGTGGCTGCGTGTGCTCCCAGCGGTGCGCCCCGCACTCGTTCACTTGACTTGGGCAGAGAAACAGCAGTCTGCATCCATCAGCTGCCTGGCAACTCTCTAACCCCGCTCAAACAGAGAGCTATGAACCGCATGAGACGGTGAGCTGACAGTTACACCGCTGTATATTATGACATGTGAACTTTTATAGCCTTTTGTAGCTAGCGGGAGTGGCTAATGCATCAGTCTGCACAACAAAGTTACGCTGAGACCACGCGTAATTGTGCTTGAGACTGAGCACCAAACTAGTCTACATTTTCGCGATGACAGTAGCTTTCATATTTGACAACAGCTGCGCAAAACGTGAGTGCATCTACAAGCTAACCTATAAAGCTAACGGATAGCTATCATTTAATGTGTGGCTAAACTGACCGGGCAGGTGCCCGTGGCTCCGCGCGCGCTCGTGTGATATGTGATCGTGGTCAGTGAGGGGCGAGAGGGCTGACCACTCCAGGTGGACCGTATGGTTATTGGGTGCTCAGGTGCTGGGCTTATGTTGGCTTACGTTCACTAATCTGCATTAGACAACAATTAAATGCACTAAGGAAATGTAACACATTACCCTTCTTCTGTAGTGTACATTTTAAAAATAATATGTATTTTTACGTTTTCAGCCAGTGACCAGAGAATTTGGCTGCCAGACTGATCCAGTCATTGTAAGGCATGCAAGTGTCCAGGCCAATGTGAAGCCGAGCAGGCGAAGCAAAGGTGATATCTCTTTTTATTGTTTATACAGTCATTTTATTTCTAAAAACACTCTGTTTTGTGTAAATGATAATTACGGCCATTTTTAACATGTTTGTTTATTTTGTTTGTGTTTTGTACAGCTACTCAAGCCCGGACCGCTTACACAAGCGTCGGTTGTGGTACTGAGGACCTGATGGAAATCCCTCTTCCTGACAGTCCCAGAGCAGCCTCTACACCTTTAAAAAGGAGAAGGTGTGAGGTGTCAGCGTCTGACCCCAGCTTCCACATCGATGACAGTGCCAGCACTGTGAACTGTTCAAGGTAAAAAGGAAATCTAGCTTTTTAATAGAAAAAATATATACAGCGTCCTGGTTTTTTGAGGGATGAAATATCCTTTATTTTATATAGCATTCCCACTGAAGTCCCTCCACACAAGGACAAAAAATATATTGTTCACGAGGACCAACTGCTGGAGCTGTTCAGGCGATGTCCTGTCTGCACTGGTCGCTGTGCTGTGGACACCATCACAGTCGGCACACTGCTTCGGGTCACTCAACAGTGTCCTCGCTGTGAGTTCTCCAGTCAGTGGTCCAGTCAGCCCATGGTGAACAACGTCCCAGCTGGAAACCTACAGCTCTGTGCTGCTGTGCTGTTCACCGGCTCATCCTTTAGCCAGATTTCAAAGGTACAGCACAAATTATTTTGTTTGGATTTTGTTTCCATCTATTATCAGTTGATAACCTATTTTTTCCTTTTATAGTTCTTGAGGGCCTTCAATATTCAGGGACTGTCAGAGCAGTGCTTCTACAGGCATCAGGCAAAGCTCCTCATCCCTACGGTCAACTGGCAGTGGAAGCTGGAGCAGGATAACCTCATCAGGGAGGCTCTTGAAAGCGGCTCTGTGTCACTGGGTGGGGACATGCGGGCAGATTCACCTGGTAAATACATTTCATTAACATTTATCAGAAGTAAAAGTCAGCTAACGTACAACTTGCATTCGTGTAGGACATTCGGCCAAATATGGCAGTTACACGATGATGAATCTCAGTAATAACAAAGTCATTGACATCCAGCTAGTCCAGGTAATGGAATTCAAGGAATGTTTCAATATGTAATTTGGGATCACTCTGTGCATTTCAGCACCTAATTTATTTTTTGTCTTATTAGAGCAATGAGGTTTACAATTATGTCATGGTAATTTACTCTGTAGGCACAGCAGCATGTGAGAGGCTCAGTGACATTGTGTTGGCTCCACGCTTTGTGAAGGATGTGGAGAAAATCAGCCCGGTGTACCACACGTCAACCCTTGAGGCCTTCCACAGCCTGATAATTAGGTTCTCCCCCAAAAGTGCAGGCTTCTCCTTCAGAGGAATGTTAGCAAGGTAATACATACATACATTTAAAAAAAAAATGTTGTGTGAATCTGTACCTAAAAATGTTGTAGGTTGCAAATTGCTGCCCTGCACTACAATGAAAATGCTACAAGGTCACATGCTACAACACTTGAAGGTGTACTGCGGTATGCGATAGTGTACCCAAAGTACAAACGTGGCGACTACACCGTGCGAGCCTTGAAGACCAGAGCTACCTCAGGTATGTCACATTAAAAACAACACAACCAATGCTTTTACAAAGACAAATGTTTTGTGCTTTGTTTACAGTCTACATTGACCAACTAATGGCCCTGCTGTTTGAAAGTGTGGTTGAGGATCCTCTCCCATACCAGGAGCACACAGACAAAGTACCTGTGCCTGAACCACTCTGTGCCCAGTATGAGAGGCCAGACAAGCAGGAGGCTGTGAGCAGGCACAGGTCCAGATTTTTCAAGAGGACATAAGGTGAGCATGTTAAGTTTTGGCTTGATAATTTTGTGTGGCAAATATATTACGTAGATTACATAGCAAGTTTATAATGGTAGACTATAGTGCTAGTTTAGCAAATGTAGAATAAGTAAGGATTAAACAACAAGAAGCTGTGTATTACACAGGTTTAATGATATTATTACACAGATGATTTATCTAAAGCGACTTCCACAACAATAGTAGCTTAATTTTTAATCATTACTGTGGAAATTGCTGCAGTGGAGTGATATAGAAGATGATTTTCAGACGAACTGTGCGATTACAGGGAAATAATGCACCAGTTACCATTAGAATTCTCAGATGATTATGGATTGACTGTGGAATATGCATTATTATATTTTCAGACTGGCCTGGCAGTATGGAACAAAATCTTTTCAGAATGCAGACTGTGTTGCCTGACAGCAGTGGCTAACCATGAACCAAAGTCCAGTGGATGAAAAAAGCCCGTGTATGAGTGGTTTTCTGGATTTTCCAGCTTGAGGTGTGTGCAAGACAGGACTGGCCACTCATTTGAACTGTCATAAGTACCTGTAGGTGAGCACATCACAATATTGCTCAACTCGCATTAAAATTCTAACAAATGTAGCATAGGAGTATTGTATTTTACACCACTAAGTGGGAGAATCGTTTTTAGTGTTGACCAATAAATGCATTTGTTGACACCTATCATTTTGTTTATATTACTATTTCCCCAAGTGGTTTATATTTCTTCTCATTGAAAACAGTTTTTTGCCTTATTGAGGACTATATTTTAAATGTAAATTAGAATGATGCTAACACATCTTGCACGCAAAAATGTATGCTGAGTTGTAACAGACTTTTCTTGTCCATGCAGAGTCAGAGGTGGAGAAAGAGGTGGAGAAAATGCATGCAAACCATTCTTCATGTCCACTGTATGTATCGGATCATACGGTGATGCATTTGATCAGTATATTGATGACAGACTTCCCTTTTAAAGTAATTCATGTCTTAGTGTGTGTTTTTTTTTTTTTATAACATTTCAATTCACATTTTCAGACGACCTCTCTATCGGGCAAAGAAAGAATGTTTCTGGAAATGGAGGCACATTGGACAAGGACAGTAGCCAACCACATATAGAACGATGGGAGTAAACATTGCAATATGAAGAATTCTATAAGCTGACATGCCACTGGACAACATAGTAGATGAAATCAATGTTCCATGCAAGATTTAATTGTAGACACTGATCAGCAATCCAAGAACAAAATGAAGCCTTTAGCTGTTTCTGTCAGATATTTCACAGGATGGTTTGGTGAGGTAGAACCAGCACTACTTTGTCTCTAGAAGCTGAAAATTTAATGGTGCATGTGTAATTATTTTAGTTGGTATTGCTGGGTTGCAGGTTCTATAATGTGATGTCACACTCCCCAGTGGGGAGGCAGGAGCCAGTTTTTCATATTAACTGCATTACACTTTCACAAGTTGCAGCCAAAAAAATAAATGTATGAATTACAAAAATGATCACTAATTTCAGTCACTGGGTCCATTATCTTTCTTATACAAGACCAAACATTTCCTCAAAAATGAAATAATTGTACCTCTATATAACATTATAGGCCTTTAGAACACTAACCTGCAACCCAACAACTGTATAGCCATAAGAAGTCCACTTTGTCTCCCGTGCATTGAGAAGACCTGCATGTATGCATGCATGCAGCATACTGTACATGAGCTACTGCTACTTGGTTAATTTAGGCCATCCTGTAGCTCAACTGTGGATGCAAGAATTCAGCTTTACTGCTATGTTTTTAATTCCTTTTCCCCTCAAAACTGTAATTATATCAATCTAAAAGGCGTATCAAAGTTTGATGGATGATCGAGCCACATTTAAAAATTCAGTTCAGTGTGTTCTAGTTCTGATTCCATAAATTAAGTATTAAACAGTCAAGTTCGATATTGTATGGCAAGTATTAATTTAAATTTTATTTGTTCAATTTGTTTATTGCACACATCTAGGTAGACTAAGTGAATAGAGTACCACATGCAGCTTGATCCTCAAATGAAATATAAACTGTCATTATTGATTGATTGATATTGTCGTGGTAGTTCAGTGCGTGTGTTACATTGGTTAAACCTGTAATTCACTAAATGTAGTAATAATAGAAATGACTCTGTGGACCCAAGAGCCTAATGTTACAGACCCTTAGTTAAGCCTTTAGATAAACATGGATGATTTATCTGCTTTATCTTCAATGACCAACCGAAAACTATTTCTAGGACAGTGTTCTTGCACAATATTTTTTTTTTTATGTGACATGTTTTGTGCACTTTGCTGTGAGAGAAATAAAATAAAGCTTTGTAATACATATAATCAAGTCTCTATACCTCACACATTCTCTGCTTGGGACACTGAGATACATCTGCAATGCTTATGTAGACCACAGTGAAAAGTCTACATCTAAAATAGATTGGTATATTCTGAAAGCAGCCAGGACAGTTACGTTTGGTCCCTTAGCTGCGATGCTAACATCGATCTAGCTCAATGCTAAGCCGTTAGCTTTGCAAATGACAGCGGAATCACTAATAAAATAACCCCGCGCCTCAGAGCAGTCTCGGGTACAAGGCCGCTGTCTGCCACGATGCCTGTCCTGTGTAAAGAGAGCTGTAGAGCTGTCTCACCATGTTGCTAAATAAGTTAGCTCGCTGTGCTCGAACTTTGTTTACGAGGAGCGTTGCGAGTGTATCGTTAGTCAAATGACTCAGGCCTGTCAATCAGACCCCGAAACCCCTCCCACCCCTCACCCCTCCCGCGTGCCCCTTAGTCCTCCAGGCAACGCCCCTTTTCTGTTGAGATTTTCAAATCTGACACTCTCAGACTGAGCCTCTGGAAGGGGGGGTTAGATACCCTTTAATTAAAAGTGTAACAGCTGCTCGGATGCGGCGAGACCCGAAGGCTGGGGGGTGTTTTTAAAGACATTAGCTGATTTGAACATACCATTGTCTGTTATGCCAAATAGGACGGTTCGCTCAACCATAACTGGTTTGAAAAAGGATATTAATTTACCAAGCAGTAATACTGATGGTGATAGTTATCCTTTGCCGCCAGCATTTGGTTTGTCACCCAGTGCTAGGTATCCTTTGGCACCAACATTTGGTTTGTCACCCAGTGCTAGGTATCCTTTGGCACCAACATTTGGTTTGTCACCCAGTGCTAGGTATCCTTTGGCACCAACATTTGGTTTGGCACCCCTTGTTAGTGTTGGCAAGTAAAGTCGTTCGGTGCATAAAAATTATAGGTATAACCCGCACAGGACTTCCGGGAATAAGGGGGATATCCCTTGGACTGGTTTTTAATTGTATTGTGTCATGTAATCTGTTGCCCTTTTTTTTTTTTTTTTTTAAACTAGAATTTCTCAAATACAGTTTGTATAGTGTTTTTGGTGTTTTTTTTGTGGGCTTTTTTTTTTACAAATGTTTTACAAATTGTTTTTGCTTTTGTAAATGTAATGTCTAATGCTTCTGAATAAAAACGAAAGAAAGAAGCAAAGTCTTTTCTCATTAATATTTATTTATGTCTGCACACTGAACACATACAAAATTGTACCTCTGACGCGCTACCATAGGACATATTCTTTTGACAAAATGACAAACCATCGCATCATTACACATCAGATTAGACGAATACATACTTGTGAACTTTTGATAAGACATTCTTGTTTGCATTTTACATAGAAAAAACACACAATGTTGGCCGCGCACCATAGAGAGATTACTTTGAACTTGTTTGCTCGAGTAAGACACATCTGTACAGTTTTTAATAAGAAAGTATCTAATTTTCGCTGAAAACTTTACATAATTGGGTGCATTTCCAAAGCTGTCGAAAACCGTGTCTTTTTTAACCGTGTCTTTTTTCTGTGATATATACGGCCAGCCAATGCTCTCCGGGTTTGTATGAAGGGTGAGTGTTGATAATAACCATCGCTGGAATCTTTGTGAGACGTCTTGTGGGTAGTAGGTCGCAGGCCAGCACTCCCAAAGAGTTAGTTTCTCTTTTAACACACCTCCTCATAATGTTAGACAGCTCTATAGTATTCACGGTGAAGATCAGTAGTAGTCCAATAGAACTTAACTTGTCTCCGGTTCGATATCTCGATAATGGAATCAAAAACGGTATAACAAATTAAATTAACGGTTCGAGGGAGAGGTACTCTGAACCTCACTTCAAGCCGCACATTGCCCGTCTTAATTAGAGACACATTTCCACTGTGTCCTTCGTCAGGCGCCAGATTGAAACAAAATAATGTATATCCTTCTCCAAAATCATCTCGCGTTATTGCCATAGACCTGTCCTTAAGATGTCGTCCGGTTGTCTGTACCAATAGGCGGCGTTCACGATTTAGAATGTCAGTTGGAGGGCAGGGCCAGTACAACTCTATGGGAGAAATGCAGTTTTTGGAAGAAATCTCCTAAACGATAATTGACAAATGTTTTTCCTCATCAGTTTTTGATCGTGATTGGATTCACAAACCTGTGATATTATTTTTATGTCTGAAAGTCCTTTCTATTGGACAACATCACGCTCATGTTTTCACATATTGTCACCACTTTTTGATGTTTTTCAGAGATAATAATTGTACATTAGTTCATATGTGCTGACAGAGTAGATCTTGAACTTTCTGACTGTTTTTGTTTCATGTGGATTCCTCCAGTCATTACTGAGATATGAGCCCAAAAACAAAGACATAAAAATAGGCATTTTGTCAGTTACTGCAGTTACCATAGTTACCGTCAGTTGACCTCCACCTCAATGTTAAACTATAGGCTCTTTAGAATGTTGTGTCACGTGAACGCTACCTATTGATGATATTCTCTGACATATTGTCCTCGGTTAAACAAAGGCTGAAAGTATCGTTACATATATTTATACAACGCAGTAGCCGTGCGCTACTGTCACCCACAAGCTGATAATCCACAATATCGCTGTATATAAATATATTATAACAACCACCAAATATATCGGCCGGATGTGGTGCCACATCTTCAGCATTAAAAAGTATGCCCGGGTCAAATCCTAGCATTTCTGCTAGACGTCCTTTAAAAATAAAACTGAAGCCATCAGCCCCTGAAACATGAATTCTGTTAGTTATGTCGTTATACTGTAGGTTTATCTGTGATAAGACATCCTTGTTTGTGAGTTGAGAGTTAATTTCTTCGAGTAGTTTATGAATAGTATCATAAAAGCCTAATGACGGTCGGATGACATATTTCTTCGCGTCAGGTCCACGTATTGTGATGTGCGCATCGGTTTCTGGAAAACTCATCCAATTACGTGGATACTGCACCTCAATAATTGTCCCCTCATGTGTTGCATTTAGCAAAATAGGCTTAGCCAACTTTGTTCTAAAATGCCATATCTTATTATTAGGATAAACGTGTAATGATGCGTTACTCGCTACAGTGACGTAAAAACCATTCTCTCTGTTCATCTTTTCTTCTCTTGTAGATCAACAACGTCTTTTGCCGGTATCCACGAGTTAAACTTCTCAGGCCACCCTAGCCACTTTACATAGACCTTGCTTTTTTGACCTGATCCTCTTCGTTCCAAGATTTTTTCAATCTTGAAAGTCTTTTTTTTATCGACAAGCACGCGCTGTAGTTCCGGTTCATAGAATGTCCCCTTTACGTTCTCACTCTCAAGGTCTGTTAGCTTATATACTGGAGGATCTCGCACTATGTGTTGCAAGACTGTGAAAAATTCATCTGTGAATGTTTGCTCATAACCCAGGGTTGCCAGGTCTGGGCAGCCAAACCCGCCCAAAATATCTGAAAACCGCGGAAAACCCGCGGACATACGGCGCGGCTGGAATTTTCAATATTGTTTACTAGTTAACAGAGCCAATGTGCTCCTGCAATGATGAGAAACCGCCCCTATTTCCCTCCCTTATTGAAAAAGCAGCTTACAGAGCCTTGGATTTGTCTTCGCAATAGTGATTTTGATCAATTCAACATTGATTACAGCAAGGCAAAAAACGCGGACAGTTTTTTTCACCCGCGGAATGGCTTTAAAAACCGCCCAATTCCGCGGTTTAACCGCAACCCTGTCATAACCCTTTCTAAATACTCCTCTGTGCTTTGAAATCTGCACTTTATCGCCAACGTTAAATTTAAAAACTAGCTGTTTCTTCGCCTCTGTCTTGTACAATGCTTCAAAAACATCCCTCTCGTTATCTTTATTTACTGAAACAGGTGTGGTTTTAATAGACCTGTGATAAGCGTTGTTATATGCGCTAACAAGATCGTCAACAGCGTCTATATATCTCCGCGAATTGACAGACGTTAAGTATCTCCACATGCGTGTCTTCAGTGTTCTATTAAAACGCTCTACCACACTTGCTTTGATTTCATTGGATGTAGAAAAATGTATAATCCCGTGTTGTCTCAAGAGAAGCTTGAAATGTTTGTTATAAAACTCTGTACCTTCATCTGTCTGAAGTTTAGCAGGTATGCGACCTTCGCTTAAAATGTCTTTAAAAGCATTTGAAACATCCTGTCCTGTTTTGTTTTTAAGGCATCTTACCCACGCATATTTAGAGAATACGTCGATACACGTCAATAAGTATCGTTCATTATCTGTCGTGTATTCAGACATGTCGACAAGGTCTGCCTGAAACTGTTTGTTTATACCCCCTACTAGTACTCTATTTCTTGGAAAACGTCTGAGAGCACGAGCGTGAAGTGTGTAAACATCATCTCCATGCAAAAATGTAGTGACTGACTCTACTGAAGGCAAGAGTGCCTGTGTCCTCCTTAGTTGCTTTTTGAAGCTTAGCGACACTGCCTAGACCACCAGGGTGTGCGGGATGATGGTATATCCTTTGTAATGTGTTATCCATTATGACAACTAAACACAAGTAAGGCGATGTGTTCGAATACAAAGTCTTTTATTCAGAAAATCATGACAGATCATAAATTAACATCCTCTCCATGATGCCAACGCTACTTCCAACACATTGGTTTTATACCAGTCACCTGTGACTTTTTCATACGTTTCTTTAAACGCCTCATGAATGTTCTCCACACGTTTCAGTTCATATAAAACAGTCTCTGCAGCCCCTTGGATCCTTCCTCCCGATCCATAGACACCACACGTGTTCAGAAACCGCGTAATCGAAGATGTAAGTCGCCCATTCCACAGTTTGACCATGAGCTTGTCAAAGCGGTCCTGATAATAATCATCAGGAAAGGGGTAGAGACAGGGGTGTCACCGCTGGCTCAGGTGGTCCACTTGACAACCCTCACACTCCCCTTTCCAGACATCCTGTAAGGCGTGGTTGACGATGTGAACAACCATGATTTTGAGAAAATGGACAAACTTCTCAGATAACGCTCCGGGACAGGTCTGATGGTCCACTCCACCGTCGTCGTTCTCAGACCATAGTTGAAGGCCCGACCCTCCGCTGCCGTGTTGTGACACACTCGCATAATCGTTTCCTAACCCCTGTAGCAGGGAGTATGCAGCCTCAGGGTATGCAGGCGAGGGTGACGGTTCTTGTGTCGAACTGGCATGGGTCAGGGTCTGAAAAGCCCAGTGTTCTTCAGGAATAGGTTCCCAAAAGTCCTCTGCAACAAAACAATATCCATAATTTAAAACACAAGACTAAACAAATGTGTATTCTCAAAAAATACCCACCTTCTGTTTTTTTTTTTCAAGCCGGTCTCTGCCTTTTTCGCATAAGACACGAAAACATCTTACGCACTAGTTGATAAATTGTCAAATTTTTGGTGCATGTATACTACTGTCATTGTCCCTCATTAATGAACTTTAAACCAGTTTCACAAACATAAATCGACTCTCTCTTGCAACCTATCCCAATAAAATCCAAACTAAATCAATTGGCTGCTACAGACATTTGCACAAGTGATAAACCAATCAGTTCCATTTCCATCTGATCTACTTTCTCTTAGATAGCGGAAGACAGAGGCTGAACCCTTGCCCTTTGCGTTTAACAGTGCGACACCACGAAGCGCAGCGGTGTGAAATCAGATCACACACAGGAAGTCACAGAGCGCCGACCGCGTGGCCCCGACTCAGCGCTACAATCACCAGCTCTACTCCACAAACCCGTGTCTGCCTCTATCTGCCCATGCTCACAACACGACGCGGGAGTGCTTCGGCTGCTGTGAAGCAACGGGAGCACTCAGCGCAGGGGAAATGTAATTTGCCATGAAACATAACCATAACTGGCCTCGAACCTTGCTCAGCAGCTTTAAGCTTGGCCCCCTCGATTATCTGCAGCTCTCTCTGGCGACCTTCTTCAAGCAGTTTTTCCTCCGTCTCCGGGTCATATTTTATGCCTGAGGAAAACGCACAGAAAGTGGAAATATACAAACATGTACAAACATCAGCAGGCGTTTCAGACAATGTGAAACGTCTGATCACTTACTGGCTGTGGGGACGAGGAGGAGGAAGAATCCATCCAGCGTGGCCTCCACTGGTTGATTGAATGGATTCTTCCATGGTATTTTCAGCTCCAAACGCCCTATGGAAAAACAAATACAAATTATGACATAATATTTACTGTATTTATGTACAACTTCTTACCTATGTGGCCAGCTTTGACTCTGAAGGGGAACCCAAGCTCACACTGCAAAAGAACGACAAATGGAGTTACCACCAATTCAGCGACAGCAGCAGCAGTAGCAGCAGCAGCACCAAAAGCACTGGTCAAAAAGAGGCATGGTTAAAATCGAGCGAGCCATCGGCTCGAACATGTACGGCTCAGGGCCGCCGGCCTCCTCCACATCAACATCCTCCACCTCCGGTGATGAAGGTGGAGAAAAATCCTCCACCCCGTGTCTGCCTCTATCTGCCCATGCTCACAACACGACGCGGGAGGGCTTCGGCTACTGTGAAGCAACGGGAGCACTCAGCGCAGGGGAAATGTAATTTGCCATGAAACATAACCATAACTGGCCTCTAACCTTGCTCTGCAGCTTTGAGCTTGGCCCCGTCGATCCTCTGCAGCTCTCTCTGGCGACCTTCTTCGAACTGCCTTTCCTCCGTCTCCGGGTCATATTTTATGCCTGAGGAAAACGCACAGAAAGTGGAAACATACAAACATGTACAAACATCAGCAGGCGTTTCAGACAATGTGAAACGTCTAATCACTTATGGAAAAACAAATATATATTATGACATAATAATATTTACTGTATTTATGTACAACTTCTTACCTATGTGGCCAGCTTTGACTCTGAAGGGGAAACCGAGCTGACACTGCAAAAGAACGACAAATGGAGTTACCACCAATTCATCTACAATAAATAACAGAGATCAGGATTGTTGAATCACACATAACCATAACATTTAGAATAAAATGTCTAATACGTTTACCCACCACGGCATTTTCTCTGATTCTTAGGTCCGTAAAGATGGCATCACCTGCGAACAGAATTTGAAGAAGAAGAAACTATTTATAAAGCACCTTTCACAGATAAAATCACAACGTTTTTCACAGAGACACAAACACAAGTATAACAGAAACATTAATACAGAAACAAACACAGACTTGTCAACTAAAAGCTGGTCTGAACAGCCATGTCTTCAGCTGCTTTTTAAAAGAAAAAGATCTTTATTTATATAGCGCCTTTCACAGACATGGTCACAAAGCGCTTTACATGAGACAATTGTACATTCACTCCATACTCGGTGGTGGAAAGCTACGTTTGTAGCTTCAGTTTCCCCTGGGGGAGACTGTCAGAAGCGTCAACAGAGTCGGCCACACGTAGTGTTTTAGCTCTGGAGCAATTATCAAAGTCTTTGGCTCCGTCCGAAACGAGCAGATTGGAAAGAGGTCTAAGGTCAAACCGGATGTGCGTCAGCGTCCGCCATGATAAGAAGCGTCAGAATTGGTCAGTCAGTTAGGAAGGAATTAGGAAAAGGAGCCTCAATGCTAACTAGCATAGCCACTTAAGCATAGGGACCTCTGGTGCTAACTGACCTGTGATTAGGAGCTATGTGCCATCCCATAAGCCACTGTGCCAAACCCCCCACCCTCCAGTGGTTCATGCACAACCACTGTTGATTGACAGGAGCACATTAAATGATAAAAATAATATCCTGCACAAGCCAAACTTTATAAAAGTGACAAAATCCATGTTGTCGTCTCCACAGCTCAGTCACATGTCAGTGTAGCACTTATGGTGCTGTCTGTACCCTTATGTAGTGGAGGATGGACTGAAGGGAGAACTGGGCCAAATCAGATAGATCTCCAGATTAGGGCTGGGCGATGTCCCCTTAATTGGCCGTTGACGATGTTTACAGTGAACCATCGTGATGGACGATGATATCGTCCATTTCTCATTATAAGCATTTTTTTTTAAAGACATTTGCATAGCCTATATATGCTGCATATTACTATGTATGTTAGGAAAACGTGAGATTGCAGGATAAATGGATCTAAACTAAACATGATTTGAACAGAGTCACGGACACAACTTTTGCAAAAGAAATGTGTTAAAACTTGTGCGCAAAGTCTGAGAGGAGAACGACTCATTCAGAGCGTGAACTCCAAGGCTCTTATCACACTAATAGAAATGTAAATCGGAGCTTATTATTTGGATTTGCTCAATTTTAACGTAATGTTTAAGAAACAGTGGGTGAACGGGACAATATTTTGAAGTTTGCGTCGTAGCTACATTTTTGAAGCCGCTCCACGCGCCGCCCGGTCCGTGAGCTCTAACCTCTTAACTCCTGCTGCACCGCCTCTTTCTCTCTCCTCTCCCTCTCCTCTCTCGGTCCTTCGTGAGAATAGTCCACGCGCTCAGCTAGCTCCATGTGAGAGCCATCTCATTTTAAAACGGTTTAAGTTTCAATACGCAGCAAAGCAAAACAAAACCACGCGCTGTTAAACTCTGAGCTGCAGAGAGAGAGAGAGAGAGAGAGAGAGAGAGAGAGAGAGAGAGAGAGAGAGAGAGAGAGAGAGAGAGAGAGAGAGAGAGAGAGAGCTCCGCGCGTCATAAACAGAGCAGCTGCGTCTTTACGTTAATAATTACGGCTAACACATCGTGGCTTCTGGCAGGCTACTGACGCTAGCGCGCATATTAGTTACATAAGTGATTTAATTTACAGTGCAATCCCTGCAAAGTTTGTAGGTTTACAAGGCGTGTTTTTGACGGGAGGGGGCGTGGCATCACGATGGTGGCGCTCCATCGTGATGTTGCTCATCCATCGCCGATGGACGATGACATCGTCCATCGGCACAACCCTACTCCAGATTCGGAGGAGCCTAGGGTGTACAACATCAATGGACACACACACACAAGTAGCTGCAGAAAAAATCTTTTGTTGTTCTGCAAATTAGTTTTGTAGAATTATTTACAGAATGATGAACAGCGCTTTCAAAAATAAAATTAAACACCATAAAAAACAGCAAAGTCCTTTCAATGTTTGTTTAAGTCTTTCGGTGTCGTCCAAGTCCTTCAAAGTTTGTTTAGTCTTTCAATGTTCGTTCGAAAGTGTAACCAGTCGGGTTACCAATACCAGTTAGTGTGGTTAAAAAACCTGACCTGGAAACAGGTCAGACGATAGCTTAAACTCTATTCTATAATGACTACAGGCTACTAGAAAGCTATTACATTTGCTCAAAATATCTTCAGTAGTTGTACAACATTAGCCTTCAAAAATTACAATATTAAAATAAACCAATTTACATTAGTTTACATTCAGTAAAGAAATAGTTTTTCTCAAAAATGTATAGCAAGTATACTTTAAGTTCAAAAATAGCACTTCTTGACTTTAAATGCATAAAAATAAACATTTCTCATTCAAAATAACATAAAAACCTTCAAAAAAAACAGGCGCAAAGCAGGTACCAGCACTTGACATTACCCTTCTAATTTTGTACAGTGGCTAACCCACATTAGCACCACTGGGGTAAGAATTAACATGTGCTAAATAAGCAATTCTGCACAGAAACGGAAATTTTACAACTCTACAAAAGTGACTTTGCATAAACCTTCAAGTAGTATTTCGTATCAAATGAATTGGGACCTTGGTTGATCGTTTCTAACTCTAAAAAGTGTGTTTTTGTAATGAAAAAGCTGGCGGAGATACCACTCGGAGATTAGCATCCGGAGATTAGCATGCTAATGCTAACTAGCCCCCATACACAATGAATGGCACTCACCATGCTACTTCACACGTGGGACACGAGGTTACGCAGCTCGCGTGGGTTCGCAGCCTTTGGGACTCTCAGAATCTTAAATTAATAAAACGAATGGTCATTTATCTGCATATAGCAATATTTCACTTAATTAGGGTTGGAATTTGCTTACCTAGCACCGTGTATTTTCCACCAAAAAGGCTGCTACTAACACGTTAGCTTCCCCCGGAGCAGGTACAAGGTCTCTCTCAGTCTGCGTCTCTGGCATGTCTGACTAGCACGTACAGAGCACGTAGAGGTGAGACTTGACCTTATTGGTTAATGATTTTAGACTAAAGCGCTATTGGCTGCGCGGGGTGTCAAAATAAAATACATATTACGTCTTTTTAAATTATATTTTTAACAATATTTATTTATTTATATTTCTATACTTTTTAGTCAATATTTATTATTATTATTATTATTATTATTATTATTATTATTATTATTATTATTATTATTATTATTAGGGAATTTTAATAATCTTAATCAGAGTAGTATCAATATTTATATTTTTAATCCGGTTTTTAACACTGGGTTACATCAGTGTTAAAGAGCCGCCTCAGGAAACTGACTAAATGAAGACAGTTTGTGCTTTTGCTTTCATTTAGTAGAAACTTAAGCCACATGGATCATTTGCTGCTGTAGATTTATGAAACACCTGTGAAGATAAAATAATACTAAAGGGAAATATAAAGGATCATTTGGATTTTTCTGGGGGGGTTTTCTCCTTAAATGTGTTTGTTTTGACACTATGATGTTGTTGTTGGACACTATACAGTAGGGGGCGACATGCGCTTTTGTTTGGCCTGCTCCACCAATAACTTTAAAGACGAAGAACAGCAGCTGTTGGTGATGTCACTTCCCCTTCCCCCGGGTAAGGACGGTCGAATTGGGAAAATGCTGCTGAAGCTCTAGTTCACTAACTAAGAGATCTAACAGTTGACCCCATGAAAGGTTCAGGATGAGTTGCTGGTGTTAGAGCTTAGAGGCGATACTTTGATGGTCAAGATTTCTGACGCTCGACTGAACCAAGGAGCCCAGAGAACCAAGGCGGCTCACAATAATCGAGGGGATTTTTGTCTTTGGAGCAATAATCAAAGTCTTTTTATAATTCAGCTGAAAGCAGTTTTCACAGAGACACAACTTTACACTTGAAAGACAATCCATAAACCTCTTACCACCCGCCTGAACCAAATGCATTCTGTCCTCTTTGGTCATTATATAGGTCTGTGTAAAACCTCGTTTGAAAGCTAAGACCCACAAAACTGATCTTTTTCCTCGCGTTATTGCTGTGTTATGTCACCTTTTTTAGGTTTTATTTTTGGTCACATTTTTGTCTCTTTTTTGTTGAATTTTTGTCAAATTTTTGTTGAATTTTTGTCACATTTTTGTTGAATTTTTGTCACATTTTTGTTGAATTTTTGTCACATTTTTGTTGAATTTTTGTCATATTTTTATCACATTTTTATCACATTTTTGTTGAATTTTTGTCACATTTTTGTTAAATTTTTGTCACATTTTTGTTGAATTTTTGTTGAATTTTTGTCACATTTTTGTTGAATTTTTGTCACATTTTTATCACATTTTTATCACATTTTTGTTGAATTTTTGTCACATTTTTGTTGAATTTTTGTCACATTTTTGTTGAAATTTTGTCTCTTTTTTGTTGTATTTTTGTCACATTTTTGTTGAGTTTTTGTCACATTTGTCTTGAATTTTTGTTGAATTTTTGTTGAATTTTTGTTGAATTTTTGTTGAATTTTTGTTGAATTTTTGTCACTTTTTGTCACTTTTTGGTTGAATTTTTGTCACATTTTTATCACATTTTTGTTGAATTTTTGTTGAATTTTTCTTACTTTTTTGTTGAATTTTTGTCACGTTTTTGTTGCGTTTACGTCCTTGTTTTCTTCTCATTTTTTGATTAGGGTAAAGCCAAACTGGAGAAAATGGGATCCGTTCAGGTGGGAGTTAAGAGGTTAACTCTGACAGTCTGTGCATCTGACTCCTTAAACGAAAAGCACAGTTAAATATCATCAGCACAGAGATGATAAGACACATTTTTAATTTGGTGAATAAAGTTATACCACAGCTAAACAAGGGTCATGTGACTTGTAACAACAGCACCATCTGCAAGTCATGCCTTCCTCATATGACCTGAAATGAACCCGAGTGAAAAGCAACAGTGGCTCATGTATACAGCCAATAACATAGATAAGAAATGACTCTAGAATGAATCTAATGGAAGAGTAGCTCAATGCGTTGTTATGCAGATGGGATTAAGCATGGGCAAGTGTCTGCATGTTCACTTCACTACAATGACATTCCGGGAGGCTGTAAAGACGCTGACTTCTGTGCAGGTGACTTCCTAGAGGAGTGAAAATGTGATCCCGGGCAGTGTAGCCTCGCTGAGCTGCTGAGTGAAAAGGGTGTGACTCAGAATTGCTCGCCTGTATAGATACAGACGGCATCTCGTCATAGAAGGGGGCGTGGCTTCGCAGAGGGGGAAAATAGAATCTTTAGAGAAACACAATTTTCACTCTTTTTTGCCGTTTTCTGGTGGAATATCAACTTATTTATCACATACAAATAAAGTCAAGTGTAAATCGGGCCCATATGGATATTTTCTCGCAGCAGATTTTTCCGTAGAAGTGAAAAAAAGGCAGTTGTAGCTAGCGCGAGCTAACCGTTAGCACTAGCCCGATGCTAACATGTAGCATCAAGTTAGCATTCTCTGTTATTCATGTATTTATGGGCTGTTGAACCACTTTGCTCCTCTCCATGTCTTTGTATCATTATTTTGTAGAAACTATGTTCACACTTCAGCATTTGTTACAGTAGTTTTTGAATAATTAGAGAAAATATACATTTTTTCAAAATTGTTTTCCCCCTTAACTGTTTTTGAAATTGACCACATATGGGCTATTCCAGAGATGTCGTCTGTATCTATTTGTCAAACCCACTTTGAAGCTTAAAGCAACAGCCCTCAAAGTGAACATATGGTGACTGTAACTGCACATAACGAAACGCTGCTTTAAGTTCGGACACGTCGGTGGTCAGTGCTGTCAAAAGGCACGAGGACAAGGGATTTTAGCAGTGGCGGCTGGTGATGTGAAAACCAGGGGGGGCTGTTGCCTCAACCTACCTTCAATTATATTTTAGAAGATACTTATAAACATTGTTTTTAACTTAAAAATATTCAAAACTTATTGTTTAGATTTATTCAACAAAAAAATAAATCATTTCTGACTAAAGCGTAACGATAATCACTATACATATTTGTGTTGTGCACCACTGATTTGTGTTTTGTACCAACAGAACCAGAACAAAGGCAGGAGGTGTTTCCTCTTGGATTTCATGCACAGTTTTAGTCCCAGACCTGCTGTGATTTCATTATGAGCCTCAGAGCCACAGGTTTAAACCCGTATAAACCGTCAGACAAATGATCCGCTCAGAAATAATGTACAGCTCACGTTTAGAAAAGAGTCCTCCTCCTCCTGTAGCACCTGGAGCTCCACCTCTGTTTCCCTCAGTGAATGAATGACGTTCCCCTCTCCTGTCGTAGCTCCTCCTCACGGTCCTGAATCTTCTCTCCATCAAATGTCCAAGTCCTGGGACAGAACTGTCTGTCCAAGTCAGTGAGGGTTGTCCCAAAGTGTGAAATAAACAAGCAGAAGCTAAAGCAGACGAGCTAGTTAGCATCGTCATGCTACCTCCAGGAAAGTCCGTTAAGACAATAATATACTGTATTCAGTGTGTCAAAGGAAGAAATACTTGTAGAACTGTTTGTAACTGTTTGTTTTGTCTCTTCCTCCAGGAGAGAGTCAAGTCCGATTATGAAGATTTTATTGATGATGATAATAGCTTTCTGCTTTTCTTAAATTTTAAAAAGGCATTTGACAATTTAGAGCACCCATTCTTAACACCAGCGTTACAAACTTCTGGTTTTGGACCAAAATTTGTTAAAGCCATGCAAGTATTGTATAAAGATAGAAATAGCTCAGTGGCATTATCTTATGGTACTACAGGTCGATTTAATTTAAATAAAGGTATTATTCAGGGCTGTCCGTGTAGTCCTGGCCTTTTTATTTTAGCAGCAGAATTGCTTGCAATCCACCTTAAAAATATCCAGACTCTGAAAGGAATTGAAATTTTTGGTCAAGAACTCATTATTAGTCAGTACGCAGATGATACCACTCTTTTTCTTAAGGATGACAAGCAAATACCCATAGCTTTACAAGCAGTTGATATGTTCTCCAGAGCCTCAGGTTTATTTCTTAATTTTGATAAATGTGAACTTTTAGCACTTAAACATTTCCCCAATAATTCCATACATAATATTACAGTTAAACAAAGTATAAAATATTTGGGAATAAATATAACTAAAAATCCAAAAGAGAGACATTTAGAAAATTTAGATAATAAACTGGTCAAATGTAAGAACATTTTTAATCTTTGGTTGCAAAGAGATCTTACAATTTTTGGTCGCATTTTGCTGACAAAGGTTGATTGACAAAGGTATTTCTAGAATTCTTCATCCCACATACTCTTTAGCATTAGAGCCATCCTTTGTCAAAGCTGTAAATCAACTAAATTTCAACTTTATTTGGAAAAACAAAACCCACTACTTAAAAAAAGCGTTTTTACTTCAGGATTATGAACATGGCGGCCTAAAAGCTATTGATTATGAGTGTATGAATGGCACAATCAAAATTAATTGGTTAAAATCGTTTTTGAAAAATCCAGTAAACTTTTGGCATATATTCCCCAATAATATTTTTACATCTTGTGGAGGATTACAGTTTCTATTAAAATGTGATTTTGAGGTTAAAAAACTTAATATCAAGTTTTCACCAGCAAGTTCTCTTTTACTGGAAGATGTTGTACAAACATAACTTCACTCCTCATACTACTTCGCTTTGGAACAACAGATACATTCTTCATAGGAAAAAGTCTATATATTACAAGGACTGGATGGACAAAAATATTTGGTGCATTATGGATTTGTTGGACTTAGATGGAAACCTGCTCTCTTATAATGACTTCAGCGTGAAGTGGAACTTTTTTTGTCACCCAAAACAGTTTTTCTGTCTTGTTAATGCAATTCCAAAACCATTCTTGCTGTTGGCTAAAGAGGTGGTAATTCATTCCAACTCAATATCTAGACTACCCAATTTTTTTATAGGTGAAATTCAATTTTTCGACAAAAAATGTAATAATAGATTTATTAGACAAATACTAACTAGTGAGCTTTATTCAAAACAATATAGCCGAATTCAAGACTTCAAAGAATATGAGCCAGTAAAGGTTAAGAAATTAATAACAGAATATCTGAAATATCCTATTCTTCCAAAATCCAAGGAAATTCATTTTAAACTTCTCAACAACAAATATCCGTCAAGCGAATTTTTAAGACTAAGATTTAACTTTGATAGTAATGAATGTTCCTTTTGTAAAACTGAAGTGGAAACCACTTGTCATATTTTTTATGATTGTAAATTTGTTAAAGTGTTTTGGTCTCAGATCCAAGAATGGTTGGAGAGAAAGAGTGTATCGGTTAAACTGACATCGCATGTAGATATTTTCTATGGAATGGTTTTGGAAAGCGAATTAGAGAACTTGCTGGTAAACGTAATCCTCATATTGGCAAAGCACTATATACATAGATCAACATTTTTCAAATCCCCACCTGCATTTAGAGCTTTCATTAATGAATTTAATCTGTACTGCAAATCTTTAAAAGTTATGAAATTTAAAAAAGCAATGGAGCTTCTGAATCAAATACAACATTATAAATTAACTGACCCTTAAACCTGAAGATGTATATATATATTTTTATGTTATTTATTTATTTATTTATTATTTCTTTGAGTTGGATGTTGTCTTTTTTATGTTTTAATTTTTACAATTGCCTTAATATTGCACTATAATTATCTTCTACTCAACCGAATGTGCCTTGACATGACATGCTGTGAACTGTTCTGTGCCTTACAGTTTGTAACTGTTAAATAAAATAATAAATTAAATTAAATAAAAATAAAAAATAAAAAAAAGACGAAGCTTCATCAAATGTAAACAAGACGTATTCATGACAGAAACGGCAAAATGGTCTTCGAGAGCCTGGTGGTCGACGTCCTCAACATGTACCTGGGAAACTACGTGGTCAACCTAGACCCGTCCCAGCTCCAGCTCGGCATATGGGGAGGTAAACGCATAGACTGTAAAAAAAATGGACGTCTTATGCTCACTCCTCCCCGTTTACCAGAATGACCACGGCCGTGGGGCAATTCATGGCGGATTTACAGGCTCCCCCTCCCCAGCTCTGACGAAGCATGTTCCTAAAAAGGACATACGGGCGGGATTTTCACTGTAGACTCCGCCCTTGCGTGACGTGTAGCTCGCGCTGCTCCAATGCTAACAGTCCGAGCCTCATTAAATACGAGATTTCAAAAATTCATATTACGAAAACCAGCCTGGTTTCATATATTGTTATTAACCCAGCGTTATCTCAGGAGGAATATCTAGCCTAGTCTAGTGTTGAAACAATTGAAACCAGGCTTTAAAGTAGTTTTTAACGTGTCTAAAGTCCAATGCTTTTCAATGGGGGCCTAGCGGCGATATGGAGGTACTGCAGCAACGGCGGAGCAATGGCGGCCCCCACGTTTGTGGTCAAAAAGCAGGGCAGCCAGCGGCCATTGGGTAAACGTCACACAAACTCCTAATGTTATGTTGTGGAGCACATGCTATGCTAACTCTACTATTAACCGTCGCTAACTGACAGTCCACTGGCTCCCTCAGCTGTCACTGTCAGTTTGTCCGTTGCTAAAATCCCTTGTCCTCGTGCCTTTTGACAGCACTGACCACCGACGTGTCCGAACTTAAAGCAGCGTTTCTTTATGTGCAGTTACAGTCACCATATGTTCACTTTGAGGGCTGTTGCTTTAAGCTTCCAAGTGGGTTTGGCGCCCTTTTCACTCAGCAGCTCAGCGAGGCTACACTGCCCGGGATCACATTTTCACTCCTCTAGGAAGTCACCTGCACAGAAGTCAGCGTCTTTACAGCCTCCCGGAATGTCATTGTAGTGAAGTGAACATGCAGACACTTGCCCATGCTTAATCCCATCTGCATAACAACGCATTGAGCTACTCTTCCATTAGATTCATTCTAGAGTCATTTCTTATCTATGTTATTGGCTGTATACATGAGCCACTGTTGCTTTTCACTCGGGTTCATTTCAGGTCATATGAGGAAGGCATGACTTGCAGACGGTGCTGTTGTTACAAGTCACATGACCCTTGTTTAGCTGTGGTATAACTTTATTCACCAAATTAAAAATGTGTCTTATCATCTCTGTGCTGATGATATTTAACTGTGCTTTCGTTTAAGGTTAACCTCTTAACTCCCACCTGAACGGATCCCATTTTCTCCAGTTTGGCTTTACCCTAATCAAAAAATGAGAAGAAAACAAGGATGTAAACGCAACAAAAATGTGACAAAAATTCAACCAAAAAGTGACAAAAATTCAACAAAAATTCAACAAAAATGTGACAAAAATTCAAGAAAAATGTGACAAAAACTCAACAAAAATGTGACAAAAATGCAACAAAAAAGTGACAAAAATTCAACAAAAAAGTGACAAAAATGTGATAAAAATGTGACAAAAATTCAACAAAAAAGAGAAAATTTCAACAAAAGTGTGACAAAAATTCAACAAAAATGTGACAAAAATTCAACAAAAAAGACACAAAAATTCAACAAAAATGTGATAAAAATTCAACAAAAATGTGACAAAAATTCAACAAAAATGTGATAAAAATGTGATAAAAATGTGACAAAAATTCAACAAAAATTCAACAAAAATTCAACAAAAATTCAACAAAAATTCAACAAAAATTCAACAAAAATGTGACAAAAACTCAACAAAAATGTGACAAAAATACAACAAAAAAGACAAAATTTCAACAAAAATGTGACAAAAATGCAACAAAAAAGTGACAAAAATTCAACAAAAAAGTGACAAAAATGTGATAAAAATGTGACAAAAATTCAACAAAAAAGAGAAAATTTCAACAAAAGTGTGACAAAAATTCAACAAAAATGTGACAAAAATTCAACAAAAAAGACACAAAAATTCAACAAAAATGTGATAAAAATTCAACAAAAATGTGACAAAAATTCAACAAAAATGTGATAAAAATGTGATAAAAATGTGACAAAAATTCAACAAAAATTCAACAAAAATTCAACAAAAATTCAACAAAAATTCAACAAAAATTCAACAAAAATGTGACAAAAACTCAACAAAAATGTGACAAAAATACAACAAAAAAGACAAAATTTCAACAAAAGTGTGACAAAAATTCAACAAAAAAGTGACAAAAATGTGATAAAAATGTGACAAAAATTCAACAAAAATGTGACAAAAATTCAAGAAAAATGTGACAAAAATACAACAAAAAAGAGACAAAATTTCAACAAAAGTGTGACAAAAATTCAACAAAAATGTGACAAAAATTCAACAAAAATGTGATAAAAATGTGATAAAAATGTGACAAAAATTCAACAAAAATTCAACAAAAATTCAACAAAAATTCAACAAAAATTCAACAAAAATGTGACAAAAATTCAAGAAAAATGTGACAAAAACTCAACAAAAATGTGACAAAAATGCAACAAAAAAGTGACAAAAATTCAACAAAAAAGTGACAAAAATGTGATAAAAATGTGACAAAAATTCAACAAAAAAGAGACAAAATTTCAACAAAAGTGTGACAAAAATTCAACAAAAATGTGACAAAAATTCAACAAAAAAGACACAAAAACTCAACAAAAATTCAACAAAAATGTGTTAAAAATTCAAGAAAAATGTGACAAAAACTCAACAAAAATGTGACAAAAATGCAACAAAAAAGTGACAAAAATTCAACAAAAAAGTGACAAAAATGTGATAAAAATGTGACAAAAATTCAACAAAAATTCAACAAAAATTCAACAAAAATTCAACAAATTTCAAGAAAAATGTGACAAAAACTCAACAAAAATGTGACAAAAATACAACAAAAAAGAGACAAAATTTCAACAAAAGTGTGACAAAAATTCAACAAAAAAGTGACAAAAATGTGATAAAAATGTGACAAAAATTCAACAAAAATGTGACAAAAATTCAAGAAAAATGTGACAAAAATACAACAAAAAAGAGACAAAATTTCAACAAAAGTGTGACAAAAATTCAACAAAAATGTGACAAAAATTCAACAAAAATGTGATAAAAATGTGATAAAAATGTGACAAAAATTCAACAAAAATGTGACAAAAATTCAACAAAAATGTGACAAAAATTCAACAAAAATTCAACAAAAATTCAACAAAAATTCAACAAAAATGTGACAAAAATTCAAGAAAAATGTGACAAAAACTCAACAAAAATGTGACAAAAATGCAACAAAAAAGTGACAAAAATTCAACAAAAAAGTGACAAAAATGTGATAAAAATGTGACAAAAATTCAACAAAAAAGAGACAAAATTTCAACAAAAGTGTGACAAAAATTCAACAAAAATGTGACAAAAATTCAACAAAAAATACACAAAAACTCAACAAAAATTCAACAAAAATGTGTTAAAAATTCAACAAAAATGTGACAAAAATTCAACAAAAATGTGATAAAAATGTGACAAAAATTCAACAAAAATGTGACAAAAATTCAACAAAAATGTGACAAAAATTCTACAAAAATTCAACAAAAATTCAACAAAAATTTAAGAAAAATGTGACATAAACTCAACAAAAATGTGACAAAAATGCAACAAAAAAGTGACAAAAATTCAACAAAAAAGTGACTAAAATGTGATAAAAATGTGACAAAAATTCAACAAAAAAGAGAAAATTTCAACAAAAGTGTGACAAAAATTCAACAAAAATGTGACAAAAATTCAACAAAAAAGACACAAAAACTCAACAAAAATTCAACAAAAATGTGACAAAAATTCAACAAAAATGTGATAAAAATGTGATAAAAATGTGACAAAAATTCAACAACAATGTGACAAAAATTCAAGAAAAATGTGACAAAAATACAACAAAAAAGAGACAAAATTTCAACAAAAGTGTGACAAAAATTCAACAAAAATGTGACAAAAATTCAACAAAAAAGACACAAAAACTCAACAAAAATTCAACAAAAATGTGATAAAAATGTGACAAAAATTCAACAAAAATGTGACAAAAAAGAGACAAAAAAGAGACAAAAAAGAGACAAAAATGTGACAAAAATTCAATCTCTGTGCTGATGATATTTAACTGTGCTTTTCGTTTAAGGAGTCAGATGCACAGACTGTCAGAGTTAACCTCTTAACTCCCACCTGAACGGATCCCATTTTCTCCAGTTTGGCTTTACCCTAATCAAAAAATGAGAAGAAAACAAGGATGTAAACGCAACAAAAATGTGACAAAAATTCAACCAAAAAGTGACAAAAATTCAACAAAAATTCAACAAAAATTCAACAAAAATTCAAGAAAAATGTGACAAAAATTCAACAAAAAAGTGACAAAAATTCAACAAAAATTCAACAAAAATGTGATAAAAATGTGACAAAAATTCAACAAAAATGTGACAAAAATTCAACAAAAAAGACACAAAAACTCAACAAAAATTCAACAAAAATGTGATAAAAATGTGACAAAAATTCAACCAAAAAGTGACAAAAATTCAACAAAAATTCAACAAAAATTCAACAAAAATTCAACAAAAATTCAACAAAAATTCAACAAAAATGTGACAAAAATTCAAGAAAAATGTGACAAAAATTCAAGAAAAATGTGACAAAAACTCAACAAAAATGTGACAAAAATGCAACAAAAATGTGACAAAAATTCAACAAAAATGTGACAAAAATTCAACAAAAATGTGACAAAAATTCAACAATAAAAAAAATTCATATTACGAAAACCAGCCTGGTTTCATATATTGTTATTAACCCAGCGTTATCTCAGGAGGAATATCTAGCCTAGTCTAGTGTTGAAACAATTGAAACCAGGCTTTAAAGTAGTTTTTAACGTGTCTAAAGTCCAATGCTTTTCAATGGGGGCCTAGCGGCGATATGGAGGTACTGCAGCAACGGCGGAGCAATGGCGGCCCCCACGTTTGTGGTCAAAAAGCAGGGCAGCCAGCGGCCATTGGGTAAACGTCACACAAACTCCTAATGTTATGTTGTGGAGCACATGCTAAGCTAAGATGCTAACTCTACTATTAACCGTCGCTAACTGACAGTCCACTGGCTCCCTCAGCTGTCACTGTCAGTTTGTCCGTTGCTAAAATCCCTTGTCCTCGTGCCTTTTGACAGCACTGACCACCGACGTGTCCGAACTTAAAGCAGCGTTTCTTTATGTGCAGTTACAGTCACCATATGTTCACTTTGAGGGCTGTTGCTTTAAGCTTCAAAGTGGGTTTGGCACCCTTTTCACTCAGCAGCTCAGCGAGGCTACACTGCCCGGGATCACATTTTCACTCCTCTAGGAAGTCACCTGCACAGAAGTCAGCGTCTTTACAGCCTCCCGGAATGTCATTGTAGTGAAGTGAACATGCAGACACTTGCCCATGCTTAATCCCATCTGCATAACAACGCATTGAGCTACTCTTCCATTAGATTCATTCTAGAGTCATTTCTTATCTATGTTATTGGCTGTATACATGAGCCACTGTTGCTTTTCACTCGGGTTCATTTCAGGTCATATGAGGAAGGCATGACTTGCAGATGGTGCTGTTGTTACAAGTCACATGACCCTTGTTTAGCTGTGGTATAACTTTATTTTCCAAATTAAAAATGTGTCTTATCATCTCTGTGCTGATGATATTTAACTGTGCTTTTCGTTTAAGGAGTCAGATGCACAGACTGTCAGAGTTAACCTCTTAGCTCCCACCTGAACGGATCCCATTTTCTCCAGTTTGGCTTTACCCGAATCAAAAAATGAGAAGAAAACAAGGATGTAAACGCAACAAAAATGTGACAAAAATTCAACCAAAAAGTGACAAAAATTCAACAAAAATTCAACAAAAATGTGATAAAAATGTGACAAAAATTCAACCAAAAAGTGACAAAAATTCAACAAAAATTCAACAAAAATTCAACAAAAATTCAACAAAAATGTGATAAAAATGTGACAAAAATTCAACAAAAATGTGATAAAAATGTGACAAAAATTAAACAAAAATGTGACAAAAATTCAACCAAAAAGTGACAAAAAATCAACAAAAATGTGACAAAAATTAAACAAAAAAGAGACAAAAATTCAACAAAAATGTGACCAAAAATAAAACCTAAAAAAGGTGACATAACACAGCAATAACGCGAGGAAAAAGATCAGTTTTGTGGGTCTTAGCTTTCAAACGAGGTTTTACACAGACCTATATAATGACCAAAGAGGACAGAATGCATTTGGTTCAGGCGGGTGGTAAGAGGTTTATGGATTGTCTTTCAAGTGTAAAGTTGTGTCTCTGTGAAAACTGCTTTCAGCTGAATTATAAAAAGACTTTGATTATTGCTCCAAAGACAAAAATCCCCTCGATTATTGTGAGCCGCCTTGGTTCTCTGGGCTCCTTGGTTCAGTCGAGCGTCAGAAATCTTGACCATCAAAGTATCGCCTCTAAGCTCTAACACCAGCAACTCATCCTGAACCTTTCATGGGGTCAACTGTTAGATCTCTTAGTTAGTGAACTAGAGCTTCAGCAGCATTTTCCCAATTCGACCGTCCTTACCCGGGGGAAGGGGAAGTGACATCACCAACAGCTGCTGTTCTTCGTCTTTAAAGTTATTGGTGGAGCAGGCCAAACAAAAGCGCATGTCGCCCCCTACTGTATAGTGTCCAACAACAACATCATAGTGTCAAAACAAACACATTTAAGGAGAAAACCCCCCCAGAAAAATCCAAATGATCCTTTATATTTCCCTTTAGTATTATTTTATCTTCACAGGTGTTTCATAAATCTACAGCAGCAAATGATCCATGTGGCTTAAGTTTCTACTAAATGAAAGCAAAAGCACAAACTGTCTTCATTTAGTCCGTTTCCTGAGGCGGCTCTTTAACACTGATGTAACCCAGTGTTAAAAACCGGATTAAAAATATAAATATTGATACTACTCTGATTAAGATTATTAAAATTCCCTAATAATAATAATAATAATAATAATAATAATAATAATAATAATAATAATAATAATAATAATAATAATAATAATAATAATAAATATTGACTAAAAAGTATAGAAATATAAATAAATAAATATTGTTAAAAATATAATTTAAAAAGACGTAATATGTATTTTATTTTGACACCCCGCGCAGCCAATAGCGCTTTAGTCTAAAATCATTAACCAATAAGGTCAAGTCTCACATCTACGTGCTCTGTACGTGCTAGTCAGACATGCCAGAGACGCAGACTGAGAGAGACCTTGTACCTGCTCCGGGGGAAGCTAACGTGTTAGTAGCAGCCTTTTTGGTGGAAAATACACGGTGCTAGGTAAGCAAATTCCAACCGTAATTAAGTGAAATATTGCTATATGCAGATAAATGACCATTCGTTTTATTAATTTAAGATTCTGAGAGTCCCAAAGGCTGCGAACCCACGCGAGCTGCGTAACCTCGTGTCCCACGTGTGAAGTAGCATGGTGAGTGCCATTCATTGTGTATGGGGGCTAGTTAGCATTAGCATGCTAATCTTCGGATGCTAATCTCCGAGTGGTATCTCCGCCAGCTTTTTCATTACAAAAACACACTTTTTAGAGTTAGAAACGATCAACCAAGGTCCCAATTCATTTGATACGAAATACTACTTGAAGGTTTATGCAAAGTCACTTTTGTAGAGTTGTAAAATTTCCGTTTCTGTGCAGAATTGCTTATTTAGCACATGTTAATTCTTACCCCAGTGGTGCTAATGTGGGTTAGCCACTGTACAAAATTAGAAGGGTAATGTCAAGTGCTGGTACCTGCTTTGCGCCTGTTTTTTTTGAAGGTTTTTATGTTATTTTGAATGAGAAATGTTTATTTTTATGCATTTAAAGTCAAGAAGTGCTATTTTTGAACTTAAAGTATACTTGCTATACATTTTTGAGAAAAACTATTTTGTTACTGAATGTAAACTAATGTAAATTGGTCTATTTTAATTTTTTAATTTTTGAAGGCTAATGTTGTACAACTACTGAAGATATTTTGAGCAAATGTAATAGCTTTCTAGTAGCCTGTAGTCATTATAGAATAGAGTTTAAGCTATCGTCTGACCTGTTTCCAGGTCAGGTTTTTTAACCACACTAACTGGTATTAGTAACCCGACTGGTTACACTTTCGAACGAACATTGAAAGACTAAACAAACTTTGAAGGACTTAGACGACACCGAAAGACTTAAACAAACATTGAAAGGACTTTGCCGTTTTTTATGGTATTTTTATTTTATTTTATTTTTGAAAGCGCTGTTCATCATTCTGTAAATAATTCTACAAAACTAATTTGCAGAACAACTAAAGATTTTTTCTGCAGCTACTTGTGTGTGTGTCCATTGATGTTGTACACCCTAGGCTCCTCCGAATCTGGAGATCTATCTGATTTGGCCCAGTTCTCCCTTCAGTCCATCCTCCACTACATAAGGGTACAGACAGCACCATAAGTGCTACACTGACATGTGACTGAGCTGTGGAGACGACAACATGGATTTTGTCACTTTTATAAAGTTTGGCTTGTGCAGGATATTATTTTTATCATTTAATGTGCTCCTGTCAATCAACAGTGGTTGTGCATGAACCACTGGAGGGTGGGGGGTTTGGCGCAGTGGCTTATGGGATGGCACATAGCTCCTAATCACAGGTTAGTTGGCACCAGAGGTCCCTATGCTTAAGTGGCTATGCTAGTTAGCATTGAGGCTCCTTTTCCTAATTCCTTCCTAACTGACAGACCAATTCGGACGCTTCTTATCATGGCGGACGCTGACGCACATCCGGTTTGACCTTAGACCTCTTTCCAATCTGCTCGTTTCGGACGGAGCCAAAGACTTTGATAATTGCTCCAGAGCTAAAACGCTACGTGTGGCCGACTCTGTTGACGCTTCTGACAGTCTCCCCCAGGGGAAACTGAAGCTACAAACGTAGCTTTCCACCACCGAGTATGGAGTGAATGTACAATTGTCTCATGTAAAGCGCTTTGTGACCATGTCTGTGAAAGGCGCTATATAAATAAAGATCTTCTTCTTCTTCTTTTAAAAAGCAGCTGAAGACATGGCTGTTCAGACCAGCTTTTAGTTGACAAGTCTGTGATTGTTTCTGTATTAATGTTTCTGTTATACTTGTGTTTGTGTCTCTGTGAAAAACGTTGTGATTTTATCTGTGAAAGGT
The DNA here is from genome assembly GCF_951799975.1 of Gobius niger. Taxonomy (NCBI): domain Eukaryota; kingdom Metazoa; phylum Chordata; class Actinopteri; order Gobiiformes; family Gobiidae; genus Gobius; species Gobius niger. Next base: position 71,731,607 of record NC_136852.1, on the reverse strand, counting down.
GCTTTATAAATAGTTTCTTCTTCAAATTCTGTTCGCAGGTGATGCTATCTTTACTAATTTGAAAATCAGAGAAAATGCTGTGGTGGGTAAACGTATTAGACATTTTATTCTAAATGTTATGGTTATGTGTGATTCAACAATCCTGATCTGTTATTTATTGTAGATGAATTGGTGGTAACTCCATTTGTCGTTCTTTTGCAGAGTCAGCTCGGGTTCCCCTTCAGAGTCAAAGCTGGCCACATAGGTAAGAAGTTGTACATAAATACAGTAAATATTATCATGTCATAATTTGTATTTGTTTTTCCATAGGGCGTTTGCAGCTGAAAATACCATGGAAGAATCCATTCAATCAACCAGTGGAGGCCACGCTGGATGGATTCTTCCTCCTCATCGTCCCCACAGCCAGTAAGTGATCAGACGTTTCACATTGTCTGAAACGCCTGCAGATGTTTGTACATGTTTGTATATTTCCACTTTCTGTGCGTTTTCCTCAGGCATAAAATATGACCCGGAGACGGAAGAAAAACTGCTTCCAAGAAGGTCGCCAGAGAGAGCTGCAGAGGGTTGAAGAGACCAAGCTCAAAGCTGCTGAGCAAGGTTAGAGGCCAGTTATGGTTATGTTTCATGGCAAATTACATTTCCCCTGCGCTGAGTGCTCCCGTTACTTCACAGCAGCCGAAGCCCTCCTGCGTCGTGTTGTGAGCATGGGCAGATAGAGGCAGACACGGGGTGGAGGATTTTTCTCCACCTTCATCACCGGAGGTGGAGGATGTTGATGTGGAGGAGGCCGGCGGCCCTGAGCCGTACATGTTCGAGCCGATGGCTCGCTCGTTGCCCGAGGCCACCGGTGCGGCCGGTACTGACGAGCCCGCCGAGGCGTCAGTGCCGCCAAGGATGGGTCCCGTTAGCAAATGGTAAATTGGTGTTAGCATTAGCGCTCGGTTTATCTGATTTAGAGCAAACGCAATCGAAAGGTTCATATTTATATTAAATTGTAGATATGTTCATACATGGATATTGAGGTATCATACAGACATAATAAGCTATGACTGCATCAACAGGTGTTTATGCGGCCACTGCACATCATTGTCCCCAGTGGAGAATGTGTGCTGCAGGGAGACACCAAAGGTATAATTGAATAAAATAAAAGCACAAGACATAATAATTCAATGTTTAGTTATGTAGTAATATGCACAAAACATTACGACTTTTCCTCCGCAACTTTCGCTAGCATTAATTGTCCCATTTGTGGTAGGTGATGCACAGATGTCAGCAGGTGGGTGTCACCTGCATTACTGAGCACCCGGGTTTTGAGGCAGTTGCCCTCAACCCATATGTACTGCAGGCAGTCTATGGGACATATGTGCAGCTCTTTGGGGAGATGCCAGAGACTTTGGTGCACAGGTTAGTTTTTGCAGGATAGCCTATTGATTTAAAATGATGTCGTTGACAACACATACATCACTTCTTTCAGCAATTACCGGCACCTTGCGTACCGGAATGTGGTCAGGTGGTGCTGGGGCTACCTCGGGCAGCACATTCGTGTGGTGATCCCGTCCTGTGCCGTCACCCGCATCAGGCAGGAGTTTCCGGAGGATGTGGCCTATACAGGGTTCCTTCCAGCCCTGGATTTTCATGGCCAATAAAAAATATCAAAAGAACACAATTGCCATTCTGAACATTTTTATTGCTTGTCTTGTCATATAAATTTAAACACCTGTCATTGCATAGCACACACCGCAAATGATCATTCCACCCTTATATACACTTATTTAATTGTATAGCTAGACAGCTGTAGCCGAGCTTCAGAATGGGATCTATTAGCCTATCTCAGTTGCAGTGTCTCTCAACTGAAGTTGACCCTCCTACATTTCATGGAAAGCCATTTGACCTAAAAAATATATATAATATCAGTACATAATACATATTTGGCATTTTAGCCATCATTGTAGAGTATATAAATGCCAAAATACATCATTCTAGTTTTTGTTGAAATTTGCCTTGAAGTTTACTGTGCAACACACCAGTTGATAATCAAAGTATATTTACATGGCACTTTACAACTACATCTTGGGAGACTCTTAATGAAAAAATAGTATAAAAAAGCCATGTTCTGTAAAAGCACAGGCAAAAACAATGGGAGTGAATTAAGGCACTGCCATGACAAAAACACGATTGCTCCACTGCCTGTACCTGGACACATACAAAACATCTTAGAAGAGGAGCGCAGGGCTCTGCAGGAGTTATTCTAGTACATGTAATTTATCTGTTAGACACTTTGCATATCGCACTGTGGTTCTGTGTGACAGTGCATACCTTGGACAGTAAGTAATGCTTATTGGTTTCTTTTTTTTCTTTTTTTTTTTTACAGTTATTTACGTTATGGCCCCTTGAAATGAATCATCTTTCAAGGAGTTCCTTGATTAAATCATAATACTTTGCCAAAATGCAGAGTACAGATTTGCATCGCAATCATTTTAACATTGAAAGACCTTTAACACCTAAATGTATTCACAAATGGTTTGACAAATAAAAAATCTTTGAATCGTGGTATGATAAATGATATGTGACACATCTGCACATTGAGGTATAACACACTGCTGATCCTGAGTTGGATGAATTGGTTGATTTTATAAAGTTGTACTTTATCTGTGACATTAGTCCTATCGTCAACATGCTAGCCACATGAGTCGTAGTGTTAAGTACATGCAGAAATGCATGTTGTCATTAGTTCTAACAAAAAAAATTAATAAAAAATCAATTAAAAGTTTATGTGCAAGCTTATGTGGGAGGGATGCATAAGCACCATTCTTCCTGGTGTATACATCGTGAGTTAGGAGCGTTGTCTAGAAATAACTGGTACTTATATTAATTCTGCCCATAAACACCTAATGCACATAATGTGGCAAAAAAACAAAATGAATGATGAATTTATAGCTCAACATTAGCCACAATTCTCCCACCTGCTGGTGTAACATGTAAACTACAATTGCTAAATTATTTTACATTACATTCATATTTTCACAGCGTGCTAAATGCCTATAATGTTATATAGAAGTAAAATTATTTTGAGGACATTTTTGGTCTTTCACAGACAAATCATAGACCCTGTGACTTATATTAATGATCATTTTTGTAATTCATACATTTTCTTTTTAGATATGACTTGTGAGAGTTCAAAGGAAAAACTGGCTCCTGCCCCCCACTGGGTCCTGTGACATCATCACATTCTAGAACCTGCAAACAACCAATTCCTGACAAATGGCTTTACCCCGACATTACATACACATATGTATAATCTACACTTGTATACATTCTCCGGCGACAGTGGTGCAGAGAGTGGAGAAGGTCGTCTTGTGATCGGAGAATTGATTCGAACGTCGCAGGTGCACACTGTCGTTGTGTCCTTGGGCAAGACACTTCACCCTGCTTCCAGTATCTGCATACACTGGTGCATGAATGAGAGTTAATGGGTGACTGGTTCCTTGATGTAAAGCCCTTTGAGTGCCTAAAGCAGGTAGAAAGGTGCTGTATAAATGTGACCATTTTACATTCAATATTTCTTTAGTGTCCTACAATGATACATTAATGAAATGTATAATGCAAATTGATCCACACTATGATCATCAATTTATCATCAATATTCTGGTGGGCTCTCATGGAGGTATACCTGAGACTGAGGTCCATCCCGTCTTGCCCACACCTCTGGTTCATTGTTAGCCATGTCTCTTGGCTGACTCATGTCTGCTTTCTGAAAAGATTTTAGTTGTTATTGGCATGTAGGCATGTCAGAAACAAACCTATAACAATAATCATCTTGCATAGTGTTTAGTTCTGGAAGGTCTTATTGTATATTATCTTCTGGTCACTTTATGTGCTCTTGAAAAACCGTGACCTGTGCCTGCTTACTGCCTCCTTTTTGTCTGGCCTCTCATACTGACCACAGAGTGGTTCCGGCACAGGTATATTGTCCGAGTGCTCTTGATATGGCGCCGCATCCTGAACCACGCACTCGAACAGCAGAGCCACCAGCTTGTCAATGTAGACTTGGGAAAAACGTACAACATAATTATTATTACAATACTCATACATAACCGTCAAGCTTGTTTTCGGACATACATGTGGTGGATTTGGTCTTCAGAGCTCTCACAGTATAGTCACCGTGTTTGTACTTCGGGTACACTATGGAGTATCTCAGCTCACCGGTAGAAGTCCTGGCATGTGTGCGTTGCGCGTTCTCATTGTAGTGCATAGCTGAAATTTGTAACCTAGAACATTCAAAACAAACAGAAGGCAGCACTGACATTATTACAGTTTCAAAGAAATATATAATGAGGAAATAAAAATGGATACTTTGAGAAGGTTTTGGTATTCATTACCTGGCCAACATTCCTTTAAAGGAAAAGCCCACACTTTTCGGCGAGAACCTAATGATCAGGCTGTGGAATGCCTCAATGTATAATGTCCTTTAGAAACCGTGGAGCCAATAAAGTGGCTGTGAGTCTTTCCCATGCTGCTGTGCCTAAACAAAAATGATCATGACATCAATGGAAAATTTACTTGGTTTAGAAAGCCAATGGAAAATTTCCAATGCAACTTAAAATATTAAAAAAAAAAAGCATAGTCTTTACATACTTGGCCTGAGCCACTGCCTTGCTCTTTCCCCAACCAGAGGCTCGTGTTGGCAGCATGGGAACAGGGCATTGTCATGAGCGTGAACATCCTGTATATGGTCGGCCACAGAAGTCCACTTAGCCACAGCTTCTTCTCCTGAGGAGGAAGTTGAAGCTAACCAATAAAGATGGTTGACTATGCTCTTCCTCCACGGGCCCACGTCCTGAGTGGTCTTTTTCCTCGCCAGCTCATCAATCTTTTTTTTAATGTTAATTTTACACTCAATACATACCCTTTCCCATGTGCCAAGGGTCGAAATAGTGAGTGATGTCCTTTTTTTCCTCCCTTATAAACTTCTGCACTCCTGTGTGTCGGTCTGTCACAATGGCCTGTACTTTGACACCCCTCTCTTCCAGCATGGTCAGACTGCGTATAAATCCCTCCTTCTCCATCCTCACACTGTTTCCAACTTCATTGCTCTCAAAGAGAACAGAATGCTCTACAGAAATGTGCACAATGATCCCTATTTAAATGTCCAAATGTAATCATGATGGTGTTTTACCTGGACAAGTTGGATGTCAATTACTCTGTTACTTTGCAGATTCATCATAGTGTAGCTACCATACTTGGCTGAATGTCCTGCAGCAATGCACATTACACTTTGGCATACTTTTATTCAAACATAAAAATAATCTTCATTCATTAATAAATGATTTACCTGGAGAGTCAGCGCGCATATCCCCGCCCATTGTCAAAGCCCCACTAGCAGCTGCCTCCCTGATATTTTCATCCTGCTCAAGCTTCCACTGCCAGCTGACCGTTGGGATGAGGAGCTTGGCCTGATGCTTGTGAAAAGTTTGCTCCGACAGCCCTTGAATGTTGAAAGCCCTCAGGAACTATAAATTGTAAAGTAATATTGCCAACTGAACGATATGGAAACATAGTCAATACAGATGAGAATTTGGCTCTACCTTGGAAATCTGAGCAAAACACAAGCCAGTGAAGAGGACAGCAGCACAAAGCTGAAGGTTTCCAGCTGGGATGTCCTTCACCATCGGCTGGCTGGACCAGTCGTTGAAGTACTCACAGGTTGGACAGTGCTGTTTCACCCTGAGGAGTGTGCCCAATGTGGCTGTGTCAACTGTACAACGATGAGTGCAGACAGGACATTTCTGGAAAAGTGCCAACAGTTGGTCCTCGTGAACAATGTACTTTTTGGCTTTGTGGGGAGGGACTTCAGTGGAAGCGCTATGTTGCAGAAAAAGGCAAATGTAACTATTGAAGACAATACAATCCAATTTGTTCCAACGTATATTTTTAAACATTACAAAAGCATTTATCCCCCCATAATTTGTACCTTGAACAGTTCAGAGAACTGTTGTTCAGATGGAAGCTGGGGTCAGACACAGACACGTCACACCTTTTCCTTTTCAGTGGTGTGGAGGCTGCCCGGGGACTTTCAGGAAGAGGGATTTCCATGAAGGTCTCGGTACCACATGAAACGCTGACGCTCCTATGTGGAACCTGCACTTGCAAGCCTGTTTACAAGAATAAAGAAAAAAACATTTTTAATAGCACTAAGAAATAGTTACAGTAGAATCTAGCAACAAATCCAAAGCAAAATGAAAATCTTATACGATTCAAATAATGTATTATCCAGACAATGTTATAAAAGACAAATCACCTTTGCTCCGCCTGCTAGGCTTCACATTGGCCTGGACACATGCATGCCTGCTGATGATCGGATCAGTCTGACAGGCCTTTAGAAGAGCGCCACCATCAGGCAGAGCAGGGCCACATGCAGGTTTAAGGGGGTTTAGGGGGAGGTGGAGGAGCTGCAGGTGAGGATCAAAGTGGTGGATCAGGCTGGGGGCGGCGGCCTGAGGCGAGGACGCTCCCTGGTGGGGGTGGTCTGCAAGTCACTCAGCCTGCTGCTGGGGTAGTTTTAACTTCCAAGTTTATATAGAGAGCACAATTTGTATAAACTGGAGTTAAAATTCACTTAGAAATCAAATAAAGTACAATAAAACCTTTTTAACCCCTGCCTTAACCGAGTGCATTTTCTCCAGCCTATAGGCCAGAGCTTAAGACCAACAATTTAGCCTAACCTACCCATTTAGAAAGACTTCTTTTGGACAATCTGCCTTCTCAGTACGAGCAGCTCACTCCTGGAATGTGATCCCAACAGAACTGAGGAACCTGACCTCAGTCCACGTTTTTAGAAACTCTGTGAAGAAGTGGCTTTTGGACAATCAGACATGTGAACACACCATGGTCTAGAGTCACCACTGATACATGTCTCGCTGTGTGGAAGATTGTGGTGTTTTGTGTATTGTCCCTTTCTGATCTTTTATCTGTGAATTTACCTACTTTTTACATATTTAATGTTGTCATTCATCATTCACGGTCTTTGTGATGGTGTTTCTGCTGTATGTTTGTCCTGTCATGACATCAACCTGCCATGGGACGACAGATGAAAATTAGCCTATATGGCAAACTCCGGCACATTTACATGTTGAAGAAACACATGTTGATTAATGTGCACTGTCCCAATTCAAATAAAGATATATATATATATTAAAAAAAAAAAAAACTCATCAAAACTGATCTTTTTCCTCATATTGTTGCCGCATTGTCGTCACTTTTTTGAATTTTTTTGCATTTTTTGTCACATTTTTGCCAGATTTGCGTCGCTCTTTTCACTCACTCCTCACTTTTCCATCACATTTTTGTCTTTTCTGTTGCTGTTTTTTTAGGGGGGGCTTTTTGTCATTTTTTTGTTGCTCTTTTGTTGCTTTAAAAAAAAAAACATTTGGATCACATTCAGATTTGGGTAAAGCCAAATTTGAGAAAATGTGCTTGGTTCAGGTGGGGCTTAAGAGGTTAACCCAACAAAGGACCAGACATGTTGCATTTGTTTATTTGAAAAGTAGAAAATTCTATTCAATTGTTGCGTGATGGGCCTCAGATATTGTTTCCATTTGTCTCATTTGTCTATTGTTGTTTATAAATAAATAAATAAAAACTCTGCAACGATAAAACACTGAACTGTATAATGCAAGGTGGTATAATGAGTCCAAGCAGTCTCTGTCCTGACATAATCATAACATTATAATAATAGAGAATATAATAGTTACCATGTGTTAGCCTGCCTAGAAAACATAATAAACATATTAACTCTGAAAATGTCTAAGGGCTTTTAATTGCTAATAGTTTATTTTTTTAAAGTACTCAAAGCACAAGATTCCAGCACTCACTTGTTGTTCTATTGTATTTTAGCTTTATTAGTGTTACAGCATTATTGAAACAATGGCTGTGTTTACAAAAGAAAAATTAGACAACCCAAAAACAGGCTAACGGACAAAGCTAACTGTGGGCTAGCGCCACTTAAACAGCACTTACAGCCAAGTTTGAGTGAAAAAAAAAAATCTCCATTGTGTAATTGGATGTACAAAATCCCTCTGTCCCTTTGTCCCACTGTCAGCGTAGTATTTACTCTCACGGACAATTAATAAGTAAAAAAATCGCAACTTGCTACGACACCTGCAGTTGCGCTTTTGGACTCTAGGGGCATGAGTTACTTAATACTGCTTGAAAGGGATATTTCAGGATTTTTGACATAGGGCCTCATTTCCTCGTTATCCAGAATGTTGTTGATTTCTGGGGACATTTTTTTCTTAAATTCATGCTGTTCTTATGTTTGAAGAGTTACGTGGTGCTAGGCTAATGCATGTCTATGGTATCAGCTAGCCTGCATTAAAAACAGTGTGACCCGCTCCACAGAGCACCTGAGGCAAATCACTTATAACACCAGACTAACCACATAAATGTCTGTGTCCATAGAATCATTATAACTATTTTGCATTTATCATAACCTTTATTGGAGCAGCATCAGCTTTGTGGTTGTATAAGCTACGCAGCGGCGGAGTGATTTGCTAGAAAATAGTCCCTCAAAATGCGGTAATTCATGTGATGCAGGTCAGTTATATTTCAAACATGATTCTATGGACACAGACATTTATATGGTTAGTCTGGTGTTATAAGTGATTAGTCTCAGGTGCTCTGTGGAGCGGGTCAGACTGTTTTTAATGCAAGCTAGCTGATACCATAGACATGCACTAGCCTAGCAGCACTAAGCTCTTCAAATATAAGAACTGCATGAATTTAAGAAAAAAATATCTCCAGAAATCAACAACACTCTGGATAACTACACTCTTAAAACAGATGTGTTAAAAACAACACAAAATGTGTTAAAAAAAAGCACATCCCCGTGTCTAGTTAAGGACTACACAACATGTGTTGTTTTTAACACAGTCAGTGTGTTGACATTTTTAACACATGAAATGTGTTAAAAATTTCAACACACTGACTGTGTTGTTTTTTACACATGTTGTGTAGTCCTTAACTAGACACGGGGATGTGCTTTTTTTTAACACATTTTGTGTTGTTTATCATCTAATATTCATTTTACTCCAAAATGAATATTATACATACTGTACATGCAGGAAGCACACTAAAATAATCACAAACAATATAATTAAAAGTAATTCTTTATTTATTATGAATTAGCAAATCACAAATATATAAAAAACATAAAAATGTCTTGGCAGTAGGCTAGAAACATGGAGGAAGTTTGAAAAAAACATTGAGTTTTAAATTTGACAGGTCTGATTTGCATTTTCCATGTTTACCATATAGTCATTAAGTTTACACCATACTAAAGTCACTACCATTGTGCCAAATGTGACCAGTCAATCAGGATGTTCACAAGCCACAATTTAGTTTGTCACGTGATTTCGCATCAAAGATAAGAGTTTTGTTAAATTTAGTCATGTGTCAAACTCTTTTCAATCAAAAATAAAAATCTAAACTTGAGGTTAGTTGGCCAAGTCCTGACTTACACTACACAATCATAATTTCACTAAACTCTGGTACTCATCACTCGTTTGGGCGATGACTGTTGTTCTGCGAGTTGGTGTAGCTCAGTGCAGCGGTAAGTCCTGTGCTGTTGAGAGGTCCTGAGCTGGTCCTGGGCTGTTGAGATGTCCTGGGCTGATGGGAGATGTCCTGAGATGTTGGGAGATGTCCTGAGCTGGTCCTGAGCTGTTGGGAGAGGACCTGAGCTGGTCCTGGGCTGTTGGGAGAGGACCTGAGCTGGTCCTGGGCTGTTGGGAGAGGATCTGAGCTGGTCCTGGGCTGTTGGGAGAGGTCCTGGGCTGCTGGTTGGTTGGGTCTCGGTATTTTTCCAAAAGGGCTTTCGATGCTTTATCAAGTCTGAGAAACAACACAATACATAAACATTTGAATACTTATGCGCTTAACAAATGATACATATTTCTTCATATTGCACAACAGATACAGAAGCAAATTATGTTTTGATGTTTTACAAAGACTCAACAAATATTCAGAAACATATAGTAAAACTCACTGTTTGGAGAAACTTCTGCACAGCGAGTAATAAATGATTCTGATCCATTAGCACGTCCTGATGCAGACGTATAGGTAAATGTTGAAGAGCTCAGGAGGAACACGACTCTAGGAAAACACAAATTAAAAAACACGGTTGAAGTCAATTGTGAGATAAGTTTACAGAATGTTAGAAGTTTAAGAGAGTTTGTACTTTGTACTCACCAAATCTATCTTGAAGGGGAATTATTATGTTTTATTGGAGTTTGAAAGACGGCTGGGAAAAGGCAAAAATACAGAAAATATCATTTAACTATCAAGCATGGTCTGAATTCTTGCTTGACTGTATCACAAATACATAACTCACCATTTTCTTTGCTCCTAATGACAAATGCCCCTCTTGTGTTTGGGTCTTCATCAGAGAAGGTCCCACTGGAGGCTTCTTATTCTGACGACTGGTACTGTTAATGAATCTGCAATACAGATCAGAGTACAGACATTTATGCAACTGCATTACGCATTATACAGATTTGGAGACATATTCAGACAATATAAATAGGTTTATTAACCATCTCATTTAAATAATCTACAGAGCATACCTGTTGTCCACTCTGGCCTTCATTTTACAATCTGTAAGAGAAGAAATTGTTTTCGTGAAGGAAAAATGTCAGGCTCTGTAATTACATTTTAAAGTTTAATTCTCATAACTGCTTTCACTAAAATACCATAACTTTTGCATATATGGTGCACAATTAACCATCAAACTTTAGATTTTAGTTTTACCAGAGTTTTGAGACAGTGTTGATTTAATGTAAATTCTATAATCTCCGACCTGCCTTCATTATACGCGCAAAAGCGAGAGCTCCAGCCCCTGTCCGCGCCCCAAGTCCACAAACACAGCCCTGGCTTTTTCAGTCATTTAGCTTTGGCCAAAACAAAACTCCGGACTTTAAGTGCGAACAGCAGAGGCAGCTCGCCTCGCTAACATGAAACTAAACGCACCCGCAAGGGTGCGTTTAGTCAGTCAGACATGCTCGATACCGCCAGATTAAGATCCACGTAGCGGAGTATGAGACCCGGAGCGGGGGCAGGAGGAGAGCGCAGTCAGCCCGGGGAGGAGGCGTGTGAGGCGGGGACAGAGGAGGCTACTGTCCCGCACCTGTACTCACGTCTACGGCCTCACTTCAGCCCCGCGCAAGGGAAGATAATCCTGTTCAATGCGCAACGACTCTGCGTTTGGTTTGACATTAGCCAGGCAATCACTGTGTTATCTAGAGGAAGTTAGCTAGCATACGGCTACGACGGACTTGCTTTTACCAACAAAAAAAACCCTTCTCCTGCGAACGGCAAACAGGGGACGTAAATAAAACAGTTTTCGGAAAGTAACTAATGTGAAATATGAACAAAATAATACTCGCTTACCTTGTAAGTGTTGACTTGGCGCTTATATTTCGTCCTCGGTCAGTGAAAATGGCGGCTGGAGCTGAAGATTGAGCGGACTGTCCCGCTCCGTGATTGGACAACAGTTTAACACATGTAGTGTGTTATTGTAAATACGCAACGTGATTGGATAATAATTTAACACATGAGGTGTGTTATTTTGTATAATTTCATTTTACACAGAAATTTCAAAACCAACAGAATAGTAACACAACATGTGCTACCATGAACACATCATGTGTTAAATGCGCCTTAACACAGAAATTGTGTTAAATTTCAACACATCACTTCTAAGAGTGTAGGAAATGAGGCCCTATGTCAAAAATCCCGAGATATCCCTTTAAGGCAGGTGGGAATTGGTAAGAGGTTTAAATTTGTCTGCACATTTACGCTAATTTGGGCCAGGCTGGTCAGAGCCCAGGGCCGTTTTTCAGTCCCAGTCCGCCCCTGGTGGGACGCAATAAATATATTATTAACCCCTGAACTCCCAGCTGAACCGAGCACATTTTCTCCAAAACTGAGACGAAAACAAGGATGAAAATGTAAAAAAAGTGAGAAAAAAGTGACGAAAGTGACAAAAAATTGACAAAAAATATACAAAAAAAATGACAAAAATGGACACAAATTTGACAAAAAAGTGAGAAATATTTGACGAAAAATTGAGAAAAAATGGACAAAAAAGTGACAGAAAATGGACAAAAAAGTGATAAGAATTTGACAAAAAAATGCGAATAATTTGACGAAAAAGTGACAAAAAAAGTCACGAAAATTTGACAAAAATGTGATGACTGCCCAACAAAGAAAGTGATGAAAAAAATCTGATGATGTGAGGAAAAAGATCAATTTAGTTTTGTAGATCTTAGCTTTCAAATGAGGTGTTACACTGGCCTACAGGATTTGGGTAAAGCTGAACTGGAGAAAATGCTCTCGGTTCAGGCGGGAGTTCAGAGGTTAAAAAATATTAAAATACATCAACCCTTTTATTTTTATTATTAAGAATATTTAAAACAATATCATATAACATGTGGCACGATTTTTTTTTAAATTTATTTCCAAACCCGAGCGGCAGCGTCAGAGCCTGCCCCGCCGTGCGTCGCTCAGTCAGACAGTCGTGTTGCTTTGTTTGTTTGTTTTGTTTTTCCTAATAAATGACCAACAATTTCCATAGCGCGCTAAAGATGATTTCATTAAATGTCAGAGGTTTGCATGACAATGCAAAAAGAAAAGCTATATTTTTGTTTTGTTGAAGAAAAAAGGCAGACATTATCATGTTACAGGAAACTCACTCAGTTAAAAACGATGAGAAGTTTTGGAAATCCCAATGGGGGGATAGATGTTTTTTTAGCCATGGGACAAATCTGTCAGCAGGGGTCGCTATTTTGTTCAATAATTTTCAAGGAGTTGTTAAGGAATCGATTTATTCCAGTGAGGGGAGATAGGTAACACTTTATTTTAGCACTCACTTATTAACAGCTAATTAAGTGCTAATTAGTGTACTAATTGATGGTTAATTAGCTCTTAGTGTTTATAAAGCACTTATTAGTCCTTATTTTGCATGACCTTATTCAACATCTAACTAGCTTCTAACTAACACTTTCCCATTTATTAAATCTTAATTACTATTTATTAGAAGGTTATTGGACATTAATGAATGTGTTAATACGCTTCTGGTTATACAGGCCTTATTAGGTGTTAATACTACACAAACAGTTGTTACCTGTTTATTACCTCTCGATAAACAGGGACAAATCCTAAGCAAGAAAACAAATCATACGCCGTCTAATTTATAACCAATTAGCTGTTAATTAATTATTTATAGCTAAGAATATGTTCCCCATTCTGAAGTGATGTTTTGATAATAACTAATTAACTATTAGTTCAACACCAATTAAACCCAAATAGGTCTCTATTCTGAAGTAGACTTCTCTTCATACCTAATAAATGCAAAAAATTAAAAACAAACACATTTTTACCAATTAATTACATAAAACACAATCAGAACAAACTATTTTCAGAATTTATTTGTATACACAACAGTATTGTAATTTAAAATGAATGCAATTACTTTGCCTATCCACATGAAACAAAAACTGTAAGAAACGTCTTCTCGGTCAGCACATATGCATAAATGCTGTCTAGTTGTCCAAAAAAGCTGGCAATCTTCAAATGTATGCTTGATGTAATGCAACCACTACAGTAAATCAGTAAGGATTATAGTAACCGACAGAAAAACACAAATACAATTGTTTCTTGAAAATGAGAAACAATGTTTAAGAATGTAAAATGGGCTCATTTACAAAACATGCCAAATAGTTTTCATATTGATCTAGTTAGACTGGAAATGCCTTTCTAATTTCATGCATAGGCATCCCAAGTGGACCACTTTTGTGAAGGTTCCCACGCCAATATGTCCACTCAATCACATCTAAATGGTCTTTCAGCATGGTTTCAGTGCGATTACCTCTAAGTCTCCAGATTGTGGATTTGCAGACCCCCCAAAGTCTTTCCAAATTCTGTGTATGTGCGCCTGTTCGTGGATCAACAAAGTTCTCTTTATGGTTGACAGTGGTGTGAGTGAATCCTTCATCACGGAGAGTGTGGTAAGTAAGCCCTCCATCCATCAGAAATTATAGAGCTTCCACGACGAACGTGTCTCTTTATTTGAGGTAGAAGATGGTCAGTTGAGCGGCGGGACACAATCTTCAGAATTGGTCTTCTTCTTTCTTCTTTGATTCCAAGTATTCCAAAAACCCAGGAATTTCGGCAACTTGCCCGACCTCTGTTGTACTGCAATCCACAGAAGAAAAATAAGGAAGTGATTGACAAGATTTAATCAAATAAAATGTAAAAAATATCTGTTCAACAGGTCACTCATCAATACACAGGTATATTATGCAGTATTGCATCCCACCATCCCATTTGTCTGAGATACAACCTCTAGTACAATTGAGAGCTTTATTACAAATGCATTTCTAGGGGTCACTGAAATGTATACAAGCAGTGAAACTTGATTGACTTGATGATTTTTTGATTTGCTTATTTCAGTAGCCTGTAATTGGGTTTACAAACCTTTCTTTTATGCCCAAATTTGCTTTCATCAATGAGCACAATTTCTCTTCTCCTTCCTACAATCTGTTTTCCTCCTCTTCTCATCCTTTGCATGGCAGATTTACAAACTTTGCGCAGTACATGTGCAAGTTTGGTCAGAGTTGCAGAGCTGCCAGTAATCCCTTCCTGCAGCATGTCCACTTGTCGAAGGCCTTGTGCAAATCTGTCAAATATATGTAAGTGTTTAAATAATAATAATTAAAAAAAACATACATAAATATATTGAACTTTTTACATGCCTCGTGTTGAGCTAGGCACACCAATGCTCCATCATGTGAACTCAATTAACAATAATAATAAAAATAATTTGATCACTTCATGATACAAGGGACATTAAATGGCCAATTATGTTTCCTCGTCCCCCCGCCTTTAACATTGTTTGGAGTTTATTGGGAGTCTTTAGATAGCAAACAGTTGGTCTTAACTAGGGTTGAGCTGAATGATAGAATAACCAGAATAATCTCTACATCAGGTCTCAGTCTATGTCCCAGACTGAACCGTGACAAAGGTTGCTTTTTGACAAATGTTGCCCTTGATAACAATTTGGGACGTTGTTTTGGCTGGAAGTCCTTTCAGCTGGCCAATATTAGGCACCTGGATTACACCAGCATTGACGTCACCATAGACAGGGATTTAAAATTGATAAACAGATCAATGGCGTTTTAAAATCGTGTTTTTATCATCTTTGTCTTTTATAGTGATGTGTCGGTCGCGAATGATCCGGCTCTTTTGAACGAGTCTTTACAGTGAACGATATGAACGGGTTCGCGGAGGTGAACGGCTCTTTTTTTTTTTTTTCCTCTTCGGAGGAGACGCGTCACTTTAGTTGTGCTTTCATTTGAAGCCGTCTGGACTACTGCAACGCACTTTACTCAGGCATTGGCCGTAAAGCACTCTCCCGTTTGCCATTAGTCCAGAACGCTGCGGCACGACTTTGAACAGGGACCAAAAAACGTGAACATATCACCCCAATCCTTGCGTATTCGTGCTGGCTGTTAATTTTAGAATTGATTTTAAAAATGTGTGTTTTCAAAGCTTTGAATGGACTGGCCCCTCACTATATCACAGACCTCATCCAAATTTACCGCCCCCCCACGCGCTTTGAGGTCTGAGGGCCAGCTCCAGCTCGTGGTTTCGAAAACGAACCGTAAACCAGACGTTGTCGGCCCTAAGGTGTGGAACGCTCTGCCCCTCCACATCCGAACAGCCCCCACCGCGGAGTGTTTAAATCTCGTCTTAAGACTCACTTTTATTCTCTGGCTTTTAGCACTGCATAAGTTGTGTGGTCCCCTGTGTCTTATGTATTTATTTAATTGTCTATGGTAAATGGTTTCAATTTATTTAGCGGTTTTATGTCTGTATTCTCAAAATTTACCTGTAAATGAAATGCATCCAAGTTGAAAGTTGGACATGTGATCCGTGAAATATGGAGCCACATCTGATGGACCTGGAGATGGACTTGCCTCTGTGACAAATGTCTCTGCACAACCTAAAAAATGAAAACCAGTTAAGTACTTACTACTTAGAAAAATACAAAAAAAGAAAAATACAATACACTTTTCTTACCAAAATGATAAACTATTCCATCAGGCTAAACCACTGTGCCCCACATTCCCCATTGTGCACTGCAACCAAACATAATCGTATCCTTTTTCTACCTCTAAAGGTGTCTTTTATAACACAAAAGATCGCCTGGTGTACTGTTTTTTTGTTTTTTTTAACTTTGTGCCATGACACATTACCAGCGATAGCATTTGGTCGACAGCATGTTAGCACTAAAGCTAATGCTAACATTTCGTTTTCACAAGCAGTAGCTTCTTTTTTATCTGGACTAGCATGAGAATGTGCATTTTACTACTCACTCATACCAACTGACTGTACCATACTTTAGACCAATACTCACCATGCAGCCTCTTTTTTTTCCATATGGAGGTTTAAACTTCATAGCATGAAAGCACGATGGACATTTCATTGACCTTCCAAGTAGCCCAAGCTTCATTAACCACCTGGTAAATTTCAAATTTTCTTCTGGGCGATTCTTAAAAGTTATTTTTCTCAAAAAGTTAATATTGGGCATCTTGTGTGAAAGTTACGCGCTGCCTCGACTCCACTGTGCTCGTTTAGCTGCTGCAGTTGTTTGTTGTTTTTCTCTCTCGATGCGGCTGCTCTTTCTCTCTCCCGCACCAGCTGCCGGTGCTGATTGACATGTAAATCAGCCAATCGATGCCCATCTTACAGTAAGTAGAAAATATAAGACACTGTTTGAGTACAATTTAGTTAATATATTTTTTCAGTAAACTTTATACCCTTTGTTTCCCATTATCAAGAAACAATTAAAATTGTGTCTTTATATTTATTGATTTATCATACAGCCAATCAGTTTAACGCATGGGTACCCGCCTTCTTGAGCGCGATTATCACCCGCACAAATCCAGCTAGCTTCATTCGGCCAATACGTAGCTGAGCAAGTGTAAAGCAAAGAGTTGTGCGAAGAATTTCAAAAGTCGAAAAATGGTAAGTTAATCTTTGGTACTAATTATCTTGACACCGTATATGTGGTATTTTGTGTTGTACTAAGCCCAAATCTACATGTAATTTATAAATAACCTGACAGTGGTTCTGGACTGCAAATTAGCTTAGCTTGCTAAATTAAATCGTGGTACTTTGAAACAAAAACAAAACTTGTAAGCTGGGACAATGGAAATTTCAGACAAATTTCTAGTATGAAATTAAAGTTGTTGCTGAACACAATTGATTTGAAGGAAAAATATCAGC
This sequence comes from Gobius niger, assembly GCF_951799975.1. NCBI lineage: Eukaryota > Metazoa > Chordata > Actinopteri > Gobiiformes > Gobiidae > Gobius > Gobius niger. The sequence goes on along the minus strand of NC_136852.1, from coordinate 71,714,264 downwards.
ATAATCTACAATTACACGAAGTCCTCTGTAACCATTTTTACTGTTTACAGCCTAAAGTTAAAAAGAAGCAGCAGAGCGCCCCCATGGAGCCACCAGTGTCACCCCTGAACTTGACCTAACATGTGCCAGAAGGTAATATTTGTATTATAATTTCTTTTTGTAGTGTGTAAATATTTTAGTTGTGACTTTTCATTATTGTTTTACCATTTATCCTACAGATGGAGAAAGCTTGCCAAGCTGCAGCAGCCAAACTGGAAGTGTGGAATCAGGTTTTACCTATACTATAGTTGATACATTTAATGGTTGAACTGAACTAATTAGTTTATGCTAATGTCTGTAATACACAGTGATATCTACTTGTAACAATGATAGCACCAGACATTTGATATGGCTGGTAAAGCCATGGCATATGCTCATGACTTAAAACAGACTTACAATGAGCAAACCCATGTACTGTTTTGATGAACACCAATATCATATACACACATCTTTTGTGCAGTATATCCTGTGGTTGTAATAATACATGTTACCACAAATGACAGCAAGTAGTAAAAAAGTTACAGTACTTTGGCATATAATACCTCGACAGGTAGAGGTAGTTACATTTGTGACCAAAGTCATTCTGTGTCTCAATATTGGTTCTCTATGTTGCAGTTCAACATTCATGCATATTGAAACAAACACAAGTAACATTCAGTTAAGTGTATATATATATTTATTGTTTTTTGTTTTGTATTTTTATTCAGTTTCCAAAATTTCTTTTCTGGAGGCCAAAATTGAGTGGCAAGGGGAAATGATTAAAGATCTTGAGGAAGAGCGGGATTTTCTTCGGCAACAATTAATGGGAGAAAACAAGACCAAACGTAAGAAGCAGGCAGCATCTAATGCATAAAATGTTTATGGTAATTTGCATGATATTAATCTTTCTCCTGACCACAGCTCAACGCAAAGCTACAATCAAAAAAGAAAAGAATTACCTGTCGGACACCGATGTCTCCTCTTCACCAAACATAAGCGAGACTGACAGCGATGGTGCAATCACGAAGAAGAAAAAAATCAAACAGTCTGATGATTCAGATGATGTAGCAGTGCTGGGGCGAACTCACATGAGAGGTACAGAATGAATTGTGGTGTTTATTTGAACAATATATTACACAAATGTTCAAATATTTTGAAAACATAATATGTCGAGTACCCTGTGCCAATTTTATTTCAAATGTATTTAGTTGGTAATACAGGAGTGATACTACCTACAGATAAATTGCATTTATTTAATATTATTAAACAGAACTGTCGAACACATCAGGGTAAATTCAGTAATACTGTCATGGAAAATGGCTTCTTATAAATTCAAATTATTTGTTTAAGTTTTAAGTCAAGTTTGTAGTTTTGCAGTTATTCCTTATACAACAATATTTAAAGTGTTATGTGCATAATTTACCAAGTAAATTATTGTGGTTTTTTTTTTCTAAGTCAAAAGGCCTGATGAAGCTGTCCAAAGGTACAAGCAAGTCCTGAAAACGTTCCAGCGGGTCAGGACAATGACGGAAGCCTTCAGGGCAAACAATGTGGACCGCGGCACTATTAAACTCACGGCTCCCATCGCAGAGCTCAGCATGGTGGATCCTGACACCTTCAAGACCCTAACATTTGATTCTTCCACTGAAACCCTCATCTCATTTGCGAATAGGTGTGCTAGCAATGTCACAGCAGAGAAAAAGGCAGTTATTGAAAGCTTGAAATCAAAAGGCAAGCTTTTGCCACTGATAGTTAAGTATTAAAACAAGTGATCTATTTGAAAAGTTTGTTCAAAAGTTCGTTCACAAGCACATTGTTTTGACTGTGCTTGTGGTGTTACTGTAGTGGTTGCATTACATCAAGCATACATTTGAAGATTGTCAGCTTTATTGGACAACTAGACAGCATTTATGCATATGTGCTGACCGAGAAGACGTTGAACTTTTCTTACAGTTTTTGTTTCATGTGGATAGGCAAAGTAATTGCATTCATTTTAAATTACAATACTGTTGTGTATACAAATAAATTCTGAAAATAGTTTGTTCTGATTGTGTTTTATGTAATTAATTGGTAAAAATGTGTTTGTTTTTAATTTTTTGCATTTATTAGGTATGAAGAGAAGTCTACTTCAGAATAGAGACCTATTTGGGTTTAATTGGTGTTGAACTAATAGTTAATTAGTTATTATCAAAACATCACTTCAGAATGGGGAACATATTCTTAGCTATAAATAATTAATTAACAGCTAATTGGTTATAAATTAGACGGCGTATGATTTGTTTTCTTGCTTAGGATTTGTCCCTGTTTATCGAGAGGTAATAAACAGGTAACAACTGTTTGTGTAGTATTAACACCTAATAAGGCCTGTATAACCAGAAGCGTATTAACACATTCATTAATGTCCAATAACCTTCTAATAAATAGTAATTAAGATTTAATAAATGGGAAAGTGTTAGTTAGAAGCTAGTTAGATGTTGAATAAGGTCATGCAAAATAAGGACTAATAAGTGCTTTATAAACACTAACTAAGAGCTAATTAACCATCAATTAGTACACTAATTAGCACTTAATTAGCTGTTAATAAGTGAGTGCTAAAATAAAGTGTTACCGTTATGGATTGAATTTCATCAAAATGTTGATTTTTAAAATCATAATCAGATTTAACCCCCTTTTTATTTGGAGTGTATTTTGCCTGGCAGAGGTGGTTTCCATGGCTACGCCCTTTGCTCCTCCCCTTTGACTACTGTGTAACGTCACAACGGTATGTAACTGGTTTGGCTCTGTGATTTGATGATCATTTTGGAAATTTTACTCAACTTTCTATCAGTTTAATTTGTTTTATCTGTGACATAACACTGCTAAATCTATGTTTTAAGTGATTATTTGAATTTTGGAGGATTTATAATGTTATTTGGTCAAGTTTAGATGTTGTCAATCGTTGTCAGTTAGCTTGTCAGGGGAGTAACTGCCATAGCTCTGTAAATAAAATGTACAGTTAATACTTTGTAAATAATTCTCTTGTATCTGGTGTGGTGCGTTTACCACCTGTAATCACCTGTCCTGGTTATGTGTGATTCCAGGTATGTAATTAACGGGGAGTGTAATATTAGTAATTTTCAGTTATATCAGTTTCATTGTTGTTTGTGTTTGAATTTTGTGTAAATACTTAAATCACTATAGATACAGACGGCGTCTCTGGAATCGCCCATATATGGTAATTTTTAAAAACAGTTAAGGGGGAAAACAATTCTCTTATTATTCAAAAACTACTGTAACAAATGCTGAAATATGAATATAGTTTCTACTAAATAATGATACAAAGACATGGGGAGGAGCAAAGTGGTTCAACAGTCCATACATACATAAATAACGGAGAATGCTAACTTGATGCTACATGTTAGCATCGGGCTAATGCTAACGGTTAGCTCGCGCTAGCTACAACTGACGTTTTTTCACTTCTACTGAACAACCTGCTGTGAGAAAATATCCATATGGGCCCTATTTACACTTGACTTTATTTATGTGATAAATAAGTTCATATTCCACCAGAAAATGGCAAAAAAGAGCGGAAAATTGTGTTTCTGTAAAGATTCTATTTTCCCCCTCGGCGAAGCCAGGCCCCCTTCTATGACGAGATGCCGTCTGTATCTATACGATCATGCCGAGCCCCTTTGACTGCTGTGTAATGTGTTATGTGTGATTCCAGATTTATATAAAGCCACAAAACCTGTTCATCATTGCAGCCTGGGTGAAACTTCGAGAGATTACACGAAGAAAACCTCAAACATCTATTCTTTGATTGCAGGTACAGTCAGAAATTTTGGAAAGACCTTGCATCATACGTGGGACAGAAAACATCATTTAATATTAAATTGAATTACCAAAACATAATAACTTATTATAACCACCCCAATTGGAAATTAAAATTTATGGTTAACCTATTTATTGTGTTAGGTAAATTCCATATTCATAAAGTAAAATTTAGTGAAAACTGTAGTTATCCCCTCCTTAAAATATTCCTAAATGAAATTGAAATGTATATAAGATCTCTAAACAAAGGTTGGAATAAGAACTCGATCAAAATACTAAATATATATAACGAACTTTTTACATAATCTTTGCAGCAGCTCATATGTCGTATGGGTTGGAGTTCTGCCCTAGAAGCACTCAGGTTAGGCTCACCCCCTCTATTTGTGCCCAAGGTACACTCACTCTATGTGAAACATCCTTAGTTACTCATTGTTATCTAGATATTTAAAACTATTTAATGCCTCTCTCTTCTTTTTGTCATTGTCTGTGCTATCAGTTTGTATTTACTTAATCTTTTGTTTTGTTTTGTTCGTCTTATATTTTTGTCTTGTCTTTTTTTGTTGAATTGTTTGCCGTGAGTTTGTCTGGCTCGGTGTGCTAAAGCAATGTGCTATGCTGAAAGGCCTCGTGCCATGTATCACCTCTGGCTGTTTTAAAATAAAAATAATAAAAAAATAAAAAATAATTAAAAAAAATCAGTCAGACAGTCCGCGGTGCTCGGAGCAAGACGAAGCTTCAGTAAGGATTAAACAACGAGGAGCCGTGCATTAGACGGTTATAATGCACGACGCGGAGTCAAGAACACCATGACGCGCAGCGGAGTGGTGTTACTCCGCGAAGTGCATTATAACCGTCTAGTGCACGGCTCCGAGTTGTTTAATCCGCTTATACCATGGTCCCACAAACGTAACATTTATAATAAATATTTGTTTCATTTACTAAAGTCACTAAATATGCCAGACTACCGGGACTATTTTATGTGGGTTATTAGCCGGTCACTGAAGGCTCGTCTCAGAGCGAGTCATTCTCCGCAGCTATTACGAGGATCTCAGTCAGGCTCAACGACACAACATCAGCACAGAATCACAACACAACAGGACTAACCCGGAAACACTTTTCCGTGGAAGTAAACACCGATGTGCGGCACTCGTGGGCAGGAGTTATTTCACTTTTACGCTGTTTAACCTGAAGCTAGCTAGCTAGCTAGCTCAACCAGCTCAACTGTTTATGGAAACAGCTGCGTTGGAGTCGCTCACACCTGGGCCCCACCAACTGAAACTTTTATGTTTGACTTTACTAATCCAGCCAAATATGCTTAAATGCAGGTTCATTTTATGTACGCCTGAAAATTATAAATAGTGCCTTAACCATTTTTAATAGAAATGGAAAGCAGTAGCTAATCTAGCTGCTTAGTCTCCTCTACTTCCCATTTATTAAACGTTTTGTTTTGGCCAAAAACGTTGAAATTAAACAAAATCCATCTCATACGTTCCTGTCAGTCACTAATTACGCCTTTATCTGATTCAGCTGTGACATGCGTTGCTATAGCGATGCCCACCACCGCGGAGTGATATCCCAGCGATTTAACTACCGGACTACGTGTGCGGTTATACGAAAATAATGCACGCTTGTTAGCACCCACCAGCCAATCAGAATTGAGTATTCACCCACACCATGGTATAATCAAATGTAAACAAGACGTATTCATGACAGAAACGGCAAAATGGTGTTCGAGAGCCTGGTGGTCGACGTCCTCAACCGGTACCTGAGAAAATACGTCGACAACCTAGACCCGTCCCAGCTCCAGCTCGGCATATGGGGAGGTAAACGTCACACAAACTCCTAATGTTATGTTTTGGAGCACATGCTAAGCTAAGATGCTAACTCTACTATTAACCGTCGCTAACTGACAGTCCACTGGCTCCCTCAGCTGTCACTGCGAGTTTGTCCGTTGCTAAAATCCCTTGTCCTCGTGCCTTTTGACAGCACTGACCACCGACGTGTCCGAACTTAAAGCAGCGTTTCTTTATGTGCAGTTACAGTCACCATATGTTCACTTCGTCTGTTCTTCGTCTTTAAAGTTATTGGTGGAGCAGGCCAAACAAAAGCGCATGTCGCCCCCTGCTGTATAGTGTCCAACAACAACATCATAGTGTCAAAACAAACACATTTAAGGAGAAAACACCCCCAGAAAAATCCAATGATCCTTTATATTTCCCTTTAGTATTATTTTATCTTCACAGGTGTTTCATAAATCTACAGCAGCAAATGATCCATGTGGCTCAAGTTTCTACTAAATGAAAGCAAAAGCACAAACTGTCTTCATTTAGTCCGTTTCCTGGCGGCTCTTTAACACTGACATGTGACTGAGCTGTGGAGACGACAACATGGATTTTGTCACTTTTATAAAGTTTGGCTTGTGCAGGATATTATTTTTATCATTTAATGTGCTCCTGTCAATCAACAGTGGTTGTGCATGAACCACTGGAGGGTGGGGGGTTTGGCGCAGTGGCTTATGGGATGGCACATAGCTCCTAATCACAGGTCAGTTAGCACCAGAGGTCCCTATGCATAAGTGGCTATGCTAGTTAGCATTGAGGCTCCTTTTCCTAATTCCTTCCTAACTGACAGACCAATTCGGACGCTTCTTATCATGGCGGACGCTGACGCACATCCGGTTTGACCTTAGACCTCATTCCAATCTGCTCGTTTCGGACGGAGCCAAAGACTTTGATAATTGCTCCAGAGCTAAAACGCTACGTGTGGCCGACTCTGTTGACGCTTCTGACAGTCTCCCCCAGGGGAAACTGAAGCTACAAACGTAGCTTTCCACCACCGAGTATGGAGTGAATGTACAATTGTCTCATGTAAAGCGCTTTGTGACCATGTCTGTGAAAGGCGCTATATAAATAAAGATCTTCTTCTTCTTCTTTTAAAAAGCAGCTGAAGACATGGCTGTTCAGACCAGCTTTTAGTTGACAAGTCTGTGATTGTTTCTGTATTAATGTTTCTGTTATACTTGTGTTTGTGTCTCTGTGAAAAACGTTGTGATTTTATCTGTGAAAGGTGCTTTATAAATAGTTTCTTCTTCTTCAAATTCTGTTCGCAGGTGATGCCATCTTCACTGACCTAAAAATCAGAGAAAATGCCGTGGTGGGTAAACGTATTAGACATTTTATTCTAAATGTTATGGTTATGTGTGATTCAACAATCCTGATCTGTTATTTATTGTAGATGAATTGGTGGTAACTCCATTTGTCGTTCTTTTGCAGAGTCAGCTCGGTTTCCCATTTCTGGTAAAAGCTGGCCACATAGGTAAGAAGTTGTACATAAATACAGTAAATATTATCATGTCATAATTTGTATTTGTTTTTCCATAGGGCGTTTGCAGCTGAAGACTCCGTGGAAGAATCCATTCACTCAACCAGTGGAGGCCACGCTGGATGGATTCTTCCTCCTCATCGTCCCCACAGCCAGTAAGTGATCAGACGTTTCACATTGTCTGAAACGCCTGCAGATGTTTGTACATGTTTGTATATTTCCACTTTCTGTGCGTTTTCCTCAGGCATAAAATATGACCCGGAGAAGGAGGAAAGGCAGTTCACAGAAGGTCGCCAGAGAGACCTCCTGAGGATCGAGGGGGCCAAGCTCAAAGCTGCTGAGCAAGGTTAGAGGCCAGTTATGGTTACGTTTCATGGCAAATTACATTTCCCCTGCGCTGAGTGCTCCCGTTGCTTCACAGCAGCCGAAGCACTCCCGCGTCGTGTTGTGAGCATGGGCAGATAGAGGCAGACACGGGTTTGTGGGGTAGAGCTGGTGATTGTAGCGCTGAGTCGGGGCCACGCGGTCGGCGCTCTGTGACTTCCTGTGTGTGATCTGATTTCACACCGCTGCGCTTCGTGGTGTCGCACTGTTAAAGGCAAAGGGCAAGGGTTCAGCCTCTGTCTTCCGCTATCTAAGAGAAAAGATCAGATGGAAATGAAACTGATTGGTTTATCACTTGTGAAAATGTCTGTAGTAGCCAATTGATTTAGTTTGGATTTTATCGGGATAGGTGGCAAGAGAGAGTCGATTTATGTTTGTGAAACTGGTCTAAAGTTCATTAATGAGGGACAATGACGTCACATCTCGGGATGACGAGCTCCCCCGTCCACATGAACGCACCGTGTGTTACAGCAGTTTGACTCATTTCCCATTGACTAAACATGGTTGTCACAGCAACAGTTTAAAATAGTTTGCCTTCATCTGTGTCACTTCCTGTCAGTGTCCAATAGGGCTGCTCGATTATTGAAAAAGTAATAATCATGATTATTTTAGTCATAATTGAAATCACGATTATTCAAACGATTATTTCTTTTTTATTATATCTTTATTTTATTTATTTATTAATCAAAAAACCATTCTGATGTTTTCTGTTTTCTGAACAGTCATAAAAGTACAAATGATTTCAAGTGCGCCTTGATTAAAGACAGGTCTCTGCTTCACACCTGCCCCCTGCTCCATCATATGTTCTGCTGATCGACATATTAACAGTTTCTTTCCTCAAGCTGTGATCACTTTAAACAAGGCACTTTAAATAGGCACTTCTATTACATTTATCTGTGTGGACTTTTATTGTACAATATTTTGCCCTTAGGCTTTTAATGTGGCATTGTTTGTTTGTTCTGTTTTTTATATTGTGTCGTTTTGCGTGTTTTACTTATCACACTTTGAGCTCTTTGCACATTTTTTTCCAATGTGGTTTTTCAAACTGCAAATGGCCAATAAATGAATCTGAATCTGAATCTGCTGGCCAGCCCTCACACCTGCACAAGTAAACTGAGCAGCGCAGCCTGATGACATCATCACACAGCGCAGTTTGTTTTTATGTCAGGCAAAAGCATGAGCCATGGCACCTGAAATGAGAAGGGGAAATAATCCCAGTGGCCTGAAAAGCAAGTCTGCTTTGCAAAAAAAAAAAAAAAAATTGAAAGAAAAAAAAAAAATTATAATTGTTTTTTGCGATTATGCTAATTTTGTAATCGTTTAGTGTAGTAATCGAAATCGTAATCGAATTTCGATTAATTGCACAGCCCTAGTGTCCAATAAGGAAATTAAACTATAAACATCACAAAAATGGCCCAGAAAGCTTTTTAGCAAAATCTTATAATATAATATGTAATATAATTGCGTGTAATGTGTGATATGTAGTCAGAGGATACCATCTAGTTTAGTTCCAGGCTCTATACAACTTTGATGACTATGCAAATGTTTTTTTTTTTTTTCTGTGAATATATCCACATTTTTATTGTTATAAGTAGAACCAATAATTAGATTCAGCAGGTAATATTTGCAAAAAGCCCTCATACCCTTTAAACAGAAGTGTGCACTTAAGTTCTGATCAATATGAGCTAAAACATTGCTATGTGACTTCTTGTATCACTAAAATACTTGCTCTGAATGGCAGACAGACACTGACTCAGAGGTTACTGAGCAACATTGAAAATAGAATCAATACGTGCACACGCAGAGACGCTGTGACATTTGATCGGACTTTCTGTTTTGATCTGTTAAGGTCATGTATTACACTACCTCAGTTCCACTGCTCTAATACAGCTCTACTGCAGTAGTATTGTGTTGTAGAAGTACTGTACTATCCCAGCAGTAGTAATCGTTTATCTTTTCGCACAGTGATAGTATTTCTGGTATCTGTAGCCTGAAAAGTCATAAACAGAAGCCAGCATTAAATCACAATGAAATGTTCTTGCCGACAGAGAACCCCGGGCTGGAGAAAGAAGACTCCTTTGTGGAGAAGCTTCTTTCTCAGGTTATTAAAAACCTGCAGGTGAAGATATCGAACATTCACATTCGGTATGAAGATAATGTAAGTACAACCACAAAGTATTTCCTCTTGCACTCAATGTAGTCCGTAGATCAAAAATGAAAATGCATTTGACCCCCGTGCATTATTAAACACGTTGGTTGATTTTGTTTTTATCAGATCACAAATCCGAACAGCCCTATGTCCTTGGGAGTGTCATTAGAAAACCTCAGTCTACAGGTGAACATGTCAGACTGTGTTACAAACATTCTATAATCAATGATCCTCTTTGAACAAATCCGGTAATTCCTTTTTCCAAACAGACTGCAGATGAAAACTGGCGCCCGACTCTGCTGGACGAGAAGGCAAAGTTGTTTTTCAAGGTAAACCCTGACTTTCTGTTACGTTTAAGCTGAACCACTGAGTTAATAGGTTCTTAGACAGACTTGGAACATGAACTTCGGTCTAATAAATGGATATATTTAATGTGAGAATGTAGAATTGAAGCTAAGTGCTTTGTTTTGTGTCCGCAGCTGGTCAAACTTGATAACCTCTTTGCCTACTGCAATAACAACTCTGTTCTTTTCTCCAAAAAAACAACAGAAGAGGCCTTGGTAAAGTCCTACGAAACTATCTATCTATCTATCTATCTATCTATCTATCTATCTATCTATCTATCTATCTATCTATCTATCTATCTATCTATCTATCTATCTATCTATCTATCTATCTATCTATCTATCTATCTATCTATCTATCTATCTATCTATCTATCTATCTATCTATCTATCTATCTATCTATCTCAATTTTGTTAAGAATTTTTTGAAAAAACACGGCTTAATGTCCAATGCTAACTGTCCCATGTAAACCAATGGACGCCGCTAGGCTAACAAAAAAAATACTGATTTTTTTTTATACTGAATTCTTTTTTTTAGTAGCGACAAAAAATTACGCTGATTTTTTGTTTTTTCAATTTGGTTGGTGAAATACAGATGCAAAAAATTCAGTTACATAAAATCAGTGTATAAAAAACACTAATAAAAACACAAATTAATCTTCTGTACAGTCTTTCCACTCAACTTGCTAACTGTTAATGTTTCTTTACAGCAATGTCTGAAGAGCAGCATGAATTCTTCCGTTGGCCATGATTTCAGTAAGTTTCAGGATAGCGCTGTGTTTCGTGGACAGAAGTGACTTTCATCGTTTTCTATTCCGCAGTTTTCCGTCCAATCTCGGCGGACGCGAAGCTCAAAATGAACCCCAGGTCAGACGTGGATTTCTCCTCCCCCAAAGTGGACCTCATGGTGAATCTCCGGGAGGTGGCCATCGAGCTGAACAGACCGCAGGTAAGGCGTGTCCATCTTCTGCAGGCCCAGGAGAAACGTGCGGTTTGGTAATTTCTGTGCTCGTCTGCTGTGACAGTACATCAGTATCCTGGAGCTGCTGGGCTCAGTCGACATGATGTTCAGGAATCTGCGCTACAGGAAGTACAGGCCGGAGGTCCAGGTCCACCGCAATGCCAGAGTATGGTACGTCGTCAGGGCTTTTGACCTCTTAGGCAAGGCAACTTTATTTATACCCATGGCAACTCAATGCCCAATTTTATCGCTCTTTTGTGGCTTTCTTGTTGATTTTTTTGTTGATTTTTCCTCCGTGTTTTTGTCACTTGTTGGTTTTCCACCATGTTTTTGTCACTCTTTTGCCACTTTTGTTTTGCTTTTAGATTTGGGTAAAACCAAACTGGAGAAAATGTGCTCAGTTCATGTAACTGTTTAATTGTCTCATGAATGAACCCCTTAAGCCTCGCCCGAACCGACCATTTTTTCTCCAGTTTGGCTTTACCCAAATCTAAAAGCTTCTTGAAAAAAGCGCGAAAAGTGACAAAAAAAGAGACGAAAACGAGGATGAAAACGTGAGATGGTCTGATTAAATATGATGAAAAAATGACAAAAAAGTGACCAAAATATGACAAAAAATAACAAAAAAATTGACAAAAATGTGACAAAAAATAACAAAAAAAGACAAAAATGTGACAAAAAATTACAAAAAATGTGGTCAAAAATATGATGAAAAATGACCCAAAAAAGAAGAAAAAATGACAAAAATGTTACAAAAAATGTGACAAAAAAAAGGAACCAAAAAATGAAAGAAAAAAAAGACAAAAAAGTGAGAAAAATTTGATAAAAAATGACAAAAATATGACGAAAAATTACAAAAAAAATTATGAAAAAATTACAAAAATGTGACAAAAAATTATGAAAAAATTACAACAACGTGACAAAAAAATGTGGTTAAAAATATGATGAAAAATGACAAAAAATTTACAAAAAAATTGCAAAAAAGAAATGTCAAAAAAGTGACTATAACACGGAAACAATGCAAGGAACAACTTTGAACGGATTTTGTAGGTCTTGGCTTTCAAATGAGGGGTTACACTGCCCTATAGGCTGTAATCTTGTAGATTTGGGTAAAGCTGAACTAAAGAACATTCATTCGGTTAAGGCGGGGGTTAAGAGGTTAAATCCATAGTTTTGGGCCCAGATGCCGCTTTGAGACTCTTATGTCTGAGATAGTTAGTCTCACGTTTGGCTGTCGGATGAACAATAATAACCTGTGGCGTGGCAGGTGGAAGTACGTGATTACGAGCGTCCTGGAGGTGGACGTGAAGCCCCGCCTCCACATGTGGTCCTGGTCTCACATCCGCAAACACCGGCAGATGGTCAAGACCTACAGAGAACTCTACAAAACCAAGATCACCAGCAAGAAGCCCAGCAAGGAGCTGCTCAGGATGCTTCAGGTGAGTCCCTCAGAGAGCATGTCGTTCGTTTATCAAACATTATACATTACAGTATATTATGAGTATATGAAAAGCTGCAAACACTGATCAATGTTTTGTTCCAGGAGCCGGAGAAGACGCTGGATATTTTTAACATCACGATAGCCAGACAACAGGCCGAGGTGGAGGTGAGGTTCACTTCACACATTTACCCACAAGCCTTAGGGAAGAACTTGGCTTTTACTGCCTGAACTACCTTACCGAGCACATTTTCTCCAGTTTGGCTTTACCCAAATCTTAAAGGATCTGTTTCCTGCTACGTTAGCCATCCCAAAGTAAAGTATAGGCATTTATATGATATATTGTACCTCTACAACTATGGAGCACTGTTTTTTGAGAGAATGCCAAAAAAAGAGCAACAAAAAAGTGACAAAAAGCGATGAAAATCTGGCAAAAAATTGACTGCGCAAGAAAAAAGCTCCATTTAGATGAGTTTTGTTGGTCTTAGCTTTCAAAAAATGCAGTGTATCAGTAACCTTATGGATTTTGGGTAAAGCTGAACTGGAAAAATGCACTCGGTTAAGGCGGGGGTTAAGAGAGAGATTTTTCCTGAAGGATTAGAAGCTTAACCCCTTAACTCCCACCTGAACCGAGCACATTTTCTCCAGTTTGGCTTTACCCCAGTCCAAAAGCTTCTAGAAAAAAGCTGTGAAAATAGCGACAAAACTGAGACGAAAACAATGATGGAAATGTGACCAAAAAAGTGACAAAAATGTCACAAGAAATTGACAGAAAATGGACGAACAAATGATAAAAATGTGACAAAAAAAAGACCAAAATGTGATAAAAAATTGACAAAAAATGACAAAGATTTAACAAAAAAAATGACTAAAATGTGATAAAAAATGGATGAAAAAACAAGTAGCACTGCAATAATAAATTCGAAGTGACATGTCTGAGTTTGTTGGTTGCTAATAAATCAACAACAATCAGTTATTAGAACAAAAGAATCCCTAACCCTGTCTTGAAGGTTCTTTTTCCTGTGCCACATTGTGTTTTCTGCACACGAGAACAGCGCACATCACAAAGGGCTTCACTGTCTTCCTGTTGTGCCGTCTCATTGCCCTTTTCTTAAATGGGGACGCCGTCTGCCTTGGACAGGGATATTGATCGGACCAAAAATATCTAGAAAGGAGCGTCTGAAGCTGCTCCGGCGACTGCAGGACAGAGCAGCAGGTTCATACGGCCGGGCGGGGCTTCAACCGAGCCCTGGGGTTGTCTTGGTTTTGCTCCAAATAGTGTTTTCTCACAGCACAGAATCGATCCCCAGTCGCTAATTCTTACAGAACGTTCTTACACCGTAGGACAAAATGTAGTGTCCATCCTCTGGAGGGAAACACACGGCCTCACGACTTGTTGATTGACCCTTTCGCCGCTTACATCATAGAAATAAAAAGGAGAAGCGTCATTCGATCCTTACACATGTGGACAGTTAGCAAAGAAGCTACTCCGGTATACTTTTCAGATTCCATTAGCCTCCTCAGTGTGTTTTCCCTATAGCCGTTAGCATTAGCCACCAAACATATCAAATTATGAACGAGTCAGATGTTTTCAGCTGAGTTTTCATTCTCATTTACGCCTTGTCTCTGTCGCAGTTTTGCCGCTTTTTCCAAGAAGCTTTAAGATTTGAGTAAAGCCGAGCTGGAGACGATGCGCTCAGTTCACGCGGGGGTGAAGCCAAGTGTGTTTTATCGTGTTTGTTTGTGTGTTCCCTGCCCAGGCGAGTAAGGCGGGCCGGAAGATCTACCGTCCCGGGCTGAAGATGGAGGAGGAGGAGTCTCAGGGCTGGTTCGACTGGTTATGGAGCTGGGGCGGAAAGAAGGAGTCTGAGGTCAGGGAGGCCAAGAGCGGAGGTAGGAGAACACAAACAAAAGCACTTTTACACTTGTTCTGCTGCTGCGCTCATGCTTTACTTAAGGATGATGTGTCAACAAAACAGGAATCCTCATGTTTCACCTTCGTTTACAGCCTCTAGGCCAGTGTAACGCCTAATTTTTTGTCACTTTGTCAGCGTGTTTAGTTTAGTTTATTTGTTTATTTGAGCAGTTAACACTCTACTCAAAAGGAGTGGGCCGAAGCAAGAGCTTTTAAGCGCCCACCCCCAAAATCCATGCAATAAAATAATACAAAGGAACGTAGTGCAAAAGGAACATACCGTAAATTCTCTAATACTGGCCTGTATTCCATTAGCGGCCGGGTCTCAAACAGAGGCCGGGTCTCAAACAGAGGCCGGGTCTCAAACAGAGGCCGGGTCTCCGACAGAGGCCGGGTCTCTAACAGAGGCCGGGTCTCAAACAGAGGCCGGGTCTCAAACAGAGGCCGGGTCTCAAACAGAGGCCGGGTCTCCGACAGAGGCCGGGTCTCAAACAGAGGCCGGGTCTCAAACAGAGGCCGGGTCTCAAACAGAGGCCGGGTCTCTAACAGTGCCCGGGTTCGCGGCTGGCGGAGGAAAATTAAAGCCGGTCTCTAAAACAGGCCGGGGCTTTTATTAGAAACTATAGCGGTAGAAATATTCCCCATGTTAGGAATTTGTCTCATACTGGTGTAAATGAAAACTTACGTGCAGGAAGTAAACAAACGGGACCCCGGGCCGAGGGGGGGCGCTGTGGAGGAGCTGATCCGAGCGTAACTTTGACACAGATTTAGCCACTTTTCAAACCTCCAGTGACTATATTTGGAAACAGGGCAAACAACAAATGTTGTGAGACCCTCCAGGGTTTTAATAAAGTCACCATCGCGTCTTCAAAGCACGTCCAGCTGCTCCGTGTGCAGGTCAGTCCCACGCCTCAAAATAACTCCTCCCATCAGCGCGAGCGTCTCGTCTTCTCTCGGGTCAGTCTCATGATCGATCACAAACACAAACGCTCCGTCTAAACTCGCCTTTTACACAAGATAACAAATAATCGGGTCCACGGTAAAAACGAAACAGAAACCTGCAGTGACATTGATGTCAAAGCTCCTCTAACAGCAACGAAACACTTCCTGTTGTCCCGACAAAATAAAAAGCGTCAATGTTCCAGCCGCTGGGAGAGGGTTTGAAATGTTAATTAATAAATGAACCTAATATTTTAGGTGCAAATGGACACAAATCAAATTTTTCTTCATTTTCCTGGTCGTCCGTTTTGCTCAAATAGAAATAAACGCCTGTCTCTAATTGTGGCCTGGTTCCAATAAAGGCCTGGTCCTAGATGCCCTTGAGTAAATAAAGGCCCCGGCCTATATTAGAGCATTTACGGTAGTACAAAAGGGAATTAAACAAAGGAAACAGCAGCAATAAATAGATTACACATACCGTATTTTCCGGAGTATAAGACGCACTAGCCGTAAATGCCTAATGGGATAAAAACAACAGGCTAAGTAGGTGTACGGTTTGCTAACGTGACACATTACACGATGAACTAAATAAGTGTCTGTTGTGTTCACGTCACATGAACAGTTCAGATACAAAAGCATAAGGAACAGACAACTGCACCGTTGACAAACCTCTCCCAGCAGCCTGTTTTTCAAGCTCTCATTTGCAAAGTCGTTCCTCTAAATGTGGCCATCGAGCTTTTAGCCCGTGATTAGCTTTGTTTTGTTTTCTTGTAAGAGTAACCGCCGCTTCTCGCTCACTCCTAACTTTCTTTCTGCTGCTCGATTAGCCTGCAGTGCCCTCTAGAAAATACGGTACTCACATAATCCGACACATTTTCTCCAGTTTGGCTTTACCCAAATCTAAAAGCTTCTTGAAAAAAGCGTGAAAAGTGACAAAAAAGAGACGAAAATATGACAAAAAATGACCCCAAAAATTACGAAAAAATGAAAAAAATGTGACAAAAAATGACACAAAATTGTACAAAAAATGTGGTGAAAAAAATAACAAAATTATGATGAAAAATGACAAAAGTGTTACAGAAAATGTGACAACAAATGACCAAAATATGATCAAAAATTACAAAAAAATTACAAAAATGTGACAAAAGATGTGACAAAAAAGTATAAGACCACACGATGGCATTGACAACGAAGTCACTCGTTTTTGTTGCTTTTTCATCCCTCTTCTTCGTCGCTTTGGTGTCACTTTTTCACTGGCGTCACTGGTTCTCTTTTTTGTCACTTTTTCGTAGTTTTTTTTGTTGTGTTTCTGTTGTTTTTTTGTTTCTTGTTCATCACTTTGCTTCGTTGCTTTTTTGATGCTCTCAGTGGTGCAGCTGTAAACGTTTTTTAGCATCTGAGGTGAGAGTCTAATGCAGGGGGCCCAAACTTTTTGTCTCCGAGGGCCAAAATGAAAAAGTGCCTGTGAGTCTCGGGCCAAACACGGCGATGTCAAGCACGAAAAACACATATATCTGCAAATTATAAAGTTACTTTATTTTATTTACTTACTTATTTTTTCGATAGCCTACATTTGCATTTGATTCTATCTATGCAAATAACATGCTATATTAAAACAAATGGTAACTATGGCAAAAGCCTAATTTTAGAAGAACAAAATCAGCAATTGTAGCAATTTAGTGCAAAAAAAAACCCTGTATCTACAGCACCTACAGTAACTTTACCTCATTCGTTCACTCAAAGAAAATGCCACATTAGATTATTTTGAAAGTGTCAGTTCAGCATAAATTCTTTTATAAGTCACTTTTTAACACGTACTGTTGTTGACGTCAACAACCTTTGCAATAAAAGTTGGAAAACTGTGAAAGTTGACGCAACAACACTGTAATTGATAAATACCAAGACTTTGCGAAAGGAGTGAAACAGCGCCCCCAATTTGACGCTTATGGTCCAAATTTACCATTGAGAATGAATGGAAGCGAGTTAGTATTAACCACACGCAGTGCAAACGTAGGTCACTCTCTGGCAACAGAATTGTGTCGGTGAGCCTAATTTGGCCCGCGGGCCCACCTTTGGGCACCCCTGGTCTAAAGTCTCTTAGTCTGAGATGGTTCAGGCGATGGCGAGACTTTTATTTACTAAAGTTTTAGTACGTTTTTAAAGGAGGTCTTAAAAAGGTTTTACATTTGACTTTGGGGTTGCTGCAGATACCCTGGTTTTGCTCAGGTTTTGTCTCTTATTTTTGTTGCTCTGTCACTCTATTGTTGTTTTTGTCGCATTTTTTTTGCATTTTTGAAAAAAACTTTTAGATTTAGGTAATGCCAAACTGGAGCAGTCATGTGGTTCCACTTAAGTCACAAACATCTGAGGAAATGTTGGCCGGATCGTTTGAGTCCAGCGGTTTCTAAAGACAGGATAATGTTTGTGTCTAAATAAACCTTTCAGACTTGGTTGTTTTTTAAATGAATCGCAAACATTGAGTTCCCGCCTTTTTTGTCTCTTATTTGTTGTGTTTTTGAGATTTTTTGTTGCTTTATGACCCATTTTTCAGAACTGTAATCTGTAAATCTGCAAAAAGAAACCGCTCAGACTTGGATGATTGTTTAGTGGTGTCTTCTTGTGTGTGTGAGGTTTTGACGAGCAGCTGACCCCCGCTGAAAAGGCCAAGCTCTACACCGCCATCGGCAACAGCAAGACCGCGGCTAACTCCAACCTGCCCAAGGAGGTGAGTCACCAAACCAACCGGAGGCACTTCCTCCTTTTGTGATACAACAGCGCGTTTATGTAAGATTATGCAATGTGATCCACCGGCGTGTGAAAGGCACTTGTGTTTTCATTCTTGTCTCTCAGTTTGAAGACATGAAGGTGGATTTCCACATGGAGAAGCTGTCCGTGTCCATCCAAGACGACAGCGACAAGAACGAGATCCTCCGCCTGACCGTGGGGGAGCTCATGTCCACGCTCACGCAGCGGTCGGGGGCACAGGCGCTCAAGTAGGTGCTCCTTGTGGAACAGGTTATCCGCAGGGTCTTCTAAAGTCGCCTCATTAAGAACCCTAATGAATATTACAAGTTCTTGAAATGATTTTCTAGGAGTGAAATGGGTCTGTAGTTTGTGAAGTGATTCCGAGTTCCATTTTTGAACAATGGCTTAGTCAGAAAGAAGTCTGTTTGTAGATGAGTTTATATAACGCTAACAGCCCTGCTCACTTTAAAGGAATAGGCCACCGTTTTTACATACTGAGATATGTTCTTACCTAACCTTAGTCGAGTTAATATATCCCCGTCTGGTCTTTGTCCGTGCGCTCTGTAAGGCAAACGGAGCACATACGCAGCCTCTCCCACATGTCATGTAGCTCCAAAAAAGCTCACGATAGAAGCTACCAAGCTCTTCCACGTGTTCCCTATTTGAATAAAGTTACGTGAAGTGTTTTCATGCGAAGTATATTTACACAGAAATGTAGCATGTCGATTTTATAAGCAGATAAAAAGGGGTACTATATTGTGAGGCGTAATGATACGAGGAGCACAGCGTCCGCGCAGTAACTCCTAAAGACTTCCCCCGCTCACTTCCGTCAATAGAAGCTGCGTCAACAGAGTCATGTAGGACCTGCATCACTAGTTTACCAGATAAATCTAAAGGCCTTTTACACGCGTCCATGTGCTGTGTCACACTGGAGCGCGGTGCGTCACGGCACCTCAAAGGCTTTTCTCAAACTGCGCGCACACAAAACATCGCAACATCAGCCACGTAGCAACGAACTTATTCCCATGACAACTAACATCAACCTGTCGATGTGCCGACACCGACCCGTCCCACGTGCACGTACAAGCACACTTCCCCGATGTTATGGTCACTCCTCTTCCTCGTGGTTAAATACAGTGAGGGTGATATCCTATATGCGGAGCGTGGAGAAATTAATCAGCACATGAAGAGGAAAGTTTCATTGCAGCAGGAGGAAGGGAAAGATGGAAAAGAGAGGCGTACCTAATGATTTACAGTTGATCCATTTTGCCTCGTCAGAGCAGTAATCCAAACGCCCTCAGGCAGCGCGTAGTCATTCTTTCTTTGTGCAAAAAAGACGCATCAAAGTGAGAATAGTTCACCAGACGTCGGCCACATTCACACCACACCAGCTCCGAAGCAGAGGACGGCTCAGGCTGCTCCGAGACCAGCTGTTTCAGCCACAGTCGGAGCGGCTGTTTAAGCCGTCTTAAAGTGCTGCGCTCAGATTCACACTGACCCTAAAAGTCTCTTAAAGTTGACCTGTGTGAAAACACCCTAAAAAAGCCTGAACTCATGAGCAGCTTCGGCACAAATGCAGATGTTCTCTTAAAGCGAAGCAAAGCTACAACTTACTAACACTTTAGTTATTATGGCAGAGCCGCGGCCTGAGCCAGGACTAAACCAGGACTGAATAAGAAACTAGATTCTTGGACAAAGAGAAAAGCAGCGACAACAAGAAACATATCAGCTTTACCTTTAGCCCTGCAGAGCCTGCTGTTACTAAACTCCAGCTGCACCGGAGCCATTTGGGATCAAAGATTGTTTGTGGATAAAGTGAGCGCTCACTCTGCATTAGCCATTTTTGGAATAGTTTTGGTAAATTATTAGTGACAGAGTGAGCGCTCTCACTATGTAACAGCTCAGTGAGTTAAGAAAAGTTTATCTGAACGAAAACAGTCCTGATGTGGATCTGTCTCTGTAGCTCAGGAGGGAATAATGTCCTTTCTCTCTTTTTATCAACGCTTAAGTTGGAATTCTGCTCAAAAAACTGAAGTTACAGGAGACGCTGCTGCGGCCTGAGTTCTTTCTATTGTGCCGTTTTTGGACTTTCTCCTGAACGACACTTTTTATACACATTATTTTAATTAAATTTAAATAACAGGTATCGAAATAATTACCGTTTAGGCACCGGTACCAAAAAACACATCATTTAATATGCATACGTCACATTAAAGGTGACTATAGCCATATGTTATTGAATAATTTTAATAAGACATATTAAATCCAGAAATATTTTAATGCCGACTTCAAAATATAGTTTTCATATAGAATATACTGCAGGCGACAGAGATATTGCACATTTGAAAGACGAACACTTGATTAGAAAGATTAAGAGATTAAGAACATTTGGACTGAAATGACAAAATTGACAAAAGTGTGGATCTAACGGTACATTTTTGCATAATTTATATTAATTTAAAATAGACATTATTTTATTGGACATATTTATCTTCTGGTTTGTTTCTCCAGAGTGGCGGCGGAGCTGACTCTGTTCGAGGTGACGGGCCTGGCCAAAGGGCACCCGGCCCCCACCCTGCTGTCCTCCAGGAAGGCGGCCACGGCGACGGGCACTCCTCTGCTGAGCCTCCTGTTCGAGACCAACCCCATCGACGAGTCGGCCAACCAGCGCCTCCACGTCCACTCCCAGCCCCTGGAGATCATCTATGACGCGGTGAGCGGCGGCGGAGACGGGAGGTTTATGTTGTTTGTCGAAGACGCACAAATGTTATGGAATTTTTATTTGGTGATTGCAACCCTTGAGGCTGCAGTTAGTCTTGCGGCCTTTTTAAAGGAATTATAGCTGTTATGACGAGTGGTTCGGTGTAAGAACATATCCTGGGCTTTATCTGAGGGATTTGGACGTCTCTTCATCTTGCAGGGCTTTTACAAATCTAAAGTTTGGACGTGATGAATGAATAACTATTTTTGGTTTGAAGCATGTTTACATCACTTCTATATACGATTATGGGCCTTAAAAAAAAAAAAAAACCTCCTTTAAAGGAGGGTATCATGCAAAAGGACTTTTTAGAGCTTTGCACCATGTTACAATGTTGTACTAATAAGCCGAATGCCCGTTGCATTATGGGTAATGGAATTTCTTTTTTTTACCAAACAATATTGATAGTTAGCGTAAAACGGCGAAGAAAGCTCTGATTTGGACGGAAAGTTGATAATTGAAAGAGTTAGCTTTAAGTCTATTTTTACACCAGGGCTGTGAATGGAGATAAACAGAAACTGAAAGAACTGAATGGCCATTCATATAAGATAAGATAATCCTTTATTGATCTCACAACGGAGAAATTCACTTGTTACAATCAGCATTCAATAAGATCACTCAGAGTGTGCAAAACAGACAGTTCAATAGTAGAAAACGAGGTATCTTATATACAATAAGTAATCTAGGGGGCAGAGTTATAACAATAAGGGAATAGTAATAAATAATAATAGGATAAAAATTGTAGAGATGTCAAAGTGACGACCAGTCCTTGTTCACATAGTTGGAATAACTATATGAGAAAAACATTTCTGACCCTTGAAGGCGACTGTTGTACAAAGTCCAGGGTCTGAAACTGTGGCCTCATGTCGCCGATATTCAGGACATTTAAACTGGAATGAGAAATAAAAACATAGAATGATTTTTTTGTCATTAGGGAAATGGACAGTAAACAAGATCTTTTTTTTAATAATTATTACCTGATCCACACACACGTATGCCTCTAAATTGATTTAAAAATCACAATCCTCCTCATTAAAGTGGTTCATGACTGACACGTGTCTAAAGTTTGTTTCCCGTCTTGTGGCAGACCACGGTGAACGGCATGGCCGCGTTCTTCCGACCTCCAGACGACCTGCCGTTAGACGAGCTCACAAACGCAACGCTCATGAAGCTGGAGCAGTTCAGAGACCGCACAGCCACCGGTCAGTCTGGATTACTCTGTCATTGTCCTGTGCACACGGCTATGTCTTTACGTATCTGTGATTCAAAGTCCGAACAATGATTTTATTTGTATCACTGACCTGTTTTTCAAATGTCTTTTTTTGTATATCTAATATCCTGTAAAACATGTGACTTTAACGCTGTCGTACGTCCTGCAGGTCTGATGTATGTGATCGAGACCCAGAAGACCCTGGACCTGAAGGTCAACCTGATGCCCTCCTACGTCATCATCCCACAGACGGGTTACTACGACAGCACTCAGAACATCCTGCTGCTGGACCTGGGTCACTTCCAGGTGTGGCGGTGCTCTTTAATTACCTGTTTATTCACCTGTCTGAGGGGACGTGTGGATGAAACGTGTTTGATGTTGTGCTAGATGTCCAGTCAGAGCAGGAAAGACCTGCCCCAGCTGTCCGTCACCTGCAGCGACATCAGAGACATCATCTCCAGAGCCTACGAGAGCTTCGACATCCAGCTCAGTAACCTGCAGCTCCTCTACAGCAGACCAGGTACCGCTCTACAGGAGAGACTGTCAGACTTCAATATACAGTGCGTTCCACATGACACATTCACCCAAGGTACTTCAACAAATATGGAGAAATGATCAAAATGTGGGTTTTTACATAATAATTTACCACAAAACTACTGATGAGAGCGAATCCCCCTACACCTTTACTGTAAGTTTGATATAGGAACTTTATTGGGGTTTTGGACTTTTGCCCAATTACCTCCGGTAGTTCCTTAATAAAACGTTTAAAGCATGCGGGAATTCACGTACTTCAAGGGGCAGTAGGTCGGGAGATGTCCACTACAAATTCATGACCTATGAACAAACAGTAAAGGTCAGCACAAACTGCACGGCTTTTCTAGTCGCAAACGATTTTATATAGAATGGGGAGTCCACACTACACGACTGGATTCAGTGCGATTTTCGAACGTCTGGGGGTTCACATTTAACAACTGAGAATCGTAAGAGTGACTCACTACACGATTCTGACAAACAGCTGATGTTTTATAACACAGCGCGTCTGTCCTCTCTACGGCTTCGAAAACTGACCCCAAATCCGCAAAGACAGGCCTGTGTTTGAGAGTGAGGGATAACGTGTGTGTCCCGATTGGTCAACGGTGTCAACAATGTCACAACACCGCAGCGCTAGCTTACTGCTACTACGAAGCTTCAACTTGGCTATAGTTCTCTTTCAACTTTCGTTTCGGTATCTCACTATGGGAACGCTCTCACGCTGTTTCCCCCAGAAGCCCAATTACATTACGCCAGTCTGCTGACTGGCTGTCAGACGTGACGTCGCTCAGCAGAGGAGGAGGGACTTCCTCCTACTATAAGAGCGTCATAGCACGTCATAACATTAGTCTAAAACCTCTTCTCGCTCCCAGAGGCTTCTCTCAGACGGTGAGTGGTTAACGGGATAGCATATTGTTCATAGGAAGAGCTAATCACTCTGACGCCGAACGCTACCTATTACCGCGTCGCCATTTGTGAGTTTTTTGTGTGTAGCAAGTCTGTCCCCAAACAGGTGCTATTTTAGCCGCTAGTCGCAATACTAGTTGCTTGCTTCAAATTAGCGAGAGAATACGGCACTACGCTTCTTCCTCACCATGGAAAAAGACGTGCTGCCACCAAAGCCGTGCAAATGTGGGAATAAAATTTCTGTGGCAGACAACCATGCTGTTGACACTTCATGCTGGCCGATCCGATCCGATACAGTGTTTTTCTATAACAAAACAAACAAGTCATACAATACATATCATTATATATTATATATTATATATTTTAGGCTATATATTAGTCTATTACAGTCTTTTCTATAAATATTCAATAAGTTCTGGATTTAGCTGTGAATGTTTAATTAGAAGGTTGGGTAATACAAAGGCTAAAATGGGGATTTATCATCCATCCATACATTTTCTTCACATTGCACCAGCCCCTATGGCCCCTCCTGCAAGTGATGGGTCCACAGAAGGACGGCCTCATGGTTCTAACAGGGCCTGTTGGTCTCTCATAAGGGGCTTCTGAACCGGGCTTTGTCTGACACGTCACCCAGGACCTGTTTGCCCTGAGACAACAGAGCTCCAGGATCATTCGGGCGCTCAATCCCCTCCACCAGGTTAAGGTGGCGACTCCACGAGGCGGCTAATTATTATGCAGAATTATAAAGAGCGCGCACCTATGAGAACGCTCTCATCTCCGCTGTTAAGACTCGATTCTTTCTGGCTCTTCTGTAAAAGCGAATGACAGCACTGCAAAAGGAACCAAGGACATTTCTCTGCCAGTGTTTGATTTTTAGCAGCTGCGGAGAGTCCTCAGTGTGGATCCAGTCATTAAATCCAACCCGATACTCTCAGAATGCCCGGATCTGCTCCTCACATCATCAGCTCACCCTCTCATCAATATCCCAGACATGTTCCTAGTCAGCTGCTGTGTGTTTGTGTAGTTCTATACTTTTCAGTGAATGATGTCAAATCCAGTGCTTTTCGTTGACAGAGGAAGACTGGAAAAAGGCTCGTAAGCAGAAGGAGTCGCCCTTCCACATTCTGGAGCCCGTGGACCTGCAGGTGGTGTTCAGCCGCTCCATGGTGGTCAAAGACTGCCACATGGCCAAGTACGTCTCCAAAAAACGTGATGCTACTTCAAATAGCGAAACCTTCTGACTGCTCTCACCACCTCTGTCTGCATTTCACCTGCCCAGGTATAAGATGTGGGGAACGCTGCCGCTGCTGTCTCTGCGGATCTCCGACGACAAACTGCGCAGCGTCCTGGAGCTGGTGGACAGTATCCCTCTGCCCGAGAGTCGCCCTCCTGCCCCAACCAACCCTCACCAGGGCTCCATCAGGGTACAGACAGACACAGACACCTTCATGACATTAAAAAGCATGAAATTGGACTAAAATTGGTATTAAATAAAATGTTGGTTTGCGAGGTTTGAAATCAAATCGAATCTTAAATCGATCACATTTTTTGGGGGAGGAAAATTGTCCAGCTCTAGTTCGGTTTTACCCGAATCTAAAAGCTTCTCGACTGCAGAGCAACAGAGTAACACCTCATTTGAAAGCTTGCCTTTTTGTGGCATTTTCTTTTTGTTTTTCATTGCTTTTTTGTCGTGTTTTTGTCACTTTTGTTTGTTTGTCACTCTTTTATTTTTTAAGCTTTTACATTTGGGTATTGCCAATCTGGAGTAAAAGGTGCTCAGTTCAGGTGGGGGTTAAGAGGTTAACAAACACTACAGTTAAAGGATCTGTATCCCGCTATTTTAGCCATTCCAAAGTAAAGTATAGGCATTTATATGATATATTGTACCTCTACCACTATGGAGCACTAATGTTTGTGATAAATATAAGTATATTTTGGAGGTATTTCTATAACCCAGAAGACATGACGCTTGGATTCAGTGAACTCCACAACCTCACTCCGCTTATGTACCTTTTGCAGTAGTAGAAATATAAATACCACAGCAAAAAGTTACTTCACAGTGCAGTTATAAGGAGTTGACATCTGCAACACAGCCTCATAAATGGCTAACACACAAGCTAACACGCACGCTAACACACGCTAACACTCGTTTTGAATGACTCACCACTCTGTCCGGGCGAGTGGCCTCTTCTTTAGGAAGGTTGAATAAAGTCCTTGTGGCCAAAAACGCGTATTTCTCCGTGACATTATCGCTAGGTAAGAAAAAAGAACAGGCGTGTCCAGAGTAGGTTAGAAAGAGCTCCATCTTTACAGCTTTCAGTGCAAACATGACATCTGTTCAGACACTCAGGGGAGGCGTTTGTTTTCACTGCAGGGTATTGCATGATATAGGCCAGGGGTAGGCAACGTCAGGCCCGGGGGCCAAACCTGGCCCTCCAGCACAGAACCTCTGGCCCCCCAGATGATTTTGAGAAATATTATTGTGCAAATCAGAGATCAAATACCTGTTAAAATTGTCTAAAAATGCGACAAATAGTGTCAGTAATTTAATGTCCTGTCAGAACTTCCCATGTTAAACAGTGATTCTCTCCTGGTGGGTCGAGACCCAAAAGTGGGTCACGGAACCATTTTCAGTGGGTCGCGAGTCTATAGGGAACTTAAATTCAATATTTTCCATCTGAAATTGCATGGAAACACTAACTGTGCCTTCAGTTTCAGTCTTAATGGGAAATCTACTGCTTGTCCAACAAAATCTTGTGTGGAAAATACAATATTTTATACAATATATGGCCCTGCCACCTGAGAACTGATGTAAAACATTGGCATTTGCTGAAAATAGTTCTTTACTTTAGGCTACAATGTTGAGGTTCGGCCCTTGGGTGTTTTGGGAATGATGAAAATCGGCCTCCACGATGCAAACTTGTCGACCCCTGATATAGGCCCTTTAAAGTTAAATCTTCCTGTCTCTCTGCCAATTTACTTCTGACAAGTTTGTTGGAGGAAATAGTCAAACACTGTGTTGGAATCGGGTGACACTTTACCTGAACACTTGCACGATACAGCTATGGCATTTAAGAGGAGAATAAAAATATTGTCCCACATGCTTTCCTGTCTCCACCATTTTGTCTCACATCCTCTCTCTCTCTCCTCTGTTCAGCCAAAGTCCTTCACCCCTCGTCTCTCTCAGAAGAGACCGCTGAGCCTGGCCAACCAGCGCAACTCGCTCATATTCGAGTCACTGGGTGAGTTACAGAGTTACTTTTCTTTACAGCCCGGACTGTAGGAATCATGTGGAACTGTCTCTCTCTCACAGGCTCTGAGGAGGATGTGTTCTACGACGCTCCCAGCTCTCCCATCGACGACAAGGCCTTCTTCCCCGATAACCCCCTGCCTCTGCGCTCCATCGACAAAAAGAGACATGTGCTCAAAGACAAGGCCCAGAAGAACATGACCGACTTCTTCTTGAAGTTTGAAATCAGCGAGGTTCGTAAACACTCGCAGTAACGGATGCCTTAGGTAGGGCTGGGCACCGTTAAAGGATATCTGTCTGGTATCTGTAAGAAAGTATTGGAACCGTGAAATAAAATCTTCTATAACTGCCTCTAAAATCCTGCACTGTCACTCAAAAAGTTGTTACTTCGGGTCCGAATTGTGCATAACTTCATTCATATCATATAGAAGGTGCAGTTACACGTATGACCTGAGGTGGCAGTAGTGAGTATAAAATGGCCAACTTGCATCTAGCCCCTTTAAATCTAGTGACTGTTGTTTCAGCTCACCTAAATTATTTTTTCCCCCATTCCTTTCTCAATTTTTCACATTTTTTCCCCCCTATTTTTCCAAAATGTTTCAGATTTTTTTGCCCAAAGTTTGCTCCATTTTTCCAATTTTTTCTGCTAATTTTCCCCCCTTATTTTTGCTTATTTTGTATTACTAATATTTTCCCTATTTCCCCCCATTTTTCCCAATATTTCCCAATTTATTCCCTTTTTTCCTAATTATTCCCCATTCTTCACACATTTCTTTTACATTTTTGCTGAGCCTGATATTGTATTGTATCGTTCAGGTATCGTTAAAGTACTGGTATCGAAAAAAGATCTACTGTTCCCAGCCCTACTCTTAAACTGTATTCTCTAAATGAAACACTTTACACCTGTGTCCTGTTGCTTTTCCAGTTTTCCGTGCAGTTGTGTCGTCTTTGCGAGGGCGAGGAGATCCCCGTGCTCCATCTGGACATCGAGGGACTGGGCACTGAGCTGAACATCTGCACCTTTGATATGAAGTCGTCCACTTACCTGCGGGAGATCTGCCTCAAGTGCCCCGAGTACATGGGTCAGCCGAGCAACAGAGGTTCTCTGATCTGTAAAGGAATGTATGAATAAACAAATGTTGTATTCTAGATTCTGAAGACAAGCAGGTTCAGCTCATAACGACGCTGGACAACACAGAAGTGGACCTGCTCACCTTGGAATATGTCAAAGTAAGAAAAACTTACGAAACTAGACACTCTATTACACCTTATGTGTGGTTTTGGTAGCTCTGTGATGAACAGAAGTGAAAAGTACATTGGGTGCGGGCGTACATTATATATATATACACTGCTCACAAAAACTTAGGGCACACTCAAAAAACACATCCTAGATGTCAATCAATTTGATTTTTGATGAAAATCTTTATTCATTGTGTAGGGCAATGTGTTGAGAACAAAATAACATAAGAATGATAAATGGAAATCAAATTCTCAGCCCCTGGAGGTCTGGATCCAAAATTATAGTCAAAATCAAAGTGACAAATCAGGTCACTGATTGATCCAAATTCTGTAGAAATTCCTCCAAACGAGTCTGTATCATCCTCAGTAGTGTGTGTGGCCTCCACGTGCCTGAATGCACTCCCTACAACGCCTGGGCATGCTCCTGATGAGACCACGGATGTGGGATCTCCTCCCAGACCTGGATTAGAGCATCAGTCAGCTCCTGGACAGTCTGTGGTGCGACGTGGCGTTGATGGATGGACCGAGACATGATGTCCCAGATGTGCTCTATTGGATCTAAGTCTGGGGAACGGGCAGGCCAGTCCATAACATCAACACCTTCATCATGCAGGACCTGCTGACACACTCTTGCCACATGTGGCCTGGCATTATCAGGCATCAGAAGGAACCCAGGGCCCACAGCACCAGCATATGGTCTTACAATAGGTCTGAGGATCTTATCCCGGTCCCCAATGCCAGTCAGGGAACCTCTGGCTCGCACATGGAGGGCTGTGCGGCCCCTCCAATGAAATGCCTCCCCAGACCATCACTGACCCACCACCAAACCGGTCATGCTGGATGATGTTGCAGCAGCAGAACGTTCTCCAGGGCGTCTCCAGACTCTGTCACGTCTGTCACATGTGCTCAGGGTGAACCTGCTCTCATCCGTGAAGAGCACAGGGCACCATTGGCCAATCTGCCAATCGCTGTGTTCTCGGGCAAATGCCAATCGGGCTGCACCGTGTTGGGCAGTGAGCACCGGCCCAACCTGTGGACGTCGGGCCCTCATACCGCCCTCATGGAGTCGGTTTCTGACCGTTTGAGGACCAACATGCACATTTGTGGCCCTCTGGAGGTCATTTTGTAGGGCTCGGGCAGTGCTTCTCCTGTTTCTCCGTGCACAAATGAGCAGATAGCGGTCCTGCTGCTGGGTTGTTGACCTCGGTGGCCCCCCCCCAGGTCTCCTGGTGTACTGGCCTGTCTCCTGGTATCTCCTCCATGCTCTGGACACTGCACTGGGAGACACAGCAAACCTTCTTGCCACAGCACGAATGGACGTGCCATTTTGGATGAGCATAACTCCCTAAGCGACTTCTGCGAGTTGTAGATGCTCCTCATGATACCTCTAGTGGTGAGAACACTGGACAAATGCAAAAGTGTTCCAATAATACGGTACAAAGGATGAAGACAGGGAAATGGTCTGTGGTCACCACCTGCAAAACCATTCCTCTTTTGGAGTGATCTTGCTAATTGCCGCTCATTTCCACCTGTGTCTGTTTAATTTCCACAACACCAAGTGAAACTGATTCACAATAAGCGTGGCTTCCTAACTGGACAGTCTGATATCCCAGAAATTTAAGAAATGTTATGAATATCAATTAAATTATTAAATTATTATGCTTTTTTCAATCACATAGCACCAGTCTATATCACACTACAATGATGACCAAACCTTCTGCTGGTCTGTAAATGCAGTAAATTAGAATAACTGCCTTGTATAAAATTGCTCTCTCAAAATGGCTGTAGCGAATGTCTTGAAATAGGCCTCTGTCTCTTTAAGAACCTCTGAGCCTTTCTGACACGCCCCCTCCACACGCTGTCTGTGGCGTCAGTGGGGAGGGGGTTCTGCTGAGGAGCAGTGGTTGGTTACTCGGCTGGTGACGAAAGCTCGGAGGCGTCTCCAGGAGGTGGGGGCGTTCCTAGGAGGACTCAGGCAAACCTATCCCTAAAATGGCCGCCATCAGAGTTTTTACAGATTACTCAAAAATATGTGAATGTGCCAAGGCAACACTTCAGGCATGTTTTTAATGAGGGAATGACATAATAACATGATGTAAAGCTTGAAAAAGTCAATTTTGTATAATACCCCCCCTTTAAAGCAGGTACAATTTTCTTTATACAAATCTAGTTCTAAGAATTTTAGATGTGACAGAGGCACTAAAGAGTTCAATTGTAAAAGTCTTTGTAGTTTGTTCCATTTGTGGGCAGCATAATAAGAAAAGCCTCTTTTTCCTGTGTCACTCTTTACGAGTCAATTTTTCAGAACTAAACAGTCATGTGACCTCGTGTTGTATCGACTTGAGCTGTAGTTTAGTTCACATGCGAGATAATGCTGTTGAAAATGGACTTGAAACTGAGATATTTAAACATTTGCCTCTTCCCATAACGTCAGTGTCCGTCCAGAGAGGAGAGAGGAGTTAATATGAAAGGACAGTGTTTCATAAAACATGCAATATCTCAGTTCCTAGAAACAAATCAGTGATTTTGATCAAAACTAGCCTCTGTTTGGCTTAGATTTCTCAGGAACCCCGGCACGTAGAATTAAACTGTTTTTAAAACTTTTTACCCATGGAGAGCTTAGAGTCTCCTTTAGAGTCTCCCCTTTCAAACGAGCCACAGCATGTGTCGATAGGTATAACACTGAATATGCTGTGGTATCATGAAGAATGGTCTGGATTGTTGGCACTCTAAAGCTAAATCCCCAAAACAGCGCGGCCTCAATGTGTTAACCCCCACCTTAACCGAAGCTAAGACCTACAGATCTGATCTAAGCTTCTTCCTTGTTAGGATTGATGAAAAACGGCGCAAAATTAAATTAAAACATGACAAATGTGGCAAAAACATGCAACAAAGCAATGACAACATGATAAAAACTGAAATGAAATAAAGGCTTGTACTAATTCAGCCAATACAATATAATGATGTTCCTTCTTGTGTTTTAGGCTGATAAAAACGGGCCTGAGTTCAAGACGAAGCACAACAACACGGAGCAGCTCATCAAGGTGAGCTGCACTTCACACATCTGCCAGAGGTGGGCAGTGTAGCTTCATGTTGTATAACGTGGTCGTGCCGTCAGGTGGAGTTCTCTTCCCTGGACGTGCATCTCCACACCGAGGCGCTCCTCAACACCATGAACTTCCTGGACAACCTGCTCCCCACAAACACCTCCAGCAAGAACAAGGATCCGGGCCCCGAGGAGCTGCCCACCATCCCAGAGGAGGACAAGAGCGACGGGGAGAAGGAGGAGAAGGAGGAGAAAGAGGAGAAGGAGGAGAAGGAGGAGAAGGAGGAGAAGGAGGAGGGGAAGAGAGCAAGTACGGCCAAACCCTTTGGAGCACATTTTATAATAATGGTTTAAACATTGTCTCTAATATTGTTTTTTTTTGTAGGTGTCAAGAATCGCAAGTTTGCCAAGGTGGTTAACCTGCACATCCGAGCCGACCTGCGCTGCCTCAAAGTGTTCATCCGAGAAG
Source organism: Gobius niger (assembly GCF_951799975.1). Lineage (NCBI taxonomy): Eukaryota > Metazoa > Chordata > Actinopteri > Gobiiformes > Gobiidae > Gobius > Gobius niger. The sequence continues at coordinate 71,682,831 of NC_136852.1, read as the reverse complement.
AGAAAGCCAGGATTGCAGAAATCAGATTTGAAGGTATTTCTCTATCTACTTTTATCAGGGTAGTTGATGGAACGGTGCACAGGGTTTTTGCTGCATTTTTTGTCGCTTTTATGTAGCTTTTTCATCACTTTTTTGTATTAAATTTAAAAGGGACAGTGCATTTACAAAGAGTGCAATATACTTGAAATGCAGGATTACAGCTAAAGCTAATTTCCATCCTCTGTCCAAAACCGGACCAGCTACAGCACACACCACTAACTCACACAGTCCTATACCCCTCTAAAACAGCCACTTCCAACCCGCTTCCCCCTACCCACACACTCTCCGCCCGCACCCACCCGCATTCCCATACCCACACACTCTCCGCCTGCACCCGCTCACATTCCCATTCCCACCCGCTCATATTCCCATACCCACACACTTTCATTCTCAGCCTGGACGCCTCATCTGTCTCGTCTCAATGCACTGGCCCAGGCTGCGTCTGCAGAAGCTCTCATGCCGTCCCTGTCGTCTGCAGGTCTGGTCTCTGAGGTCCTGATCAGAAAGAAGGAGGTGGAGGTCCTGGCTCACTTAAAGAACATCATCATCCTCGACTGTGACAAAGACGCGCTGTACAAAAAGGTCGGCCAGTCTCCCAACGACCCGGTGCTGTAAACCATGAAACGGTGTCATTGTTTGTGGTGTGTTTGACTCGCAGGTCGTGTCCATCGCCGATAAGGAGGTGTTTGACTTCCGCATGGTGAACTACACGTGTGCCACAGACGGAGACGCCTACCTGGACATGTCTAAGGTGGACACGTCTGTCACGCTCAATGTGGGCTGTATTCAAGTGGTCTTCCTCAACAAGTTCCTCTCCTCTGTCCTGGTGCGTGACGCTTCCTGCCTCGAGCTGTTGTTATACCTTTAATTGATCATGTCATCGCTCCACTTCCAGGTCCAACAGAGCTATAATTTAATAGGATTTAGCTGATTTTAAACATCTGATCACACAGAAATATTACTTTTTTTTTTTCATTCACAATGAAGGTTTATTTATAAAGTATCTTGGGAGAAATGTTGAGTTGTATTATTCTAATTAGGGATTAAAACAGCCTGCTACTACAAGCAGGAAGACCATGCCAAAAACTGTTTTAATCAGCTGACATCATTTCTCATAGTCATTTGTCACTTTGTAATAACTTAGGGCAATTTGATAATTTTGGAGTTCAATTTCTAAACATTGCTGGGCCTTTTCTCCATGAAGCTTAATTCAAGGGCCAAGGTATTATTGGTTAGCTTATTGTTAGCTCATTTATGTGAAATAAATCTAAAAGCTACTTTTTCAAACCTCTTTCATGCAACAAAGTGGAGCCTGTAAACATGAATACTGCCAGTAGCTCTTTGAGAGAAGATTGAGCAGTTGTTTACATAAAGTTTGATTTGATTTGATTAGCATGTGGTGCTATAAGAAAATAGCACATTGTCATTACTGTGATAAATATACAGTATGCTTCTACATAACTGTTTATAAATTAGTTTGGCACAAATTTAGCTTCTTACAGGGTCTTGATTCTCCTCAGTCCATGCTCTATGTAAATACAGATGCCCCTTTGGCAACAGCTTACAAATCTTGCTTCTTTTAATGGAATAGGCCACCGTTTTTATATACTGAGATATGTTCTTACCTAACCTTAGTCGAGTTAATATATCCCCGTCTGGTCTTTGTCCGTGCGCTCTGTAAGGCAAACGGAGCACATACGCAGCCTCTCCCACATGTCACATAGCTCCAAAAAAGCTCACGATAGAAGCTACCAAGCTCTTCCACGTGTTCCCTATTTAAATAAAGTTACGTGAAATGTTTTCAGCTGACCAGTGGACACAGTTTAAAAAGATTAAAAAGTCTTGTTTGTGGTTTCTTTTGCATAGAACTAAACAAAATCCCTAGTTGTTTATGTAGTTTTGTGTGGAATGCTTGGGTGACTGTGTAACATGCAGAGCTGCTCTATAAAAGCTCTCGCCCTCTTCTTTCTAATGCAAAAACTGCAAGTCTCTGCAGTGTTTTGGCCGATGTTTCTTTGGGAGACAATATCGGCCCCTGTTTTTCATCTTTGTCCATTCTCTTTTATTCTCGTCACCAGGACTTCATCGACAACTTGGAGGCGAAGGCGGCCCTGACGGAGGCGACCGTGCAGGCGGCGGAGAAGGCGGCGTTCGGGGTGAAGGAGCTGGCGGAGAGGAGCACGCGGATCTCCCTGCGCGTAAACTTCAACGCCCCGGTCATTTTCCTCCCGCAGTCGTCGACCTCCACCAACGTCATCGTGGCCGACCTGGGCCAGCTGTCCGTCAAAAACAGCTTCGCCACGCAGCCCTTCGAATCCGACGCCACGATCCCGCCCGTGGTGGACATCATGAGGGTGAAGCTGACGGACCTCAGGATGTACAGGTGGGTCAGCGCTTTGGGGACCTGTTTTAGATCATTGTAGCATCTTCTGACCTACAGAAGTGCAAGACGACTCTTTACAATGGAATTCTCTTGTATTTTCCAGAACTACCTACAAAAATGACAAGTTCCAAGGAGAGACGCAGCTGTTGATGCCGGTCAGCCTGGATTTAGAGATCCAGAGAAACTTGTCCTCGAACTGGTACCGCAGCATCCCCGACATCGAGATTACAGCCCACCTCAAGCCTATGAGCGTACGTGGACTTCTACATGGTCATGAAATAGAGTTATTAACCTCTTAACTCCCACCTGAACATGTTTTCTCCTGTTCTCCAAATTCTCCGAATCTAAAAGCTTCTTCAAAATGGCGACAAAAAAACGAGAAGAAAGTGAGGATGTAAATTGACAAAAATGACAAAAATCCAGCAAAAAAAATAAAAAAATCCAGCAAAAAAGTGACAAAAATCCAGCAAAAAATTGCAAACATCCAGCAAAAAATGACAAAAATCCAGCAAAAAATCCAGCAAAAATCCAGCAAAAAAAAAAAGACAAAAATCCAGCAAAAAAGGTGACAAAAAATCAGCAAAAAAAGACAAGAATCCAGCAAAAAATATATATAAAAAAAAAAAAGAACAAAAAAAAAGAAAAAAAAATCCAGCAAAAAAAAAGACCAAAATCCAGCAAAAAATGAAAAAAAATCCAGCAAAAAAGTCATGTCAACTTGTGCCTTACAAATTTCTTTTATCAGTTATTCCTTAAAGGGACTATACAGAGTTTAAAAATGTTAAAATAGTGTATTTTCCTCCCCCTACATGTTCCAGCCATGTCCTAATGTGTAGAATGAGCTCAGACCTGTTCACCACAACTGCCTCTAAAATCCTGCACTGTCACTCAGAAAGGTTTTAATTCGGGTCCGAAGTGCCGTCATGCACGAGCTTGATATAGAAGGTGCAGTAACACGAATGACCTGAGATGGCAGTAGTGAGTATAAAATAGCAAACTTGCATCTAGCCCCTTTAACAGCATTTCATAAACTAAAACACACAAACACTTGGCCACTCTAGCAGCGGACAATGTCCTTTTATTCCTTTAGATATTTCGATCATAGTTTCTGACAGAGCCTTGATTAGTTGCCGTTAGCATTAGCATGCTCCTGTTAGCTTTAGCATGCTTTTTTGTCACTTTTGATTGATCAAAAAGATGTTTCCGGAGGTAAAAATAACTCAGCGACAGAAGTCTCCAGATTCTAAGCTTCAAAATGACACACAGCAGGCCCATGGTGAACGTTGTGTTTTTAAAGCTGTGAGAACTTGTATCAATTCAGTGTCAGATATCTGTAGCCGATTCCCAATATCGTATTTTTTTTCAATATCAGCTCCGATGGCCGATACCAGTAGGATTTAAGTTACTCTGAACAGTTGCATTACGCTGTTTTTACTTGTCTTCCTTATAGCTGTTCTTGAGCCAGGACGACTTGATTATGGTGTTGAGGACACTGAATGAAAACCTGTCGGAGAATTCGGGGGCCACGGCGCCCCCAGGACCTCCGCCCGTGTCCGAGCCCTCGTCCGAGCCCTCGTCCGTGTCTTCCAACAAGGACTCCACCTCTTTACCCAACACCAGTGAGTCCTCTGCACTTCTGCTCTTTATTACAGTCAAGGGGCTCGTCTCCAAACCCCCAAACCCGCTCTTGTTCTGGGCGTACAACTCTCATCCCTGAATCCTGATAGTAAAATATGTAAATCCTTCTGCAATACTAAAGTTGAATGTTTTTGTTGCAGATAACACGGTGGTGACTGCGGCTGTGGTCGAGGCACACACGCGCACAAGGCTGAAGACCACCCTGAAACTAGACTTCAAGTTTGACTCCATGACGCTCATCCTGTTTAGTCCAAATGGGAATGAGGTAACGCACACTTACACAGAATGAAGAAAGTTAGACATTCTTCTGCTCTAGAATGTGTAACCGCGCGATAACAGATCGTTCAGCCTCGTTGTGACGTTCTTGCCCAGGCCCAGCTCCTGGACTCCCACGATGAGCTGCTGAAGTTGGCGGAGTTCACTCTGGGCACCGTCTCCACCTCTGTGCAGATGTTCTCCGACGACTCCATGAAGGCCTTTTTACTACTGGCAGCTTGTTTTCTGGACGACAAAAGACCCAAGATAAAGATGGTCACGTCAAGGTACTTAGATTTAGGATCACGCCCCCTCAGACTAACACCACGCCCCCTCAGACTAACACCACGCCCCCAAGGGCTAACACCACGCCTCCTCAGACTAACACCACGCCCCCTCAGACTAACACCACACCCTCTCAGGCTAACACCACGCCCCCTCAGACTAACACCACGCCCCTCAGACTAACACCACGCCCCCAAGGGCTAACACCACGCCCCCTCAGACTAACACCACGCCCCCTCAGACTAACACCACGCCCCTCAGACTAACACCACGCCCCTTCTGACTAACACCACGCCCCTCAGACTAACACCACACCCTCTCAGACTAACACCACGCCCCCTCAGGCTAACACCACGCCCCCTCAGTCTAACACCACGCCCCCTCAGACTAACACCACGCCCCTCTGACTAACACTAGGCCCCCTCAGACTAACACCACACCCTCTCAGACTAACACCACGCCCCCTCAGGCTAACACCACACCCTCTCAGACTAACACCACGCCCCCTCAGGCTAACACCACGCCCCCTCAGACTAACACCACACCCTCTCAGACTAACACCACGCCCCCTCAGGCTAACACCACGCCCCTCTGACTAACACTAGGCCCCCTCAGACTAACATCACGCCCCCTCAGACTAACATCACGCCTCCTCTGACTAACACCACACCCTCTCAGACTAACACCACGCCCCCTCAGGCTAACACCACGCCCCCTCAGACTAACACCACGCCCCTCTGACTAACACCACGCCCCCTCTGACTAACACCACACCCTCTCAGGCTAACACCACGCCCCCTCAGACTAACACCACGCCCCTCAGACTAACACACGCCCCTTCTGACTAACACCACACCCTCTCAGACTAACACCACACCCTCTCAGGCTAACACCACGCCCCCTCAGACTAACACCACGCCCCTCAGACTAACACACGCCCCTTCTGACTAACACCACACCCTCTCAGGCTAACACCACGCCCCTCTGACTA